>NW_027491503.1:0-745000 GCF_021521415.1 Bidens hawaiensis
TGAACTTCTTTAATCATTAAAGGGCACACATGAGTTTCTTTGGAACCTTTTGTTGACAATTTGTTTGTGGTCCGTAATGATTAACAATATATATAATCGACTCGGATAGAACCTTAGAGTCATCACTAATATATTTGCGATCACAAGGTTGTATTTACTCCATCATAATCTAAGATTAAAACTTAAAGGAGAGTAAAAGATGTAGAAACGACATAAATTAATTATCTAAATTTTGAATATAAGAATGATTATAGAGATTATACTGGGAATCCTCTTACATACTTGAATTTAAGTTATAAATGTTTTTATGCCCGCTTTTCTCTCCACACCTCCTTTCGTGCCGTGTTGTGGTCGTGTGGCGTGCCAAGTCGCCTGTGTGGTGGGGGCTTGCTTAGCACTATGACACCTTTGATAATCAACATTTTTTTTTAATTTTTTTGTCACATGCCAAAAGTCATAAAATAGATGTCTCTCTTATACATTTATTATTTGTCCATGTTCACTTGTCTGATAAGGTTTTTGATTATGTGATGGATCACAACACTACATAGCCAAACTTCATGTGGTGCCAATGGCAGTGATGGGTGATTTGATGGGGTGGTTTATCATCAACAGTTGATCGTTTGTTTCTAGAATAAGCAATCAACACCGATGAAGAAGTTGATTTTGGACTTTTGGTGTATAATGAATACAGCTTGAAGCCGTGATTTCTATTTTGAAACAGTAAAGGAAAATAATTTAATTTAGGAATATTGGTTTTAAATAATTTCAACTATGCCTTATTGGCAAATAAATGTTCCATCTTTAAACTTGGCTGGTGGCGGTCCCAACTAAAAGGATAATTGTTTTTAATGGACCGCGACTAACGAATGTTAACTTCATTAGTGATTTGCTGACCTGGACCTTCTTCTCCGGCCGCATCACGCCGGAAACCTGCAACTCGCCTCCATTCTCCCTAATATCGTTAACATCGTCTCCCTCCCTCTTTAAAACACCTCGGAAATTAAAAATGAAGCAGATATCATCCTCTTCCATGGCCAATCCCTAGATACTAAACTCGATCTTATTTTCAAAAATTGAAATAAATGTTACACGATTAAAAAATAAACATAGGGCTTTTGCTAAGGGGATCAAAACGAGTCGAATGATGTGTCAATTGAATGGTGCACGACTGACGAGGGTGGACTTTGACGGAGACAACTACGGCGACACGTCGGTTAGGTTTCGAATTGGGGGGGGGAGACGGTGTAACAATATTAGAGAGAATGGAGGCGAGTTGCATGTTTCTAGCATGTTTCCGTCGTGATGTGGCCGGAGAGAAAGGTCCACGTCAGCAAATCACTAACGGAGTTAACATCCGTTAGCCACGGTCCGTTAAAAATAAACGACTCTTTAGTTGGGACCAGCTACCAGTCAAGTTTAAAGTTGAGACTGTTTTTTGGCATTAGGATATAGTTAGGATTATTTAAAACTAATATTCCTATTATTTAAGATATGATATTTACACTTTCATTAGCGAAAGGCTGATTTTTTTAGAACGACGACTTTTCTGTATTTAGGCTACTGCACTCTTCAAATTCGGAGAGCTCCGATGCCCCACTCTGGCCAGACTGTGTTGTCTTAACCAAACCACGTTGGCTTTAGTGTTTGGCTTGGGTGTTCCTCCGAAAAACCCTCTAAAGCCAGAGTAGATCTACCTTCATGGTATGAGGGCGGCCCATGTAAAAAAAAATTATAGTTCTATTATAATTCTAGTAATAAGAACCTATAGTTTTTGTCACATGGTGATCACATTGTTGAAAAACCCCATGTGACACATTAAATACGTTTATGACTAACATTGCTGAATACTTACACTTTTAAAAACCAGAAAGTCAAATAGTTGGCCTTCCCGGATTAGTCAAGAAAATTTAAAATAGCATAAACGAGATCTTAAAATATGTTTACCAAACTCTAAGCTCTCAAAGTGAGTGACATAACAAGCATAACATGTGTACATGTTTTGTTCACTTAGTTAAATGGACTAATACTTGGCTTCATATTAGTTTGTTTATTACATAAATAAATTTTAACATTTTTACCGAATGCTTCACGAATGTTTCATCGAATGTTCACTTTTTTTTAAATGTATATATGCATCACAATATTCATTGACCATCGTATACCTTCATGAAACCATTTATTGCAATGACAAATGACTTGTGTCATGCTTTATATATATTAATTTTAATTGATTACATCACAATTTCAAGCTTTAAATTGTAAACACGATGCAATATGATCATTCACTATGACATGTCACATGTTAGGGGAAGTGCACCCATTGCTGGTGTAATATAGTGAAGGTAAGATACCGATATCGTCCAAGGATACAAGTGCTTTTAGTGTCGGGATGTGGTCAACGCTAAACTAAAAAAAATAGAGTTTGTTTTCGAAAGTTTTAATTTAAAGTTCGTAAATAAAGAAAGTAAAAGATAGGTGTTTGAAAATAATCATAAGAAAGAATCGCTTGGTATGATTTCCACCTTAATGACAAGATTAACGCTTAAATTGTTGACTTCAAAAAGATCACTATACGAAAATAGAAATGGCTTCGATTAAGATTACCAACTGATAACATGACAAATACCAAAAGTTGTTATGTAAAGAAAACGAATATGTGTTTGTTAATGCCATAATGTGGGATGGCCCCATTTTGTGGGCATCACTCCCTTATTGGAAAGAAGCGGCAACGCGATCAACTACAATATCGGGATCAAATCTACGACAAATATGGGGCCATTTTGAAACAATCAACGCAACAATCTTTACACTATTGGGGTTACACTTCTAGTATTTAGAAAACAAAAATGTCTCAATCAATAAACATGAAGTTTAATGTTTTAGAAAATCCACTTCATTATAGAAAACCATTTGTTTGAAGTTATTAGCACACATCAAATGGTTGTCTACAAGAAAGAAATAGAAGAGTCATTGAAGGTTTGTCTACCTCAAATTGATGCAAGAACCACTCATGGCTATAAAGATAGACATCATCGAACTTCAGTAATTAAGATTAAACATGAAAAATTGAAATATTATAAGGATTGCTCTTACAATCTTGGATTCTTTAACAAACTAAAAATTACAAAGGAAAGTAGAGATTTGGGTTGCGGATGATAGAGGTGAATGACGGTGGAATGGTTGGATGGTTAGTGGTGGTTTAAGGTCTACAAAATGAGAAGCTTGGAGTTGAATTTATAGCTGTTCATAATAGGGGTGTTAATTGGGTTTCGGGTTAATCGGGTCGGGTTAGTCGGGTTTTTCTTAAAAAATATCTAACCCGCAACCCGACCCTATTAAGGTTCGGGTTATTCGGGTTTCGGGTTAGTCGGGTTAATCGGGTTAACCATGTTACTTTATAATTTTAAGCTATTTTTTGTGTTTGTAACTTGTAATTTGCAAAATTTCTTATTCCACTCACTTTTTAATTTCTTTTACAAGTAATTATATTATAATTACATACATAGGACTGTAAACGAACCAAATGGACATGAACAAATGCATGTTCGTGTTTGTTCATTTAACTTTTAACGAACACGAACACTTAATCGAACAAATATTTGTGTTCATGTTCGTTAGTTAAAACTAAACATGTTCGTTTATTTAAAATCTAAACAAACAATTCACGAACATAAATGAAAATATTTAAACAAAGATAAACGAACATGAATGACATATATGTACATACATTAACGAACACAAACATACATAAACGGACATAAATGAACACATTTAAATAAACAAAAACAAACAAATATAAAACATATTAGGGTGATATAATTTCTAAATGCAAATAACGTTTAATAATTTTCTATTAATATGTAAACGAACACGAATGAACGTAAACAAACTTAAATGAACGATAATAAACGAACGTTCACGAACATAGATGAACGAGTGAAACATGTGTTCATGTTCGTTTGTTTAATTAAATGAGCACAACATAAATGAACTTTCCATCGAACATTTCATGAACAATCAGAATAATTAACTTCTTTATAAAGCTTTCAATATTGCCTTAATAGTGCTTATTTCATCTTTTCATCATTGTATTTAAGTTAAGTATCACCACTAATCGGGTTATTCAGGTTAACCCTAAACCCGACCCTATTAACAATTCGGGTTAACCCGAATAACCCGATTAATACTTTTTGACCCTATTAACCCGACCCAAATTAGCTTATTCGGGTGTAAGGCCCCGAATCCGGTGACCCTACTTTAGCGTCGGATTTACTCATAAACACAGTTCTTCAAATCAGAGTTTATTAAAACTTTTCGCGGAATATAAAACATCAATCATTTGTTACAAAACATTAAATCTTTTCTTTGATACCATAACACAAAACTTTATATTTAAAACATCTTTACTTCTTTCTTCAGATGCCAGCCGTTCAATCCATGCCGTGTGTCATCCTCATGCTAACTCTATAATCAGCTCACCTGCGTGCATACTAAAAGTCAGCTACGCTGAGTGAGTTCTAGTTAATCGAACGCCATACAATACATACACATACACACATATCCGTAGATACATATCCATACTTCACTAGTTACCCTTCTGTTCTACATACATACTTGCTACCATACATACATACATATCTACAATCACTAACCTCAGTCTACCGAGAGTACGTTCATAGTTCACCGTCTATACCTGTACTCAAGGTCGTGAACACGTACAAGGTTCGCAGTCCTTACCTATGTTCACCATTTATGGTACGTACAAGGATCGCGGTCCTTCCCTATACCATAGTACATCCACAACACGTACAAGGTTCGCAGTCCTTCCCTATGTTGCAACCTAATTCATAGCACGTACGAGGTTCGCAGTCCTCCCCTATGCTACAAAATCAGCACGTATAAGGTTCACAGTCCTTTCCTATGCTGAAATACATCCACAACACGTACAAGGTTCGCAGTCCTTCCCTATGTTGCAACCTAATTCATAGCACGTACGAGGTTCGCAGTCCTCCCCTATGCTACAAATACAGCACGTATAAGGTTCACAGTCCTTTCCTATGCTGACGCCTATCTACATTACGTATAAGGTTCGCAGTCCTTATCTACGTTTACATATATCATCTACTTCACGTATAAGGCTCGCAGTCCTTAACTACGCTATTACCAGCCGAGTCTATGTCCCACAGAAGCTAGAGGGATTTGCCATCCTAACTTACTATGTCGAACGTAGAACTCACATGCCATTCGTGTACCTATATACACATACTTACATTATAACATAAGAACACTCTAGGCATTCTTTACCTCATTCATTTAATAACCATACCCCTTGTCGTTACGTGCAATATCCGAAGATCGTTCACGCCCCGACAAGTATTCATTTGAAATATTCATACATCTTCGATATATAATATTCGAACCTTTATTTTTAACCTGACAGTACGCGCAATATCCGAAGATCGTTCGCGTACCGACAAACAATCATTCATATCTATCACACATATCACATATGACATACACTTATCACTTAGGATAAATGTATTAACAACACATCGAGTATGCACACAGCCCCGAAAACATAACAAGGAATGGGGCTAGAAACTCCCCTGAACACGGTTACGTTCACCGTTAATCGTAATCCCTTTCTTCAGCTGTGCACGGCTGACTGTATAACAAGTACACGTATCAAACAACTATCACTACTCATATCATCTTTCCAGTCTTAACTACTACCCACAACGAACGGGGGTCCGGGGGCAGCGCCCCTGGCAGCGGGGTCTAGGGGCGGCAGCCCCTAGCAGGGTCCAAGGGGCAAAGCCCCTGGCTGGGGTCGAGCTGCCAGGTCAGCTTAGAAAAATTTTATTTACATTAACTGTCTTAACACATTTTCCATTAGGTTTTTAATTTATTTTCTAAGCGAACTTAACTTTAGGCGAAGTTAAACCTTAAGCGAACTTAGCTTTAGGCGAACTTAGCTTTAGGCGAAGTTAAACCATAGGCGAACTTAGCTTTAGGCGAAGTTAAACCATAGGCGAACTTAGCTTTAGGCGAAGTTAAAAATCAGGCGAACTTAGCTTTAGGCGAAGTTCATCAGGCGAACTTAGCTTGCAGGCGAAGTTCATCAGGCGAACTTAGCTTGCAGGCGAAGTTCATCAGGCGAACTTAGCTTGCAGGCGAAGTTGTCGTCTGTAGGTTCTATTCGCTCTTAAATCCTTCGTTCCTTAACCAAATAACTCGATTTAGGTACCCATGGAATCGTCTGACCAGCGCCTACAAACCCCAACTATCAAATCGACCTAACATCGATGTTTAGAGGGTGCGATTTAGGCATATAGGTTACGGGTCCTTTTTATCAATCGATTAACCCATCAAATCATAACCATTTTCAGTAAGTTTAGCTTTGTTGGATTCGTTTTTACCATACAAACTCAGATCTACCATTTCTCAAATCAAACCGAACCTATACGAACGATTTTTAACCATAAACGTACCTTGAACGAGTCGAACTTACGAACACGAGCTGGTCTTGTTGCTTTGGTTCGTCACGACGATCTAGCACCAACTAACGTTTACTCTCTCTCGGATCCTGCTCGTTTATGGTGTGTGTGTTTTGAATGTGTAGAGATTAGAATGGAAAGAGATGAGGTTTAGGGTTTTATGGTGGTTTAGGGGATATTTATATCCCTTAAAGCCCATGGACCTAAGGCCCATTCTCATTTAACCCATCTCAATTAATCTAACACTAGCCCGACTCATACCAACTCCTACTCTATTATTTATTTCCCGAACCCGAGTCAACTGTGACATCTGCCCCGATCCGACCCGACCCAGGTACCCGTTTCTCCGATCCGATCTCTTTCTTTTATGATTTAATATTTATTTATACTTATATTTTACTTTTAATAATAATATATATTTTCCTTCCCGCCTCTTTCTCTCTCTTTCTTTCCGCCGTCCCGTCCCTCTCCTTCTCTCTTTCCGCCTTCTTTTCCCTTTTGTCGCCGTCCCGCCCTTAAGCCTTGTTTTCCTCTTTTTCTTCTAACTCTTTGCTTGTCCTTTGTTCCTTCCCGCCTAAGGTTGTCTGCGCAGCTCCACGCGCCAGACCCCTTACAAGGAATCCTGCGTGAAGACCACCTGTTTCAGCGATACGCGAGACGAACTCTTCTCGCAGCGCGCTAAGAATTGTAATTCTTCTCGCAGCGCGCTAAGAACGGTAGTTCTTCCCGCGACGCGCTAAGGATTTGTAGTTCTTCTCGCAGCGCGCTAAGAATCGTAGTTCATCCCTCGACGCGCGAAGAATTATAGTTCTTCCCGCGGCGCGCTAGGAATTCTAGTTCCTCCCGCGGCGCGCTAAGAAATGTGATTCTTCCCGCGGCGCGCTTAGAAATGTAGTTCTTTCCGCGACGCGTTAAGGATAGTTCTGTCTGCCTTCGCGCTCGCGCTCTCTTGACCTTCTGTGTCTGCCTTCGCGCCTTAGCCTTCTCGCGCTAAACCCTTTGAGTTTCTTCTGTTGAATCTAGCCGTTTGCTTTTGTGTTGTCTTATCTTTTGAGCTGTTGACCTAATCTGCTTTATGTCTGAAAAGTTACTTTCGGCGCAGCATGCGCGCCAACCCCATTGGTTGGCAGATAAAGTGACTGACATAATCTTTTGAGATCTGCTTTTTCCATGCTTGACCAGTACCTTTTTCTGAACCGCTCATGCCTTTTTACTGTTCCCTGACAGCTTTATCTTGCCCCCTGCAGCTGCCATATCTTTCCATATCTTTTGCTTTTGGAATCTTTTGCTTTTTGAGATCTTTTTTCCCCTTTTCTAGGGATTATGTCTCCTAGGGTTTTCCTATAAATAATAATAATATTTTCATAACACTACACACACAAAACACTTACTCTCTCCTGTTTTCCTTGCTCTCTGCCGCCTCCCTCTCTGTCTCCGTCTTCCTCCCTGTTCTGTCCTGCTCTTCCGGTAATATATATATTATATATAATAACTTACTTATTAATTATGCTAACTTGTAATCAAGACTTAAAACCAATCATTAAAACAATAATCTTTAATTATAGGTTAACTTGTGCTTGTTTAAAGTTGGTTCTTGCTTTATCTTACACCGCATCGTTTATCATGTGAGTAATCTCGTACCTAATCCCTTTTTGCTTTTAATGTTTTGGGATGTTCATGTGTTCATACAAACTTAGAGTCTTAAACTTGTTTATGAGCTTTAGTCGCGCAGTATCCCATGTGTTGAGGACGTTTACTTGGCTGTTTATTTGTATGTGTGTATCATTAACCGCTTTGTTCGGCCTATTCCGCAGTTTTCATGGATCCATTAGATGAACACGGGAGACCTATCGTTTACGGTTTTCTTTGTTTACACTTGCACAGATGTTTTCTCGTTTTTTTGCTCAATTGGGAGCACGGATTGAACTATGAACTATGAGCTATGATCTATCTAGGCTTGATCACGATCTGATTGCACCCTTGTTAAACACCAGACATACACGTGTTGCGCGCAGATTTATTGTTACCTATGTATTGTATTAAACTTGATTTCTCACCAACACGCAAGTGTTTGACGTTTATTTTAACACATGTTCAGGTTTGCAGTAGCTGTTTTGGAGCTTGTGGACACATAGGAAGTTTCTTTATTTTGGACCTAGATTAAAATGTATCAAGACAAGTTTTTGCTGTTCGAATATTATAATTTATAATATATTGATTTATGATGTTTTATGTTATCTTGTGTTTACCCTGCGCGTGCGCGAATGAATGTATTTATTAAATATTGACACCCAATAGTGTCACGAGTAATGAAACAATATGTGGCGCCCCGATGTATAATCCGCCTTTGGTCGGGGTGTTACAGATTGGTATCAGAGCTCGTTGACTTTAGGATAGGTGGTTAGACGTAACGGCCTAGAATACCTAAGAGTCCCTTCTCGCGCATGAGAGAAATCTCATGTTCGCGCGCTTATTGTTAATTACTCGTTATTTATGAATATGCTCGCACTTGCGCAGTATATGATTTTATGTTTTATTTCGCGATATTTCGATTTTTGCTGAATTTCGATTTTTATTGATTTTTCTTGCCTATTCGTTTGTTGGGATTTGAAAATCCGAAAAGTCATGGTGATACATGAATAGTTGATTTTCAATTTCCATTTACGATTATGTTATGAGGTTGGAGACTTGAAAAGTCATGGTGATACATGAATTGTCAACCTCCAATACTCATTTTCTTGTGTATTTTATATTGAAGATTGAAAAGTCATGGTGATACATGAATCGTCAATCTCCAATACTCGTTTGCTCGTATATTTTAAATTGGGAATTCGGAAAGTCATGGTGATACATGAATTGTCGATTCTTGATTCGAATTTGTTACCTTTATTAAGTCTGCATTTAGGATCATTTATTTTACTTTAACTTTTGACAGTAACTGACTCCGTGAAACCAAGCTTTACGATGACATACTTTGCGCTAAAACCAAGATATTAACTAAAATTAAAATTTTTATAGAATGCCTCCGCTATCTCGCCGATTTCAGAGAAGAGAAGCCTCGCGCATGCGTAGACAGCAACGTTCCCAGGAAATGGCCGCCGCAATAGCCCAAGCCTTGAGCCAAAACAATACCTCGAGTTATAACATTAAGTCCTTTAACGCGGGTAACCCTCCAAAGTTCACAGGTCTTGAAGGAGCCACCGTGATGCTCCAATGGCTCGAAAAGATTGAAAACACTTTCCTCCATACCCAATGCCCCTCAGACAGACGAACCCTGTATGCTTCCAGTGTCCTGGAATCTAGAGCGCTTACATGGTGGAACGGAGTAGGTCATGCGCGTGGCGCAGAGGCTGCTTCTAGCATGACATGGGAGGAATTCAAGGAAATTCTGACGCGAGAATTCTGCCCTCCCAACGAAATTAAGCGCCTAGAGGAGGAATTTTGGAATCTTAAGCAATACAGCGGTGAAGCGCGCGAGTACGCGACGCGCTTCCACGAGCTAAGCTTACTGGTCCCTCACCTTGTTACCCCTTCCCGCCGAGCAATCGAGAAATTCCTTGGGGGTCTTCCCATGGAAATTCAAGATTCTGTATGGGCCAGAAACCCAGTAACCCTCTCTGACGCCATTGAGTTGGCCGCTGTGCTCAGCGACAACCATGTCAGAGCAGGAACCCTGTTCCTGCGGGGAGCTGAGAAGACCAAACTCACCAAGACTGCCCCTGAACCAACAGAAACCAAACCTGAACCCTCAAACCGTAACAACCTCAAGCGCAGGCGCAAGGCCTATGCGCTTACCAACCCGCCCATTGCCCAGCAACCCATCTACCAACCCCCAGTTTATGCGCCTAACCCACTGTCAACCTACCCAACACCTCCTGTAGTCCACAATTATGCCTTAACCAATCCCGCACTCCCTGCCCCGCCACCTAAGAAACCTTACACAGGAAATCAACCCTTTTGCCCAACCTGTAGACTTCACCACCCAACTCAGACCCCGTGTCGACAATGTAACCGATGTGGCCGCATTGGTCACTCAACCGAATACTGTAGAGTCCCTCCCGCCAATCCAATTGCGCCAACACCACCAGTCTACCCGCAGAACCCACAACCAACCTACCAAAACCCACGACCCAGGTCGTGCTATAACTGCGGTGATCCCAGTCATTTCCGGAACGCGTGCCCGAGACTACAAGTTCAGATTACACAAGCGAATCCGGTGAACCAAATTTCGAACCAAGTAACGCGTGGACGAGCTTTTAACATAACCGCGCACCAAGCGCAAGCGAATAATGACGTAGTTAATGGTACATTTTTGCTTAACGGATTTTATGCTTCTATACTTTTTGATACTGGCGCCGATCGAAGTTTTATCTCTCGCGCCTTCGAGCAGAAGCTTGCGCGACCGCGCAACGATTTAAAAGAGGATTTTTCAGTTGAATTGGCTAATGGTGAAACTGTTTTAATTAACTCAGTGATTAAAGATTGCACGCTTAACCTTAACGAAAACGATTTTCTGATTGACCTTATCCCTATGCCTCTTGGAAGCTTTGATGTTATTATTGGTATGGACTGGCTTACGCATAATCGCGCCGAAGTTATTTGCGCCAAGAAGATGATTCGCATTCCTCGAGAAAATGGTGATCTTCATATCTACGGCGAGAAACCCTCCAGTGGTCTTAAGCTTATGTCTTGCGACGAAGCCCGAAGACTCATGCGGAAGAAGTATGTTGCATTCTTAGCCCATGTGGTTAAACCTGATGAAGGAAAGAAGAAGCTTCGCGATATCCCCATCGTGCGCGACTTCCCTGAAGTTTTTCCTGATGATCTTCCTGGTATCCCTCCCGCTCGTGAAGTTGAGTTCCGTATCGATCTTGTCCCTGGTGCTTCCCCCGTAGCTAAATCTCCTTACCGTCTTGCACCCGCTGAGATGCAAGAATTGGCCAGCCAACTTCAAGAGTTGACTGCTAAAGGATTCATTCGCCCTAGCTCTTCGCCCTGGGGTGCTCCGGTGTTGTTCGTTAAAAAGAAAGATGGATCGTTTCGCATGTGTATTGATTACCGCGAGTTGAACAAACTCACCATTAAAAACCGGTATCCCTTACCGCGTATTGACGACCTCTTTGATCAACTCCAAGGTGCCTCTTGTTTCTCGAAGATTGATCTCCGCTCTGGCTATCACCAGTTGCGCATCCGCGATGAAGATGTTCCGAAGACTGCTTTTCGAACTCGTTATGGCCATTTTGAATTCTTGGTCATGTCCTTCGGTCTAACCAACGCACCCGCCGTTTTCATGGATCTAATGAACCGGGTGTGTAGGCCTTTCTTGGATAAATTCGTGATTGTGTTTATCGATGATGTTCTGGTGTATTCTAAGACCAAGGCCGAGCACGAGCAACATCTTCGGTTGGTGTTGCAAAAGCTTAGAGCTGAGCAACTCTATGCTAAGCTTTCCAAGTGTGAATTCTGGTCTGATGAAGTACAGTTTCTTGGTCATGTTGTAAACAAGATGGGTATTCATGTCGACCCATCCAAGATTGAAGCAATCAAGAACTGGATTACGCCATCCTCTCCTTCTGAGATCCGTTCCTTTCTGGGCTTAGCTGGTTATTACCGGCGCTTCATTTCGAACTTCTTGAAAATCGCTTTGCCTTTAACAGCTCTAACGCACAAAGGTAAACCGTATATTTGGGGCTCGAAGCAAGAAGAAGCCTTTCTAACGCTCAAGCGTTTGTTGTGTGAAGCTCCTGTTCTTGCGCTACCTGAGGGTAATGATGATTTTGTCGTGTATTGCGATGCATCCAACCAAGGTCTCGGTTGTGTTCTTATGAAACGAGGCAAGGTTATCGCTTACGCATCAAGGCAACTTAAGGTTCATGAAAAGAATTATACAACTCACGACCTCGAACTTGGTGCAGTTGTTTTTGCCTTGAAGATCTGGAGACACTACCTTTATGGTACTAAGTGTATCCTTTACACTGACCATAAAAGCCTTCAGCATATCTTTGATCAGAAGGAACTCAACATGAGGCAACGCCGATGGAACGAACTCATCAGCGATTACGATTGTGAGATCCGGTATCATCCTGGTAAGGCTAACGTGGTAGCCGATGCGCTCAGCCGAAAACCCTGCCAACTTAACTGTATTTTGCCGCGCACGCATCTTCACTTCGCGCCGATCCAAAGCAACCTTGAATCGCGCATTCGTGACGCGCAGCGCGCATCCATCAGTAATGGTAACCTTCGCGCCGAGTTAGCGTGTGGCGCGGAAGCGCATTTTGTGCCTAATCTGAGTGGAATTCTCTGCTATCTTAATCGCATCTGGATTCCCTGTGATGAGAATCTTCGCGCTGATATCTTGAGTGAAGCGCACAAATCTCGATATTCTATTCATCCTGGCGCTGATAAGATGTACAAGGATTTGCGCATAACTTATTGGTGGCCCGGTATGAAGAAGGATATTGCTGTGTTCGTAGCTAGATGTCTGACTTGTTCTAAAGTGAAAGCTGAACACCAACGCCCATCTGGTTTGCTCGAACAACCAGAAATTCCTACGTGGAAATGGGAATGTGTAGCGATGGACTTTATTACCAAGTTACCTTTGACAGCAAGCAAACATGATAGCATTTGGGTAATAGTGGATCGTTTGACTAAGTCTGCTCACTTTCTGCCCATTCGTGAAAACTACCGTGTTGAGCAACTCGCGCAGCTTTATGTCAAGGAAATTGTCTGCCGTCATGGTACTCCTTTGAGCATCATATCCGATCGCGATGGCCGTTTTATATCTCGCTTTTGGAAATCTCTCCAATCTGCGCTAGGAACTCGCTTGGACATGAGTACGGCATATCATCCCCAGACTGACGGTCAGTCTGAGCGAACTATTCAGACTCTTGAGGATATGCTCCGATCTTGTGTTCTTGATTTTGGAGGTAATTGGGATTCGCACCTGCCTTTGATCGAGTTCTCTTATAATAACAGCTATCATTCCAGTATTGGTATGGCCCCATTTGAAGCACTTTACGGTCGTAAGTGCCGCTCCCCGATTTGTTGGAGCGAAGTGGGAGAAGCTCAAATCACAGGACCCGAACTTGTTCAAGAGACAACCGATAAAATCGCCAAGATCCGTGATCATCTGCTGACTGCCAGAAGCCGACAGAAGAGTTACGCAGATCGTAGGCGAAAGCCTCTCGAATTTCAAGTTGGTGATCTTGTTCTCCTCAAAGTGTCGCCTTGGAAAGGTGTTGTCCGCTTTGGGAAGAAGGGTAAGCTTGCTCCTCGTTATGTTGGTCCATTCAAGATTCTCGCGCGTGTGGGAAAAGTTGCCTACAGACTTGACCTGCCGCCCGCGCTCAGTAATGTGCATCCAACGTTCCATGTATCCAATCTCAAGAAGTGTTTAGCTGACGAGAACCTTCACATTCCACTTGATGAAGTTCAAGTTGATGAATCTATGCATTTCGTTGAGAAGCCTGTTGAGATTATGGATCGCGAGGTTAAGCAAACCAAGCGCAGTCGTATCCCTATCGTGAAAGTTCGTTGGGAGTCCAAGCGCGGAGCCGAGTTTACATGGGAAAGGGAAGATCAAATGAAGATCAAGTACCCGCACCTGTTCTCTGCGCAACCTACTTCGAGATAAATTTCGGGACGAAATTTCTTAAAGTAGGGGAGACTGTGACATCTGCCCCGATCCGACCCGACCCAGGTACCCGTTTCTCCGATCCGATCTCTTTCTTTTATGATTTAATATTTATTTATACTTATATTTTACTTTTAATAATAATATATATTTTCCTTCCCGCCTCTTTCTCTCTCTTTCTTTCCGCCGTCCCGTCCCTCTCCTTCTCTCTTTCCGCCTTCTTTTCCCTTTTGTCGCCGTCCCGCCCTTAAGCCTTGTTTTCCTCTTTTTCTTCTAACTCTTTGCTTGTCCTTTGTTCCTTCCCGCCTAAGGTTGTCTGCGCAGCTCCACGCGCCAGACCCCTTACAAGGAATCCTGCGTGAAGACCACCTGTTTCAGCGATACGCGAGACGAACTCTTCTCGCAGCGCGCTAAGAATTGTAATTCTTCTCGCAGCGCGCTAAGAACGGTAGTTCTTCCCGCGACGCGCTAAGGATTTGTAGTTCTTCTCGCAACGCGCTAAGAATCGTAGTTCATCCCTCGACGCGCGAAGAATTATAGTTCTTCCCGCGGCGCGCTAGGAATTCTAGTTCCTCCCGCGGCGCGCTAAGAAATGTGATTCTTCCCGCGGCGCGCTTAGAAATGTAGTTCTTTCCGCGACGCGTTAAGGATAGTTCTGTCTGCCTTCGCGCTCGCGCTCTCTTGACCTTCTGTGTCTGCCTTCGCGCCTTAGCCTTCTCGCGCTAAACCCTTTGAGTTTCTTCTGTTGAATCTAGCCGTTTGCTTTTGTGTTGTCTTATCTTTTGAGCTGTTGACCTAATCTGCTTTATGTCTGAAAAGTTACTTTCGGCGCAGCATGCGCGCCAACCCCATTGGTTGGCAGATAAAGTGACTGACATAATCTTTTGAGATCTGCTTTTTCCATGCTTGACCAGTACCTTTTTCTGAACCGCTCATGCCTTTTTACTGTTCCCTGACAGCTTTATCTTGCCCCCTGCAGCTGCCATATCTTTCCATATCTTTTGCTTTTGGAATCTTTTGCTTTTTGAGATCTTTTTTCCCCTTTTCTAGGGATTATGTCTCCTAGGGTTTTCCTATAAATAATAATAATATTTTCATAACACTACACACACAAAACACTTACTCTCTCCTGTTTTCCTTGCTCTCTGCCGCCTCCCTCTCTGTCTCCGTCTTCCTCCCTGTTCTGTCCTGCTCTTCCGGTAATATATATATTATATATAATAACTTACTTATTAATTATGCTAACTTGTAATCAAGACTTAAAACCAATCATTAAAACAATAATCTTTAATTATAGGTTAACTTGTGCTTGTTTAAAGTTGGTTCTTGCTTTATCTTACACCGCATCGTTTATCATGTGAGTAATCTCGTACCTAATCCCTTTTTGCTTTTAATGTTTTGGGATGTTCATGTGTTCATACAAACTTAGAGTCTTAAACTTGTTTATGAGCTTTAGTCGCGCAGTATCCCATGTGTTGAGGACGTTTACTTGGCTGTTTATTTGTATGTGTGTATCATTAACCGCTTTGTTCGGCCTATTCCGCAGTTTTCATGGATCCATTAGATGAACACGGGAGACCTATCGTTTACGGTTTTCTTTGTTTACACTTGCACAGATGTTTTCTCGTTTTTGTGCTCAATTGGGAGCACGGATTGAACTATGAACTATGAGCTATGATCTATCTAGGCTTGATCACGATCTGATTGCACCCTTGTTAAACACCAGACATACACGTGTTGCGCGCAGATTTATTGTTACCTATGTATTGTATTAAACTTGATTTCTCACCAACACGCAAGTGTTTGACGTTTATTTTAACACATGTTCAGGTTTGCAGTAGCTGTTTTGGAGCTTGTGGACACATAGGAAGTTTCTTTATTTTGGACCTAGATTAAAATGTATCAAGACAAGTTTTTGCTGTTCGAATATTATAATTTATAATATATTGATTTATGATGTTTTATGTTATCTTGTGTTTACCCTGCGCGTGCGCGAATGAATGTATTTATTAAATATTGACACCCAATAGTGTCACGAGTAATGAAACAATATGTGGCGCCCCGATGTATAATCCGCCTTTGGTCGGGGTGTTACATCAACTTTCCCTCTATTATTAAGTAATATAATTAATATCATTTTGGAAATTTCGGGATGTTACATCAGGTTTGGGTCGGGTCGGGTTAATCAGGTTCGGGTATTTTGGACACCCCTAGTTCATAATGTGAGACACACCCTTCACTTGTTGAACCATGGTCCGTGTCATTGACCTTTTCCATTTTGTCTTATCCGCTATCTGGATAGTTGACTTTGAGAGGTGAAACACGATCTGTGTCTCACGAAGACACAATCATGTTTAACTTTGTGAGTGTCCTTTGTCTTAACTCGAGAAAGAAAACACGAGATATGCTTTGCGAGGCACTTCCTATGCTTATGCAGTCTTCTTTGTCTTTTCCTCAGGGTGAAAGAATGGGGCGAGTCTTCGGAAGCACGTCGCTTGCTTTGGCCAACAAGAACCGGATTTTCAACATGAGAATGCTTGTTTTGTCTTTCAATGTTCCGTTTCTCCCTAAAAATCAAAAGCAAACAAACATTTATTTATTCACTAAACTACTGAGCCCCGAATGATATGAAATATATGTACGTATTCACGCACATCAACAAATCTATCACTTTCATAATAACTTGATAAGTTTAATTCATAATATTCATCAAATACGTGTAAAAATTAAAAATTTATAACACTATAGATAATCTAATTAAGAGCTTTATTATTTTATCTAATATAAGATCAATCTCGTATTACAGTCCCGTCCCAACGCGTGAGTTTTAAAAACTAATTTTCATTTACTTTGCAAATAATTTAAATTTAGTTTATCAAAAAAAAAAAAAAGAAATAAAATCCCCAAAAGTCAAGCAAAATTCCATCTACCAAGTTTTCTCTTTCCTAATAAAAATTTAGTCACAATAAATGTATAAATTCCATCACTGATCAAAAAAATAAAAATAAAATAGAGAGAGAAAGAAAGGCACCCCCAAAAACCAAAAATCATTCCTTTGAAGATCTTGATTAATACAATTACAATTAACAAAACCTGTTGTTGGTGGGGTGTGTTTGAAACTGTTGCTGGGTCTGCTGTGTTTGTTTCTTAATAATAATAATAATGCAAAAGAAGAGATGGAAGAAGTTAGGGTTGATGAGGCGAGTGCTGACGTGTGCCATATTCTTGATTTCAATGGTGGCTTTGCTTTCTGCACATTTGCATCTCTTCTTCCCACCTTATTATTCACAACTCTCTTTGCTTCCTGATCCTTACAAGCTTCCTACGGTCAGTTATTATTATTATTTTTTATTTTTTAATATTATTATTGATTGGTCTGATTAGGGTTTATGTTTTTTTAACTTTTCTTGAAATGTGGTTATTTTGCTAAAAAGTTTTTGTTTTTTTTTGGGTAATGTTTGATTATTTTGTAAACCAAGGTTTGTGGGCTTTGATCACTGTAAAAGTTGCTAATTTGGGTTACCATTATTATTATTATTATTAATTTTTAATTCTAATATTATTATTGATTGTTGATTGGTGTAATTAGGGTTCAAGTTTTTTTGGGTTTTTTTTTTGTTTGATTTGCTGGATTATTTATAACTTTTCTTGAAATGTGGTTTTTAATATGCCAAAAAGTTTTGTTTTTTTGGGTATTGTTTGATGATGTTTTTATATTGTAAAGATTAAATTGAAGGAGTTATTTGGTTGCAAAGATTTGTGGACTTTGATCACTGAAAAGGTTGCTAATTTGGGGATATCTTTGATGAATGGTAACTTTATATTATAAAGATTTGTGGGTTTTTATTGGTTCTACATATTAAGCATTTGTTAATCCAAATGGGAATTTTAGGGGGTTTGGGAATTTCTGTAATTAAGATATGAATCTTGTTCTGTTTGCTGATTAATACTCTAGTCTTGGTTCATTTATTGGGTTTATTCGGTTTTCAAACTGATATTTTCTGATTTGGTGTGCGATTAGCGATAGGCACAATTTGGTATTTTGATATACTAAATGATCTAATTATTATTGGTCATAGTTTACGGGCTTTATTCTAATTTTTGAGTTAAAAATTGTATTAAACTATTTCATTCCCAAATGTACTTTTCTGATATTCTTGTGGTGATTTTGAATTGAGAATGAAGGATTCAATTAGTATGAAGTTAGAGGCTATATGTTCTGTTTCTTGAATTTGAGGTTCCTTTTTCGGACGTCTAAATTAAAATGTCTGATTTGTTATTCTTTTTTGTCTGTGGGATCCACACGAATGTTACTGATCTTGGGTAATTTAACTTTGTAGCAACACGAAATTCAATACCAAAAGTTGAGCAGAGAGCGAAGCTGGATTCGACCTCATTTGTCAAAAGCTCCTCTCCCTGCTCTCAAGGTTAACGCGCTTCCCTTTTAACATTTATACAACTTTTAAGTCCTTTTATGCTTTTAATTCCCGTTTACCAACTTATTTCAAGAAGTTTGCTATCAAATTGTCAATCATGGGATTTAGAGGGGTGTTGTGTTAATACACTTAGTTTTTTGTTGTTTTAACTTATAACCGTGCTACCATTCCTGTAAAATGTCAGAAAACACTAGATTTTGAAGGGAAAATTGCAATATAAATAAGTGTTTTTTTATAATGGTATTATGTAGTTTAATGGTTTTAGTCATGGATTTTAAAAATCGAGTGACCAAATTAGGGACGGGGTGATAGTGGGCCGCTATCTTTTTTTGCATCTTGTTCAATTTGGGAACTACTTCTGGCTTAAATTTGGTTTGCATTTTGTAAAAGTCCTTTTATTTTAGAAGTCAGGATTAGTGCGTGTATTTGTATTGATACAATGTAGTCATGCATCTTTCATGTTTTCACTCCTTTAGACTTGACAGTTGGATGGTGCTTCTAACCGCTCGTTGGAATTCAACAAACTTTGGAAGCCTCCTCCTAACCGTGGCTTCACCCCTTGTGTCGACCCAAGTCCATCCTATTTAGGTAACCACCTCTTCAATCTTATTATATATAAATGTTTAAAAATAAAATTAACCAACTTTTTTATATTTCGTTTTGTTTATTTTTTACCTCAGCTCCACAAGAAACTCGAGGTTACTTACTTGTTCATACAAATGGCGGCCTCAATCAAATGCGCGCCGGGGTACGCTAAACTATTACTTATTTGTTCATTTGGCAGATTATTTTTCATGATAATATAATAGAGAAATCATATATTTGGTTTATGTTTTTATAAATATCGACTTGTCTAACTTTTTTTTCATAGATATGTGATATGGTGGCTGTTGCTCGTATTATAAATGCTACTCTCGTAGTGCCAGAGCTTGATAAACGCTCATTTTGGCAAGATACAAGGTTCGATATTCCAAAATTATTAAAAAAGGGTATATAATAACTTTGGTTTTGGATACGTAAAAAAGTTTAATTTGTTTGAAATGCAGCAACTTCTCTGATGTGTTTGATGAAGATTATTTCATTAGCGCGTTGGCTAATGATGTAAAAATAATCAGAAAGCTTCCAAAAGAACTAATGACCGCCACCAGAGCCGTTAAGCACTTTAGAAGTTGGTCAGGTATTGATTACTATGAACAAGAGATTGCAAGCTTGTGGGATGATTATCAGGTAAATTAATTTGGTTTTTTTTGCACTTGATTTTCCATTGCAAATAAACAATGGTTCATGAAAAAATTAAATGTAATAATCATTTGATATCAGAATTTTTTTGTCAAAATTTGCTAAGTCTTAGCAGATTTAGTTTTTACTTTTTTCAAGCAGACGATATGTTTAAATTAGCAATTTTTCATTTTTTATTTAAGTTTTGAGTGTCAAATACATGTTTTCCAAATTCATGGTTATAGTGCCTTTTTTATTTTATTTTATTTTATTTTTTAGTTATTCACTTTATTGTGCCTGATTATGTGTTGCCAAATAATGAAATAATTGCCCAAGAAAATAAAACATTTGCTTTACAAGAATCAGTGATCATTGAGAATTTGAGGAAATTTAAATGTAAAAAAATGTCATATTATTCTTTACAAGTTTTCTTTTCTTATTTAGTTTTGAGTGTCAAATATAATAATATATATTTCCCAGATTTCTTGTTGAGTTTCTTTTACTACATTTTTAGACCTTTCTTATTCCCCTTTATATTGGATATTATGTTTCTTGTAGCTATTGACTTCTCACCAAAAGATTAAATGAATAAGAAAGGTCTAAAAATGTAGTAAAAGAAACTCAACGAATATATTCTTATCTTGTGACTAAAAATATTTCTTTTTAGATTCAAGGTGAAGGTATGACAACTAATAAACTAATACTTTAATAACTTAATCCCTCTTTTTAGGTTATTCGTGCAGCAAAATCGGATTCAAGATTAGCCAATAACCACCTTCCTCCAGATATTCAGAAACTGCGTTGTCGTGCATGCTATGAAGCCCTTCGTTTCTCGCCTCGTATAGAAGCAATGGGAAAAGTATAAAATTTAATTTAATTTGAATTATGGGAACACTTTAGCATATTTTGATTGATAATATCTTTACAGTTGTTGGTGGACCGAATGAGGTCTTATGGTCCTTACATCGCTTTGCATTTGAGGTATGAAAAAGACATGCTTGCGTTTAGTGGATGCACACACGATTTATCGATCGAAGAAGCTAACGAGCTTACTGCTATCAGGTAAAATATATTATATATTATTATTATTATGTATAGTCTTGATATTAAGTATAATTATTCTTGGGTATTTTTTTTTGTTTTTTTAAGGGAAAATACATCTTACTGGAAAGTGAAAGATATTGATTCCACCGAACAAAGAGCAAAAGGGTATTGTCCGTTAACTCCAAAAGAGGTTGGAATATTCCTTCGGGCCCTCGGATTCCCTCCTACAACGCCTATATATATTGCTGCTGGAGAAATATACGGTGGGGATTCACGTATGGCTGATATTACCTCTATTTTTCCCATTTTAATGAGAAAGGTGTGCATCTTTGACCTTTGACTTCTTTGATTCTTACTGTTTGAAGCTAGTGGTATTCTTGTTGAGAAGTTAAATCTTGATATAAAAAAAATATTGGGAGGAACCAAGAAAATGAAAATGTGAAATGACAAAATTAGGATCTAGTGGCTTCCTAGTTATTGAATTGACTTAATCCTTTGACTTTGACTTCTTTCTTTCTCTTACTACTTTAAGATAGTGGTGTTCTTGATGAAAATTTGAATCTTGAAATTAAAGAAAATATTGTGATGACTGATGGAACCCACAAAATGAAAATGGGAAATGACTAAATTAGGATGCAGTCATTGGGTTGACTTTTTTCTTTGACTTTGACTCTGAGTTTGTTCTTTTTCTTACTGTTTGAAGAAAGTGCTATACTTGTTTAAAATTGAAGAAAAATATTTTTTAATTAAATCTTAATAAATTGTTTGCCTCTTAATTTCTAGAGAAACCAGAACTCCTAAGTAAATTAGACTTGCAATCACATATCAATTTCTTTTGTTGAAGGAAAAATTAGCAACAGCTGAAGAACTTGATCCTTTCATCAACCATGCATCCCAAATGGCTGCTTTAGACTACATTGTATCTGTGGAAAGTGACATTTTTATCCCCTCTTATTCGGGGAATATGGCAAGGGCTGTTGAAGGCCATAGACGCTTTTTGGGACACCGAAAAACTATTTCTCCTGACAGGCAAGTAATTAGTTTTGCCATTTTTCATATAATTACGGCCAGTGTTTAACAAAGAACCAATATAACGGTTCAAGAAGTTGATTTATAAAATATTGATGTATTTGATTTTTTTCCGGATATCTTTCTTTTGTTGTTATTAAAGGGTATTTTGGGGATTTGAGTCTTGAAATCTGTATTTATTTTATTTTCCCTTTTCTAAACAATTATGGTTAATAATATTTAACGAAAAACCAATAATATGGTTCAGGAAGTAGATTAATAACATACTGATGCATATGTTCTGTTGTTATTCAAGGGTATTTTGGGCATTTGACTCTTGAAATCTTTATTAATTTTTTTTAACAATTTTAAAACAGTTATGGTTGATATATAACAAAAAACCAATAGTATGGTTCAGGAAGTGGATTTATCAAATATTGATGCATCTGATTTGGTTTCACATATCCTTCCATTTGCTGTTATTAGAATTTAGAGGGTATTAATTTGGTATTTGATTCTTGAAATATTTGTTGGTCTTTGCTCATTATTCATTGATATGGCCTTCTGATATATTAAATATTTTCTTTTTTTCATCAGAAAACTCCTTGTTCGAATTTTTGACAAAATTGCTAATGGCACAATGAAAGAAGGCAAGAAACTTTCAAGTCGGATAATTGAAATGCACAAAAGACGGTACGTTTATCATTTCTCCCGTGTTGATAGTCATTGTTACGTAATGTGATTCATAAACGAGCCTGTGTTTTCGGGCTCACTTGTTTATATTTTAATCAAACATGTCAACCCGCCAACCCATTTACGACCCTTTTACCCACTTATTACAGTCAGCTAACCCGTTTATGACCTGGTTAACATGTTTAAATCTTGATTACAACCCGCCAACCCGTTTGACTCTTTTAGACAAATGGGTAAAACGGGTCATATTTGGGTTACATGATTTTGCGAGTGTCTGGGTTGTGGTTGACGTCTTAACCACAAATTCGGATTTTGAGTATATTTCGGTTACACTAATTAAATCCTTGTAAATCATGTAACATTTAAAATAAAAAATGAAAATCTGTAAAGTCGGCCCGATTCGTTTTTTTTCCGATTTTAATTACACGCAAAACCGAAACCAAACTGAAAATTCAGTTTTCACGTAAACATAACGGGTTCGCTTATTTCGGTGTTCCAGTTACGGACTGGTTTTTTTTGGTTTCATTTATTGGTGCGGTTGTTGCAGGCAAGGCTCACCAAGGAAGCGAAAGGGTCCAATCACGGGGACAAAAGGAACCGACCGGTTCCGTTCAGAAGAAGCGTTTTATGTTAACCCGTTGCCCGATTGCTTATGTCAAAAGGAATCAACAACAGTATATGGAAATAGCACCAGCGCTGTCCTCAAATAGGCCCTGAAAACGACTTGTTTTGTGTCCGTTTCGAGGCATGTGGGAGCAGCTGACGTGGAGGGGGCCGCCTTTGCGGGTATATCTTGGGAATATAGATACATTTTAGATGAGGTATCATGTTTAGAAGCATTGGATTGGATTTGGGTGGGATATTATACTTAAATAGAATTTGTGACCTTAAAAGAGTAGTGTTTTACGCCCTGCTTGCGGTGCACGCATATAATGTATATATGTGTGAACCCTCAGGTGGGCAAAAGCGAAATTGCACTAATTTTGACGTTATTTTACCAATATCGTGAAAATAACGTTAAAAGTGGCGGAAGGTTAATTAGGCATCATGTGGTGGCGTTGATAGCCGAAAGACAAGGGTGAATCGGTCGGTGTCCCGATGGTTGAGTGTTATGTGTCTTATGTCCAAGGCTTGATGCAAAACTACTATCGAGCCGAGGGTCTCACCGGAAGCAGCCTCTCTATCCCTATGGGGTAGAGGTAAGGCTGTCTACATCTTACCCTCCTCAGACCCTACTATAGCTTTGCTATTGGTGGGATATACTGAGTACGATGATGAAAAGAGTAGTGTTTTGTGTAATTCAACATGTTCTTGTTTACAGCAATAAAATAGAAAAAGAAAGTTTTAGTTAGGTGTTACATCTTTCTTGTTTCCTAGATGTTTTATTAATACTTCTACATTTCAAAATAAAATGATTTTGGACATAACAGAATTATCCGAAACGGTCCGACAATTGTTGTTCTGTCCAAAATTTTAAATAGGGTTTAGGTTTTATATGCAATGTATGCTTTGTAAGCTGCAGTTTACACATTATAAACGAAAGTTTACTACAAAATTTTATTCCATCTTTTTCTTCGTCTACGCAATTTTGTTTGGTATCGATGTGTAACTCAGTATTAAATTTTTTCATGATAAATATAACACCAATTTTATTTTATTAAATTTCACGATAAATAAAACACCAATTTTATTTAAATTCTACAACAAGCTAGTTCACTTAAGAACAGGGGGTTGCGGAAACTAGCAAAGGACACTTCTTATGAACCGTCATACCATTGGTCTCACACATGTTGAAATTCTCTTCACCCACCAAAGCCAAATCAAACTTATACACCAAATTGGCCAAAACAAGCTCGTTAACGACCATAGCAAATTGAATACCTGGACACCCACGTCGTCCAGCACCAAATGGTAATAACTCGAAATGCAACCCTTTGTAATCGATAGGGCTTTTCAAGAACCTCTCTGGTTTGAACTCCTCGGGTTCTTCCCAGTTTGAAGGATCTCTTGCTATTGCCCATGCGTTAATCAACACTTGAGTGTCTGATTGGATGTCGTATCCCTGTAGTTTGATGTCTTCGGTTGATTGGTGAGGTACAAGTAGTGGAAGTGGAATGTGGAGTCGTAGGGCTTCTTTAAAGACGGCTTTTAGGTAAGGCATTCTGTCTAAGTCGTCTTCCGTGATGAGTGATCTTCCTTGGCCTACTTCAAGTGCCTCTTGTTTCAATTTTTTCATCACTTGCGGGTGCCTTAAGAGCTCGCACATTGTCCACTCTAGGATTGTAAAAGTGGTGTCAGTTCCAGCAGTAAATACGTCCTACATGAAACCATGAATCGGTAAAAACACATATACATTCAAAAATCTTAAGATTTTAACCATACAACGTAGACACAAATTCACAAGAAACTTTGGTCAGATGAATAGTTTTTAGGATCCTAACATGTGAAAATATGAAATATGAGGGTCCCTAGACTCATCTTATTGTTTTATACAAGCTGCCCTAACACATATGTAAATGTCATATATAGATGCATGATTTGAAAACTTAAAAGAAGATATGTTACCATAATAATTGCCTTGATCATATCTCTTTCAAGACGAAAACCTGTCGTGTTCTCTCTTTGAAATTCTAACAAGATATCGACAAGATCTCGATCTTGAACACCGTCTACATTCTTATTAACATGTTCATCAAGAACACCTTCAAGAAACTCATCAAACTCTTTGGCAACTTTATCGGCTTTCCGGTTTAATCCACTCAACCAATCCACCCACCTTAGCGATGGGATATAACTACCGACACTAAAGCATCCCAACACTTCCATAAGCCTTAGTAACAAGCTCTTAAACCTCCTCCCTTCATAAGTCCTCCCCAAAGCCACCCTACAAACCACGTTATTAGTAAGTGTAATAATCAACTCACTTAAATTAAACGTTGAACCATTCGCTTTTCGAATCTTTTCCATCATAACAACCATCTCATCCTCTCTCACTTGACGATATGACTGAACCCTCTTGCTGCTTAAAAGGTGGAGCACTGCAATGCTCTTAACCTGCCTCCAGTATTCTCCATATTGAGAAAATGCTATATCTTTGCATGCATAAAATACTCTATTAGGGATGTTTAAATGTGGTCTGCCTGAAAAGACTTTATCATGGGTTTTCATGATGTCTTTGGCTGCATCAACCGATGAGGCTACGAGTACTGGTACCGTGCCAAGGTGAATCAACATGAGTGGACCATAGGTCTGAGCCATGGCTTGAAGGGCATGGTGTGGGCTTGAGCCTAGTTGGAGAAGGCTTCCGATTAATGGTAACTTTGGTGGAGATGGTGGTAGGTTTTTGCGGGATTTTGATGAATAAAATGATGATTTTAGAAGAAGTAATGTGAGAATGCAGGGAAGAGAAGAAAAGAGAAAAAGTTGTAGCGTGAAAGACATTTTGTTTTTTTTTTATGTTCTTGTGAATCTAGAGAGGTTGTATATATGGACTCAAGGATGCATGATAAAATTGTTAAATTTAACCTTTTTATTATTCAAAAGAAATCAAGTATCTTTTTTTAACATGTACAAGCAAACAACAACTTGGGTAATTAACTTAATGGTAGAGACTTATGTGTTTTAACGGAAAATCTCAGGTTCAAACTTGTGGCATAAAATTAGTTTAGACAAAAACAAAATGATATTAGTTTAGGAGAAAAGACAACCAAGAGAATGACCTACAAGATTAATAATGACACATATGGTACAAATATTATAACATATCAAAATGGAAATTCACTCGTGATAAAATAGATATCCATAAGAGCAAGACATGATGTGACAAGTGATGAAAGTGACCAAAATTGTCGTAATATGGACATGACATAAAGAAAGATGTGAGTTATTGTCTGTTTTTCTACATTTTTTTCAAATCTTTTGGTTTTTTTGAAGGAAAATTTGCAGTGGTTGAAGAACTTGATCCTTTCATCAATCATGCATCCCAAATGGCTGTTTTAGAGTTTAAAAGTTATAAGATGTTTGGAAAAGTTAAACTTTGTGAGTATATAAGTCATAAGTTACAACTTTGTAACTTATAACTTAAGACTTTTATAAGTCATAAGAAGATAAAATAAGAAATCCCAAACACTTCCTTAATATTTTCATCTATTACTCCTTGTTCGAATTCTTGATAAAATTGCTAATGGCACAATGAATTAATGAAAGAAGGCAAGAAAGCTTTTCAAGTCGGATAATTGAAATGCACAAAAGACGGCACGTTTATCATTTCTAGTGTTACATCATTGTTGTAGGGATAAGATCGGTACCGTACCCTTACTTGTACTCGAAAGTACCCGTACCAAATTTTATGGTACGGGTACGGGTATGAGTACTTTAGGCATGATACTAGCTTTGGTACCACTTTGTTCTTTTTTTAAAAAAATCTCAACTAAACTTGGTATCGATACCGGTACGGTACTGATAATAGGTTATTTATAACACCAAAATCGTAACACCACAACCAAAACATAATACCAAAACCAAAAAATTGTGGAGCCGCATGTTTGATGGTGACACGTTTGATGGTGGTTGTTACCGGTTATTGACCAGAAGAAGAAGAGAAGAGAACTAGGGTTTGATTAGAACTATTATCCAATCCTTAATATTTTGATTATCAAAGGTTTCGAAAAGTCCGTTTGAAGCCTTGAGGATATCCTAATAAAAACACGATTAGAATTGATATAATGATAAATATTTATGTTTCCCGTGTATATTTTATTTAATATTTTAATTGTTTTTGTTCGTTTTTAGTCTAGATTCGTATACTACTAACGTTTTTATGTTTCGTAGGTTCCGGGATTTGATCATGATTAAAAAGGGCGAAAAACGAGCTAAAACGAGCCGAAACGGAGATCCGGAACGCATCAGGAAGGAAACAGACAGAGAATCGGTCAGACCGGGCCGGTCTGACCGGCCTCCACGAAGGAGCACGCCGCGCCGCGCGAAGGCAGAAGGCTAAAAGCCCTTGGCGCGGCGCCTAGGCACAGCTGGGCTAGATTATTTTCGTTTTTGCTTCTTGTCGGGCCTTGTTTTGGGTATTTAAACACCTTTAACTTAATCCTGACATAACCTGAAAGCCACCAGCCGAATTGGAGAGTTCTTGGAGCTATTTTACGAGTATCGTGGTGATTTTGAAGGCAAGAGAACATCCGGTGAAGAGCTAGACGTTTAAGATCGAAGAATACGGGTTTTATCGCCTTTAATCTTTCGTTCTTTATTATTTCACCATGTTTTCGTTATTATTTACTTTGTTTGAGTTAGACTTTATGATGCTAGGCTAAACTTTATAAGCTACCTAGGTCGTGATGAACCTTAGCTCGGTTTGATTTTATTTGGATTTTCGTTTTCGTTATGGATATTATGTTCTAAGTAAACGTTTGAGTTTTATTTAGTTAATGCGTATGATTGTTTGGTTTTGTTCACTTGAATTTATTGTTTCACATTGCCCTTGTTGATTGTTTCATAGGATAGGGTTTTGTTGGGTCATTTACTGTGTGTTATTGACTAGTTTATGATTGATATCGATTAAGATCATAGAAATAATAAAATCAATTAAACAAATAAAAGTGAGCTGCTAGTCTAAAAAGCTGTAAAGTGATAGGCTATTAATAGATCTTTGCTTGTCGGGATTGCTAGATTTAGTTCTTCGTAAGGAGTCCGTCTAGGTTTGATTGTCATCTTAGTCTATTAAATTAACTGGGCTTGCTTTGCTATCTTTTGAATTCCGCGCTGTAAGTTAGGTTTTCGTCATAAAATATACTTAGACATAAGCATTTAAATAACCGTAAGGAAGTTTAATATAAAACTGGTGAGTCTTAAAACTTGTTAGAAATGCATAGGCGTCTTCTTGAAGTTCAAGGGTCCTGTTCGGGTTTTCTGTCAAGGGTTTATCTTTTGATCCCGGTTCCATAACTTGCGTCTTTCCATTTAAATTAATAACCGTAACTTTGGGGATTCCGGCCTGGGTAGTTATTTTAATCATCTGAATTAATCCAAGTTTTCTAAATTGTTTATTAGTTAAAACTAATTAGGGTTTAAGTTTTATTAGTTAATTAATAAGTAATTATTATGTTTTATTATTATTATTATTATTATTATTATATTAATTAGGGTTATGTTTAATTAGTTTATTATTAGTTTAATAGTTAAGTAATCATTAGTTAATTATTATTAGGGTTTAAATAATTAGTTTAAATCCCCCTAAAATATTATTAATAAATAGTCGTGTCTTGTAGTTGAGTCTAATTTGCTAGTTTCGTAATTTAAAGAGTCTCGTGGGTTTGATGTCAGGACTTACTTAGCAGTACTAGAGTCAACCGGTTCACTTGCCGGTTAGTAGTTTAAGTTAAGTTTAAGGGTCTAGAGTATTACTTAGTGTCTAGATTAGTATAATTTTAGTTATTTATTTTATAACTACTTTTAGCATATCAAGAGTTATGAGTTTTGGAGATACCAATAACAAACCCTACATATTCCAAACGGGTACCGAGTACCCATAATACCCGTACCTGTACCCAAAAGTATCCTTACTTAAAATCAGTAAATCTGGGTACCCGTACTTGTATAGAATAAACGGTACATGTACAGATACTAAATGGGTACGGGTATTCGGGAAAAAAATCTCATACCTACATTGTTGCGAAACATGATTCCTAAACGAGCCCATTTAATAACAACACGTTTTCGGGTAGGCTTGTTAACTTGTTTAATAACACTGGTCGACTCGGCAACCCATTTACTATCCGTTTAACCCACTTCAGTTAACCCGATAATGACCCAATTAACATGTTTACATCTTAATTACAAACCGCCAACCTGTTTCACTCGTTTAGACAAATGGGTAAAACGGGACATGTTCGAGTTACAATATTTTGTGAGTGCTCGGATTACGGATGACGTCATTACCACAAATTCGGTTTTTGAGTCTTTGAAAACCGTTAGATTTCTTTTAAGTTCTTAACATTTGAGCTTGAAATTTTTGAGCTGGAAAAAAAGTTGGTTAGCAATAATGAATTTAAGCCTAAATCTTTTCTGACTAATGATTAATTGATTATTATACGTTTATCAAAAATATTAGGGTTGCACTACTTATTAAATCCTTATAAATCACTTAGCATTCAAAGCTAAAAATAAAAATCTATAAACTCGGCGCATTTGGAATTTTCAATTTTAATTACATGCAAAAACCGTAACTAAATTGAAAAATTAGTTTTCATGAAAATATAAAATCAAACCGTCGGTGTTTGTTTGGGTTCATTTATTTTGGTTCGGTTTCATGTATTGGTGCTGTTGTGGCAGGCAAGGCTCGCCAAGGAAGCGAAGGGGTCCAATCACAAGGACAAAAGGAAATGTCCGCTTCCGTTCATAAAAGCATTTAATGTTAACCCGTTGCCCGATTGCTTATGTCAAAGGGATTGCTTATGTCAAAAGGATTGCTTATGTCAATCTAACCATTGTGATTAGGTTTGTTTATATCCCAAATTTCAATTTCTAGCACAAATCCCCTTTTGTAAGTTTCAATATAATGGATGTTTATCACGTTTTATGATATTGTAGAGTTGAAATCTGAACCTTAGTTCGTAGAAAACGGTCTTATCTCTCTCAGCCCCTTACTGTTATTTTAGATTCAAAGCATCTACGGACACTTGAGTTATGCATGTGTAAGATCATAACACCAACATGTATGAGTATTGTAAATAACTTGAATATAAAGTTATAAAAATAGTCGACATTTGAATACCTTTTGTTGTACTAGGTTCAGTTGATGAGCGCTTAAAGTTTATTTTATTTCTAATGTATGTTAATATGGTCTAACTTGAAAGATCTCAAACTTATCAAGTGTTACTCAGTTAGGCCATTTTAGTAAAGATTGATCATTTACATATTGCTAAATGTTAATGTTGTTGTTATCTGATTTCATCTTTTCTTTGATATAAATTCTCTTATATTTCTATTTTCGATTTCGATTTTTAAGTCCATTTGCATATATTTTGTAATTTTGTGATTGCAGATGTTGTATTAACCTTGGTGTTAAATGTTCTAATTACAAAGCTTGCATTTATTCTTGATCATTGTATGAATTAGTCATAACCTAATGGTAAACTTAATCAAGTTCTTTTTTGTGTTATTAACTGTTGAACCCTTTTACATGTTTTTTTGCTATTTATTATAAGGAGCATAATTTAAAACTAATCGTGCATCATTTCACTCAAATTCAGGTTAAAGTGTTTATCTATTTACAATTACAATTACAATTACATTGTTATTGTTTTTTTTATATAAAATATTCAACTTAGGGTAGAAAGTTTCATACTCTAGCATTTGATTTTGTCATAGTCATAATTTAAGAGAAGTTCTTGATGCTCCAAAGTCCAAATGTGATGAATATTACCAAAGGTACAAGAACAGCCCAAGAGGTACACCATAGGCCCACACACCCAATTGTTATAAGCATTTCAAAGTAACGGTCGTTATTTTCTCTATTTCTTATAGGTATGAGCGCTTAAGGATTTCTTCGTCATGCTTTTAAATGTCAGGTTCCATCTTCGAAATCTTTTGATGAAACTTAAAAGTGACAGCTTATTATCTTAGTTGTTGTATGTGTTCTGCTACAAAGCCATGTTTTTATGAAAACTCTTTTTTTACACAATTGAATATAACATAAGCATGCACCATCTTCACTTACTGGAATTACTTTCATGATAATAAAAAGAAATTAGCTAAAATGGATTTTTGTTTTATGATACATTATAATAAAAAGAAATTCATTATTCAACTTATGTATACACAATATTCTAATCTTATGTAGTATACAAAGAGGTGTTTACTTGTTCGTGACTTATTAGTGTACAATTTCGTTCGAAACTCTTGTGAATATTCGAAGTAAAGTATCAAAAGTTCAAATACAATAATGTTCATAACATGAAAACCAAAAGCTCAAAAAGTAATAAATAGTAAAAGGTTCAAAGAGATGTTGTCAACTTAAAGAGGCAAAGGCCTAGGAACTATAAATGCATATGTTGCACCGCATCTGGAAAATATGTTTAGACGTAAGAAGCAAAGACTTTTAATAACTATGGTTTAGGTTTTACACGCCTAGTATGCTTTGTAAAGTGCATTTCACACATTATATAAACAACAATTAATAAATATACAAATTTATTGTCTTTTTATTCAGCTGACCAGTGTATGAAAACCGGATCCTTTTTTAACAGGATGATATTCCGTTTTTGGGCAAAACAATTATGGCAAGTTTTTAAATTATGAATTATTCAAGACCATAACCAAATGGAGGCATTATAAAGGATGAAGATTATGAATTGTTCAAGGATGAAGTAGTAAGTAGTAAGTAGTAAGTGAACTGGATGGGTGTGTGATGACTGAGACCAAAGATAAAGGTGATTAAACAAGCAACACAAAGCCTAACTATAAGAAAAGAAGTATGAGTGTGATTTACGACTACCTACCTTGTTGCGGACCAATTATGAAAGCATGGAGTTCGAGGTTAAGCCTGGAGATCAAAGCATGGATGACATAATCGTGAAGATTTGAAGAAGTTGTTCACAAGATAAGCATTTCAGAAGAATGAAGACAAAAGGGTTAAAATGGATTAGTCATTAGAGCATGCACATTATCACTCTGGATATTACTAAATTTCATGATAAATAAAACACCATTTTATTTAAATTCAACAAGCTAGTTCACTTAAGAACAAGGAGTTGCGGAGACTAGCAAAGGGCACTTCTTATGAACCGTAATACCATTGGTCTCACACATGTTGAAATCCTCTTCACCCACCAAAGCCAAATCAAACTTATACACCAAATTAGCCAAAATAAGCTCGTTAACAACCATAGCAAACTGAATACCCGGACACCCACGTCTTCCAGCACCAAATGGTAATAGCTCGAAATGCAACCCTTTGTAATCGATAGGGCTTTTCAAGAACCTCTCTGGTTTGAACTCCTCGGGTTCTTCCCAGTTTGAAGGATCTCTTGCTATTGCCCATGCATTAATCAACACTTGAGTGCCTGATTGGATGTCGTAGCCCTGTAGTTTGATGTCTTCGGTTGATTGACGAGGAACAAGCATTGGAAGTGGAATGTGGAGTCGTAGGGCTTCTTTAAAGACGGCTTTTAGATAAGACATTCTGTCTAAGTCGTCTTCCGTGATGAGTGATCTTCCTTGGCCTACTTCAAGTGCCTCTTGTTTCAATTTTTTCATTACTCGTGGACACCTTAGCAGCTCGCACATTGTCCACTCTAGGCTTGTAAATGTAGTATCAGTTCCAGCAGTAAATAAGTCCTGCATGAAACCATGAATTGTTAACAAGACACTACATTCAAAATCCTTAAGATTTTAACCATGCATGTAGACATAATTCACAATAAATTTTGGAAATTTTGGTCAGATGAATATTTTTTAGGATCATAACATGTGAGTATTAGAAATATGAGGGTCCCTAGACTCATCTTATTGTTTGATACAAGCTATCCTAACACACGTGTATATATGATATACTAGGTTAGTTACCGTGTAGCACACGGGTTAGAATAAGTAATTTTTTTTAAATAATAACATAATGTGAAATAAAAAAATGTATCACATATATAAAGATATATTATACGTTAAAAAATTACACATTACGCAATTTGAAAATAAAAAGTTGTAAGAAAATTCATAAATCATAAATTATTTTTTTGTTATTTTCTATATCAAAACTTAGTTGTAAATGAGCTACTTTTTTAAACCAACTCGTGCGCCAAAACTCATTCTAATCTTAAATTGTTTTGACACTTTAACTGGTTAAATAAACCCACCCGTTTCGTATTGGTTACTTATAATCTAATATAATAAGTAATACAATATATTTTATATTAAACAAATTAACATATTTATGATGGTATTAGTTCTTTTAAATTAGGATGAAATTATTAAAAATTGAAAATGAAATATTAAAAAGGAAAATGTATTTAATATGAGAGAGTGGAGAGAAATTTTTTTTAAGGATTAATATAGTGATGACATGTGGCATTTAGAAAACTTTATTTATTAAATAGTATAGATAGGTGTATAGTTTGGAAACTTAAAGAAAGACAAGTTACCACAATAATAGCTTTGATCATATCTCTTTCAAGACGAAAACCTCTCGTGTTCTCTCTTTGAAAATCTAACAAGATATCGACAAGATCTCGACCTTCAACACCGTCCACATTCTTATTAACATGTTCATCAAGCACAACTTCAAGAAACTCATCAAACTCTTTGGCAACTTTATCGGCTTTCTGATTTAATCCACTCAACCAATCCACCCACCTTAGCGATGGGATATAACTACCGACACTAAAGCATCCCAACACTTCCATAAGCCTTAGTAACAAGCTCTTAAACTTCCTCCCTTCATAAGTCCTCCCCAAAGCCACCCTACAAACCACATTATTAGTAAGTGTAATAAGCAACTCGCTCAAGTTAACGGTCGAGCCATTCGCTTTTCGAATCTTTTCCATCATGACAACCATCTCATCCTCTCTCACTTGATGATATGACTGAACCCTCTTGCTGCTTAAAAGGTGGAGTACTGCAATGCTCTTAATCTGCCTCCAATAGTCTCCATATTGAGAAAAGGCTATATCTTTGCATGCATAAAATACTCTATCCGGGATGTTCAAATGTGGTCTGCTTGAAAAGATTATATCATGGGTTTTCATGATGTCTTTGGCTGCATCAACTGATGAGGCTACGAGTACTGGTACCGTGCCAAGGTGAATCAACATGAGTGGACCATAGGTCTTAGCCATGGCTTGAAGGGCACGGTGTGGGCTTGAGCCTAGTTGGTGTAGGTTTCCAATTAATGGTAACTTTGGTGGAGATGGTGGCAGGTTTTTTCGGGATTTAGAAGAGCGAAAAGATGATTTTAGAAGAAGTATTGCGAGAATGAAGGGAAGAGAAGAAAAGAGAAAAACTTGTAGTGTGAGAGACATTTTGTGTTTTGATGTTGTTTGAGAATCTAGAGAGGGTGTATATAAGACATTGGCTGTGGAACTCAAGGATGCATGTTAATATAATCTTGTTTATATTCTCAAGAAATTAACCAAATATCTTTTTTTAACATGTACAGTCACAAAAACAGGACCACTAAGATTAATAACCTATACAAGAATATTAATACAAAAGGAAAATCACCGGTATAAACATTTTGAGAATTTTGCCAAAATAGATAGTCACTAAAAAGTTTATTTTTCAGACAATGACCAATAAGAGAACGGCACGTGGCAAATTCTAGCGAAAGAGGCAAAAACTTCACATGGGATAATATGGACATTACACAAGCAAGAGGAAAAAAACCGAACAACCTGTGAATGTCTAGTGTCACTTTGTGATGTTTTTTTTTTTCTATTTCAATAAATTTAGTAATTTACCCATTTCACAAGAAGATGATTAATTTTATTTTTTAAATTAGTATGCAGGTGTATGAAACATATTAACTAAAGCAAAATATATAACTTTGATACTAAATTAGATAATAAACGAAATATAAGTAAACGGTTAATTTCCTTGAGACTTTGATCTTTTTGAAGTTATAACTTTTAACCTGTTTAGCATGTCTTTGTGGCTGGTGTGGTGCACTGCCGGCCGCCCATTGTGCCCTATCATTGTTAAAGAACTCCAAATCTCAAATAAAGTCAATACTGCAAGATTGAAACATGCATGTTCTCAAAAAAAGGCTAATCCATTTAGAAATTTAGTTGGTGGCTTAAATTAACCTGCCAGCACCTATTAATTAGAGAGAATTCAGTTAATCATTTATGACTTCAAAGGTTTTATCCAAATTCAAGATTTTTTTTTATAATAAATTACTGATAACACATCCCTGAAACTCAAATTGCAAAACTTTTTGATACTTGATTAACCACAACCATAGGGTGTTTAGGATTATGCTTTAACTTAACAGAGATTACAATTAGCGAATTCACACACCATAGATGTAACACCAGAGATGAATCTCATATCGATCGTGAACATGAGAGATTCTTGGTTCATAAGAAATACTTCGATTCTTAAATCACGAACGCGTTTTGACCTTAATGCTAGTGAATGAGAGGAGAACTCCATAGTTAAGGGTGTATAGGTGGGAGTAGTATTAGGATGGGTAAACTCCTAGGAAGTCTCCACTTAGGTAACCAAAACAAATCCGTAAGCACTTTGTGGGCAAATCAGACAATATTGGTGGTACGAGGGGCGGGAATCAGGATGTTACAATAAAAACGTGTTATATTGAGGTGGTGCTATCATAGCTTTCGAATCAAATCACCAATCATTCGATCACAATCGGTTTTGCTCACTCGAGTGATCTAACCGAAGAACTAAGATCTATTGGTCATGGTTTATGATGAAGTGCCACTGTTGAATAAGGACCAAAAAGCCAAGACCTTTGTGTCTCGGGTTTCCCTTGTGCAACAGCTGCCTAATGGATGAGAGGAGAGGGTGTGTGGCGGGCCGGCGGCTAGTCTTTTGTTTAGCATGCCTAAAAATGTCACACAAGTCTCCATAGAAGTAATCTTAACAGGGTTACTAGTTCTATTTCCTTTTTGACCATCTTTCATCACCACCTCTTCATCTTGATTATTTTGATGATCATAATAGACCTAGAGACATGCTTCAATTTTACCCTTTTCAATTTCAAATTTCATAATGGGTTCACTACTAGAAAAATAGATGTTTTTCTACAACTGAATTCGTAGGAAATTTGTTGGAAAATCAAGTTTCTAACATTTTTCCAACAAAAAGGTTAAAAAAGTTATGTTGGAAAAACACATGCTTGAAAATCGTTTTCAACCATTTTCCAACAACGTTTCTTACAAATTGCTATAAAAACATGTTGTTGTAAACTTCCTACAACTTTCCTACAAAAATTATTTTGACTTAACATAATGTTTATTAGATAATACTGTAGCAAAGTTGGAGTTTAATTTTTTTGTTGGAAATCTGTTGGAACTATTTGTCGTAGGAAATTTTTGTAGGAAAATGACTTGTTTTCTAGTAGTGGTTCTGTCATCTAGTTCTTGAAAATTTTCGAAGCATATTAATTCTAAATCCGACATTAGAAAAACTTTCTTTGATATTTACTAAAATCTTCTATATTTTCAATCATCTTTTTCACATAGCAAACATCCCCTACCAGTTTCACTTCATGGCCTTGACTTACTAATTGTTCCATGCTTAAGACATTTTTAAAATTTTATTCAACTTTGGAACAAAGTGAAGACAAGGAATGGTTAATGAAAATTTTCACAACACCATGAGTGAAAAGAAAATTCTTTTAATTACTGCTGTTTTCTACCCCAACGCTATTTTTTAATTATTTGAACTAAGTTTTGTTCCCCCTTCGTATGCTTTCTAAAGGATAAATTCACTACCCATCTTTCTTTTCAGTTTTCGTACTCGGTTCCCTTAACCAAGTAATCTACATAATTTTTAGAAATTAACAAGGTGGGGCTTTTGAACAACTTGCTTGGACATTTCCAGGCATAATGTCCTAACTTTTGGCAACGATAACTTTGAACAAGTTCTATTCCTTTCAACCTTCAAGCACCTCTCGCTGCATTGGCTCTATGTTCAAGAGCAACCCCTGTTTTTTGTTTAAAGGCGCCGATCTTTTTTACAATCTTCTTTGTTTATGAAATACGAACAAATAAACAGAATTTGTATTCGACTAATTAATTAATGCAATCCCAATCAACAAAGATTTTGCATCCAAACTGAAAATACAAACTTGACTCGGATTTTACATACCGAATTCAAGTTCTAAACCGATAATGACTTGCAAGGATCTGTGAGTAACCATTTATCCTCATTTGTACCTTCTTGACGCCGATCCATTTGACTTACATATAAGTAATTGTTTTTGAGACCCAATAACTGTTAGATAATAATGCAGGCCGAACATGGATAAAAGGATTAATATTCAATAGTTTTTTAGGCATGGTTCGAAATTGCTTAATAGTTTTTCGCCTCAACTCAATAAGTAAACATATACTAAGTCATTGAAACATGAAAATAAATTTATAAGTTGACAAATAAAGATGGAGAAATAAGATGCCAAATTCTCCTAAACAAAGATAATTAGAATGAGGATGCAAAGCCTCACTGTTGTTGCTGCTCACTTTGCTTTGCACTAGATGCTTCCTTAATTTCATCGCCTCCTTCGTCCTGCATCCAATAATATTTTTATTCATTATTTTGATATCGAATTATGCTAAACATTATAGCAAAATATATATTATGACTAAAATAATGCACTTCTATTTATTAAGTATATGTAATTACTGTTATGTATAATAATATAATTTTTGTAGTTATGCATTTGTTATAATTAATTAAATAGAAGTTTTTATATTTAAACAAATAATAAGTCTGTTTAGGCTCGCGAAACTTAATCAAAACCAGTATAGAACCTCAGAACTGGACTGTTAAACGAACTCTAATTTAAGGTCAAGCTTGGTCTCTAATTTGTTTAAGGTGGGATCAATTCAACCTTTTAGTCAGCTGATCTAGTGAACCGCAACTTACGCCAATTCAACTTATTAATAAGTAAATAGGACGAACGTTCGTAACATATAAAAAACATTTTTGTACCTGCATATCAGAGGTCCAGAGAGTGAGGTTGTCGCGAAGGAGTTGCATGATCAAGGTGCTATCTTTGTAAGACTCCTCACCCAACGTATCCAACTCCGCAATTGCTTCATCAAAAGCCTGGAAAGGAGATTATAATGACATGATCATGTCACTAGCTTTTGAATAAAAGTAGTCAAAATGATACATAAATCCGTATTTGTTAGTATCATGTTTTGGTGTTCATACCTGTTTTGCAAGGCCACAAGCTCGGTCTGGAGAGTTCAAAATTTCATAGTAAAAGACGGAGAAATTGAGAGCCAGTCCGAGGCGGATTGGGTGCGTGGGTGCAAGTTCAGCGTTTGCAATATCCTGCAAATAATGAAAAACAAATTGATAATATATCATTTAGCAGATATATAGTTGCAGATGAATAGTGTACAATGCATATAACTTTGATTTAGTTGATTAATTGGACTTTAATGAAGATGATGGAATTTATGCCTAAGTGTTGGTAAATTTCGTCATCTTAATCAAATGCGTCTGCAAATATAGATCAAAATGGTTCTTAGACTACAAGAAAAATGGTGTAGTGTAAATGCATATCTCAGTCCATATGGATACAAGAACACCAAAGCAAAATTAAATTTCAGAATTTTATTTATTTAATGAACTTCCTTTAGAAGTGGTTTAAGATTGAAAGACTATAATCACTTAACGGTCTGATTTTCAAATTCTTATATGAATGGGTGCTAAACTTTCGCTTTTCATTTAGCAATATCTAATGTTTTATTATAACTATAAATACACGGATTTGTTTTTTCTTATTTGTCGTCTACCTAAATTTTATTGAAACTGAAATTTATTTTTGAATAAAGCATTTTTCGATATTCCAATTAGGGATTTAAGGGTGTTCTTCGGGTTCGTTTCTTAGGTTTCGGGTTTTTCGGGTCAGAATTTCGGATTTTAAAGTTTTAAATCTTGACAAGAAACTAACCCAAATTTCTCATGGGTTTTTTGGGTTCGGGTAATTCGGATTCGGGTTTTTTTCGGGTTGGGTTAATCGGGTTTCGAGTATCATAGAAAAAAGCACACGAAACCCAAAAAAAAAAAAAAAAAACTACGATGCTAAAATTAAAATAACATATTCTTCTTTGCTTATAACACAAATAATCAAATAATAAACTAATCTAACTTGATAAAACAATTCAAAAGAAGAGTAAAACTAACTCGAACCATAATCGTATTCAATCGGGAGTGATTTGGTTGTTCGACTATATTCTGATAATTTTAGTGACTAAAACTTAGCCTATTATACATAAAAATATATTTAATTTCAAAACTAGAAGTTTATTCGGGTTTTTCGGGTTGACCAAAATCTTATAAATCAAACCCGAAAACCAACCCGAATTACTTCGGTTCAGGTTCGGGTTAGTCTTTTCTTGGGTTCGGGTTATTCGAGTCGGGTTAGTTCGGGTTCGAGTACGGGTTTTTTCGGGTTGGGTTCGGGTTTCGGGTAACAGTGACAACCCTAATTCCAATACTAAAAAACACATTATTACAAACACAACTTGTTTCTTTTGCAGTAACATTTTGAATACAACAAATGAAAATTTAAAAAGTTTGAATATTTGCACTTATGAAAACTTTAATCATACCGTTAAATGTACAATTTATTTAAGATGGAATTTGACCTTATAAAACCTAACGTGAATATCAATTAATACCTAATCAATTATGGTAGCAATATTTAGAGGGATCATCAATGTATACACCGTCTGACATCTAAATACACACCGTTTTAAACGGGATAGAGGTTGGACGGCCGTTTTAACCAAAAGTTTGACTGTCTATGATTTGAACAGTCGTACGAATATTTGTCAAACAACCGTTTGAACCAATAATATTCAAAGTTTGACCTCCTAATGGTCAGATCGGCCGTCTGTATATTGTTTAAACATAAATTTTGAAATTTAATTTTATTGTCCCGTCTAAGTGTTTTGTGGACGGCCGTTTGAGTTTGAGGCGTAGCATAACCCGTATGTAAATATTAAACGAAAAATTAACCTGAGCGGACTTATAGGCAGTGAGAGTACTCTCGGCAGCCTCTTTCCGATCACCACCCGCCTTAAACTCCGCAAGATACCTATGATAATCTCCCTTCATCTTCAAATAAAACACCTTCGAATCACCCGAAGTAGCCGAAGCAATAAGCCTCGAATCAAGCAGCTTCAAAATCCCATCACAAATCCTCGAAAGCTCAGCCTCAATCTTCGTCCTATATTCCTTGATCACCTTCACATGATCCTCATTCCCACGCGACTCTTCCTTCTGCTCGATCGATGATGTTATTCTCCACGAAGCACGCCGAGCCCCGATCACGTTCTTGTACGCGACGGACAAAAGGTTACGCTCCTCGACCGAGAGTTCTTCGGTTTCGGACACTTTTTCGACGAATTCAACCATTTCGTCGTAGCGTTCGGCCTGCTCGGCGAGCTTGGCCATGTAGACGTTCTGTTCACGAGCTGATAAAGCCATTTTGCGGTGAGTGGTGGATGAACAAAGAGATGTGAATAGGGTTTGAGTTGAATTTACGCAATGGGTAGAGATTATTGTGGGGAAAAGATGAGGAGTGGAGTGAATGGTGGAGGAAAATGAACGGTGTTTATATTAATAATCACCAAGTTGAGAATTGAGATTCGAGCTAGCCATCATATTCATGCATGAATAATTTGTACTTGATTGTATATACAATTTGTGTATTTGCTTTTTGAATTTTTTTTCCAATTAACTTTGCATGTTATATTTGATCATTAATCCTTTATTTTTCTTCTATTTTGTGTATATGATAGTGTTCGCGTGACACGATGGAATACACCACTTAAAAGGTTGTTAACAAGTCAAGTTAAGTCGAGACAAGTCTAGCTCGAACTTTATACCGAACTAACTAGGATTAGCTCAAAGTTAACATCTTGAACTTGTGTTTGACTCGATCAAAAATCAAGTTGGCTCGACTTTACAACTTACTTTATTATATAAATTATTTTTACCAAATAGATTAAAAAAGTTTTCATTTAGCAAATAACTAATTATGCAAGTTATACAATTTATGTATTTATTAATTCTTGCATGGATTTACATTGCATGGGCTAGTTTGGAATCCATGTTCTGAAAGCAAGTCCGTGTTCATCAAGTAGCAAGCATGTCTATAGCAGGAAAAACCTGATTCGCAAGCAGATTAACCTGATTAGCAAGTAGTTAGGAGCAAGAAAACCTGGTTAGTAAGTAGGCAAGAGCAAAAAAACATGGTTTGGGTTATAGCAAAAGCAAGAAAGAATTCGTGAGAATTCAAGCAAAAAATAGAAATTCATTTTTGAGTTAGAATAAGAAAAAAAAAAGTAGTCAATAGCCCGATGCTAAAGAAAGAAAGTAATCAAAAGCCAGATCTTGAAGAAAGAAGATAGAAAGTATCCTAATGTTTTATAAGTAGAAAGAGAAAAATTGTTGGTTTTTTTTATTAGAAAGTAGCAATAAAAAAAGGAAAGAAAGAAAGAAGTAAGGGAAAAAAGGAACAAAGAAAACAAGGAAAAGTAAAAAATCAAGAAGAATCAAGATAGAACAATCATGATCCACTGGTTTGATTGGGGAAAAGAGCAAGAGAACGGGCCGTTATTAGGATTAAGAGGGAATATTGAAAGTTAATCTTGAAACGAGTTATCAAAAAAGTTGATGAGTTAGTTTTGAAAGAAAGTGAAAATTAATTGAATGGGTATTTTAAAAAGAGTTTAATTAACTAGAATTTAATTAATATTTTGATTGTTTAGAATTATCTATGTTTAAGAAGCTATTTAATATAAATAGATGGTCAGGTTATGTAATTGGTGTATTAAGAATTATAATAATTGGAAAAAGTCAATCTTGGTTGAGATCATTATATTACTAATCAAGCTCTTGAGATACTAACTCTCATAAGCAGTAACGGCCCAAGGTTTTTAGAGGCCTCAAGCTAATTATCAAGTTGGGGCCTTTTTTTCCAAAAATTTTAAGTATAAACCCTCCTCCTTTATTCGGGCTTGGGACCGACAATAATAAACCAAACGTTTATAGTTGGCGGAGTTAAATTTTGTTTTTTTTAAGTTATTTCGTGTTGGTAAAAAATAATATTTATATGAAATTTATTTTCTAGCTTTAATAGATGTGAATTGTTTAATAAAATAATCATAATCAATTTCTCCTATAAAGTTCTTCTCAATGGACAAAAGAGCTAAACCATTTAACCTTTCTTGTGACATTGTAGATCTTAAATAAGTTTTTATCAACTTTAATTTGGAAAAACTACGTTCTGTAGAAGCAACGGTTACAGGAATAGTTAACACAATTCTATAAGCAATATAAGCATTCGAAAAAGAATCAAACTTTTTAATATAATTTAATATGTTTATAAGTGTGTCAGATTCTATATCTATCATATCCCTTAGCATTTTCAGTTCTTGAAATAAATCTAAACCATCAATGTCTACCTTGTCATCATGTTTCAAAAAATTCTCAAGATTAATACACTTCTTTTTTAAAATTTCTTCATCGAACGATTTTAACTTTTCTATACTAAACAAAAAACAGAAAATAGTTTCAAACTCTTTAAATTGATTAAATCTACTTGTGATTGAAGATATAGCTTGATCTACTATGTATAAGAAATAATCAGTCCCAAAACACTCGATAGGAGTTTTAAAGTTTCATTATCTGTATTTTGATCAAACCTTTTATTTCTAAGAATAATACGTTTCTCACGAAAAACTGGTTTAATACCACTATCTAGATATATTTGTTTAGTTGCGGTCATAGCCTTTTCAAATCCCTCCTCTCTATAAGTTTTAAAAAAACAAATAAGTTCATTTAGTTGTTTTATAGCATCATCAATACACATATCCTTTGCTTGTAAGTTTTTACTAACTATATTAATAGCAAACAGAATATCATACCAAATAACCATCGCTAATAAAAATTCAAAATTTTCAAAATGTACCGTAGCTAAATTTTTAGCATCATCTTTAGTTTTAAGATCAGTACTATCCTCATATAAATCCAATAATGCTTCTCTTATTTGCGAAGCTTGAAACTTAATTGCTTTTACACTTTCTAATCGACTTTCCCAACGTGTTTGTGATAATGGTTTAAGAGTTAAATGTTTTACATTATCTAGTAAAATATTCCATCTTTTAGTGGATGATGCGAACAAACAATAAACACGTTGTAATACATCAAAAAAATCCTCAGCATTGTTACAAGAGATAGCCATATCAGAAATTACTAAATTTAAACTATGACAACCACATGGTGTGTAAAATGCTCTAGGGTTAATGCCTAACAATCGTTTTTGCACGCCTTGATGTTTTCCCTTCATATTCGATCCATTATCATAACCTTGTCCTCTAATATCATTTACATTAAGCCCTAGATTACTAATTTCTTTAATAATAGCATCAAAAAGGCCTTTACCACTTGTATCATCTACTATTAAAAATCCTATAAAATATTCATTAACTTGAATTGGAGTTGATGAAACATCTACACATCGTAAGACAATGGACATTGTTCTTTTTGACTTATATCGAGAGTGCAATCAAGTATAACTGAAAAATATTTAGCTTCCTTAACCTTTTTAATAATTTTAGTTTTTATTTCATTTGCTAACAAACAAATCAATTCATTTTGCATTTTGTGTCCAAGGTAATGATTATGAATTTCATTGTCTTTTATGCGTCGAATATGTTCTTGCATTATTGGATCAAATTGATCCGCAATCATCTCGATAATAGCTAAAAAATTACCATTATTTTCTTCATAAATTTTTTCATTCTTCCCACGAAATGCTATATTCTTTTTACCAAAACTCTTTACAATGGCGACTATTCTTATTAGCACGTTTCTCCAATGTTCTTTATCTTTATTTATTTGATCTTGAGTTTGTTTATCAATTGTTTTATTTTTCGCCAATCTTATCTCTAATTCCATCCATGTTCTCATATTGACAACATGCGCATTACTTAATTCATGTTCTTTTAATTTGGCACTAAGATTTCTCCAATCATTACTACCTTCATATGCTAATTCACTTATACATTGATTCACATTGAATAACTTACAACAAAAACAAAATGCTCTATATAGTTCTATAGAATAAACCAACCATTTTCTTTCTATTTTTTCTCTATTCGGTAACTTTCGGATATAAAGAGAAGTATTAAAGCTTCTTGAATATTCATCTTTTGGAAATTTGTAACCATAAATTTTTACTGGGCCTTTTTCTACAATTAGATCCCTTAAATTACTATTGATATTATTCCATTGACTTGGGTCAACAATATTTGGAGGTTCTTTAGCTTGATTCTCATTTGGAAGTTGATTATCGTTTATAGGTTCATCGTCACTTGTTAACTCATCAATTGTAGGTTCTTTATTTGTAAGTTGTTCGTCATTTATAAGTTCATTACTTATAGGTTGTTCGTCACTTGTAAAGTCATTATCTATAGGATGATCGTCATTTGTATGTTCATTGTTTGTAGTTTTTGGGGGTGTTAAAAATTTAAAAATAGCTCCTTTTTGTGATTGAACTAAAGCCTCTCTTTTAAGTCTTTTTTGTTTTTTTGCATAACCGGATTCGTATGTTTGGTGTCGGTGTGACATTGATTAAGGCAGATTCTATTCTAATACAAATATACAATTAAGCACAAATGTCAAGTAGGCAAATAGGGCAATAGGCTGAAATCTAAAATTTACCTCAACAGTCAACAGTAAACCGTCAAAACAACTAAAAATCTAAACAAGCAAACAAACAATAGGGAAATAATCAGGCTGAGTTAAAATTTTAAAATTAACCGATTGGTCACAGAGAACAGAGCCGACTACAAACTGATTGCAGAAGCCAGAAAGCTTAGGGAGTTAGGGTGAAAACCGTGAAATCGATTGCCGCCAGGCCCGTCACGTGCTATTTGTCTGTTTCGTCAGTCGTCAAAGGCTCACAGGTGTTGTATGGGTATTTCGAAGTCACCAGAGTTAGTCAGTAACATATTCTGATGGATTAATCGGCATCTGATGGATTAATCAGTCATCAAGGGTTAGTTTATACTAGTTGATTAGAGATTTAGATCCATTAATTGGCGATAATAACAAAAAGAATTACCGTTATGATTTAATGGAGTGTTGTTGTTGTCCAATCCCTCCATCCTTGATTAGTTGTATAGGTGGTTGATTCATGATTGAACGATTGTGATTTGTGAATCTCCAGAAGTTCATCACGAGTGCGTCGTTTCTTCTCTCTGTCCTAACATCGCCATTATTATTGGTGGCTTTCTGCATAAGATATATAATTTTTTTTAAATGGGGGCCTTATAATTTGGGGGCCTCAAGCCCTTTCTTAGCCCAGTTGGCCCGCTGCTCATATGTAGAAACTGCATTATAACATTGATGGTCGGGTATTTTGTATATATATTAGTGATTAATTATGTAGTTTTATTGAGTATATTGTTAGAACTTTGGTACTTCATACGAGCTTTTGTATTTCAGATAATTGATCGTTAAAGATGCTAAATGCGAGACCTGTACGAGCATGGAATGATATCTCGGGAAGACCGAAGCATGATTTGATGTCTTGGGAAGTGTTACAAGGATTCAGGAAGAGTATGGATGAGAAATCATAAGCCAATGCTAAAACTGAACAAGATGGGTTGACAAAATGCGACCTTGAAGTAAAACGAGCATATCTTGAGCTAGAAAATGAGTTACGGGATTCATAATATATGAATTTTGGGTTTCTCGACGAGAGGAATCCAAATATGAGGTTTTCTTAGGTCGCGGTAGTCGACAAGTAGGGTCTATGGCCATCGCGATACGCGATGGTCTAAAAAAACGGATTTTGACCAATATCTTCTATTTTCCGAACCCTAATCGGGGGGGGGGGGGGGGCGACTTCCAGCAGCTATTAGGAGATTTTGGGTGAATTCCAGGGCTACCAATCATCTCTTGATCAATCCTAATGGCCTTCTTCATCATAATTGAAGATCTATCGATTACGATGCTCGGCTAGTCTTCTCCGAATCATACCCGGGATGTATAGTTTGTAACTTTTACAATTTTTCTCATGTGATTTAGAACACTATGTATAATTGTTTATGGTTGATATATGATTACTGATGTTTAGTATTTCTGTGTGTTCAGTCGGTTTACGTTTACGTTGGTCTGAACGATTTGTTACCAGTTGCTAGATAAGTGATCATATGATTGTTTGATTAGATTGAATACGATAAAACATATAATTGCCCTTAACTGAGTCACACTGGCAAGGACTGTTTGATAACCAGTGCCGTGTGTAAAGCGATTATTGATGTCTAAGGTTTTGTCTGATTGATCAGTCTGTAGTTAACCAGTAATAATTAATCTGTTAGGTTGCATGAGATTACTATAGGTTGCTTACTTGAATTCCCGGGTGTGATTTGCTTTGTTAATTGATTGAAACTTGTTTACTCGTTTACTTGTTAAACTCTAAATTTAAATCATTGATTGTGTGATCAGAACTAAATCTGTTACTTCATAATATTAAAGTTGCTTACACGAATCACATTGACCACATACTTTTGGTGGATACGATACCTTACTTATCCTATCTAGATAGTTTAATTAGGTTTTTGATTGACTCAAACGGTCATCAAACATCCTTAGTAAAAACTCCATACCTTCAATGAAACCCTTGAACTCTACATAACTAACTTTCTTAATTGATGATAACTACCGCTTAAATATGTGATCCGTAAGAGCTAATAAATGGTGTCTTTTATTGTTAGGTCTGGTGTCAATAAAGTGTAGGGTCATTCTTGTCAATTCTCATAGTTAAAGGAGTTTGGTCTAGACATGTTCTTAGTTAGTAAGTGCAGGGGCTAGATGTGTAATTTTGTTGTTATGTTTTGGTTAGTCGTTATAAGACGATTAGATGGATTAGGGTTTGTTACTTTTGTTAAACCCATTCAATTTAGGATTCTTTCAATTATGTAATATTGTTTGTAATTCGTTCTAATTCTTCGTTTCAATAATAATTCCGATCTTCGCTATTATCTTTTGAGTGTTATTGGAGTGATTGTTCGATCCAATTTTAACAATTGGTATCAGAGCCCTATTATGGCTTGATTGTTCAAAGGGATTGTTGTCCATTTCGATTGAAGATCAATTAACGATTCAAAATGGTTTCTACAAAGTTTGAATTGGAGAAATTTGATGGAAAAAATGATTTCGGATTGCGGAGAGTTAAAATGAAGGCCATGTTAGTTCATCAAGGTCTGGTTGATGCTCTCGCCAGAAAAGCTAGATTACCAGCAGATCTTTCTAATAATGAAAAGAAGAATATATTGGAGAATGCGCACAGTGCAATAATACTCAGTCTAGGTGATCGTGTGTTGAGATAATTGGCTAAAGAAACTTCGGCTGCCATAATTTGGGAGAAGTTGAAAAGTCTGTATATGACAAAGTCTTTAGCCAATCGATTATATCTCAAGAAGAGATTGTACATGTTTCACATGGTGTATGGCAAATCACTTGAATATCATACTGATGAATTTTATAAGTTGGGAGAGAAACATTGACTATGGATGAGATATTTCCATCGTTGAAATCTAGGGAGTTAAAGAAAAGAAATGATGGACAAGATGATGGAGGAGAGGGTTTGGTTGTTCGTGGAATCACAACAAAGAAATCCAAAGTTTAAAAGTGTAACTAGTTCAAAATCAAAGGTTAAAAGGAAGTGTTATATTTGTAACTTGGAAAAACACTTAAAGAGAGATTGCCCCGGATAGAAAGACGAGTCAAGTACTTCAAAAAGAGATGGTGAAAGGGTATGAAAGTGCGGATGTTTTGGTTGTTACTAATCAAATGTCTAATAATGAATGGTTAATGGACTCAGGCTATACTTATCACATGACTTCAAACAAAGATGTTTGAAAGATTTGAAGATAGAAGATCTTGGAACAATTAAATTGGGTGATGATAGGACATGCGATATTCAAGGATAAGGTATTGTTACATTGCAGTTAGACAATGGAACATATGTTGACTTGAAGAATATAAGGTTTATTCCTGATTTAACTAAGAATTTGATATCTTTTGTGAAAGTGGAAGTCTTATTGTGAGTTTAAAGGGTGGTAAGTCTAGAGTCATTAAGGGTTCCATGGTGATCATGACTGGAACTAGGAGGAGTAACAACATATATGTCTTGGATGGACATGTTATTCAAGGTTCTGCAATGATAGCAGAAGAAAAGGAAATGAATCACACAATGTTATGGCACAAAAGACTTGGCTATATGAGTGAACAAGGCTTGCTTGAGTTGGGTAAACAACAGTTGTTGATTGGGTTGAAGCAGAATGAAGTAGAGTTTTGTGAGCATTGTGTGATGGGAAAGGAAAAAAGATTTAGTTTCAAGAAAGGTATTCACACTACCAAAGGAATACTTGACTATACTCGTGCTAACTTGTGGGGTCCAGCTAAGGTGGAGTCCCTAGGTTGGGCAAGTTATTTCTAAGCATGGTTGATGATTTCTCTAGAAGAGTATGGGTGTATGTTCTAAAACATAAAGATCATGTGTTTGAAAAATTCAAAGAAAGGAAAGCACTTGTAAAGAATCAAACTAAAAGGAAAATTAACAAGTTGAGAACTGGCATTGGGTTGGAATTTTGTAGTGGTTGGTTCGATAAGTTTTGCAAAAATCATGGCATTGCAAGGCACTTATCTGTACCTGGAACTCCACAACAAAACGGTTTGGTGGAGAGGATGAATAGGACTATATTGATGAAAATAAGGTGCATGTTACATAGTTCTGGAATGCCTAAAAAGTTTTGGGCAGAAGCAATAACTACTACAACTTATCTTGTCAATAGATCTTCATCAGCAGCCATAGACATGATGATTCCAATGGAAAATTGGTTAGGTACTAAGTCTCACTTTGATAATTTGAAAGTACTTGGTTCTTTGGCTTATACCCATATAAGCCAGGGAAAACTAGAACCAAGAGTTCAAAAATGTATTTTTTTTGGATATCCTAAAAGGGTTAAAGGGTATAGGCTGTGAAAAGTTGGTAATGTTACTCCTAAGATCATTGTTAGCAGGGATGTTGTTATGTTCAGAGAAGAAATAATGTATAAGGACGTATTAGCTCAAGCTGAGGGTACTTTGGTCAATAAACAAAAGGGTGTTCAGTTTGAGGTGGAGCCTATTTAGGATAGGGGTACATTAATAACTGAAAAACCAATAAATGATGCTTCTAGTAGTGGAACAAGAGATTATTGTTTGACTAGTGATGGTAGGTTAAAAGTCGTGTGTTTTATTATATTAATTGTTTAGTTTTACTTTAAATATTGGATGAACATTGGTACTTCAAGCGTACTTTTGTATTTCAGGCCATTGAGCATTAAAGATACTTATTAGAAGCAATTACGAGCATGCGTTGGAGTCTTAGGAAGATTGAGTTTGATGCGCAAATGATTCATGAATAATAATAATAATAATAATAATAATAATAAATATGAAAGCAACCACATTCTATTTAAATGTCACCATAAAAGAATGATTAATATATTGTTTGACTTTTGTTTATGCAGACCCTTTACGAAATTTAGATGAACAAGGAATTCTAGTGATTTTGTTTGTACACGTGCATATTAAGGAAAAGAATAATAAAGTATAATGAAATAGAATTAGAAGGTGGGCTCGTTTATTAAACGTGAAATCTAGGCTCAAATGGCGTGCACACAATTTTGGAGTGGGCTCAATAAGTATTGGGTTCATATAGTAAATGAGGGGGACAAGGTTTTGGTGAGTTCGACGGCAGTAGAGGTTATGCAGGGGCTGGACGGCTGATTTTGGGAGCAGCGCAAGACAAGAGAAAGCAGCCTTTGGCTGTTTGGTACAAAAATCAAGAAGCAATAATCGTAATGACGCAAGGCTAGTCTCGTTGTAACTTTCTCCGGGTAAACGGTTCGTTTAGGTTTAACACTTTTCTCAATTTTATTAATGTTTGGATTTGTTCTTGACATTGACAACGTTGTATGAACATATTGATGTGTTGGTTTATTTAAATTATTTGCATGTGTAAGTAATCCTTGCTTTACAACTTGTTCGGTTGATGACAAAACCTAGTAGCATGTTGGGTGACATAGAGTAGGTCGATTCACACTAGTAAGTATGGTAATTGAATTATAAAAAATCCGATGACAAAAATCTATTTTTGATTACCACCTAAATTAACCTACTTTCCAATTCCATATCCATGTGGTGTCCAATTAATGAAACGAGTTTTGTGTGAAACCTAGAACCTGAAATCGGGAGAAGGTTGCGTTTTCTTTAAATTGTTTTCAAAATCAATCTTCTAATTTTGCTTGATATCGTTTGTCCATCTTATTTAGCTAAATTTTATATTGAAAATCAAACAAACTTTGCAATACTGACCACATGCTACTTGTGGATACGATACCCTACTTACTCTAACTATTTAGTTTAACTGGGTTTTTGAATGACTCGAACAACGTTCATCAGCTAGGGATAGAACTAGAAGAACTGTTACAGTTCCTGCAAGGACAAGAGCAATGATGGTATCTCAGCTTTTGTTTTCATGGCTGTAAAAGAAGAAAGTGGTCACGAGCCTTTGACATTCAATGAGGCGATAACATCAGTCAATAGGAAAAAATGGCTTGAAGCCATGGAAGAAGAGGTGAACTCCCTTAAGAAGAATGAAACTTGGACTTTGGTGGATAAACCAAAGGATCAATAACTTGTAGATTGTAAGTTGAAGAAAGGGATTGAAGGGATTGAGAAGACAATATATAAAAATAGACTAGTGGCAAAGGGATTTACTCAAAGGCCTGTTGTTGATTATGATGTATGGGTGGAAGTATGCGTTTATAGGATGTAATCCCGTGCGTTTTATTTGTTTATATGTTTCAAACGCGAGTACTTTGAGTGGTTTTATGTTTACAAGTGCTCAGAGCTTAACGAAACTAATTTGGAGAATTTACGTGAGGTGGAAATGAGATTAATGATACATTATATGATATAGAATTGAAATACGAAGACGTGACCGCAAACGAGGAGGAAAACGGAGTTGGAATGAAGATTTTATAAAGAAAATGATGTTCGGAAGTTATTAGTGCGCACATAAAGTAAAACGGGCATATTCGAGGCTAGAAAATGAGTTACGGAACCCATAAGATATGAATTTTGGGTTTCTCGACGAGAAGAATATGAAAATGGCATAATGGGAGCCGTAAGGCAGCGGCCAGGTCTGACGGGAATTGCTTTTTTGGCTTGTTTTCTTCCATATTTAGGCCGGGATAAACCCTAAATCGATTATCCTTCGTACCCTGGCCACTAAAGACGAATTTGGGGGCCATTCTCACCATCCTAACACCTACCACTCGCTAGGGGTGTACGTGGGTCGGTTTGGGGCGGTTTTTGGCCAAACCCATAACCATAACCGATATAGCGGTTAATAGATAACCATAACCATAACCGACCCGTCATGGCGGTTTCGGTTAGTCGGTTTTAACGGTTATAACGAGTGGTTTATCGGTCGGTTAACCGTGATTAAAATAAACAATCCTTCTTTATGATTGTGAACCATGAATAGTCGCAAATCGTATTGAGGAATTCAAACATATTTTCTTTTCTTTTTTTTTACTGCAATTTACTATTTACACATATCTAATTGACATATTAAATCATATAAATGACAATTTGGATAGAAATTTAGAACGACAATTATGGAACATTAGAATGAATACGGTAACCGATATCACCAATATTATTATTATTAGCCTAAATCCTAGTAGGTGTGGAGAACTTTTTTCTGTAACGGCAATAAGTGTAAAAGTGTAAAAATATCTTGCTCATGCACTAATTCTAATTTTCAAACCCTTATGTTTCAATTAATAATTACATAAATGGGGCGGTTCGGCTATGGCGGGTTTTCTTTAGTTTAGTTTTTGTTTTTGTTTTTTGTTTTTAATTTTTTGTGCTTTATTTTACGAGGGGTATTCTTGTGTTTCAAATGTGTAGGTAACTCACAATGACAGGGAGTTGGGTCTATGACCCACATGAAGGATATGAGTTCGTGGAGGATGCTGATATGTACCATTCATTTCCATATCATGAACCGCCTTCATACAACCCCCAAAGTTACTAAGAGCTAGATAGTTATAATCAAAGGAACATCAACCAACATTGCCGTAATAGACAATTCCAGAATTATCCACCGCCTACACCTAACTATCATGAGTCAGATGAGTATGAAAGTGATGGGCCCGAGACTCCAACATTTGTGAGTTATAAAAAGGAGGAAAACTGTTACTACCATGAACAATCCAAACCATTATACGAGGATTTCCCTCAATATTATAACCATGGTGGTATATGTCAAGGTAATTATCAGCAAGATCAAAATGATTCCTCGGGTAATAAAGAGGAGTCGATTTAGGATGTGATGGAATTCTTGAAGCAAATGAAGACATAACAAGAGACTCATAATAGAAATCAAGAGGCTCAAAATAAGGCTTTGTATCAGAGGTTGGAGCTTCAAGAAACGTCTAATGTTGCCCAAGATGAACTGATGAGTCAACTATTTTAAGATGTGGCCAAAATTAAACGAGATCGGGAGCAGTTTCCTAGTTGTGTCGTGGTGAATGATGAAGTAATAAATGAGGCTATTGATCTTTCAGAGAATGAATTTGAGGAGGTGGTTGTGGAGAATAATACCACACCAATTCCTCTAGTTACTGAAAAGCCAATGAATGCACCAGTTGTGGTTACTGATGAGGATATTGAGGGAGAGGGTCTAGACCTTTTGGAGTATATAGTTGAATGTGTGGACCAAGTTGAAGACAAAGTACATTTCAAGAAGAGGAAGGTGGAGGCCTGTTGTTGATTATGATGTATGGGTGAAAGTATGCGTTTATAGGATGTAATCTCGTGCATTTTTTTGTTTATATGTTTCAAACGCGAGTACTTTGAGTGGTTTTATGTTTACAGCTGCTCAGAGCTTCACGGAACTAATTTGGAGAATTTATGTGAGGTGGAAATGAAATTAATGATACATTATATGATAGAGAATTGAAATACGAAGACGTGGCCGCAAACGGGAAGGAAAACGGAGTTGGAATGAAGATTTAATAAAGAAAATGATGTTCGGAAGTGATTCGTGCGCACCTAAAGTAAAACGGGCATATCCGAGGCTAGGAAATGAGTTACAGAACCCATAAGATATGAATTTTGGGTTTCTCTACGTGAAGAATATGAAAATGGCATAATGGGAGATGTAAGGCAGCGACTAGGGCCGTAGCCTACGGCCCTGGCGTTGGCTACGACCAGGTCTGACGGGAATTGCTTTTTTGGATTGTTTTATTCCATATTTAAGCCATGATAATCCCTAAATTGATTATCCTTCATACCCTGGCCACCAAAGATGAATTTGGGGCAGTGGCGAAGCTTGGACTGAGGCACCGGGGGCCGAACTCAAAATGTATACAAAATTTCATAAACGAGGGGGGGGGGGGACTCAAATTTTCGGCCAAAAAAGGCTAAACTTACACTACGTATAAAATTTTTCGGCCGAAAACAGGTAAATTTACACTACTGCGTAAAAAAACAGAGGGGCCGGGGCCACCCCTGGCCCCAATGAAGATTCGCCCCAAATTTGGGGGCCATTCTCCACCATCCTAACACCTACCACTCACCACAATCATCCATGTTCTCATTATCTCAACCAAGAATTATTTCCAAGATGCTTATATATGTTAGGCTAAAGCTTCTGTGACCATCTCCGGGTATAGGGTTGTGTTTGTGGGAATTTTTGGTATTTGAACCTTAATATTGGATTTGGATTCGGTTAATCATTCGGTTAGTTGAATCTTTACGTTTGTTTGTGTGCTTGAACAGTTTTTCGTAATTGAATGCTTAAGATTGTATCAGTTAATTGGTTTGAGGTCATCAACATTTAAAATTGAGTTCTTATCGTCATTGACCCGTTTGTCATTAACCGTAGCATTGATTTCATTCATCAATACCTAAAACTGGTAATCAATTAAATTATTATTTAGTTGTGCCAATTGTTCGGATTAAGTTTTGATAATCAGCAGAGCCAAATATTTAGTCTTTTGCTTACTAATTCAAACAAAGATATTTTCAAATAGGTTTAATTACTTGTCCAACTTTCTTCACAACCTGAAATCTGGAGATTGGTTATTTCCTCATAATTTTTTACAAATCAGAGGAACATTACTTTTGTTTAACAAATCTTTCAAACCACTTAACATTGTCTGTCCGCCTAGTATAATTAGATATTAAGTATTGAACTTGATTAGCACTTTCCACTGATTCCCTGTGGATTCGACACCTTACTTGCCCTTGCTAGTAAAGATATTTTATAATTTTTTTTATTGACATTTCGACATCGATCAGATTATAATGAAATCTTCTCACCTGTTGTCAAGCATTCATCCACAAGGGTAGTTTTGTCCTTAACTGCTTATTATGATTTAGAGCTTGAACAATTGGATATAAAGATGACTTTTTTACATGGAAATTTAGATAAGATATACATGAGACGACCAAAGGGATTTGAGGTAAATAGTGAAGAGGAAAAGGTGTGTTTGTTGCAAAAATCATTGTATGACCGGTCTCAAGAAATCACCAAGGCAGTGGTATATATGATTTGATAAGTATATGGTTACTCATGGTTTTGATGATAGTTGTGTATACTTTAAAGAATACATCAAATGTAATTTTGTCTATCTTCTATTGTATGTAGATGACATGTTAGTTGCATGTAAATATAAGGATGAAATAAGGGCTACTAAAGATCTGTTAATGGCTGAGTTTTATATGAAAATACTTGGGTAAGAAAAGAAGATATTGGGTATGGAGATTTGGAGAGATAGAGAGTTAAAGAAGTTGAAGTTATCTCAGGTGTCTTATGTTAATAAGGTGTTGCATAACTTTGACATGGCTAATAATAAGTGTGTCACAACTCCTTTGGCTCAACATTTTAAGTTGTCTAATCAAGATTCACCAAAGACAGAAAGAGCAGACTCTCATGAAAAATGTTCCTTATGCAAATGTTGTTGGAAGCTTGATGTACTTGAAGGTGTGTACAAGGCCATATATTGGGTATGTTGTTAGTCTTGTAAGTAGATATTTGGCTAAGCCAGGTAGAAAGCATTGGGAAGTTGTTACATGGATTCTTAAGTATCTAAATGGTACCAAAGAGGTTGGTTTGATCTTTGGAAGAGGTATCGAAAGTGATGAAAAAATGGTGTTGGGCTTTATTGAATCAGATTTTGCGAAAGATATGGACAGAGGAAGGTCTATAACAGGTTATGCATTTATGGTTTGTGGTGGTATGGTGAGTTGGTAAGCATCTTTGCGGCATGTAGTAGCTTTGTCTACTACTAAATCTGAATATGTTGCTCTAACCGAGTTGTTAAGGAAGCATTGTGGTTAAAGGGACTTATCTCTGAAATAGGGGTAAAACTGGCACGATCAGTGGTAATATGTGATAACCAAGGTGCAGTGCAGTTAACAAAAAACCAAGTTTATCATGAAAGAACAAAACGAATAAATGTCAAGTTACATTTCATTCGTGATATTGTTAGTTCAAAAGAAATTGAAGTAAATAAGGTGGATACAATGGAGAATGTTGCTGACATCTTAACAAAGGTGGTTCCAGGTCCAAAGTTTCATTATTGCTTGCAGAAGTTAAAGGTTGACTTTAATAACAAGGTGGAGATTGTTAGGTCTGGTGTTAACAAAGTCTAGGATCATTCCTGTCAATTCTCATAGTTGAAGGAGTTTTGTCTAGACATGATCACAGCTAGTAAGTACAGGGGCTAGATGTGTAATTTTGTTGTTCTGTTTTTGTTAGTCGTTATAAGACGATTAGACGGATTAGAGTTTGTTACTTTTCTTTAACCCGTTGAGTTTAGGGTTCTTTTAATTCTGTAATCTTGTTTGTAATTCGTTCTAATTCTTCGTTTCAATAATAATTTCGATCTACGCTATTTTCCTTTTAGTGTTATTGGAGTGATTTTTCGATCTAATTTTAGCATCTATCATGTTCCATAGTTTTATTACTCTACATCAAAAGTAACCTGATCATGTTCAGTACAACAAATCAGTATCTACTTTTTAACAATGTTTTGATCAATAGTAACTTCTTTACTAGTTAGTTTTTTCTATTGTAATCATCTTCTTTTTTTGCACTAAGTTGTATTGCATAGGTGGTGCAAACAAGTTTCTTCACAAAAACTTCTGATTATTCTGTTATAATTTTTATCTAACAAACTAGACCAAACACTTGACCCATATGTCACATGTGCAGTCACAAGTTTTGGGTCCAATTCATATGAAAAAGAGAATTTAGTATATTTGTAGGGAAATAAGATAGCTCCTAGACATAAAATAGAAGACATATTCTTGGACCTTTGGCTTTAACCATACAAGACATATTCTTAGGCCCACACACTTATTTAACATGTTCTCCAAACTCAACATTTAATCCATCTACTTCGAATTCCTTACTTAATGCAACCTTTGTCACCACTTTCTGATCTTGAACACTTTTTTCAAACAGAGTTTGTTGCATCACATGTTTATTATTTTTTCCATCTATCAGATTTGGAGATAAATTTGCTCTAGTCTTTGTTCATCCAACATTTCAAACCTCCTCTTCTCACCAAGGCATTCTTCCTTTGACAAACATCTTGCAACTTATGCATTGGACTCACAACCTAGGACTAGAGATTCAACTAAACTTTGTTGGGCTTTTCTTACCAACGTGTGGTCTTCTAAACATGCGATCAAAGACAAAGGTCCAAGCATAAATTAAGGTGCTAGAATTTAGCCATTTGTTATGCCTTTTCTTTTATGTCTAGGAATCGTCTTATTTCCCTATATATAGATGATAGGAATAAGCTGAAATATATATCAAATCCTCTTTTGATTTCTTAAAAAAAGCATGTGTAACGTGTTGACTGCTTGATCTCATAGCCTTTTTGGTTTATATTTCCGAGCTAATTTCTCAAACATTGTGCGTCCACAGAATGACGTGAACGTGTTAAGAGATCGAACTATGTGGTCGACAAATATAGAAACACGAAACCAACTTACTTTAAAAAGGAAACTATTAATAGAAAATATTTATGCAAATAGACTTCAAGTGAATAGATTCATATCTATATACTATCAGCTTCAATTGACAACAAAATACATCTTAATTGTTTCAACTCTTCTTTTATTTCCTTCATTGTGGGCCTTGTCTTTGCTTCAAGATCAAGGCATCTAACTGCTATTTTAGTAACACATTTCACTACCTTAGTATACTCAACTCTTTTCAGTTGATCATCAAGAACTTTAACCAATGCATTTTGTTCCAGTAGCGAACCAAAGTATGTTGCTGCACCTTTATGGACTATTAGCGATATCTCTAAGGACTGAATATTTGTTCCCGTAAGTAACTCTACAAGAACAACTCCAAAACTGTAAACATCACTCTTCTCGGTTAAGTTACAGGTTCGAAAGTATTCAGGGTCCACATACCCTGCGGTTCCTTTAACAAAAGTTGAAATATGAGTTTGACCAGGAGGAACGAATCTTGATATCCCAAAATCAGACACTTTTGCAGTAAAATCATCATTCAACAGTATATTTGATGGCTTCACATCTCTATGAATAATGCATATGGTTGAATGCAGGTACGAAAGAGCTTCAGCAATGTCTTCTGATATCTTCAGCCGTTTGTCTAATGTCAATATAGGATCCTTTGCATGTATGTGGTGACATAAGGTGTCATTGGTTACATATTCATACACAAGCAAGGGAATATGTGTTTCTAGGCAACATCCAAGGAGTTCTACAATATTTGGATGAGTGATTTTTGATAGAATGATTACCTCATTCACAAACTGCTTGACTTGGCTTTGGTCAATTACTTTAGACTTCTTGATCGCTACAATATTGTCTTGTCTGTTAAGATTCCTTTGTAAACCATACCATAACCGCCTTGGCCTATAACATTGGCATCATTGAAGTTGTCAGTTGCTTTCTTCAGCTCTTCTTCTGTGAAAATTTTTGCTTTGTTCCCAGTATCTTTGCATATAAATAGCATTTCCTGTAAGATGATACCACCATTTTGCTTGAAGAAGTCCTTTCTAACCTCGATTTTTCTCTTTTGCTTAACTCTCCAATAAACAAAAGATATTGTCAAAGCTGCACCGATGACACCTTCAATGAAACCTGCATCATATATTTCGACATCAATCTTCTATTAGTCATCAAAGGGTACCTAGCTACCTCAACTATTTAATTATCTTGTGTTTGTGTGTTTACCTTTAATGAAGGATGTATTTCCTGAGCTATCATTTGTGCACTGTACACCTCTTTTTGTATCACAATGGGGTCGTTTCGGGTGAACACAAGAATAACTCCCATATGTGTTCTTACAATCTCCCGGCAAGAAATCACTGAGTTCCGGAGATTCACACTCATTGACATCTAATTGAAAACATGAAATCAACTGGTTATCATAATAATCATTGCTGCATATATATTATTTATATGCAAAACATGTAGTGTAGACGGTACCTTGACATCCGTTCCGGATGTATGGGTTTCCCATGTATCCCTGTGGGCATTTGTAGCGATAACCACGAAGCATGTCTTCTCCATTAACACGTATACTTTTGTCTTGGCACATATAGGTTCCTTTCTCCTTTTGAGCTTCATCACATGCTGTATTCCCAACAGACTAATCACACACCACCACCAGGGAAGACTTGTTTGCGGTCAAAGACGTGCTATGATCACCATTAGCGATGTTAAAACTATGTTTATCCACAAGGAAAGCATAACCACACATATTAGAATACAATACTTTTGTGTTGTTTTATTTGGTCTGACAGCAATTTTTGCATGTGTCATGTTCGGAGGAATGAAAGATTTGCGACACTCAAAGCCTAGACATGACCCATTTTTTGTACTTTCCAAGTTATAGAAGTCTGTTAGGCTCTTTGCGGTCGCAGCAGGCTTTGCAAGTTTAACATGGGTTTCAATGTAGTTTCCTGCTCCGACAAAATTGTTTAGTCTGCTTGAGAAGGGGAACCTGGACATATTATATGAATTTGACAAACCATTAAGTAAACTCCATAATTCGCCATAGCAAGCATGAGCAATAGGGAGATTAACAGTTAGATGGCCATCTAGTTTTACCTCTAGAGCTTCTATAGATATAGTTGATCCTTCAGAAGAAGAGCTGAAAGCTTGATTTAAGCAGGGAACTGGCGTTGTTGAGTCACATTCTATGTAATAAGACTTGCCCACATAGCAGGCCTCTTGGATTCCGAATGGGTGATGTATAGTAACATTTCCATGTGTTTCGGGCAGTTGACGGTAGCATTGTGTAAAATTCGCCAACCCAATAATTAAAGTTTGCAGCAGCAGTACTAATTGAGACAATTTCATTTTGCTAGCTTTTAGGGGTTAGTATCATATGGTGCTGGATATATTAGGCACAATTATTGCCTGTAGTTGATAAGCTATTGCTTAAGGTTCCTAGGAGAGCATGATTCTCCTAGTATTTCTTTCTTTGTATGCACCAGTTGTCTTTTTTGTTTCTATTCTTGCTACATTTGGGTTTAGCAGTTGCCTTCATTATAAGATCCATACAAAACATTTGTGACACCTCATACTCAAAATCAACTTTGCCCTTTATTTCACCTCCCTTTCTTCAAAAATCTTTTGCTTTCAATAATTCCAAAAAAAAAAAAAAAAAAAAAAAAAACATTTGTTGACTATGAATTACTAAACAGCCTTTAGTAATTTATCTATCTGAGACCTCTAGATAATCAACTACCTAGGCCAAGCCATGGTGTATAACTATAAGCATAAAATTACAAAATATAATGGGTGTTTCCAAGGTCGATCCCTTGATTGTTCTTTATTTTTTTGATTTCTAGTGACCACCTTCTTATTAAAAAAACGTTCTCATTTCTGGTGGATTGCATACGCCGAAGAAGGCTACATTCTATTGTTTTATAGCATTGTGTCTTAAAGGTTGTAAATGTCTCTAGATCCGCTTTTAGATCTATAAGTGAAATAACTAGAACTCCTTAACTTAGGGATCACGGACTAGGTTAGGTCGTGTATGTTTTACTATTGTTAATTTGTTGATTTAATCTGGGCAATCCTTTTATGATTATGTTTTAAGTATCTTCTAATAATTCGTACAGTCCTAACTCCTAAGTTTAATATACATTTAATGGGTCACAATATCCTACCTTTTGTCTGTTAACACCAACCGAATCCATGTGAGTAACCCGTTAATGCCATATAAATAGGGCATATATAGTGATCTTTATCAAGCATGTAAGGATCGCAAATACGAAAAACCCGAGTCAAGTTTGGAACCTAAAAACATAAGATCTCAATTCTTAACCATCACCCTATATCATATGCCATTGAACTAGAAGGCCAAATGACTGCCAAATCCGTTAAATTCCAAATGAGAGAAAATTAAAGATCTATTAATGCCAGATTAATAAGCATATAATTTGACCCATTTGTAGAATCATAATTATTCTTGCGAATCATTACTCGTATAAAGATCTCGGATGTCTTAAAACCATGCACAATTACACTAGATATACATATGCAACAGGATTTATTTATATATATATAAGAATAAACATAGATAAATAAACTTAAAGCTTAGTTAAACGATCTCGCGGCATTTCTTCGCTTCCGTAAGCGCTCAGCGATGATAAAGGCTAACTCAAGTGACTGAGAGGCATTAAGCCGAGGATCACAATGGGTGTGGTAACGTGACCCCAGATCATCAAAGGTCACGGTTCTCGACCCACCAATGCACTCGGTCACATTTTGTCCAGTCATTTCAAGATGAACCCCTCCCGGGTGGCTACCTTCTTGCTCGTGCACATCAAAGAAAGCTCTCACCTCCGCCTGTTACAAGAATAAAACAAATAGTTGTTATAACTTGTTTTCATAATAACTTAAATGATCTAACCAGGTTAATGAATCAATTATGTACTAAATTTATTTAACTGCAATAAAAAAAAGGGACCAAGGCTAGTCATCCACTCGTTTTAAGACTGACATGTTTCAAGATATTTTGTCTAAACGATACTTAATTAAAACGTGCTTTGTACACAACAATCATTAAGGGTAGTTTCAACATATCGGTCCCCCTGATAGCTACACTCTAAAATAAATAGACCGTGTACAATCCATTTTGGACCCACTCCAATAATAATAACACATGGGGTGGTCCGCGATCAAACAAGTGGCACGAGAATATACTAATGAGATGCTCTATTAGTATCACTAATAATGCTCATCGAAGAAAAGTGCTCCTACATATCAACAACCCCGTTGGTGTCAGTTTCGATCCATTTAAATAAAGGAGTAGATATGTGTCACGTTTTATCTTATACCGGTCAAAAATAACATTTAGTTGTAATAATATTGATATTGTAATCATAATTAATTTATTTTTTGTTACAAATTTACAAAAGAGTGTTTGTATACCCATCATTGTGGACCCGTTTCCGTGACAAAACATTTTGACATATTATTCAACCCGTCCAACTCATCCGTCTTTCCAATTTTCACTCTCATTGTAAAAGGGCCACACTCAAACGTGAAGCGAAGGTAGCCTATTAAGGTCCAAAGCGTGTCTAACAAACACAAAAGGTCTTTTTCATGTCAAAACACAAATAATGCAGGCAATTTAGGGCAAAACATCGTGAAAATACGAAACATGTATATGACAAAGATGAGTGAATTACCCTGATAGCAACAAAGGGACGAGTTTTTAAACCATTTGGAGCCTTAATCGTGTTCCCATGCATAGGATCCGTGACCCAAGTAACAATTTGACCCGCTCTTCGAACTGCTCTAATAAGATGAGGAAGCTTCACTCGCATGGTCTCCGCTCCCATTCTTGTTATTATTGTAATCCTTCCAGGTTTGTTCTCGGGATTCAAGATGTCAATGATCTTGTTTAACTCATTTGGATCCATTTTGTCACTCACCTTAAAAATAAACTTGTCAATATAGTCTTCTAACAGTGATAAATAAAAAGTATAGATTTGAGTTTAACATAAGATATACCTTAATTCCAAGAGGGTTTGCAATTCCTCTTAGGAATTCCACATGGGCACCATCCAATTGACGGGTTCGTTCCCCGACCCAAAGGAAATCCGAACAATCGTAGTATAACCCGGACGTTGAATCTAATCGCGTTAAAGATTGTTCATAAGGCAAGTGTAAACATTCGTGTGACGTCCAGAATTCAGTTGTGGTCATGATCGGATGATCGATTGTAAGGCCAGCAGCCGCCATGAACCCAAGTGCATCATCAACTTGGCTCGCTAGCTCACGGTACCTAACCGAAAAATATCAATCCATTGACCCATCCTTGTAAAAAAAATTCCTCAATATTTTATGAACCAAATAATTATGAACCTAAATTACCATACTTGTCACCTTGTTCACTATTTTCTGTAAAATCAAGGTTCCACTGGTTAACCCTTTGCAAGGCTGCATAGCCTCCAGTGGCAAAAGCCCTCAAAAGATTAAGTGTGGCTGCAGATTGCGTATACGTTCTGATCAATCGTTGCGGGTCTGGTGCTCTTGATTTCAGATCAAATGCATCACCATTAACATTATCACCTCTGTAACATGGTAGCTTCACACCATCCTTTTCTTCAAAAGAATCCGATCGAGGCTTCGCAAATTGGCCAGCCATTCTTCCAACCTGTGATTAAACTTTAATCTATCATATACCCAGAATCCAAAACAATTCGTATTCAAATGCTCTGTAATTTATGGATGGACATAAAACCGAAATAACTTATCCAAAACCGGAATAACTAACATAACCGAACCCAACTCAACCTAAAACCGACGGTTTGATTTATGTGTTTTCCAAAATCGAATTTCAAATTCGGTTTTGGTTTTGCATGTACATAAACGTAAAAGACCGAACCGGGATTTATAATCAAACCAAAATTTGTTATAGAATTTATTGCATTAAAAGTTTTCATATTTGAATTTCAAGCAACTAAACAAATTATATGGATAATAATAATAATAATAATAATAATGGTATATTCCAAATATATTAAAAAATGATGTAGCTTTCTGTATAACTAACAAAGTTTTCATATTTGAATTTCAAGCAACTAACAAAATATAATAATAATAATAATAATAATAATAATAATAATAATAATAATAATAATAATAATGGTATATTCCAAATATTAAAAATTGATGTAGTTTTCAGTATAACTAACAAAGTTTTCATATTTGAATTACAAGCAACTAACAAAATATAATAATAATAATAATAATAATAACAATTAAAATAATAATGGTATATTCCAAATATTAAAAAATGATGTAGCTTTCTGTATAATTGAAGAAAGTGAAATCAGTAATCTAGCCAAAAATTATGTTACAACTTTAAGTAACTAAAAAAAAACTTGTGACTTATAATCTATATTTTCACATATTCAGTAATTTATAAAATAAAAATAATGGTATATCTCAAAAACAAACAAAATGGTGTAGCTTTCTATATAAATGAAGAAACTGAAAATAACTAACCTTAATAACTGGCATTTGACCACCAAACATCAACACAGCACCCATTTGAAGAATAACTCGAAAGGTGTCACGAATTTAATTAGCATTAAACTCCTTAAAGCTTTCAGCACAATCACCACCTTGTAACAAAAACGCATTCCCCATTGCGGCCTCACCGAGCCGGTCCTCCAGGTTTCGAGCTTCTCCCGCGAACACAATAGGGGGGAAAGCTTCAAGCGTCTGGAGGACCGACTCAAGGTCGCTTTGATCGGGGTATTCTGGCAGTTGGAGAGCCTTCTTGGCTTTCCAACTGCTTACGGTCCATTTTGGTGATGATGTTGTGATGTTGGATGTGGAGATGGTGGCTGAGGTGGCGGGAGAAGGTGGTTTTGAATTTGATGGGTCCGGGGAGTGGACGGCGGAGACGAGGCGGAAGGATGAGGTGGTGGTGGTCGGAAAGGATTTGAGTGGTGGTGAAAGAGATTGAGTTTGGAGGAGTGTGTTGGTGTTGTGAAGAGCCATTTGTTGTTGGGTGGTAGAGAAGTGAGACAAGATGAAATGAGATGTATAAGTGGTTATTATAAGGACGAACGAGAGGTTTTTTTTGGCTACATATAAGAAGTTGGTTTAGGTGGTAGGTTGGAAAACATAGGGGTATATTAGTAAATGACTATTTCATTATATAGGTTGAGAAGGGTGGGGGGGGACACTCCACTCGTCACTTGTCCGAGTTGAGTGAGTGATGGGCATATCGCTCTGTCGTATTCGAGTAGTGATTGGGAGCTTGGTTTTCGGGTTGTGGAACGCAGGGCGAGAAGATGAAATTGGATTGTTAGCAATGGTCATTTGACCGTTTGCCGGTAGATAAAAAGGTAATTTTTTCAGTTTTTCATTATACGGATTTAGGTCATTTCCATTCATTTCATACACAACCAAGTTAAAACAACTCTACTCATTCTTTTTTCAACCTATTATTGTTTTTGTTCATATGAAAATTTTGATTTAAGTGGTGTTGGGTTGTCTTCTTACTTATCTGATTCTAGTGAAATTTCACTACTTTATTGTTGGAAATCTTGTATTAATAATAATCAGAAAATAAATAAATAAGAAATAATCGACACAGTAAACCGGGCTTCTGTTTAACACAATTCCCTTAAACAGATTCTCGGTCTGTTCCCAGGGTACTCCGGTCCGAAACAGAATCGGTGCTCTGCCGGACTCGGACACTTGCCTGAAACGAAATCGGAAATAACATTGTTGCAGTAGGAAGAAGATGAAGTGTGTTTGTTTTGTGTGATAAACTGAAGAGCTGGTCTTGTTTATATAGCCATACAATCACAATAATGATAATCAATATTGCTAATGACCATTAAATAATAATAATATCAAATAATGACCATTAGTGCAGATTATAAAACTTCAAATCATAATCATTTTCTTAATTATTATTAATTGTATTGACTAGACCAAGTTTGAATTTCAAAAACAAATTCAAAAAATTGTCTCACGCTGGCTCGGGTTTTTGGAGTTGCATTCGTGTCCGCGGGATGTGCGGGCACGCACGAGTTCAATGAATTTCTAGTCCAGAAACCCAAATTTGCACCACCCCCCCCCCCCCGGCGCGCGCGCGCGCGCATAGGACTTGTGGCAAAACATGTCAGTTCGTTTGTCATCATCTTTTCTCCTCATCGCTAGCCTGTTTCCAATAGGGGGAAGAGAAGGTCTTTATAAAGAATTCAAATGGGTGTAAGGGCTCTACCTTATAAACCATTCATTAATTTGTTCCCAATCCGATGTGGGACAAATATTACCACTTCCTTCATTCACACACTTAAAACTTTCAACAATCCCCCACATGAATAGAGGTCGAAACAACAACATTAATCCGATTAGATTTCAGCAGTTGAATCTTGCATACAATAGGTAGGTGTTATCCTTTGAACCTTTGCTTATGAAGCATACTTAGCCCACTGGCTCTGAGTAGACTGTGATGTCTTTGAACTCGTTTGCCGTTTGTGTAGACGACAATACACTTCACACAAGACTCTCCCTGACAAAGTCAAGTCCTCATAGTTATGTTCGTTATGGCCATGGACATGCGCCTGGTTCTGCAAGAGCTATTAAGTGTTGTGCCCGACAACACCCTTCGAAGCGACCCCACTTCTCTCTCACATAGGTGATTCACCATGTATGACTACCTTGGTCTCATTAAAATCCATATGCTTAGCCTCACACTTGTCACTTTTAGGAATGGACTAGGAAGGTTACTTTGCTACGTGGTAAACTCCCTCTTAAAATTGTAGGGTTATCCCCCCCCCCCCCACAGTGACCGCACTAATTCATACAATTAGGTTTTCCTATTGAACTCAACTCTTGGGATCTCCAGTCTGTTGAGTTAGGTTTCCTTCGCATGAACTTTGATTTTCCAAGGGCTTCAGTCCCATTCCCATGAACTTTGATTCATACTTAGGCCTTTTGTTAGCGGATCCACAATATTATCCTTTGACTTCACATAGTCAACAGTGATAATTCCAGTAGATATTAGTTTTCGTACCGTATTATGTCTACGTCTAATATGTCTATTCTTACCATTATACATTGTGCTATGAGCTCTGCCAATTGCCGATTGGCTATCACAATGTATACAGATGGCCGATGCCGGCTTAGGCCATCTTGGTATATCCTCAACAAATTGACGAAACCATTCTGCCTCTTCGCTCGCTTTATCTAGGGCGATGATTCTGATTCCATCGTGGATCTAGCTATAACCGTTTGTTTAGACGATTTCCACGATATAGCAGCACCTCCAAGTGTCAATACATACCCACTTGTTGCTCTGGAATCATTCGTGTCAGATATCCAATTTGCATCACAATGTCCTTCGACAACTGCTGGATATCTGTTATAATGTAACCCGTATTCTCTAGTGTATCTTAGGTACCGAAGCAACCGAATCACACAGTTCCAATGACTTGAACTTGGGTTGCTTGTGTATCTACTTAGCTTGCATACAACATATGCTAAGTCGGGTCTAGTGCAACTCATAAGATACATCAAACTGCCAATAATTCTTGAGTATTCCAACTGGTTAACGGGTTCACCTCTATTCTTAGCTAGATGTTGACTCGTGTCAATGGGAGTTTTAGCTACATTAGAGTCATTCGCATTAAACTTCTCAAGAATTTTGCTCACGTAATGGGATTGACTTAAAACAAGTCCATTTTGGGTTCGTGTGATTTTAACTCCCAAAATCACATCCGCAAGACCCATGTCCTTCATGTCAAATCTTGCTTTTAACATGTTCTTAGTGGACGTTATGATTTTGTCATCACTACCAGCAATGAGCATATCATCTACGTATAGACACAAAATGACATATCCATCGGATGTGTCCTTCACGTATACACATTTGTCACATTCATTGATTTTGAACCCAGCATCAAGCATGACATGATCAAACTTTTGGTGCCATTGTTTAGGAGCTTGTTTCAATCCATACAAGGATTTCACAAGTTTACATACTTTCTTTTCTTGCCCAACGGCTATGAAGCCTTCAGGTTGTTCCATGTAAATCTCTTCCTCTAGATTTCCATTCAAGAAAGCCGTTTTTACATCCATTAGGTGAACTTCCAAGTTTCTAATGGCGGCAATGGCAAGCACCAACCTTATAGATGTTATTCGCGTAACTGGAGAATATGTATCAAAGTAATCTAAACCTTCTCGTTGTTTATATCCTTTGATCACCAACCTTGTCTTATACTTATCGATGGCGCCATCAGGTTTCATCTTCTTCTTGAAGATCCATCGATATCCTAGTGGTTTACACCATTGAGGAAGATCTACTAGTTCCCACGTATGATTTTGTAAGATAGAATCTATCTCACATATGATGGCCTCCCTCCACTGAGGTCCTTCAGCGGAGTTCACCGCTTGTTGGTACGTTTGAGGTTCCTCTTCTACCATGTAGGTAAGAAAATCAGGGCCGAAGGATTTTTTAGTCCTTTGCCGTTTACTTTTTCTGATTTCAACCTCCTCTGTCTCAGATTGTTCCCAAGGTTCATCTCCAGTACTCTCGTTTTGAATACTTTCCTCAACCGGTCTAGAATAGCTCGGTTTTCCTTTATCCAAACATGGGAACTTATATTCAAACCATGATGCATCCTTTGCTTCTATTATGGTGCCATTGTTTATTCCGGGATTCTTGGAATCATGCACAAGAAATCGATATGCACCACCAGGAAGGGTATATCCTATAAACACACAATCCACGGTTTTGGGTCCTATTAGTAGGCGTTTTGGTGGAGTCACCACTACCTTGGCTAGGCACCCCCACACTCGCAAGTATTTATATGGTGGTTTAATTTTCGTCCATAACTCATATGGAGTTAGATCTTTCTTCTTATTCGGTATCATGTTTATGACATAATTAGCCGATAAGATAGCTGATATACATGTATTTATACATATTGAATCCCGTGTAAAGTTGTGTTTCTTTAATGTTTTGAGTTCGGTTTGATTCGTGTTTCGTTTATCTTTCTTTAATTTAAGTTTTGAGTCAAGTATGTTATGTTTATCGTGTTTTATATCTTTTGGTGTCTTGCATGTTAAACTTAATTCTTTCTATCATTTCATGCGAAGTTTATGCTCGTTTTGCTCATCATTGGTTACATGATTACTTCACTTAGGAGTTTTGATTTATGTTCATGTAGATGGTGGTTTGAAAGTTAAGGAAAAGATGATCTAGAAGGTTCTTAACGTTACTTTATGTTCAAGAAAGAGATCTAAGATGATTTTATAACAAATAACAAGCAAAAATTCGTAGGCTACTCATATGGGCACCGCGCCCCGCGAAGGAAAAGGGCCAAGGCGGTCGCGGGGCGCATAGGCCTTCTGGTCAGTAAAAAAAAGCAAGTCGCGCCGCGCTAAGGCAAAAGGCAATATGTCTTCGCGCGGCGCCTAGGGCCCCCTGGTCAGCCATCTTTGCAAGTCCAAGCCCGTTACTCGCTTATATAAAAATCTCTTGCAAACCTAGCCTAGTTAGACATTATTGGAGCCGATTTTCCAAGGGTTTGTGAAGGTTTTGAGGCTAGGAATCAAGGAGGATCATCAAGCTTTCATACGGGTGTTCAAGGATCAATCGCAAAGGGTTTTATCGCTCTAATTTTGTTCCTTGTTCATTATTTATCATGTCTGTCCTCTTTGTCTTTAATACTTGTTTAGGATTGTTTTCAATAATGATTCTAGGCTAGACTTCATGTCTACCTAGGTTTGATGAACATGTGTTGACTTGATTCTTGCTTTGTACTAATGTTTTGATTATGGTTTCGTTATTTTAATAGTAAAAGACTTGATTTTGCTTTCATGATGCATATGAATGTTTATTACCTTGATTGATTGTTAAGTGTAGCTTCACATAGATCTTATATCTCTTGATTGTGTTCTTTAGATTTAGGGTTTATGGTTAATCATTACTTGATGTTTTGATTATTGTGATTGAATGGGCCCATTGGATCATAGAAGCTAGTTGATAGTTGGTTAGGGTTTTGAATGTTTTGCTAAATTCCAATAGCTGTGAGGTGAGGAGTTGTTCATGTGTCTTGGTCAATTGCATGCTAGGATAGTAGTGACAATATTCTTGCTTATTTTGTTGATCCATGTTCATGATGTCATGTTAGCTAATCAAGTTATCTAAGGTTTAGTGTTTCGTAAGATTGCTTGTTTTAGATACTATTAATTAACCCTATTTGATAACCGTAAGGAAATAAATTTAACTGATTTCTTAATAATCTAATATTCATTGTTTGGGATTTCGTTTGATTCAGTCAAGGGTCCTTTAGGGTTTGTTAGATGAATATGTTTAGAAATCAGTTTCCATAATCATGTTATTGTCCATTGCTTGATTATTGTTGATGCATGGGATTCTTACCTAGGTAGATTCCTTCTCTGATTAGTTTTGATCTTGTGTTTAATTGCTTATTTCTTGTTTACTTGTTTATTTGCTTTCTTAGTTAAATCCTAGTTTAAAAACCCCCTTTAAACATTAATAATAAATAGTCGTGTCGTAAGTCGAGTCTAATTAGTTAATTAACGTAATTTATAGAGTCCTGTGGGTTCGATATTCCGGACTTACTTAGCTTTAGTACAATTGACCGGTTCACTTGCCGGTGTTTTGTGTAGTGGAGTCTTAAGTCTAGTTTTTTATTACTTGTTTAGTTTAGTTAATATTTAATTGACTGTTTTAAGCACATCAGTTGCTTCCCCCCACATGTCCGGGCTTACCCCAGAACTTATCATCATGGCATTTATCATTTCTTTCAAGGTTAGGTTCTTACGTTCCGCTATGACATTTGATTGAGGGGAGTAAGGAGACGTGACTTCATGTATGATTCCTTCTTTTTCACACAAGTCAATGAAAGGTGAAACATATTCACCTCCTCGGTCACTCCTTACTCTTTTAATTTTCCGATTTAGTTGATTCTCAACTTCGGCTTTAAATAAGATAAACTTATCAATAGCCTCGTCCTTACTTTTAAGTAAGTAAACATACCAATATCTTGTACTATCATCAATGAACGTGATGAAGTACTTGTTCCCACTACGAGTAGGAATTTCTTTTAGATTACACACATCGGTGTGAATCATCTCGAGGGGTTCGGTAAATCGTTCAATCTTTTTGAATGATGATCTTGTTTGTTTTGCTTCGACGCAAGTTTCACATTTATTATTTGAGTCAATATCGAATGTTGGTATGCATTTAAGTTTAATCAAATGTCGAATTGAATTAAAATTAACATGACCTAGTCTACCATGCCAAACATTAGAAGACTCAAGCATATAAGCAGAACTAGTAGCATTCTCATTCATTTTGTTAAACACGGTTACATTCAACTTGAAATACCATTAAGGGCATAGCCCTAACCAACATACACACTATTTTTGGTCAACACGACCTTATCAGACTCAATCACCATTTTGAACCCAAACTTGTTCAACTGCCACCCCGACACAAGGTTCTTACGAATTTCGGGAAAATACAACACATTTGACAAAGTAAGTTCCTTTCCCGAAGTCATCTTCAAAACCACATTCCCCTCACCTTTGACTTCGGCCGTAGCGGAGTTACCCATAAACACCTTTTCTCCATTAGTCACCTCTTTAAAAGTGCTAAAGAGACTTTTGTTAAAGCACAAATGACGGGTAGCCCCCGTATCGACCCACCAATCTTTGTTATCTTGCCCAACCAAGTTAACTTCGGTGACCATAATCGAGAGGTCCGTGACCACCGCAACAAGGTTCTCAACCTCACGAACCATGTTAACTTGTCGAGCATTTTCTTTCTTTGGAAGCTTGCACTCATTGGCCCTATGGCCTTGCTTTCCACAATTATAACAAGTTCCTTGGAACTTCTTTTTCTTCCCAACTCCCCCCTTAGGACCAAGGTTGAAGCCTTTCCCATGATTTTTCTTTTCACCATTTTTACCCTTTGAAGATTGGCCATGTTCAACAACATTGGCCTTTGTTGTTCCGGGACCGTCAATTCTTTTTAGTGCAATTTTTTATCTTCTTCAATACGAAGATGAACAACAAGATCTTCAATGGTCATCTCCTTTCGCTTATGCTTGAGATAGTTCTTGAAATCTACCCAACTTGGTGGTAGCTTTTCAATAATGCAAGCAACTTGGAATGTCTCACTAAGCGACATCCCTTCCGCATGAATATCATGAAGAATAACTTGCAAATATTGGACTTGACTCATAACAGTTTTTGAGTCTATCATTTTAAAGTCCAAGAATTTAGCCACCACAAATTTCTTAGTACCGGCATCTTCGGTTTTGTATTTGCGGTCCAATAACTCCCATAATTCTTTGGCAGTCTTGGCCATACAATACACGTTATAAAGTGCATCAACCATGCCATTCAAGACATAGTTCTGGCACAAGAAATCTGAATGATTCCAAGCGTGAACTGCGCTCACCGACAGCGCATCCGTTGCCCCTTCATCAACTTGGGGAACGGTTTCAATCAAGAACCTGGCAAGGTTCAAAGTGGTCAAAGAAAAAAAAATATTTTGTTGCCACTGTTTGAAATTCACACCGGTGAACTTTTCCGGTTTCTCAGCATGAGACGTGACAGCAGCAGGTAGCGGAGCGACCAAACCAGTTGTGACAGCAACAACGGTAGTCACGATGGCAGAATCGGCAGCACTCATGGGTTGGGATTCCATTCTGAAACGAAATAATACAAGAATAATAATAAGTAATCTTTTTAAGTTTGTTGGAAATCTTGTATTAATAATAACCAGAAAATAAAGAAATAAGAAATAATCGACACAGTAAACTGGGCTTGTGTTTAACACAATTCCCTTAAACAGATTCTCGGTATGTTTCCAGGGTACTCCGGTTTGAAACAGAATCGGTGCTCTGTCGGACTTGGACACTTACCTGAAACGAAATCGGAAATAACACTGTTGTAGTAGGAAGAAGATGAAGTGTGTTTGTTTTGTGTGTATAAACTGAATAGCTGGTCTTGTTTATATAGCCATACAATCACAATAATGATAATCAATATTGTTAATGACCATTAAATAATAATATCAAATAATGGCCATTAGTGCAGATTATAAAACTGCAAATCATAATCATTCTCTTAATGATTATTAATTGTATTGACTAGACCAATTTTGAATTTCAAAAAAAAAATTCCAAAAATCGTCTCACGCGGGCTCGGGTTTTCGGAGTTGCATTCGTGTCCGCGGGACGTGCGAGCACGCACGAGTTCAATGAATTTCTAGTCCATAAACCCAAATTTGCACCCCCCCTTCCTGCGCGCGTAGCACTTGTGGTAAAACATGTCATAAAGAATTCAAATGGGTGTAAGGGCTCTACCTTATAAACCATTCATTAGTTTGTTCCCAATCCGATAAATATTACCACTTCCTTCATTCACACACTTAAAACTTCCAACATTTATGACTCTATTGATTCTAGTGGAATTGAGCTTATGTTGAAAGTGCCTGTCGTAGCAATAGAAGTTAAAGGTATGACATGGTCAACAAAAACATATGTGCCACGTGATCGTGAATTGGCTCAACAAGCATTAATGAATTATTACTTCGTTGAACCCCAAAGTTCATGTTGAGACATTAAGGGCGAGATATCGTTTACCGAAAGAATTATTTTTAAAAACTGTTGGGGATATAAATGCCAATTTTGAGTGTTTCAAGCGGGTTACGACGGGAGGTTTAAAATGAGTTTCGCGTCGTAAAAAAATGCACAACAACAGTTTTGTCGACTCAGAACATGCCATCCTCATGATGAAAGCGATGAATATTTGGCTATGTTTGGAAGTACTTCACGTAAATGGCTAGAATATTTTGCAATTCGATTATTCATTTATAAAGTAAAGAGTTCTTATGTACATCAATTAGCCACATCATTGAATTTTTGTGCAAAACACATGAATCTAGAGGGCCTTCAAGGGATGCTCAATAGCGTTGACTTGTACACATATCATTAGAGGGCGTGTCCAATGAGTTTGCATGTCCAATATATGAGAGGTAATGACCAATACCTAACGATCTCACTCGAAGCGATGGTGTCAAATGATTTATGGTTTTGGCAGGCGTACTTTGGGGTTATCAGTTCAAACAACGACATCAATGGTTTCCATCAATCCCCGTTATTCAACACTTGTGTTGTCCATTTAAGGTTAATAGGCGAATATACCCAATGTATATTATCTAGTTTAATTGGATATGCCCGGCTTCTATTTTTATGAAAGCATATGGATGGTCAATCGAAGAAAACGAAAGAAAGTTCAAGAAGGTGCAAGAGTCTGTGAGAATAGATGACGAGCGAGGTTTTGACGTTCTAACATCTAGATAGGGTATACTTAATCGACAAACACGTGTAACAAAGCCCTAGAAAATAAGGAATCTAATGTATCAAATTGCATAGTTTGATTTTAGAAGCATGACATAAATACAATATCACCAAAGTACGTGAGGGACCCATTGAGCGATGGAGTCATTGTCGATGATATCATTTCAGAGTTGCAGAATCAAGAAAGACACTATATACTATGATTAGATCTCGTGGAACACATAGCTAGTCTACAACACTCGAACATTCTCGAATAGTTGTTATTTTTATTTCCTAGTGGTGTAGGTTCTTGTGGAATAAGCTAAAAATGCTCCCCCCCCCTCCTCCCAACACACACACACACAAAAGAGTATTACATTCTATTTCAATAATTTGTTGCAACAATAGATTTACTCGCGGGGTATTATCTTAAGTCCGAAAAATTTTCAAGCTTAAATGGGCTCAAGCCTCAAATAAAGTAGTGGTGGGGCTAGGACTTTTTTCTACCGAGATAGCTTTATTTTTCGTGCCGGATTTCTATCAACTTAACATTTAAATGTTCGGTTTGGTTCAAGTTTTTTTCACTAAAGTTTCAATTAAGAACAACTAAAACCATTACAATTTCACAATTAATTTCAATCACGTTTAACGCTTTAACAGGTGTTTAAGATTCCTTATTTTACCTCCTTATAAATTATTTAAGGCATAAGGTATAAGTTACAAAGTTGTAACTTATACCTTATACACTCACAAAACCTAACTTTCACAAACACCTTATAACTTATAACCCATAAATTATAAGCTATAAGCAGCTAAAATAAGGAATCTCAAACACCCCTTTAATAAGATATCAGATTTCTTGTTTATGTTAGATGTCAAGTCTCATTTTTTGATATAGGTTAAAAATATGAAGGCAGCCATAGCTATCAGTTTTGAATAAACATCAATTTATTAGACCATGTGTAGTCAAAACGCTCCATCCTTAGACATTTTGCGTCATGTGGCATCCCCGTCATCAATTGAGAGTTTTGCAAAAGTGGCGTAGTGGGCAAAACGTCATAACTCTCCTACAATAATTACATTTATTCCCTCTATCTCCTCTCCCCACACACAATTTTGTCAAAATTCGTATCACCTTCGTGTTTTGTAGACCCCCCCCCCCAACGCCACCCCCAAATGCCTAGGGGGTGGTGTTCCCCAGTGAAAACCCAAAACGCCGCAACGCTGTTCCACTACGGATGGTCTTATAGAAATGACTTTCAAATTTTCTATTTAATCTGAAAATTCAGCGTTTAACATAGATTATATATGAAGAGCAATATAAGGAACAAAAATCATAACAAATACGCCGGAAGCGGGGATCGAACCCACGACTAGTGAACAAGGAGGGACCAAAATAGGATTATATCTGTACCACAATGTAATCTTCATTGTACCACAATGTAATCTTCATTTAATATTTCCGGCATATTGGTCACCGTACCAAAAATATTGGGGTCAATCAAAATTTTCATATTTATACACTATCTAAATGTATTGATCAATGGTATTAGTTGACCTGTTCCAATATGTGTCGCTCCAGCAATGCAAAGAAAACTTACTTTCGTAATGAGCCCGAGTTTAAGCTTTGTGTATATAGACTGTTTGAACTCACGAGTGGAAATGAGAATTTTACTAAATATAAGCAATCATGAACATGTGTGGCATGTATCCAAGATGAATAGATTAGTGTTAAACGGGTTATTCAACCCGATACCCAAGCCCATCTATCTGGCTAGGGATGAGCCTTTTTTTCCTAAATACACGTACATGTACTTGTACGTTTCTATTGGGTACGGGTATGGGTACGCAAATTTACTATGTAAGAATAAATATATGGATATGTATATTTATGTATGGCCTACACGATCATTTATATTATAATAGATCAAAGTTAATTAATTATACCTTATTATTATATTAGCTAGGTAATTGTTGATGGACCAAATTACCCTTTCTTGCTAATCAAGAGTTTCCCCTTGGGTGTATATAAATATATGGAGAGACTACTTAACATCATTGAACATAACCTAACCCTCACATAAATTCGTGACCCTCTCTCCCTCTATATTTTTCGGTTTCTCAAGAACCCTAATCCCCATCACTAATATACATCCTAAAAGGGAACCCGACCCAGCTGACTGTCATGTCGTCTGGATCGTTCTCATCAGCGTGGCCTCTCTTTCTGCTGTGACAGGTATGTTTTAGTTGTAGGTTTATCATAATATTCATGTTTTCTATTATATACATGAAGAACTGATCAACATGTGATATCAAGAGCGATGTTGATTAATCAGTTCTTCATGTCTTCCATTAACTCAGGATCTAAACCGGAAGACATGGACTAAAACCTGATAAACCCTAACAATTTTTGGTTTTTTATTAATTCGTTTTATTTATTTACTGTTTTGATTAAAATCCGAAAATAAACAAACCCTAAAAATTATTCGGTTTTAAAAAATCACGTCTGATATAAACTAACAATTTTCGAAATCTGGTAAATTAATGATTATTCGTGTTCATAACAGTTTTTCGAAAATCTGGTATAATCTGGTTCAATGTCTGGATTGTTATAATGTTTTACTAAATTTTTTGACCAAGATATTTTCGAATTCTGTAAACTTAATAAAGGAATTATTTTGAAAATAATCAAATCATGGATAAACAAACAATCCCTAAGAATTCATATCAAATATTCTAAACGGTTCATCAACTTATGGGTGTATATGTTACGGTTAAAACAGTTTCTGAAAACACTAAAACCCAAAAACGCATCAAACCAGAAAACTAAATTTCCCGAGACTAAAATTTTTGTTTGCTAAAATTTTTTTTGCTATTAACCCAAAAATCTGGTTCGATCCGCGCTAATATTTTGTTTGCTATTAACTGTACTAATGTTTTGTAAATGCTTAAAATTTATATTGATTACTTTTACAAAACATATAAAAAGCTTAACTTGAATGAATGATGATGTATACTTCTGCCCAAAGGTGATGTGATACATCTAACATATCATTCAAGTCTAAATACAAGCTGTGTTAGTTTTGCTTAAACATATTTTAAATGTATCACTTCTGCCCAAAGGTGATGCGATACATCTATATCAAAGCAAAACTAACTCGTGCATAATTAAAATGGTTGTCTCACTTCTGCCCAAAGGTGATGTGTTACAATCGTTTTGCACATATACTTAAGTAAAATTTAATTCTGCCCAAAGGTGATTTATCTTTTATTTAAGTAGAATTTTATTAATTACATTAGTTTATTATTTTGATGTTAATAATAGATATTTATTATCACAGCTTCATAATTTAAATGGTTCTTATCTATGCCTTCATTAGTTTAAATTGACCGTAGTTCACTCTAAGTTTCTTCTAGTTTAGTATCTTAACATTCTCATATAATTTCCAATAATAGCTCCGAATGGTGGAATCACATCATTAACTGGAGATAACTTTGCTTCCTAGAAGGACTCTCTTATTCTTAATCTCGCCTTCCTGGATTTCGACTTTGCTCTAAACGAGGATGAACCTCTAGGAGTAACCACTGAAAGCACCCCTGCTCAGCACTTACTGTTCGAAAAATGGAAGAGATGTAACCGCATGTCTCTAATGCTTATGAAAAACTCCATTAGCATACCCATAATAGGATCCATTCCAGACTCTGAAAATGCTAAAACCTATCTGGCTTCTGTGGAGGAACAATTCAAAGGAACGTCTAAGGCACATGCTAGTACTCTTATTCTCAAGCTGGTGACTACTAAGTATGATGGAAGGAGTGGCATTCGTGGGCACATTATGATGATGAACGACAAGGCCCATAAGCTGAAGGGATTAGACATGGAGATCAGTGATGGTTTTCTGGTGCACTTCATCATGACCTCTCTTCCATCTGCCTATGAAGCTTTCAAAATCAATTACAACACCCAGAAGGATAAATGGACTATGAGTGAGCTGATTGCTATGTGTGTGCAAGAGGAAGAGCGTATGAATATGGACAAACTTGAAGTTGCTTACCTTGCCACCAGTTCCAAGAAGAGGAAGAACACTAATCCAAGAAAGGAGTTTTCTAAAGTTCAGAAAACTAATACAGGTGCCTCAACCATCTCTCAGAACTCCACTGGAAAGCCCTTCTGCAAGTTCTGTAAGAAGTACATTCATAAGCAGAAGGACTGTTCAGACTTTAAGGAGGGGCTGGCTAAGAAAGGTAATGATCTCTTTATGATACTTGAGTCCTATAATTAAACTGTTTCTGCTAATAAATGGTGGTTTGATTCTGGTTCTATGGTTCATGTGACCAATTCTACTCAGGGATTCCTTTCAATCCGGAAGCTGGAAAGAAACCAAAGAATACTAAGACTGGGAAATGATAAAGAACTTGAAGTCAAGGTTGTGGGAACTTTACAATTAATAATGAAAACCGGTTTATGTATTAAACTTTATGATACCTTATATATTTCTGAGATTACTCGGAATCTTGTATCAGGACCAAAGTTAGACATGGACGGTTTTGATGTTTCTCATGTTCGTGGCAAACTTACTATTTCTTTAAATTCTCAAGTGTTTGGTTATGGCTTTTTGGATTGTGGTCTTTATAGATTAGAACTAGATGATAATTTTTCTAAATCTCTGTTGTCATATAATATTAATGAATCACTCACAAAGATTAAAGAGAAACGAGACTTAGAGGCTTCTTCTATGCTGTGGCATCAACGTTTAGGCCACATCTCACGAGACCGGTTAGCCCGTCTCGTGAAGAATGAAGTCTTACCACATCTCGATTTCACCGATTTTGGAACATGTGTCAAATGCCTTAAAGGCAAAATGACATCAACAAATAAGAAAGGCGCCACTAGAAGCTCTAATTTATTATAACTCATTCGTACTGATATTAGTGGTCCTTACCCCCATTGCTGGTATAGCTAGACATACTTCATTTATCACTTTCATTGATGATTATTCCCGATATATGTACCTGTATCTCATTAAAGAAAAATCTGAATCTGTAACAACTTTTACAGATTATAAAACTGAAGTTGAAAAACAATTAGATTGTCAAATAAAAGTTTTCAGATCAGATAGAGGAGGTGAATATTATGGAAGACATACTGATGTGGGTCAGGCCCCTGGTCCATTTTATGAGTTTTGTAAGGGCCATGGGATCGTGAACCAATATACCATGCCAGGTACTCCTCAGAAAAATGGTGTCGCTGAACAGAGAAATCGAACCCTTATGAATATGGTACGCGGTATATTAGCCAACACTAATTTATCTCTATTTCTTTGAACTGAAGCCTTAAAAGCAGCTGTTCATATACTCAATAGAGTTCCTTCTAAGTCTTTCCCTAAAACTCCTTATGAACTTTGGACATGAAGGAAACCGAGTCTTAATTATATGAAAGTATGTGGCTGTATTGCTAAAGAAAAACTTTATAACCCTTTCCTAAAGAAACTTGACACTAAAACTGTTACCTACTTCTTTATCGGGTATCCTGAAAATTCAAAGGGTTATCGTTTCTAGTGTCCTTCCCATGTCACTCGTGTCGTAGAAACCAAGCGTGCCGTGTTCTTGGAGGATTACAAGATCAGTGGGAGCAGTACTAACCTTTATGAAGAATTGCAAGGAATACAAGATGCGGGGGGGGGGGGGGGGGGGACTCATCGATTACTGTAACTCCGGTCATTCCTCTTGTACCCCATGCAATTGAACCTTCTGCACCACCTTCTCCACACTCAGAACCCGTTATAATAGAAAATGAAGGCACATCAAACACTCAAAACCAAGACAATGCTGAACCCGCTAATCAACTCAGGAGGTCATTCAGGTCTAGAAGACCCACTAACTTTGATGATTATGTCACCTACTTGACTGAAGCTGACGCCGGAAAACTTAATGACCCTATCTCTTACAATGAAGCCATGAGCAGTGATCAGTCTTCTGAATGGAAAAAGCGATGATTGATGAGCTTGATTCCATGAGGAAAAATGACGTTTGGGATTTGGTAGAATTGCCCAACGGTGTCAACCCCGTAGGATGTAAAAGGGTGTTCAAAACAAAACTTGATCCAAATGGGAACGTTGAACGCTATAAAGCGAGATCGGTTGCAAAGGGCTACACTCAGAAAGAGGGAATTGACTATCAAGAGACTTTTTCACCTGTCTCTCGAAAAGATTCATTAAGGATCATTATGGCCCTAGTAGCTCACTTTGACTTAGAGCTGCATCAGATGGACGTGAAAACCGCTTTCCTTAATGGCACTTTAGACGAAGAGGTGTACATGAAGCAACCTGAAGGTTTTAAACCTGAAAGTCAAGAACATCTAGTCTGTAAGCTCAAGAAGTCAATATATGGGTTGAAACAAGCATCACGTCAACGGTACCTAAAGTTTGATGAAGTCATGAAGAAACAAGGTTTTGCAAAGAATCAAGTGGATCAATGCACCTACCTCAAAATGAGTGGGAGTAAGTTTACTATACTTATCCTTTACGTAGATGATATTCTATTGGCAAGTAATAGTTTAGACATGTTGCATGAGTCGAAGCGATTACTCTCGCATAACTTCAACATGAAGGATCTCGGAGATGCTTCTTATGTTATTGGCATCGAAATTCACCGAAACAGACACAGAGGGATCTTAGGATTATCTCAAAGGGCCTACATTGACCGTGTCCTTACTCGTTACAAAATCCAACATTGTAACCCAACCGCAGCTCCTGTAGTTAAAGGAGACATTTTCGGGGCATTCCAATATCCGAAAACAGAGGTTGAAAAGGAGCAAATGAGATTGATACCTTATGCATCAGTAGTCAAGAGCCTTATGTATGCACAAGTTTGTACTCGCCCAGATATTGCTTATATTTCTGTAATGTTAGGTCGTTATCAAACTAATCCTGGCCTTGAAGACTGGAAAGCAGCTAAGAAGGTGCTTCGATATCTTCAAATGACGAAAGACTACAAACTGACTTATAGAAGAAGTGATAATTTATAAGTGGTAGGTTATTCTGATTCTAACTTTGCTAAATGCAAAGATGACAAGAAGTCCACTTCGGGGTATATCTTTATGTTAGCAGGCGGGCCCATCTCATGGAGGAGTCATAAGCAACAGTTAACGACTACTTCCACTATGATGGCAGAATATATAGCTGTTTATAATGCTACCTGCTGTGGAATATTGCTTAAAAATCTAATTTCTGGACTCAAATTAGTCAATTCCATTTCTAGACCATTGAAGCTTTATTGTGATAATTCAGCTGTCGTTAATTTCTCGAACAGTAACAGTTCGACTGGAGCTGGTTTATATCTTGATTACAAAGTATTTGTTCGTGCGTGAATGAGTTGAGGAAAATAAGCTTTGTATTAAGTATATTAGTACACATAATATGCTAGCGGATCCGATGACTAAGGGTCTCACACCTAAAGTTTTTGAAGAACATGTTGCTAATATGGGATTTATTGAAGACCTTATTTAATTGCATATTGTACTTATTTACATTTTATTTAATAAAATTTCCTCAGTTTTGATTTTGTATGTCTCTTAATATGTTCTGCATGCGTAATGACACATAGACAAATTATTATACAAATCAAATATTTGAAGGGCTTACTTATATAATGTTGATCATAACTACTTAGGTTTTAAACAAGGACTGCAATATGATTAATGGGGGTCTTGAGCTGATGTTCAATTCAATGACTGTATTTCTCTGCTCCAGTTTGAGTTTAAAGCTAAAATGAGTGTTAAAATCCGCAGACTAATCTAATGCTCATAATAAATTATTATTTGGCCAAGTGGGAGAATGTAAGAATAAATATATGGATATGTATATTTATGTATGGCCTACATGATCATTTATATTATAATAGATCAAAGTTAATCGATTATACCTTATTATTATATTAGCTAGGTAATTGTTGATGGACCAAATTACCCTTTCTTGCTAATCAAGGGTTTCCCCTTGGGTGTATATAAATATATGGAGAGACTGATTAGCATCATTGAACATAACCTAACCCTCACATAAATTCGTGGCCCTCACTCCCTCTATATTATTCGGTTTCTCAAGAACCCTAATCCCCATCACTAATATACATCTTAAAGGGGAACCCGACCAAGCTGACTGTCATGTCGTTTGGATCGTTCTCATCAGCCGTGGCCTCTCTCTTTGCTGTGACAGGTATGTTTTAGTTGTAGGTTTATCATAATATTCATGTTTTCTATTATATACATGAAGAACTTATCAACATAATAATTATAGGTACGAGTACTTTCGGGTACAGGTACGGGTACAAGTACGGGTATTAAAGGTACCGATACCCATTTAGAATATATAGGGGCTTTTATTATATTTCCAACACTTATGACTTAACTTTCAAGCGGGATTTTCAATACATAATATATATTAGTTGAATAAGTTCATTCTCAATTTATATGTGTATATTCATATATTGTATATTCGTATATTTTATTTCATGTATGTGTAATTGTGTATATAATTAAATAACATGTATTAACTTTCTCTCTTGTTTTTCAATAGAAATGGAGGAAACAATAAACTAAGAAAAGGAAAAGAGAATGGATTTTATATTATGGCTGATTTGTTTCATTTTTAGTTTTGGTATTATGTTTTGGTTGCGATATTACGGTTTTGGTTTTATAGATATTGATTGTTTTGGAGATTTTTTTAAAGAACAAAAAGGTACCAAAGCGAGTACCGTACCCAAAGTACCTGTACTCGTACCATATAATTCGTATTCCCTGGATACCCTAACTCTATCTCAAAATGGATTCCCTGGATACCCGAACTCTTCAGAAATTTGGGATCAAGTAATTAAGGAGAGTCAGAGAATTGTCAAGTGCAACAACGAGCATTTGAGGAGACAAAAGAGGCCATAAGCGCAACGCGGGCCATCGCCAATACGATAGTGTCTGGCTCTACTAGCTCTTTGTTGCCACGTAGGCGATCGTATATCCATCGGGATCATATCGAAGTGAACGATCGTTTGATGAAGGACTACTTCAACGACACACCTACATTTAACGACGCTATGTTTCAACGTCGTTTTTTGATGTCTAAGTGTTTAATTTTGCGCATCGTGGGAGATTTGGAGCGAGAGTATACGTATTTTCAACAAAAACCCGACACAAGAGGATATATAGGATTCACCGCTATACAAAAGTGTATTTCGGCGCTACGCGTCCTCGCATACAGCAACACGACCAACATCAACGACGAGTATTTAAAGATGGCTGAGAAAACGATGTGAGACGCGTTGGAGAATTTTTGCATCGGTAAAATTTGAATTGTTTACATTAATTACTGTATTCAATATACATATTTTTTAATAATTTATTTGTATAGGAATAATACAATTATACGTTGGTCATTATCTGAGGATTCCAACTTCAAACGACCTCACTCGCATATACGATGTACACGAAAACAAACATTCTTTTCCCGGCATGATCGGGAGTATAGATTGCATGCATTGGGGGTGGGGCAACTGTCCAACCGCATGGAGAGGTCAATAGACTCGTGGTGACCATGGAGTGCCAAGGGTTAGTCTTCAAGCCATTTGTTCACACGACCTCTGGATTTGGTCGGCCTACTTCGGCTCCGTCGGTTCCAACAACGAAATAAACGTTCTCAACGCGTCCGCCGTGCTAGAGTATTACATCAGCCGAAACATATCGGCCTTACCGTTTTATGCCAGCGACACCTTCTATCGTCACGGATACTATTTGGGAGATGAGATATATCCAGAGTACTCAATCATCATCAAAACGTTTCAAGACCCGATCGAAGAAAAAAGAGAATACTATAAAAAGAAGCAAGAGTCTGCGTGAAAGGATATCGAGAGGTGTTTCGGGGTTCTTAAAAAACGTTGGCATTATGTGAAAAACCCATTTCATGTATGAACGATGGCAAAAATGAGCGATGCCATGTATACGTGCATCATATTGCATAATATGATTTTAGAAGACACTGGCAAAGCAATATGTCAACACTATATACCAGGAAGAGTTCCAGAACAATTCCCTCAACCAACCGCAGAGCAACGAACGCAAAACCTTCACGAGCTCACATCAAGTGAGATACATAACCAACTAAAGGCGGGTTTTGTTCAACACGTGTGGGATAATCGTCCCGTTGAAGTAGAGGACGGATATGAAGACGAAGACGAAGATTAGTATTTTTATATGTATTTTTATTTTATTTTTTGGTGTGTTTTTTTTTATTTTGATTATAATTTATATTTCTTTTATTTAGTTAATTTAATAAATTTTAATAACTTAAATGGTTTTTGTTTGTTTACTTTAATTACAAAAATAAAATAATAAAAAAAGGTGATGTGGCACTGGAGGGGCTACAACACCATTACACCCCAAAAACAAATTCCTACCATTTGATGACTGGGCACCGCTTGTCGCAATTCGCCTAATTTATAGCCTCTCCACTACGCATAGCCTAATAATCATTACAATCACTTCAATCAGGCTCAAGATGAAGGGGATCAGAGGTATAATTTTGGCAGTTTTAATAGATTGACCAAGATTGACTTTTCAAAGTTTAATGATATAAATGTTGAGGGTTGGTTATGCCGTGTGGAACATTTTTTCACTATTGACTCGACCCCTGAGAATTCAAAGGTGAGATGTTCTATTATACACCTTGAAGATATTGCTTTACTTTGGCACCAATCTTTTGTTAAGTCTAGAGGGGGGTCTATCGAAGGCATGACTTGGCCAGAGTATAAAGGGTTCATTTCCACCAGATTTGCCTTAGTTATGGATCAAAATGCTATGGCAGCATTGGCATCACTTAGGCAAAATGATGCACACATTGATTCATTGCAAGTGTTGTGTCAAGAGTTTGATTTAGCCTTGACAAGAGTTTCCATTTGTGAAGAATACGTTGTAAGCCTCTTTCTTAAAGCTCTTAAACCAGAGATTGGAAACCCTCTCAAACTATTAAGACCAAAGACCTTACCTAAAGTTTACATGTTAGCTAGACAACAAAATGATAACCTCAAACTATTACCTTACCATTCCTATAAACCTACCTATAAGCCATCCTATAAACCTACTGATACTTATCCTAAACCTGTCTACAATCCTACTCCTATATCCTCAGCCAACATTTCTTTATTGCCTGCACCATCATTTAAACCAAGAACCACTTTCACTAAAAATCTTACATCCAAAGAAATAGCAGAAACGCGGGCTAAAGGTGAATGTTTTGGGTGTAATGAGAAATTTTCACCTACACATAAATGCAAAAACAAACAATTGTTCTCTATCAAAATTTATGAAGATGAGATAGAAGAAGAGACACACGTGTATGAAGAATTGGATCCTCAAATTTCATTAAAAGCTATCATGGGAGTTTCATCTTACTCAACCATGAAAGTACTGGATCCATTGTGTAACATCCCAAAATTTCGAATAATAACATTTAATATATTATTGTTTATTACGATGGGAAAGTTTAATTGAGTTCATAAAGAAATAATAAAATAACAAAGATGGAAAGATAGGTAGGCTATTAGATGGAATTAATTATGGGCCAAAAAGGAAATATGAGCCTTAGGTCCATGGACGTAAGGGAGTATAAATACCCCTTAACCCCTAATTCTTTCCATTTCCATCCATCTTATCCATAATATTCCCTACACACCATAAAACACACACACTAATTTACGGCCGCAAGCAAGAACAAGAACCCAAGATCAAACCAAGCTAAATACGGATAGATCTTTGATATACAAGCATGATACAAGATTAATATTTCATAACAAGCTAGCCGTGACCTAATAACCGTATAAAGGTATGTTCTTGACCTTAAAGATTACGTTTTATTATGAACGGTTGGCCATGAAACTTAAACATAGAGTAGATCGGGTTTAGATAAATCATAAAGTTGCAAACTTGATGATTAAAATGGACTTAGCAAACTTATGATTATATACGGTTCATAAAGGAAACCCTAGATCTTGCTAGAACGTTTGAACACTATAAAGGTTTAAACTTTATGAAAAAAACAGGTTAGATCTTGAAGCCGTGGGGTTAATGGGTTGATAACGAATGTAAAACGGTTAAGGGGAATGGGATATTGGTGGTTAAAAGTGTAATTGTGGACCGTTAACCATTATTTGAGCCTAGAATGTACATAAAGATAGAAAGCTTGAGCTAAAAGCATCATACATGGGTTCTCGGTGACCTGAACCTTCCTTGATTTCTCTTTCAACACGAGAACCCGGTCAATACGAGTTCTCGGTCACCAAGAATTCTTGGCCATCTTATGGTTTTCGGTCAAAATAAAGATTTCGGTCACACATGGGTTCTCGGCCAACCTGAGTTCTCTGTCTTGAGTTCTCGGTTGACTATGGGCCTGGACAGTTAGGCCCAGGTGCTGTGATAGACAATGGACCTGTATTAGCTAACTTGGCCCCTCTGTATCAATTAAGCAAGAAAAGCCCAACTCATAAAGTGTGTTGGTTAATTAAAATACCAACTTAAATAAATATACGGTTAATTAACAAATACATATTTAACAGTTAGCCGGGCTCAGTTAAAGAAGAGAATAATGATTAACGGGGAGCGTAACAGGATCCAGGTGAGTTTCTAGCCCCATTCCTTGCTATGTTTTCGGGATTGTGTGCATACTCGATGTGATTAGTTAATACACTTATCTTAAGTGGTAAGTGTATGCCTATTATGATATATGTGAAAGTTATGAATGAATGCTTGACGGTAAATGAATGATCTTCGGATATTGCATGTACTGTCAGGAGATAATTTAGAGATGTGATTGTTTATATATGTTATATGTATGATGTATGTATGTTGTATTTAATGAGCATGTAAGAAAGTATATAAAATTCACAAAAGAAAGGAAAGTATGATATGAAGGAATTGACGGTAAAGGGCGGTAGACCCTAATAATATCTGTGAAGAAGGGTGGAAGACCCTAATAATATCTGTGAGGTTATAGGGCGAGAGGCTCTTTAAGGGCGGCAGACCCTAATAATATATGTGAGGTTATATGGCGAAAGGCTCTTTAAAACGTATATGTATGTAAAGAAAGATAAAAGATGAACTATGAAAGAAAGAATGTATGAAAGTAAGAATGAAAGTATATACTTACGTATGTATAAAGAAAAGTAAAGAAGGTTAAGTATGTAATATAAGAACGTATTGTATGTTACCTGTATTAATGATGTAGATGGCGTGCTCTAATCAAAAACAAGTATTTATGATGCTTAAATACCTATAACTAGTACGGGTAAGTAAGGTCGTCTCCACAGGGAATTAGTGTAAAGTGCAAGTAAAGTTCATTATTATTAATTATTATTCTAGGCGGACAGTCGATGTCAAGCAGTTTGTAAAGATGATTATAAGAACACACGATTACCTGGAAAAGTTTGTAAACAATTATGAGAGAAAGATTCACTTCAGGTTCAGGTAAAGTGATAACCGACTAATCACAGATTCTTTAAGATTAATTGCGCAGTAATTACTAAACCTAACAGTTGGGTTGTGATGACAAATGATACCCTAACCGAATTGTTGACACAACTGAACTCCGGTTTACCCAAGTACCAGTTTAAAATATGAAAATCAGTTATAAGCAATGACTAACGATTATTGGTTCAATGACATAAGAGCTAACCCTACATGTGATGAACACAACCAGAAAAGTGATGCAAAGTTTGACAATCAAAATCATAAAATGTTTAAACAATCAATTCGTAATGTAAAACAAGATTAAAAACAATCAATCAATTTCATACTCATTCAAAACATAGAATCTGATCAAAGTTAGTTTACACAAAACCCTAGCCAAAGTGAATACAATGGTTTAGCCTGACATCGGCATCACGAAGGATTCGCTTATCTGATGAGAGGATGAAAGCATGCGATGAACGAACGAACCGGAGGCTTCGGGATGGTGGAAAATCGTCCTAGGGCTTGTACTTGGTTGAAGGAATGAAAGATAGGTCGAATGAGGGCTGAAAAACTGATTATATCAATGTTAGGGTAATTTTTCCCGTCAGGAGGATGTTAGCGCGTCGCTAACATCCCAGGGGTGTGATTTCGCGCCACGCTAAAGACTCAAAATTCTGATGATCTTATAGATACGCTGACATCACCATCAGGACCCTTTAGCATCACGCTAAAGGCGTCTGACAGAATTTTTTTTATTTTCTTCATTTATTTTGCATATGAAAGCGTGTCAATCGTCATGAGTCTTCTACATCTTCGTTCCAAGCCCGTAATTCATCCCGATGAGCGTCCTTAACGTCAAGTATCCTGAAGCACATAAACACGCTTGAAGTACCAAAGTTCACATAATATTTAAACTAAAAAGTAAACAAAAACTATAATAATATACACGACTTTTGCCCGACCATCAATTAACTAAAACTCACTCAGCGTAGCTGACTTTTAGTATGCACGCAGGTGAATAGATTGAGGCGGTTAGCTTGAAGGGGGACACATGGCAGGATTGGACGAGGCTAGCATCTGAAGATTTGTCATGATGTTTATCACTATAGTTTACGTTATGTTTTAAAAGACAAGATTTTGAATGATTGTAACGAATGGTTTTAAGTTTTATTACCTCCGCGAAATTTTTTAATTAACTCTGATATAAAGAACTGCGTTTAAGAGTAAATCCAAAGTCCAAATGTGAGGCACTGGTAACGGGGCCTTACACATTGGTACTAAACAGTTGCACATTCTGTTTGATTCCGAATCTACACGCAACTTCATTGATGAAAAGTTGGCTCTTAAGATGAACTACCCTACTAAAGCAATGCATGATCTCAATATTACTATAGCAGATGGGAATAAGATGACCTGTAATAAGATTTGTGAAAATTACAGTGGATGATGCATGGAAATTGGTTCCTAGCAGATGTTTTGTTGATTCCCCTAAGTAACTATGATATGGTGCTGAGAATTCAGTGGTTACAAGGTTTAGATGATATCACTTGGAACTTTAAAGAGCTCACAATGAGATTCAAAACTGGTAAAAGATTTGTAGAACTTAAGGGTCTAAAATAAAGGATTAAGTTTATGTTCCAGTGAAAATTTAGATGGGTTAAACAGTAACTCTTCCCACGTAACTCAAATGTTCAGTTTACAATTGGTAAGCAATGAGGAAATACCTACTTTTCCATCAGTACATGAGCAGAATATAAATCCAAACCTTGATGCCTTATTGAAGAAATATGATACTGTCTTTGCTACCCTTACTTCTTTGCCTCCTGCAAGAAGCTGTGACCACAAAATTGTCCTCAAAGATGATTCCAAGGTGATTTCTCAGAAACCATACAGGTATTCAGCTGCCCAAAAAGACATTTTTGAAACCATGACATAAGAATTATTAGATATGGGCATAATTAGAGAGATCACTAGTTCGTTTGCAGCACCTGTTGTGCTAGTAAAAAAGAAAGATGGCTCTTGGTGGATGTGTATTGTTTATAGGAAGCTAAATGAAGCCACAATTAAAAACAGTTTTCCAATCCCTTTAATTGATGAATTGTTGGATGAAATAGGTAATGCATCTGTTTTCTCTAAGTTGGATCTCTGATCCGGTTATCATCAAGTAAGGATGTATGTACCTGATGTCTACAAGACTGCATTTAGAACTCACCAGGGTCACTATGAGTTCTTGGTACTTCCCTTTGGTCTCACTAATGCTCCAGCCACATTTCAGGCCCTTAAGAATGCTACATTCAAACCGTTGTTACGAAAATGTGCATTAGTTTTTTTATGACATCCTCAGTTACAGTTCATCAATGGAGCAACATTTAAAAGACTTAGAGGTTGTTTTATAGTTATTCAAAGCTAACTCTATGTTAGCTAAGAAATCTAAGTGTACATTTGTGGGTGCAAGAGTAGAGTACATAGGCCATATTATTACTAAAGAGGGGGTTAGTACTGATCCAACTAAGATATTGGATGTTGCTAATTGGCCACAAAAAACAAATGTTAAACAGTTGAGGGGATTCCTAGGCTTAGCCGGTTACTATAGAGGGTTAATTCAGTCTTTTGATAGTATTGCTAGGCTATTGACTAATCTTTTAAGAAGGATGCTTTCATGTGGCAAGAAGACAGTCAACAAGCCTTTGAACAACTCAAACATGCTCTTACTAATGCCCCTGTATTAGCCTTGCCTGATTTCACAAAAACCTTTGTCATTGAAACTGATGCTTCATCTAAAGGTTTAGGGGCTATTTTGATGCAGGGGGGTCACCCTTTGGCCTTCCTTAGTAAGGGTATTTCGGTCAAGCAATAAGCCATGTATGTATATGAGAAAGAGCTGCTTGCAATATTAGTGGATGTCAAACATTGGCACCATTATCTTATTGTTAAGAACTTTATCATCAAAACAGACCAAAGAAGTTTGAAGTATTTGTTGGATCAAAAGGTGAGTACACCTTTATATCATAAATGGTTAACCAAGCTGCTACGTCATGACTATGAAATTCTATATAAACAAGGGGTTGACAATTTAGTTGTTGATGCTCTTTCTAGAGTGGATGGGTTGGCTCTTCTCCAGTTGGGAATTAGTGCAATTTATCCATGTTTACGGCCAACGATTCAACATAGTTAGTGTAACATCCCGAAATTTTTAAGAATAATATTTAATATATTATTTATTTATAAAGGAATAGTTTACTTGAGTTAGTAGAGAAATAATAAAATAATAAAGATGGAAGGATAAGTAGGTTATTTAGATGGAATTAATTATGGACCAAAAAGAAAAGATGGGCCTTAGTTTTATGGGCTTAAGGGAGTATAAATACCCCTTAAACCCTAATCCTTTTCATTTCCATCCATCTCTACACCATAGCCTACACCTTCAAAAACACACACACAAACACTCCTCTAACATTTCGGCCTATATCCGAATCCAAATAAAGGAGGATTTGTGATTGATCTTTGATTACAAACAAGATACAAGTCTAGGATCACGTATTGAAGATAACCCGTAGCCGAAGTGAACCCAAAAGGTACGTTTTAGTTTAAAGATTTCATTTTTAAAATCCGTTTGCCCTAAGGGTTGAAAGGAAGGCAAATCGGCCATCCTTAGGCAATAAAAATGTGAAATTAATGTTAAAAATGGACTTAATCAACTCGTAAGTTAAAGATCTAGCTAAAACGGGTTTGAAATCGATAAAGGTTCAAGCTTCATACCAAAAACAGGTTAGATCTTGATGATGTAATAATAATGGGTGTAAAATGGATAAGAAAAGTAGTAAATGTTATTAATATTAATGAAAAGAATCATCAGCAGCTACCTGAGAAAAGAACTGAATGAAAAGATAGAAAAATAGGTTGAAAGCATCAGACACGGGTTCTCTGTTTAGAGTTCTCGGTCATGATGTTCTCTGTTGGAGTTCTCGGTTACCTTATTACCTCGAGTTCTCCGTCATGAGTTCTCGGCTACTAGTTTTCGGCCACTCAGTTTTTGTTTTGGCTTTGGGCCTGGCCAGTTGGGCCAAATGCCATTATTGACTGTTGGGCCTGATCTAACTAAGCCCATTTAAAACAAAGCTAGCCCAGCAGTATAAGTTAAGCAAGCGAGCCTAACTTAGAAAGTATGTTGGCTAATTAAAATACCAACTTAATTAATTATAGTTATTTAACAAATATATATTTATCAGTTAGCCATGCACAGTTACGGAGAGGGATTACTGTCGGCTCCGAGCGTAACCGGATCCAGGTGAGTTTCTAGCCTCATTTCCTTGTATATTTTCGGGGTTTGTGTGCATACTCGATGTGATTAGTTAATACATTTACCTTAAGTGGTAAGTGTATAATTTGTGAAAATGTTATGAATGATGTATGATATGTGAATATGTAATGAATGTTGTAAGTATGACGTGTGAATGTGTTATTAATGATCTATGAATGATTTAGGAAGAACATAAATATGAAAGTAATGAAATGAATGTATGATGGTATGGTAGCATGGAAGGAAGGGTACCGGACCCTAATAACATCCGAGGATGGAGGGAAACCGGACCCTAATAATATCTGAGGATAGAGGGTACCGGGCCCTAATAATATCCGAGGAAGGAGGGAAACCGGACCCTAATTATCCGAGGATGGAGGGTACTGGACCCTAACAATATCCGAGGTATGTAGGGCGAAATGCTCTTTACAATGTAAGGATAGTATGAATGTATTGTGTATGTTAAAGAAAGAAAGTACGAAAGAATGAAAGTATGTATATGGAAGAATGATGTATAGGTTAAGTATGTAATACATACCTTCGGGCACGTTTATGTGTATGTAAAATAAGTTATCTGATTAACTAGAACTTACTCAGTGTAGCTGACTTTTAGTATGCACGCAGGTGAATATATTGAAGCGGTTAGCTTGAGGGAGACACATGGCAGGAACTGAAGAGGCTGGCATCTGAAGATTTGTCATGAAAGTTTTTAATTAACTTCGATATTCAGAACTGTGTTTATGAGTAAATCCAACGTCCAATGTAGGGCACCAGGAACGAGGCCTTACAGTTGGGAAACTGATGACAAGATTCAGAGTATGTTACAACAGTTGAAAAAGGGTAAACAAGTTAAACATATGTCTTGGGATGGGCAAATCTTATTTAGAAAATTAAGATTGTGGTAGGTACATATCAGAAACTAAGAGCTGACATTTTACAACTATGCCATTCTTCAACGATCGGGGGGGGGGGGGGGGGGGGATTCTGGGTATTTACCTACCGTACAGAGGTTACAACAAATGTTCTACTGAAAGAAATGTGCTAAAGATGTGAGAGACTTGGTAAATTCTTGCAGTACTTGTCATAGAGCCAAATACGAGAGAGTTGTTACTCCTGGGTTATTACAACCCTTACCTACTCCTAATTCAGTTTTTAGTGACAATTCTATGGACTTTATTAGTGGGTTACTTAAATTCTATCGTAAAGACTTTATCTTGGTGATAGTTGACAGGTTCACCAAATATGACCACTTTATTGCTTTATCTCATCCTTACACTGCAGCCCACATTGCCCAAGTTGTCTTTGACAATGTGTTTAGGTTGCATGGTTGTCCTAACACTATATTGTCAGATCGAGATCCAACTTTTTAAAGCCAATTCTGGAAGGACTTTATGAAATTACAAGGTGTTCAATTGGCTTTTTCTTCGGCTTACCATCCTCAAAGTGATGGTCAGACAGAGGTGCTTAACAGGTGCCTAGAGACTTATTTGAGGTGCATGGTCATGGATGACCCTAGGGCTGTAAACGAGCCGAGTCGAGTCGAGTCAGAGTGTGCTCGAGCTCGGCTCGTTTTCTTTATCGAGATGAAAAATTGAGCTCGAGCTCGGCTCGTATAAAGCTCGAGCCGAGCTCATGCTCGTCGAGCCGGACTCCTTTATTTTTTTAAAACTTTTTATTTTTATTTTTTATTTTTTTATTTTATATTTTACAAATATTGATATATAAAATACAAAAAATATAATTTAACATACATATTATATAAAATTTATAAACTAGAGAATTTATAAATTTATTTGTTTTATTTTCGTTATTCTTTTATAAGGTTTTAGGTATCGAGTGACATAATATATGTATAACTTTTATTTACATATTTTTTGGTATGATATTATTATATATAGATATTAAAATTTAGGGTTTAATCTAAACGAGCTAACGAGTCGAGCCACCACGAGCCGAGCTGACCTTGGTTCGAGCTCGGCTCGTTTAGAAATCGAGCCGAGTCGAGTCAAGCTTGTTTAGAATCGAGCTTTTTCTAGTCGAGCTTTTTTCGAGCTATTTTCGAGCGAGTTTCAAGCGAGCCGAGAGCTCATTTAGATTATGGCCTAAATGGTTAACATTGTCCGAATGGTGGTATAATACAACTATTCATTCAGCCATTGGGATGTCTCCCTTTGAGGCATTATATGGGATCACTCCTCCTTTACACATCCCCTACATCCCTAATGAAACCAAACTTGAATCTGTGGAACAATGGTTTAAAGAGAGGGAAATAAAGCTAGTGACTTTGAAAGCTAATTTGCATAAAGCTAGAAACCGTATGAAGCATATGGGCTGTGGCAGATAAGAACATATTGAGAGGCATTTTAATGTGGGAGACTGGGTGTATGTTAAACTCTAATCATATGTGCAGACAACTCTCAAACATCATAATCAAATGTTGGGTCCAAAATATTAAGGGCCTTACTAATCTTGGAAAAGATTGGTTCAGTTGCATATCGTCTGGATTTGCCTAGCTCTGCTCAAATTCATTCAACCTTCCATGTGTCACTTTTAAAGGCAGCACCAGGCCCTTCACCTGTCATAACTCCTTTGCCACAAGACTCTACATTTGTTGTCCAACTTCGTGCCATATTAGATCGGAAGCTGCTTAACAAGGTTTCGCAGGCAGGAGTTCAAGTGTTGGTGCATTGGCAGGATTTGCCAATTACATAAACTACTTGGGAAGACCTTGAAGCTCTACAAGTGCGCTTTCCCAATTTCGAATCTTGAGGTCAAGATTTTAGTCAACGAGGGAGTATTGTTACAACTATAAATAAGTACAAGGGTTAAACTTGTAATAACAAGTTGTATTAGTGCAGGGACTAGAATGTATTAGTTAGATAGTTGTGGACTTGACTGTAATTGGATAGTTAGGTCGTTGTTAGTTGTTAGTTCGTTAATCTGTACATATAACCGAATGAACAGAAGTAATAGGCAGGCTTGATTTGATTGAACTTCTTCATTCCGAATTCTCTCTTTCAATTGTATCATTGATGGAGCTAAGAGGCTAACGATTGGTTTTTTCAATTTGGCAATGTGGGTATGTAAATAGAATAAGGGTAAAAGGGTAATTTAATATAAAAAGAGAAATATGTAAAAAAAATTGGTTAGAAAATGTGTAATTGATGGTGGTTAGGAAAGGGATATATGTAAAAATCCCTAAAATTAAGTGGAATTACATATATCCGTTGTTTACTTACCTAATTACACATATACACTGTACAAAACCTAAATTGCATATATCCACTTGTTTCGTATACACAAGGTACAAGAAATAAAGTTTACCTTGTAAGAATTTACCATGTAAAGTTATATCTTGATCCTGATTAGCACTTTAAATACCACACCACATCATCTAGAGTAGTCTCGGACCCAACATTAACAAGGACATGATGCTTTCACAAAGTAACAAGGACTTGATGGAACATGTAGTCCCATAATTTCATTCAACAATATCATTTTGACATGAACCTAAACAAATTTTGCCTGGCGGCCTAGTGTTTGAGATCTGGTATCTATATAAATCTTCATCGATAATTGGTGGTATGCTCCATGTGCCGAGAGGAGGACCAACTACCTTCCCACCTGAAAACTCCAAAATATGCTTGTTTAATTATAAACTAAATGCAATAAGTTTATGTACATGAAACAAAGTTTGTACAATTAATATCTTGATGTAACCTTCTTTGGTGGCTTCTTCACATCTTTTTTTATATTTGAGAGCAAGCCGAGGATCCAAAGCGCTTAGCAAGCAATTGTACTTCTCCTCCGCCTCTGTTATTGATTTTGCCTAGTCACATCAAGAGCTGCCTAAGTTACAAACATGGAGATTTACATACTGCATTCTGAAAATTCCATACTTTTTTATATCTAACAACTCATTTTAAAACCCATCTACTAAATACAGATATATAAGCAGAGTGCAAATCTGAACAAACCCATTTATGATAATCTTTGGATTTTGAATAAATTACACGGATGGTCTATGTGATATATCCAAATTTTGGTTTTGGTCCTCAAGTATGGAAAAGTACACCACTGTTAACCGTTCTGTTATATTTTTAAAACATGACTAAAATGCCCCTAATAATAAAACACAAAAAGTTCAAAAAAACCAACCTTAATTAATTTTGGTCATTTCAACCCATTTAATGTCCGTGCATAAGATGTACAAAATTGAAGCGTTTATTTAAGGAACCATTAAGTCTTGTGTTGTTTGCGCAAAATAAATACTCTAGTGACCGGATTTGGGTGCTGAAATATCAAGTATTTTCTCTCTTTTAACCTAATTACCAATCCTATACTACTTTTAAGAATTATTATCATAGGTAGAAAATGAAGATAACTCACAAGAAAAGTCGGCGCAGAGGAAGCTCCATATATTCTGACAAACATTCGCAGAATATTAAAACTGTTATCCAACACATCATCCTGCACCAGACAACATTTATTATTACAATCAGCTAACGATATTACAAGGAAAAAGTTTGAATGACAATGAGAACCGTTACTCACCTCATAGTCAAACCTACAGCACGCATCATGTACATTAGAAGATGTTTCAAAGTTAATATACAACAATAAAGTGTGAAAAGGCAGAAAAGGATTTGAATAAGTACTAACAAGTCATCAGATACTTCAACGAGGAACTCCGATACTGATAGAAATTCCATGTGTGTCACATTGACCTTCACACCGCTTCCACAGAAACAAATAATAATAATAATAATTTTTATAATAATAATAAGTATAAATATAACCAAATTAATCTAGAATGACGCGACAAATAAAGCTACTAATTTATTTACCTCTTTGCCGTTCAACTGGTATAATAGTAGATTCAGCACCCGATAGTCAAACGACTTCAAATGAATTGCTTTCATAACGTCTTCTACTTTGATCTATGTCATATTATTAATCATATTAACCATTACATGTTATTTTAAAACAAGATCAACATTTGATCTTTTACCTCCTGTTTTTTTGTTAATGCACAGCAAAGCTTTCTTTCTAAAGCCCAGTATTCTTCACCAGACTTTAACTCGTTTCTTATCCTGAAATTATTCCAAAAATAATAATAATAATTATTATTATTATTATTATAATTATAAAATGACACCTCACAAGAAAATGGAAAGCAAAAACACGAGTTTCTAACCGATCTGTAAGCATCCCATGACCTTCTAGAAGAGCAGCAAGTTTTCTGAATGTAAAATCTGAAGTGCCAGCAAATGGCGCGTGCACTAGTTTCTCGTTTAGCGTGTCCAACTGATAAATGTAACTTTCCGTGAAAGAAAGCAATGGCAGGTATTTGAACATAGAGTCTGCACTATTAGCATCCATTTCATGAAACATGAAGTAAGATTTGCACTGTTCAATCACGTTCATTGAAAACATATTAGAATTAATGTAACAACTATTTATCTATCAGTAATCAAGAAAGTCATTCTTACAAAATCTTCTAAAGTGGAGTTTGCTCGTTGCATTGAATCAAGTCCTACCATTGCCACGTCATGACAATCGGTTTGCAATAATCCAACATTCTTGTCATCGTCACATCGAACAGGTAAAGAATCATCAAGAAACGCAGAAGAAATCTATAGATAAAATGCCATAAGTTGTTAATGAATACACCAGAATTCAATATACTAAAAGAAATATAATATAAAACAAACCTTTGGAAAATGCCCAGAAATCAATCTGCATTTTTGGGTCATATCTAGTTCACCACATGGTTGCATCTTCAACATCACATATTCCAACCAATACAAAATCAGAATATTTTTTTAGGTTAAGAAGTAAACATTAAACCCAAAAATGTGACATTGGTAAATTTGATAGTGCATTTTCAGTTCGGGTACGGTGGTGGGTTGAAATGTGCAATCCAAACCCGACCCATGTTATTACAAGTGTCAAAAATTTCAACCCTAAACCCCAAACACATAAATTCATGTCAACCTCCCGTTTTTTTAAATGAGTCACACATGTTGGCAAGTTATAAGCGGGTTATCGGTAACACGTTTAATAGGTTAGTATAAGTGTGAAAAGTAGATAATATTATTATGACTAACCATATAATATTGAAATCAATTGGGCCGTCTCCGAAGTATTGAATGCCCAGAAAAATGGCCTTATATTATATAAACAAAATTTCCTCCCAACAAAACATATTATTAGGACGATTAAGACTAATAGAGTCATCAAATATTATGTATCAAGAGCTTTGGTGAAAATCTTAATATATGAAATGAAGATTAAACAAGTGTTTTTGAAACGGGTCGACCCTAGGGTCCACTGACCAACGTGATAGAAGTTTTAATCCCATGCCTAACCTAACCTAAGGCATATGAATTCATAGCATTAATATAAGTGGTCAAATTGAGGGAAGAAAGAGGTACCGTACCATGAAGAGGTTGAAATTGGCAAGGAAACGTTTGGAATCAATCATCGACATTACATTCTGCACTTGTTCACGCTCTTTCAACTCTTCCATCTCATAACTTCTTTCTTTGTTTCGTTCTTTCATTTTAACACCAATTTAGGCTATGTGCAGTGGGCTACAACGCCGCCCTGGGCGACAAAAAAGGGACTGAGAAATATTTGTTGTCCATGTCTGCTTTGTTTTTATTATTATTTTAATTGTATGTGTGATATACATATACATATATATAGAGAGATATATAGAGAGAGAGGAAGGTCAAAATAAAAAGACATTATTTCGTAACAAGTGGAGGAAGAGATTATTACCATTAGATTAAATAAAACACATAAGGGTAAGATGGTAAAAAATCAAATATTATAATTATGGTACTAAAATCCAAATTAATTATGTTTCCTACTTTTATGCTTAATTAAATCAAATTTTATTCATATCATGATCGGACTATTTTTATTAATCTGCTTATGAATTTCTGTATTGTTTTCCCAATTTCTAGATCTTGGTTTCTTCGACAAGAAAATCAATCCATACTAGTATACTACACATCCCTCTGTTCATTAGACTAACAAACTCACAACAAATCCAGACTTAGAAAAACACACTTAACTCTATTAAATTTACCCAATAGTTTAAAAAATCAACACTAACTGCTATTTATTACGCAATACAACACACCAATCATCAACTTTGGTGTATTTCTGTAAAAAAACACCAAAAGGCACACCGTTACTCGATTCGTGATCTTTTACTTTGGTGTGAACTATAACACAATGAATCTCCCATAACATAACATATTATAGAAATTTATAAAACATTACAATAAACTAAAGTATAACACACTGATTATCAAAAACATTACGTATATTGTTTGAATTTATAACACCCAACAATCAAATAAACAATAAAACTTCGAGTTCTCATTATTAGAATTATATAAAACACTATAATTACACTTTATCTTCAACGAGTCATAAACAATTTTTTTTTTAATGTTACCATTGTAGCCCACCCTCCCTCTTCATTTTTCCAGTAAACACCGTCACACCCACTGACACCACTCGTTGGAGAAGACTGAATGCAATTGCTCGAGCCTATACCCATTACACTCAGCCCCTCTATGCCCTTTCCATTTAATCTCCTGGAGGCATGCTATATGAACCTTACGTCTTTTAAGCACGTCTACCAATTCTAGCAACTTACTATTTAGTGTTCCTACATTCCAAGAAGCCAAACGCAATATATGCTCTCTGTCTTTACTCTTACCTGCACCCCTCGTTTCAGGACATGGTCTCAAGTAATAGTCATGGCTCCTACGCTCTATGATTGCAACTAATCACACAAACACAAGCAATAGAACACCCAAACTAAATATGTAAAACCACGTATTGCAAGTCAAAGAACAGCCAGTCACACCCAAAATGCGCCACAACTACGAACCCAAAAGTACTCACAAAAGCCCACGGTGTGTTAATAAACTATTGTAAATTCCAACATCTAACAACTTAAGAATTCTAATTCACCAAGATTATGTACAAAGAAAGGTAAGATTTCAAGAAATTTGAAAGCTTTAGAGATGTTATATATTTTATATATATATATATATAGAGAGAGAGAGAGCAAGGTTAAAATAAAAAGTAAACATATCCTAGAAAGTGTAGAAAGTAATTAGGACCATTGGATTTAATAAAACACAGGGTAGAATGGTAAATAATCAAATAATATAATTATGGTATTTAAATCACTATTAACTGTAATTCCTATTTCTATGATGAATTTACTCACATTTTATAAACTGATCTCACCATGATCAGATTAATATTATTCCACAATTTATAAACCATGATTTCTTCAACAATACATATCGAAAATCATTCCATTCCATTTTTAATGAGAAACGTATTATTAACACCCAAACTGATTGAATAATTATTTGTAACGCGTATGGCCACCAACCACATATACAAGCAAAACTCCGAAAAATCAAATTCCAAACTTTATCAACCAACCATGCCATAAACGTTCAAGTTGTCGTAATCCAGATTTTCTTCATCAAATCAAAACAAAACAAAACCCAAATATCATATAAAATTAATAATCTACCAAACCAACAAACATAGTATAAAGACATGTTTTAACAGAAAATGTCCGCCACCATCCATATACCACACTATTTCTTCCTATCGACTTGACTTTAAATGTTTTAAGATCCTCGATGAGGCAGTCTTTTGCAGCTTTTCTTTTTCATCTAAAGACAGTGCTTCATAGTCCAACATACGCTGTAAAAATCATCATCCGAGTTTCTTGTATTTTCTGTGTGTTTTTTAAATCATGCATCAAAACATAATATAATTTTATAAATAAATAATACGGTCATGCAAGCCTCATATTGTTAATGTTATATTAGCAATAAATCAACATCTCATACGGACATGCATGATATATAGTAATTAAAATATAATACGCGTCCGTAGATCAATGTTTGGTACCTTTTCAATATAGGCAACAGACGTCGAGCATCAATTTGGTAATCATCTGGTAAAAATGAAGCGCCGCCTTTTTCACCAATCACAAGTGCAGGTTCCACTTCCTGCAAATCCTTGCTGGATAAAAGCTCTGCTTTGAGCCCGGCTTTTGATAGCTGCTCCACCTTCAGTTTAAGTGATGTTATTTCATCTGTACCAACCAGCAAGCTTCCTGTTTATATAATCCAAAATATGTTCACATCATTAAATATTTAACAATGAGTGGTGTATAGGGTGCACCTATCTTCATCCAGCCAAGAACCTCTTAAGGATCCATTCCCTGATGCTTAATATCCTTTGCAAATTGCTCCCACAGTTGACGGCTTCTCAATGCTAACTCCCATTTGTCACTCCCTGGAACCTTATGTACCATCCATATATAGCCCTGTCCTATGAAAGAAATATTATGGTCATAACCAACATTGTTAGTTCAACACGCGTTAAACTCAAACCATTCTTTCTTTCTATAAGTTCCCTTCTTACCACCATAATATCTAATAACGAAATAATGTAAGATTGAATTAAAGATCTTAGCATCAAATTTGTATTGAAACTTGTAACTAATTTCCATTTTGAGTTCTGAACTTACAACATTCTTATATTCATTTTTTATATTATGAAATAATGTTTAAAAATTATTATGTAAATATGGCAATAATAACCAAAACAATAGTTTCACATAAGGCAAACCGACAACAAGCTGCGCAGTTGATATATCTTATACCAGCCATCACAACATGTATAAAATCACAATGTTTATAATGATATTAATTCCAATTTAAGCAATAACAAACTTAAGAGGTAATGCACCTGCACCGGTAGCGCCGGAGCAAGGCACAGCGGCGTCGACAACGACGAGCAAATCCAACACCCTTTACACATGTAGTTGGTCCAAACTTTATGTTTTACTACCAAAAAACACATTAACAAACACCACCAATTGGGGTTTTCAAATAAAGTCTTCAATAAAACACATAAACACACCGACACTTTTATTTCATTTTGTTACACTACCAGCAAAACACGATAACATGATCAAAGCCATTAAAACAGTTCACTTTAAACACAAAATACAACACCCTTTACACATGTTAGTGTGTTTATGACAAAAAAAACGATTTTTCATACAATTCTTACAGTAACAAAAAAACACACCCCAGTTTAATATTAACACAAAAACCACACAAAACCACCAACACACAACCTGTTCCACAAAAAAAAAACATTACGAAAAATAACACCAGGTTGATACAACCTTGGCAGTAACAAACAACACACAAAACCCCAAAAAACAATTGAACACACCAATACAAAATTCTAATCACCAAATTAACACATTACCTACAATACAAAACCCTAAGATTTGGGGGTTTTCGCAACTGACTAAAAAAACACACAATCCAAAAACAAGAAAAAAACACATAATCAATATAAACCAAAGATAGACACACCTAGTGGTTTTGAGATAACGGCACACGCACTCAATGGTGACTTCTTCTTCTCCATTAGACTATTCCTGCAGAACCGATTGAAGAACACATCAAAATCAACCCAATATTTTATTAATTACTTGCACTATAACAAAATATAACTCACCGATTGTGTTTTCGTGGGCGTCGAAGTTTGAAAGCGAGACTACGTTGATTATAGAACACGTCGACGGTTGAGAGATAAAATAAAGAAAAAAGGTTAACTTTTAATTATAAAATCAAAAGATATTATATAATTAAACTTATGAAAGAGTGAGAGAATATTGGCTTAAAAACAGGAACTACTAATGATACTCAGTTGACATTTCAGAAAGTTATTATAAATACTATGACTAAAATACACTTATAGATCCATCTTTAGATCTTGACCATTAACTACCAAGATCCAACCATCTATATTACTTCCTACACTTTTTAGACCATACTCGTCTTTTTACAATAACCCCTCCTTATATATATATATATATATATATATATATATATAATATATATATATGCAGTATAATAATAATAATAATAAAAGGTGGTAGTAGTAGTGGTGGTGGTACTACTACCGCTACAATAACAATAATAAGAGAAGGATAGATAGAACATGAGATGAGGGATGGATAGAAAAAAAAATGAGGAAGATCGGCCACCTGTTTGACGAATTTGTGGAGATGAATTCACGAGGAGTAATTGATGAATCTGGACCACAAGTTGAAAGCTAAATATCCCCTTTATAATCGCAGATCTGAGTTTTGCTACAATGTTGCCGGTGGTCGACGACGGTGGAGCTCAGGGGTTGGTGGCGGCTGAAGCTGGTGGAAATAATCAACCCTGGAAATTTAACGACTAGTACGGTGGTGTAAAACGAATTTCCGGTGAGAGTTGGCCGGCCTAACTCCGACAACGTTACCAGCGGTGGTGACGGGGAGTAGATGGCCGGAGACGTATTAAAATGTCAACCAATTGCCGGAAATGTATTAAAATGGCCGGAAACGTTTATTTATATTTGTTTAAAACTATTTTTAAAATTTTGTATATAACATGAAATATGTTGTAAATTATTGGACGATGTTGTGAATTATTGGATGACATATTTGTCAAAGTCTTTGGTCACATGAACACTCAAAATATATTTAATAGTCAAGTTTGTCTTCTATAAATTTACCTTTTTTGTAGATGAAAATGAAAAACATCCCTTCAACAACAATACTTGAACAAGTTCATATATTTATCCTTTTTAAAATCTCATGCAAAATTCCAGTTTATAGATATTGTAGTAATAATAGTTAAATTATAACACGTTATCAGCACGAGCCGCTTATATCTTAATCAAGAAAGGTAATAGGCACAAAGGTATCCACATAAGCATCATAATCACTTCTTTAATTATGTACATTAGAAAAATACATATGCATATACATATACTAAGTAATAACAATAATGTGTATAAACGTTGTTATTAAAATTTGATAATTATTCTAACTTTTCATTATGCATCTAATTTTTACTTTCATCGCAACTAACTTTTATTTATAATATGCACACTAATATTTCATTTAGAAGTTAGACTTATTTATACCAACAATTCTATTCTTATTATTGTGAATACTAATGATGTGCGAAAAATATATATATATATAAATAAAACACAAGTCGCAGCTAAGCTTTAAAAACCAAACAATCTATCATAGTTCACACAAACGGCAAGTGTACCGGTCGCGTATAGCACAGATGAGGAAAGTCCGGATATCGAACTCGAAGACACGTGAAAACGTTTATAATCACTAAACTCTAACCAAGACTCACCAAAATATTTAATTGATTTTTTTTATTTGATTTAACTACTTAACTTAACTAAGTGAAAACTTTTGACAAAACTTCGAAAACTTTGACTGCAGTGATAAAAACGTCTACCTAGGTAAAAATCATATTGAAGGAGATGACAAAACAATGGATTGAAAACTCTCACGACACGGTTCTAAAGGATGACACAACTAAGGTTCGCTCAAGAAGGTCAGATCACCTCTCGGTCTCACTAACAAACTCTAACTTATCTTAGTTGATTTTAAGAACAAACCGGGAAAACAAATTATTAACGTGTTCTAATGCCGACTCACCTCTCGGTCTCACCGACACACTAGCCTAATGGAAACGAATACTACGCAACCAAGGATAGAGGAACAATTCAACTTAACTTAAACTAGACCAACTAATCGCTCAAACACCCAAACCCGACAAGAACAAAACCTGCTCTCGCGCGATCTTAATTCTAACAAGTAAAAGTAATGAGACGAGTTTACTTCTTATCACCTCTCGGTCTCTAAGAAGGTGTTTCACAACTGATTTTATCTAATTAATTTACCCACTTATCCCTACGGTTGTACTTCCAGCAAATAAACCCTAAACACAAAGTAAAGAGCCTTAAACATGCAACAACTAATCAAAACCGATTCAATTAATTAAAGCACGAGGTTATTAGGTATAATCAAACAAAACACAGCCACTAAACACAATCTAATTTACTATTAAATCAAACTTTACATTAACAATTTAAGCCATGATCATTAACAATCCATATTACTAGTCAAAACATAACAATATTCATCAAACCTAGGTAGAACAAACAAGATTAGCTACTCATTCAGTTTGGACAGCCATTAAAATTCAAGTAAATCATCATAAACATCAACATAAACATAATCAAACTCATTCAAGATCTAAGAATAACTAAATCAAAGTTAAACAATAAATTACTTTCAAAACAATCCAAAGAAAAAGATCAATTCAACTAGTTAGGGTTCTTGAACAAAAAACAAAGTTTAAAGATGATTACTTACGGTTATATGGCTGAGATTATGAATGTATTTGATGCCTAGAAGCTGCACAAGAGTCTCCTTGGTGTTCTTCTTCCTCTCCAGCCGTCACAGCCACCACAGCCGCCAAACTTTTCTTCTTTTTCCTTCTCCTTTGCTGCTGCCGATCGGAACTATGGATAGGAGTTAGGGTTTTTTTATTTTTGGGATTTAGGGCTGGATAATGGCTGAAAACTAAGTTAATTAACTTAATATAATATCATGTAAGGCTTCTAACTTGTGGGCTTGGGTCGGGCCTTGAGTTGTAGCTTTGAAACTTGACCAAAAAGGCCCCTAAAATCTTCCAACTTAACTCTTTTTTCACCATCTTTCATAAACCTACAATTAACATTTAAACTTTGTAAATTATTGCACTTAACCCCCAATACTTTCATAAAATAAACAATTAAGCATAAAAACCATGATAAAATCATAAGGAAAGTAAGTGTGTTTTACTACACATCAAACATCCCCACACTTAAGACTTTTTCGTCCCTGAAAAAGATTTTACTGCAGTTGGATCAGAATTGGAAAATCGAAGTCAAATCAAACATATAGGTTAGATTTTAAAGCTCAGAAAAACGCAAAAACCGCGATCATCGATATTGTTGTCCACCTAAACCCATGCCTTAATCTTTACCGGGACAAATAAGATCCGACAATAATATTACTTAGTGGTTTACACAATTAAGACCCGCTTATTTTCAGCTTTTACAGGACCAGACCACCCCAACTTGACTTAAACCTCAAAATTAGCAGAATTAAAACTTTGTTGCCCAATATTTATGAATAGTTAAGACGATCAAGGGTATTGTTTATCCACCTAAGCTTAAGCATCAAAGTTTACCAAGCAGCCATTAGATACGATTAAGGTTCAATTTATTAATAGCTAGTGTTCCCCACAACATGACATACCCCCGTTATCAAGCAATACCCCAAATCCATCACCATAGGTGAGTATGCAAAATTTCATCTGTAGGGCTTACACGTAGCGTGTCCCTTGTGGTCCGTTTCTTAATGGTAATGAGACGCGAGCAAGGGGACCCCACATGGCTAACAGCGTGGATGATCAAGTCTATAGTGTATTTGTACTTTTGTACTTTTTTGTGATCATGTTTATAGACTTATAAAGGTTTGCTCTTTGGCTTTATTTTTAAATATCCACAACCCCACTTAGGAATTGTGAATACCCAGATAAATAGATTGCATACAGACCCATGGTCTCCGGACCCGAAGCATCCCATCACAACAGGATTTGAGGTTATAAAACCATACGCCAATGAGGTGTAAAACACTAAACTAGCAGTTTAAGATTTATATCACAGGCTACACGGCATACTCTAACGTTAAACCTACCCAAACATCATATGATAACGTATTCAAATTTTTAAAACTCATGATATTTCCACTTTTTCATACCAAAATTTGAGGCTTGAGTATGACCCGACCTTTCATTGCTTATTTTCCACGGACAAAACGCTTTACCCACAAAAGATTTCCGTTTAACCATTTTATCAAATTTGCCCTTTCATTTTCAAGGCTGAGCCTACCGACACATCCCAAGTTAAGTGCGTTTTCTTTAATTTATCTCATATTATTAGTAATTTGAAAAACCGATTTCCGATAAATATCATCATCTCACACTTTAATGCAAAAGAAACTAAAAACAAGGGACATTTTTTTTAAACACGTACGAAAATGAAAAACAAGTGAAAACTTTTTATTTTTTAATTTTTTTTCTACAACTAAGTAAAATAAATTCCAATCCCCAGATTTAGAACGAAATCTTCCTCGATGAGAACAATGAAAAGAAATAAAATAAAAATAAAACGTAAAGCATAAAATTAAAACTTGAAAGAACAGAAATTAAAATAGAGAACGAGTTACTCCCCTGGTTAGATGCAGATTCTTCATCAGCTGTGTATGACTTGAACGAACGACCGTATAGCATTTCATTCGCTGGCCGCAACCTCGAGTGAACCAGTTCCAAAACGCCATCAGAGCTACCATGCGCATAATAATACATGTAAAAACTCAAACTCGCTCGCATGTAGCGGAATACAAAACAGAAAACAAAAACATAAAAAATAAACATATTTTTGTGTTTTTGAATTTTTTTTTATGTTTTTATAAATATAAATAAAAATAAAACAAATAAAAACAGATAATAAAGAGAATCATAATACAAACTCTACAACTCGGGTTGTGTCCAGAGTGATGCATCCATCACGACTATTCCTCGGTGAATGAGTCAAGGTAGAACACCTCGACTGTCTGATCAGTTATCGGCTCTCCTATGTAGTGCTTCAATCTATGACCGTTCACCTTAAACTTCCCGCTTCGATCTTGTATCTCAATCGTGCCATACGGGAAACCTCAGTGACCGTGAACGGTCCCGACCATCGGGATTTCAACTTTCCCGGGAATAACTTCAACCGTGAGTTATACAGTAAAACCTTATCCCCACACTTGAACTGCTTATTACCCTTCAATTTCCTGTCATGCAGTTCCTTCGTATGCTCCTTATACCAAAATGATTGTGCATATGCGTGATCCCGGAGCTCCTCTAATTCGTGTAATTGATGGAAACGATTACCCTCTGCGGCGGGTAAATCAAGATTAACCCTTTGAAGGGCTCATGAAGGCTGAAGCGCAGTGTTCCAATTCAACAGGAAGATGACAGGCCTTCCCAGAAATCATCCGAAATGGTGTGGAACCAGTCGGAGTCTTGTAGGCTGTACGGAAGGCCCACAAAGCGTCATCTAATTTGTCGGACCAATCCCGACGATTTAAACCAACCGTTTTCTTGAGAATACGTTTGATTCCCCGATTACTCACTTCTACTTGCCCACTAGTCTGTGGGTGGTAGGCGGTAGCAAGCCGATGAGTGACCCCATAACGCTTCAACGCCTTATCCATCTGCAAGTTGCAAAAGTGAGTACCTAGATCACTGATCAAGGCTTTTGGGACTCCAAAACGAGCAAATAGACTTTTTAGAAAACGGACTACCACTCGGGCATCATTGGTGGGTAGAGCTTTGGACTCAACCCACTTAGACACGTAATCGACGGCCACGAGTATGTATTTGTTTCCACGCGAAAATGGAAACGGTCCCATGAAATCAATACCCCAAATATCAAAAACCTCACAAACTTGAATGGCATTCTGGGGCATTTCGTTTCGCGAAGAAATGTTGCCGACACGCTGGCAACGATCACAACTCTTAACGAACAGATTAGCATCCTTAAAGATAGACGGCCAGTAAAAACCAGAATCAAAGACTTTCTTTTCCGTAGAACTCACACCGTGGTGACCTCCAGTCGGTCCCACATGACAATGGCTCAAAATTTGCCATCCTTCCTTGACATCTACACACCTTCTAATAAGCTGATCAGCACCAATGCGGAAAAGATATGGATCGTCCCAAAGGTAAAATTTGATGTCAGCAAAGAATTTCTTCTTTTGCTAGTAAGGCGTCTTTGGGAGGTATCCGTCAGCAAGATAGTTCGCGAAATCAGCAAACCATGGAAAACCTTCCTCTTGTGCAGTAACAAACATCAGACTCTCCGTCGAAAAACGATCGTCGATCCTAACTCCCGAATCTCCTAAATCAACTCCCTCTAGACGTGAAAGATGATCAGCCGCCACATTCTCGACCCCCTTTTTATCACGGATCTCTATATCGAACTCTTGAAGCAACAGGATCCATCGGATAAGACGAGGCTTAGCATCCTGCTTGCTGAAAATATATCTAATAGCGGCATGATCCGTATAAACAATCGTTTTGGACAAAACCAGATAGGACCTAAATTTGTCGAAAGAGAACACCACAGCTAAAAGCTCTTTTTCGGTGGTGGTATAGCTTTCCTGTGCGCCATTTAAGGTCCGGCTTGCATAGTAGATCGGATGGAAATGTTTATCCTTTCGTTGTCCAAGAACCGCTCCGACTGCGAAGTCGCTCGCGTCACACATCAACTCGAATGGTAACGACCAGTCGGCAAGAACCATGATTGGGGCGTTAACGAGTTTCTCTTTTAGAAGATCAAACGCCTCGATACACTGCTCAGAAAAAACAAATGGAGCATCCTTCTCCAAAAGTTTGGTCATGGGTCTCGCGATTTTAGAAAAATCTTTGATGAACCTGCGGTAGAACCCGGCATGACCTAGAAAGCTAAGAATTGATCTCACAGAAGTAGGCGGGGGAAGATTAGAAATGGTCTCGACCTTTGCCCGGTCAACCTCTATCCCCGCACTTGAGATTCGATGACCTAGAACAATGCCCTCGCGAACCTTGAATATACATTTCTCCCAGATAAGGACTAGGCTGGTGTCAACGCAGCGGGACATCATCCTCTCGAGATTTGATAAACAATGATCGAAGGAACTCCCAAATACGGAAAAATCGTCCATGAACACCTCAATGGAGTCCTCGATCATATCATGGAAAATGGCCACCATACACCTCTGGAATGTGGCCGGAGCGTTACAAAGTCCGAACGGCATACGTTTGTAAGCAAACGTTCTGTAAGGGCAGGTGAAAGTGGTTTTCTCCTGGTCGTCGGGAGCTATAGGAACCTGGAAGTACCCGGAGAACCCATCTAGGAAGCAGTATTACTGCTGACCTGCTAAACGCTCTAACATCTGATCAATGAATGGGAGAGGAAAGTGGTCTTTCCTGGTGGCATCATTCAGTCGACGATTGTCGATGCAGACTCGCCATCCCGTCACAGTCCTCGTGGGAATAAGCTCGTTCCTCTCGTTGGTGACGACAGTCATGCCACCCTTTTTAGGAACCACTTGGACTGGACTCACCCAAGCACTATCAGAAATGGGGAAAATGATTTCCGCATCAAGGAGTTTAATGATCTTCTTCTTTACGACCTCTTGCATTTTCGGATTAAGCGCCGTTGCGGCTGGACAACAGTTTTGAAATTTTCCTCCATGAGGATTTTATGAGTGCAAAACGAAGGGTTGATACCCTTGATGTCGATAATCTTCCATGCAATAGCCTCCTTGTGCTCTCGTAGCACCCTCAACAACTTCTCCTTCTCGACCTCGGTCAACGCAGATGCAATGATAACCGGAAGCTTCCTCTCTTCATCTAAAAATGAATACTCAAGATGGGAAGGTAAATCCTTAAGCTCTAAGGAAGAAGGAGGACTCTCGACCGAAGGTCGGTCCATCGGATCGTCTCGTACGATCTCAGTAGACACGCCAGATTCAGGGGTATGCGACTCGGTGTCGTCATTTAAGGACTGATTGGTTACGGCAACCATTTCAATCTCCAGAATCTCCCTATCGAGAATCTGGGTGTCGTAGGCAGATCCTCCACAAATTTCGCTGAGAAACTCCCCAACATGCTCCATGATGGTATCAATGAAGTATAAGGAGTCACCAGCAGACTTGGGGTGTTTCAGAGACTGTCGAACGTCAAAGGTGACGTTCTCATCCCCAACTCTTAAGATTAATTTACCCTCGCAGACATCGATCAATGCCTGTGCAGTGGCAAGGAATGGTCGGCCCAAGATGAGTGGGACACTATCGTCATCGTTCATGTCCAGGATGACAAAGTCCACCGGGAAGATGAACTTGTCGACACGAACAAGCATGTTCTCGACCACCCCTCGGGGGTATTTCACAGAACGATCAGCAAGCTGGATACTCATACGGGTAGGCCTCGGTTCGCCTAGACCCAACTTGCGATATACGAAATACGGCATGAGATTAATACTGGCACCAAGATCTGCCAGCGCATGGACGAACGTATTATCACTCAAGATGCAGGGAATTGTGAAACTCCCAGGATCGGACATCTTTTCTGGTAATTTTCTCTGCAAGACTACAGATCAACCAGCACTCAGAGGAATGGAAGAGACTTCGGCTAACTTCTCTTTGTTCGAAAGAATATCCTTAAGAAACTTTGCGTATTTGGGCATTTGCGTAAGTGCCTCAAGGAAAGGAATATTAAGATGAAGTTGCTTCAGAAGATCAAGAAATTTGGAGTTCTGCTCCTCGTCTCTATCCCTACGGACTCTCCCAGGATATGGGAGTCTAGGTTTGTAGACTCTCGGTGGTGTGCTGGGTAATGGTTGGTTCTCGGCCTGTGCTGAACTTCCGGGGCTGTGCCTCTGATGCACCTTGGCCGGTGGAGACTCCAACTGAATCTCCTCGTCTACCTGCTCCTCTACATCTACCGCAGGCTCTTTAACGAACCCTCTCGTCGCCTCTTGAATCACGTGCTCGCTACGTGCCCCTGCACCGCTCCTTGTCATCACAGCCTTCGCGAACGCCTTCGGATTTTGTTCAGTGTTACTTGGAAGTGTACCTGGAGACCTCTCATTTAGACGACTTGCTATCTCTCCTATCTGACGCTCAAGATTTTGAATTGACGCTCCTTGATTTCTCATGAATGACTCGTGCTCCCGGAATTTCTCTTGAGTTTCTTTGTGACGGAAGTCCTCTCGAGTCATGAGTTACGACAACATCTGTGTCTGCTGTGCCATCATCTCCTCTAACGTGGGCTTCTTCTCCCCACTACTCGTTCCCTCACCGGAATCCTGGAATAGGCTCTGACGTTGCTGGAAGCCGGACTGATTTCTGTTCCTCCAGTTGGAATTTTGGTTACCTCTCCACCCCGAATTATAAGAATTGAAAGAATGTTGATTTCGGTTTGGATTATTAACGAAGTCGACTGCCTCCTCCTGGAAATCTACGGGGCACTGAACAGTATCATGCACCCCTCTACAGATCTCGCATAACTTACTTTTCACCTGCAAGTCCTTCACGATCTTTTCTAACGCTTCAACTTGTGCCGCAAGTGTGGTGCTCGTGTCGACCGAATGCATGTCGCGTGATAGGGAATCGACGGTTTTGGTACTCTTAACTGGTGGTCGCTGGTATCCACTCATGGCTAAACCGTTAAACAAGGCAATGCACTCATCCATATCCTTCGTTGTCAGTAGGTTACCTCCTGCAGCTGTGTCGAGCATACTCTGAGTTGCGTACGTCACTCCGTTGTAGAACTTCTCAACAACCACCCAGTATTGTAGGCCATGGTTTGGACATCACGCAAGTAGATTTTTGAACCTTTCCCACGCCTCGTAGAAGCTCTCGGTGTCCTCCATCTGGAAAGAATGAATTTGGTTACGCAAACGAGCGGCCTTAGCCGGAGGATCGTATTTTTCAAGAAATTGGGTCTGCATGGCAGCCCAAGTAGCAATGGATCCCTGTGGAAGGGACTCAAGCCACAGACTCACATGATCAACGAGTGAGAACGGAAAGATTCAGAGTTTGATGGCGTCTTCGGATACGCCGGCAAGATGAAACGTGTCGCAAATTCTTGTGATTCGAGTGATATGAGCATGTGGGTTCTCATGGAGTAACCCGTGAAATTGAGCAGAATGAGCAATCGTGTTCAGAACATTAGATGGAATCTGCCAAGTCGTTTGAACTCCTATAGCTGGTGAAGCAATGCTGGATCTCGCGCCAGCATCGACCGGACGGGCCCGGTCTGCAACTGTCCTCCTCGGTGGTGGGTTCGCGTCGCCCATGATCCTATCCCTAATGACGGGTTCAGAAAAAGTAGGAGAAGAGAACGTATTACCAACGGATGTAGATGAACTGAAAGACGGTTTTGTACGACGTCTCTCAAAAAGCTCTCTCTCTGGTTCGGGAAATCCTTCAATTTCTAGTGGTTCTAGAGATCGAGTACGTCGCATACAACTATTAAAACAAAAAGAAACTATAATTAGCTAAACTATTTTAAACTAACAAACAAAACAAATAAGAAAGACAAGTAGTAAACAAGGCAAGTCCTAACTCGAGTCATTTTTAATACACCTCAAACCGTGTCCCCGGCAACGGCGTCAAAAACTTGATGTGCGAAAATATATATATATATATATATATATATATATATATATATATATATATATAAAACACAAGTCGCAACTAAGCTTTAAAAACCAAACAATCTATCCTAGTTCACACAAACGGCAAGTGTACCGGTCGCGTATAGCACAGATGAGGAAAGTCCGGATATCGAACTCGAAGACACGTGAAAACGTTTATAATCACTAAACTCTAACCAAGACTCACCAAAATATTTAATTGATTTTTTTTATTTGATTTAACTACTTAACTTAACTAAGTGAAAACTTTTGACAAAACTTCGGAAACTTTGACTGCAGTGATAAAAACGTCTACCTAGGTAAAAATCATATTGAAGGAGATGATAAAACAATGGATTGAAAACTCTCACGACACCGGTTCTAAAGGATGACACAACTAAGGTTCGCTCAAGAAGGTCAGATCACCTCTCGGTCTCACTAACAAACTCTAACTTATCTTAGTTGATTTTAAGAACAAACCGGGAAAACAAATTATTAACGTGTTCTAATGCCGACTCACCTCTCGGTCTCACCGAAACACTAGCCTAATGGAAACGAATACTACGCAACCAAGGATAGAGGAACAATTCAACTTAACTTAAACTAGACCAACTAATCGCTCAAACACCCAAACCCGACAAGAACAAAACCTGCTCTCGCGCGATCTTAATTCTAACAAGTAAAAGTAATGAGACGAGTTTACTTCTTATCACCTCTCGGTCTCTAAGAAGGTGTTTCACAACTGATTTTACCTAATTAATTTACCCACTTATCCCTACGGTTGTACTTCCCGCAAATAAACCCTAAACACAAAGTAAAGAGCCTTAAACATGCAACAACTAATCAAAACCGATTCAATTAATTAAAGCACGAGGTTATTAGGTATAATAAAACAAAACACAGCCACTAAACACAATCTAATTTACTATTAAATCAAACTTTACATTAACAATTTAAGCCATGATCATTAACAATCCATATTACTAGTCAAAACATAACAATATTCATCAAACCTACGTAGAACAAACAAGATTAGCTACTCATTCAGTTTGGACAGCCATTAAAATTCAAGTAAATCATCATAAACATCAACATAAACATAATCAAACTCATTCAAGATCTAAGAATAACTAAATCAAAGTTAAACAATCAATTACTTGCAAAACAATCCAAAGAAAAAGATCAATTCAACTAGTTAGGGTTCTTGAACAAAAAACAAAGTTTAAAGATGATTACTTAGGGTTATATGGCTGAGATTATGAATGTATTTGATGCCTAGAAGCTGCACAAGAGTCTCCTTGGTGTTCTTCTTCCTCACCAGCCGTCACAGCCACCACAGTCGCCAAACTTTTCTTCTTTTTCCTTCTCCTTTGCTGTTGCCGATCAGAACTATGGATAGGAGTTAGGGTTTTTTTATTTTCGGGATTTAGGGCTGGATAATGACTGAAAACTAAGTTAATTAACTTAATATAATATCATGTAAGGCTTCTAACTTGTGGGCTTGGGTCGGGCCTTGAGTTGTAGCTTTGAAACTTGACCAAAAAGGCCCCTAAAGTCTTCCAACTTAACTCTTTTTTCACCATCTTTCATAAACCTACAATTAACATTTAAACTTTGTAAATTATTGCACTTAACCCCCAATACTTTCATAAAATAAAAAATTAAGCATAAAAACCATGATAAAATCATAAGAAAAGTAAGTGTGTTTTACTACACATCAACTAATTATATATTTTATGAAATAAACTTTATTTAGTATCTTACTTTAAGATAATTAATATTATATATATACACACACATACAAACGGTAATTTTATCGTTATAAAACGGTAATATAACCGTTGTAAAACGGTTATAAATTTTCACTATAAATAACCAATTATCAACTCCATTTCATTTACTCTTAAGTTTATCCAAGATAAAACTTTTAAAATGATTCACCCGGTTTTGGTATTGGTCACTATAATGATTATACTACTCCTCATTCTAATTTTTAATCTCTCATCTAAAGATTTTGGCATTTTCTTTTTCTTTTATATGTTTTAGCTCTACCAATGTATTGTATCTCATTGTTGATTGATATATATATATATATATATATATGGATTCTAATATTTATCTTATTATTTTCTCTATAATGTTTAGCAACAAAATGTCAAATATCTCAAAACTTGAATTCCCTGCACTCAACATTTCTGGAGAAAACTATATGTCTTGGACAGCATATGTCAAAAGACATCTGAAATCAGTGGATGTGTTAGAAACAATCCAAGGAGACAATAATTGCTTTAAACAGGATAATGCAAGAGCTGATGTTTTCATCCATAAACATATTGATGAATTACTACAACATGAATATTTTAATTATGATAACCCATATATGATATGGGAAGATTTGAAAACAGATTTGGTCATCTAAGGGAATTTTTACTTCCTACTTCTAGAGATGAATGGAATAGTTTTAGGTTCCAAGACTTTAAGAGGGTAAATGATTACGCATCTGCTTTATACCGAATTTGCTCAAAGCTAGAATATCTTGGGTATCCCAAAACAGAGGAAGAAAATTTAGAGAAAACTTTCTCCACGTTTCATGCATCAAATATAAACTTGCAAACACATTATCGATTGCAAAATTTTAGGAGATACTCTTGATTTAAATGCATTACTCCTTGTAGTAGAGAAAAATAATGAATTATTATGAAAAATCATCAATCTCGTCCCACATGTTCATTAGCAATACCAGAAGAAAATGTTGCTCACAAAAATTCTCATAAAAATTTTGGTCTTAGATGGGGACGAGGCCGTGGTCATTTTGACAAAAGGCATTTTAATGATCATAACCATTCATTTAAATGGAACACTAATTCTTACGGTCATGAGCGTGGCGTGGTCGTAACCAGAGAGCCAATAATTACCATGTTCCACAAAATAACAATTCCAACCAAGACAATAAATGGAATGAAGCTGGTAGGTCCGAAAACAATAACACTTCCTGTTTTAGATGTGGAAGTACAAACCACTGAGCAAAGGTTTGTCGCACAACTCCACATCTGTGTGAACTATACCAAGCCTCTCTCAAAGGAAAAGAGAAAGAAGTGAACCATGTTGATAACTTTGATAATCTCAATGCTGAGCTGAGTATTGCAGACTTTGATGTGGAACTTTGAAACAAATGTTGCTTGGCGATAATAATTATATGCAATAATTAAGTGTGTTTCTCATTATCTTTAATTATGTAGTTTCCTTTATGTACAGTTTGTTTTTCAATTAAATAAAGTTCTTATTAAAATATCATAATGTCTTCGTTATACACTTATTATTTTTTTTCTTAATATTTTCAAGATTTAAAATGAAAAGCACTGGAGCACAAGATCAAACAAATGAAGAAGATATATATATAGCGGATAGTGGAGCCACACATACTATACTTAGATCTAAAAAAATATTTTTATAAACTGAAACTAACAAAAGGGATTATCAATACAATATCAGGTCATGCAAACTTGATAGAAGGAGTGGGAAAAGCTAACTTATCATTACCAAATGGTACAAAGCTCAAAATAGAAAATGCTTTATTTTCCCCAAAATCAATAACAAATTTGTTGAGTTTCAAAAACATATATCATAATGGATATGATACTCAGTCAAGGACTGTTAGTAATGAAAATTATTTGCATATCATAAGCAAAGATCAGATATTAGAAAAACTGCCAATGCTCCATTCTGGTTTACATTATACATATATAAATGTGCCTCAAGCACATATGGCAGTCAAAGAAAATTGTTGTGATTCTGGTATCATAAACTTATGGCATGACAGATTAGGCCATCCAGGATCCACAATGATGAAAAGGATCATTGAAAATACACATGGGCATCCACTAAAAGATCAAAAGATCCACAAAATAGATAAAATGTCTCAATGTACATCTTGTTCTCTTGGCAAATTAATTACAAGGCCTTCGCCATTAAAAGTTGATAAAGAAACATCAATGTTTCTTGAAAGAATTCAATGTGACATATGTGGACTAATTCATCCACCATGTGGACCATTTAGATACTTCATGGTCTTAATAGACGCATCCAGCAGATGGTCTAATATCTCTTTATTATCGACCCGTAATATTGCTTTTGCAAAATTTCTTGCTCAAATTATCAAATTACGTGCACATTTTCCCGATTATACTATTAAAAGAGTAAGGCTTGATAATGCGGGAGAATTTACATCACATGCTTTTGATGATTATTGCATGTCTGTGGGGATTTTTGTTGAACACCCTATTGCTCATGTACACACACAAAATGGTTTAGCCGAGTCGTTGATCAAACGCCTACAACTAATAGCCAGACCATTAATAATGAGGACAAAACTCCCTATTTCTATTTGGGGTCATGCAATTATGCATGCTGGATCATTAATTCGTGTGAGACCAAGTGAAAATCATAAATACTCTCCCACACAACTTGTTTCCGGAAATGAGCCATATATCTCTCACCTTAGAATTTTTGGTTGTGCTGTGTATGTTCCTATTGCAGCACCACAACGTACAAAAATGGGTCCTCAAAGAAGGTTGGGAATATATGTTGGATATGAAACGTCTTCCATCATAAGATACCTTGAACCTTTAACAGGTGATGTATTTACAGCACGTTTTGCTTATTGCCATTTTAACGAGACAATGTTCCCGGCATTAGGGGAGAAATGAAAAAACTAGACAGAGATATATCATGGTGTGTGCCATCATTGTTACACCTAGACCCAAGATCAAAACAAAGTGATACATAGGTTCAAAAAATAATAAATCTACAAGAAATTGCCAATCAGTTACCTGGTGCATTTACTGATATACACAGGGTCACTAAATCTCATATACCAGCTGCTAATGCTCCAGCTCGAGTTGAGATTCCAAGCAAACAAAACCATAATAATGCACCTCATAAATCCCAAAAACGTTTAAAACGTGGAAGGCCAATCGGTTCAAAGAATAAAAATCCTTGAAATAGAAAGGGCTTTGAAAAGGATACTGACCCTAAGGAAGGAATGATTGACAAAACCTTCCTTCATGAAAGAATAAATGATATAACATTTCCTCAGGAAGGAATAAATGATTCCAATAAAGAATTGTCAATAAACTATGGTCAATCACATATAATGTGGGATCGAGATGAAATGGAAAATATTGATGTTATATTTTCTTATTTTATGACAAGTGATATCATGGAAGAAAATGATGACCCTGAACCAAAATTTGTTGATGATTGTAAAAATCGACAATATTGGAACAAATGGAAAGATGTCATGCAAGCTTAATTAAATTCCCTAAATAATCAAAAGGTTTTTGGACCTATTGTTATTATACCAAAGTCAATAAAACCTGTAGGATATAAATGGGTTTTTGTGAGAAAACGAAATGAGAAAAATGAAGTTACAAGATATAAAGCAAGACTTGTAGCTCAAGGTTTTTCTCAGAGGCCATTGACTATGAAGAAACGTATTATCCTGTTATGGATGCTATTACGTTTAGATATTTAATCAGCTTAGCAGTCTCAAAAAATTTAGAGATGCGTCTTATGCATGTTGTCACAGCTTACTTGTATGGATCACTAGACAGTGACATCTATATGAAAATTCCCGAAGGATTTAAAATCCCCGAAGCATTAAGCTCAAAGCCTAAGGAAATGCATTCCATAAAGTTACAAAGATTCTTGTATGGACTGAAACAATCTGGAAGGATGTGGTAAAATCGTTTGAGTGATTATTTGATAAGCAAAGGATACACAAATAATCTTATTTGTCCATGCGTCTTCATCAAGAAAACAACATCAAGATATGTGATCATAGTTGTTTATGTTGATGATCTCAATTTAATTGGGACACGAAAAGAAATTAATGAAGCGATTGCTCTTTTAAAGAAAGAATTTGAAATGAAAGACCTTGGAAAAACCAAATATTGTCTTGGTTTACAAATTGAGCATATGCATAATGGGATACTTGTGCATCAGTCAACTTATACTGAGAAACTCTTAAAGCGTTTCAATATGGACAAAGCAAATCCTTTAAGCACACTGATGGTTGTTAGATCACTCAATGTTGACAATGATCCATTTCGGCCTTGCGAAGATAATGAAGAGATTCTTGGTCCCAAAGTACCATACCTTAGTGCAATTGGAGATCTTATGTATCTTACTAATTGTACAAGACCTGACATTTCTTTTGCAGTTAATTTATTGGCAAGATTCAGTTCATCAACTAAAAGACATTGGAATGGCATTAAACATATTTTTCGGTATCTAAAAGGAACTGTTGGTTTAGGTTTATTTTATCCTAACGATTCAAAAGAAGGGTTAGTTGGTTATGCAAATGCAAGTTATTTATCTGATCCCCATAAAGCAAAATCTCAAACTGGATACATATTTAAGAATGAAGTAACTGCGATTTCATGGCGTTCTTAAAAACAAACACTCGTTGCAACATCTTCAAATCATGCTGAAGTCATTGCATTGCATGAAGCCACAAGAGAATGCGTATGGTTAAGATCTATGTCACGACACATATTGATTTCTTGTGGACTAGAGAAAGATCGAATTCCAACTCCTATCTATGAAGATAATGCAGCTTGTGTCTCACAAATGAAAGAAGGGTATATCAAAAGTGACATAACAAAGCATATACCACCAAGATATTTTGAGTATACTCGGGACCTTATTAAACAAAATCAGGCTGAGATGAGATATGTCCAATCCAACAACAACTCAGCTGATCTTTTCTCAAAAGCACTTCCCACAGCAACATTCAGGAAACATGTTCATGATATTGGCATGCGCCATGTACGGAAAATGTAATGACATGCAACTCGAGGGGGAGCTATATACTGCACTCTTTTTCCCTTAGCTAAAGCTTTTTCCCATTGGGTTTGTCACACCCCGACCAAAGGCGGCGGAACATGCCGGGGTGCAACGGATTGCACAAGAACACAAGACACTATTAAAGTGACAATATTTAATCAACTCATTAATTTCATTCAATCACCAAAGTAACACATATTGTTCATACAAATAAACACCAAAACATAAGAAATAAATATTGTTCATTCTTCTAATAACCTAGCTGTATCAAAATAGAATGACGTCTTCAAACTCCAACTCAAGTAATAATCAAACCTGTAACAATGCATAAAATAATATTTGTCAACACGTATGTTGGTGAGCAATTTCATAGTTTTGAGTATATATAATATGAGCGAAATTCACAAACATATATTAGACTATAAATAAAAGCATCAATCGTGGTATATAAAACATATGTAATTGAGGATCCTTTCTAATCGGTAACAACCGACATACTTGGATAATGAGTCCCTATTCTACTAGCACAAGGCTAAGTAGTTAAGGGAGCGTATGATCATACTTAATGAGGCTCAACAACAACATAAAAATAAACACTCGTGCACGTAAAGCATATGAGACATATAACACACAAAAGAGCAAGTATTACAAGTATCATACACCCTAAAGTTTGTGGTTTGAGAAATGTGTATAATAAATCATTCTTGTTTTTAATAAGTATGCATGTTACCCCCAAAATATAAAAGTGAAAACGGGGGATGAAATATACTCACGTTAACTAAGTAACTTGAAAGATTGATTCGTGAATAATCGGAGATCGGGTTAACGAGCAAGACCTAGATTAAACGGGTCTTAAGTTAGTTGGTAGTCTTGGAAGGGTTTAAAGTAAAATATGACAAGTAAAGTAAGTAAATGAAGTTTATGGTTTAAAAATGTAAATAATTGGGAAGTTAAAGACATGTTCTATGAAGTAAGTTTACTCGAAACCGGGTCTTGGTATATCATTCATAATTATTACTCAACCTATGTTAAGTAACTTATGTGGGTTATAATGCACTATTGCAAGACCCTTGGGTATATGAACACCAAAACAAGGTTTTAATCGAGTGTTCGGATTTGTCAATTTGGGTCTAGATAATTAACTAAACTCAAAGTCAACTTTCCAAAATGTGTTGAGATAACTCAATAAAATCAAAAAGACTTAACCAAGTATGTAGTTATATTATGAAGAACCTTAACGTCCGTTAAGCGAGTATTTGGTTACATCGGTCCAAACTTGTTACAAGATAAAGTTGGATTACGACACACCAAGTAAGTTGATAAAATACTTAAAATTAGTTTAAAATACATTCTTGAAGAAAAGATGAGTTTTGGTAGCCAAAAACACACATGTGTGTCTTAAGCAAGTGAACTCGGTTTAGTTCGGTTTTGGTTCGGTCCTTGACTCGGAATGATACCGAGGATGGTTGCCACATACCCAAATACCATAGAACTATAAAAATGATTTTAGAATTTAAAATATTCAAATCTTACATAAACATGTTTATCTAACTATTTCAAACAAAACTAGTAACCAAAACTATTTAAAGCAAAACTAGTAAACAAGACTCCGGTCTTGATTTGGTTCTAATCTCGGGATAAGATCGAGAATAGTGACTTCATACTCAATATCATGGAACTCTTTAAACATGAATTAAAACTAAACTACTTACAATATAAACAAGACTAGTAAAGCATTAAAGGAAAATAGTATAAACAAGACTAGTAAACAAGAGTTCGGTCTTGGTTAGGTCTTAATTCAGTTCTCAACTCGGGATAAAACCGAGATGAGTGACTTCATACCCAATACCATGGAACTCTTTAAACATGAATTATAAAACTAAACTACTTACAATATAAACAAGACTAGTAAAGCATTAAAGGAAAATAGTATAAACAAGACTAGTAAACAAGAGTCCGGTCTTGGTTCGATCTTTATTCGGTTCTCAACTCGGGATAAAACCGAGATGAGTGACTTCATACCCAATACCATGAAACTCTTTAAACATGAATTAGAAAACTAAACTACTTACAATATAAACAAGACTAGTAAAGCATTAAAGAAAAATAGTATAATCAAGGACTATAATGAGTCTTCCATGTAGTCTTGTCTTGTAGCATATCACCTCCCGAAGAAGATGAAAGTCGAAGGAAACAAGGGGGTGCATATTATATATATTTTGTACCACAAGATATGAATTACTAAGTAACAAAACAAAAATTAAAGAAGGTTGTTGTTTGATTATTATGAACCTTGAATGTTTGAGATGGTGTTCTTAGTTTGAGAGAGAAAGAAGATGAATGAGCAAGAGACAATGAAAGGGATAAGCTTCTATATATAGGGAAGTGGTCAAAGTTGATTTCATATGTTTTATATCAAGACTTTCATGAGTTTAAAAAAGGTCTAACAAGTCAAATAATACAAAAAGAGCCAAAAGATCCGAAATATGAGGTCTGGAGGGGCTAGGCACCGCGCGACCGACCTCTCTCCCTTGGCCGCGCGGCGCGGCATGGTCAGGGGTGGGGTGGCCTGGTCCGGTTTGCTTCGCGAGTCGTTTCGGGTCGTTTTCGAGGCGTTTTAAGCGTTTTAAAGACTGTTTAAAAGTGTTTACGAAAACCGACAAGTGTGAGATGATTATGAAACATAAAAGTCCATTACTTTATATTTTCGAAAGATTTGGTTTACAATCGGGTCGGGTTTTGATACAAATACAATTACAAAAATAACCGAAAAGGACGAATGTTACAGGGTTTTCTTTAGCAAGGTTTTTAATGAGTCAGTACTCCAAGACACCAAAGTTTGCAAAAAGTGTCATCCAAGGGGGAGTGTTGTAAACTATTGGACGATGTTGTGAATTATTGGATGACATATTTGTCAAAGTCTTTGGCCACATGAACACTCAAAATATATTTAATAGTCAAGTTTATCTCCTGTAAATTTACCTTTTTTGTAGTATAAATACTACTACGATGAAAATGAAAAATCATCCCTTTATCAACAATACTTGAATAAGTTCATATCTTTATCCTTCTTAAAATCTCTGCAAAATTCCAGTTTATAGATATTGTGGTAATAATAGTTAAATTATAACAAAATATACATAGTTATTTTCATTAAAAATGTTTCATAATTATTGGGTAAGTCTAATATTATATTACATGAAAGTTATACAAAAAGGCTCGTTTAAGTTCATTAGTTTGCTTAAAAGCATAAATTTAAGGTTGGGCTCCTTTAAGCTTGGCTTGATTCAAGCTTTTAGAACGACAACCCGAGTAGCTCATGAACGGTTTGGTATGCTTACATTCTATGCGAACCCAACAGATAGATGATGTGAAATACGAGATACTCGTTTACAATCTGGTATGAGACTTGGATTACCAATATCCATATTGTATGGACCAAACTTCTAACCTAATCTTGAAATTTTACATGATATTGAAAAATGTCATACTTGTGATTTTAAGTTCTTTTATTCGAGTTTAATTTTATTAAGTGATATAACAATTATAATCGAATTTGAGGTTAAAATCAAGAGGAAAATAAAAAGACCAAACATCATAAGCAGTAACCATTTAGGACAAAATCATTTTGCAGAAACTTTTTTAGACAAAAGATGTCACAAGTGAAACATTTTAACTAAATTTAAAAATTAAGCAACAATATTTATAAATTTGTTAAAAATGTTTCCTTTTTCTACAGTTTATAGGAACATAATGGGTCCCACATCTTTATTCGAGTAGACAAACACAACAAAAAGGTTGAATTTTCAAAAGCTTCGACCACATGTGATCATGTGATTTCTAAGCTAGGTGATATGTTATGTAGTAACACATGTTGTTTACAACTAATAAATTAATCTAAAAATAAATTTTATTTGATTTTGAGGTATTTTTAAAAATTTTGCATAGTTTTTTATGTAATTTCACAATACCTTTTTATCAATTTTTAGACATTTTTTCACTTTCCAGTAAGTTGTTTTGTAATGTTGATTGTAGAAATTAAAACTCGGTGTGTGTATATAAAATCTATCTTTAATAAAAGAAAAAATTTATAGTAAAATATAAGAATATATGAAAGTGTCAATGTCTTTTAAATTAATTTAGTTTCACACATAGAGATATGAAATACTCTTCTAGGCTAAAACATATTTTCATGATATAATAATGATATTATGATAGACCCAATTGAATTGGTACATACACCAACATACCATTCTAGCCCTATAGAAATTAAGGACATACACGACACAACTTCTAGAGATTTAATTTATAAAGCTAGACCAACGTACAACGTATAATTAAGAATGTACAAGCTAATATAGCATGATCACTCTGGATTCTAGATTGGGTTTATTTGATTTTGGGATGATGTTGTTTGTACCACTTTGAGTACGCATGGTCCAACACAGAATGTCATTAAGTGCTTTAATGAATGTACAAAAGTTGTCCAAAAGTTCAGTGCCTTTACCAGTTCTTATTTACTTAAAGTACAAGTTAATATATCATGGTTTTAATTGTAAGAAATCAGGAAAAATTATATTTTTTAGGTAAAATTATAGGGATTTCTCATTTCGGACAAGATTTATTTTTTAGTAACGTAATAGGTAAAAAGTCGTGTGCTAGATGATGCGACACCGAAAGGATCACGTGTTTGGTCATAACTTGAAAGCATGGTCGTTTTAAAACGCCAGAATCATTAATTTTGTATAAAAACACACAAAAATGCCAACTTTACACAATGTAAATCTTCCAATGCAGTTGACCAATAATATACAAACTCAAAAACACAATGCAAGTATGCAACACAATAACAAAGGACTTCACTTCTCAAACTACATTGTAATATGGCCTTTGATTAAAAAAACAAAAGGAAAAGAAAAGAAAAAAGCAAGATTTGCACACTTACAAAACAAGATTACACAAACAAACCCTTCAAACAACCATAATATATATCACACATATTACACAAGTTTGAAGCTTTCCAAGTCTTTAGAAACAAGTAGTTTCCAAAAAAGTAAATATAAGTTTGGAAGATTATTTAAGGAACTTTAGGATACTACAATATTCAAACCCAACCATTCCCATAATTCTCACCAAACCCTTCATAAAACCTAAGTTCCAACCTCCCTCCAACCCGATCTTTGTCGTTCACGTCATCATCCTCGTCATCATCATCCCATAAACCATCATCATCATCATCATCCAAACTTTCATAATCAAACGAGTCTAAATCCGAATAATCCGAACCCTCGAACTGATCCACGACATGTGGGCCCAACACCTTGATCCTAAGGGCCCGCTTTTCAAGCCAATCTTGATCCAACTTCACATCCCAACACCCTCTAACATCCAAAAACTCAAGCTCTTTGCACCTGTTTATGATCTCAATCACGCATTCGGTGTCTATACAATTATATGCCAACTCAAGGAGCTTCAACTTGGACATGGTGGTGGCGATGGCCACCGCCTCCTCCACTTGTGGCCAACGCTCTTTTAAGTCTATAGGGTGCATGTTACGGCGGAATCCTACAAGTGCCTTGCAAGATTCTCCTATTGCCGATAGTGAACGGGCACTTATCTTGCAGCAGTAGCTTAAGTCCATGAATGTGACTGTTGAAAGCTTGCTTGATAGTTGTTTGACTATTGAATCAGTTATGTTACATCTTGGAATCTGCAATGTTTTTAGCGATCGCGCACTAAAATAGCAAACAAGGTAGCCGCGAAAATTAAACAAAAGATTAAAATCAGTATTGAGACAAAGCAAAATCTAATAATCAACTGCGAAAAAACATGATTAGAAAAAAAAAATACTGGTGAGTAGTAAGGGGTGTAAATTCCTGACACGACAAGAACCTAACACGGAACTTTGGTATAAACAGGTTCAGTCTCAGGTTGAACTCATTTATTTATTTATTTATTTATTTTAAAGGCATCCAATGTAATAAATTAAATTGATTGTGTATCTTCTACCAAAATTCAAAATTAAACAAAAGAGGAAATTGACATAAAACTTATAACTAAAATGTAATTATTTTATGTAAATTTGTATTTTTTGTTGTAAAAATGTAAATTTAAAGTATTAGTATGTGAAAACAATTTAAAAATAAAAAATTTCAGGTCAAATGGTTTGTGTTCGGGTCAACCTGCGAAAATTCATGTCGTGTTCAAGTTCACATGTCTAACACGATTTTTAGGATTGTGTTGGGTTGGATCCGCCAACCCACGAGACCCGTTTAACACCCCTAAGTGAAACCCCTGACTCTATTTTCATGACTTGTACAGTATACATTCTAGTCACCATATAACATAAAATGTGACTCACAAAAATAAAACATGATTGTGCTTATTAAAGTAGTAATAATCACCTTTGACTTAACTTATCTTACAATTTACAAGCATAGTTAGATTACCCAAACACTAAAAGTGTAAAAGATGATTACTTGAAACTCACACATCCAAACAACCCATCAATTCTAAACTTTAAAAACTAAAAAAAGCGAGTTCATGTAACTTACTTATCTGCAAGAAATGAGAAAGTTTGATCATTCAAGATGCCTGAAACGGTGACCTCCCGGACGGCCCCACTGCTTCGGGTAACAAGTAACCGGAGCATATGGTCAATGTGATCCGGGTTCGACCGAGAACTCCAGTCAAGAATGTTGATATGTTGCCAACAGTACGGGCCCGATACGGCTTGGTTCCATGATTTGCAAACTCTTGGGACAATTGTGAGTGTTTCTTGGAGTGATAAGTTGTTAAATATTAATCCAAGTGCATCAGGCAACAGATCTGCCCAGTTTCTCAAATTCAACCCTCCTTCCATTTATTAATTTCTGAATTCATCAAATAAAATAATAAAAATCAGTTCTTTAAATGTTTCCCATTCAAGATTTTAGCTTTTTGTTTGGATTCTTTTCCACTTTGATACCATTTTAGAAGTTCAAATTTGGCATGGCTTATGTTTAAATTTAGTAAACCCTAAATGATTATTTGTTAACAAGTCAAAAAAGGTCAAATCTTGACCAGTGTTTTCAACATCTTGAATCCAAGAGTGGTTGGGAGCTTGATTAAATATTATTAATCAAAACTATACATGTGAGGCTCATATAAAATCTTGAATTTTTTATATTAAATTAACCAATTAAAGATTTGGATGAACAAAAAAGGGATTTTTACACCATGAATTAGGAAATAAAAAAAATAAAAAAATCATATCTTTAAGTGGGAAAGGAAGATATTCAAGTTGAGATCTTGAATGATTAATAAAGAATCAATTTTTTTTGTCTAATGAGAGACAAAAGGTGAGGTTTCATTATTAAAATGTAATAACATTCCAAAAATCTTGAATCAAGCCAAGTGAAGTTGAAATGACAGTTTTATCCTCACCCATCTGAAATCTCATTTCTTTCAACCAAAGCCACAAAACTCAAATCCAGATAAACCCCAAATTCAAAACCAAACAAACTAATTACATATGTTCTTGAATCAAGATTCATCAAGAAACCAAAAAGATTCATACCCAGTTCAGATATTCAAACATTAAACTCATTTCCATTAAAACCAACCAAAAAAAAATCAGATTTTTATCATAATCAAGAACCAAGAGCCTTAAAAACTGAAAGATGTGTTATTAGTTATTACCTTGCAAGCAGAATGTGTGTTATTCCTTGTGTTGAGAAGGGTATATTATATATATAATAATAATATAATGGATCAAACAGCTAGCAATCTATCAGAAACCATGTGGGCTTCTTGCAAGAATCAGAGAAAGATAAAAAGATGTGCAAGAAATCCAGAGATGGAAATGAAAAAATGAGCAGAAAACAAACAAGAAACACAGGGGGTTACAAAGTGTGAAAGAAGCCACAAAAGTAATAAAAGCTTTGTATATGTATATGTATATGTAACTTGTCAAGATACAAGTTCACTTGTTGTTTTCTGTATTTTAGTGAATGAATGCCCAAAAATATTGTTCATCAGAGAGAGTAGGTGGTGATTTTATTGTGGTTGCCTTTCTTCCAATGCCAAAATCTTTAAGTCCAAAGGTATGTACAAGTTTTAATGCATGGTGTACTGTTTTTATTTCATGGTTGTGTTGTGTTTGGAAAACTTGGTTGGTGAAAAAGGAATTATCTTTTATTGCTGATAGCTAGCAGAGATTAATGTGAGTGTGGGGTTGGGTGTCCTTATGTGTGTGCCAATTTAATTAATGTAGAATTTTTGACTTTTTGTCAACAAATGTCAAAGTTTGACTTTAAGGTTCATACCATTTATGTTCATTTGGTGGTTACAAAACTTCAAACCCATGCTTATAGGATTTCCTATTTGACTTAGTGTCATAATTGTTATGTGATAGTATTAAGAATAAAGTTCTATTATATAGCATTTAAGCTCGGTAAAAAACATCTAAAATAAAGTTTTATAAATAAACTTAACTAGTTTTGTTGCCCAAAGGATGCGTTGCATGGGTGTAATTTGATAACCACGGACTGTTACAAAGGTTTTCGAAGTACATTAAACATAATGGATAAATCCGACTACTACAAAACACAACATGAGTTTTAAATCATTCTGTTTGGTACCAAAGGTTTGGAAAGGGAAAGGATTGCTTGAAATAGAAATCAGAAAGAAATGGGATGTATCTTGCTAGCGGAGCCGTTCAAAGAATAATCCTACATGTGGCGAGGATCATGTTTCCGGCTTCGTTTAGTACGATTTGAGTCGCCTTCTCGTTGATTTAAATGGCCCTATTAACCGTTCAGCCCCAGCAGGGCATAAAAAATAAAGTAGAAGACAGAAGATATTGAGAACATGTACCCCTGTTAAAGATAACACGTTAAAAGAATTACTCGTTGTAAATAATACCTTATGAAGATGGGATAATGATGAATAGTGTTTTTATGACCCAAAGCAAATCTCACAATTAATTGATATCAATATCTCATAAACTAATTTAATGCAAAAAAATGAAATATGAATAACTTTAGCATTTAAAACAGAATCATAATTTTAACAACAAACAATTTTTTTCCAATCACAAACTCTAGTATTTATCTTCCAACTTGTACAAAAACGATGCCCGTATAATTTTTCAGTTGCATGTTATTTGTGCTAGAATGGTTTGATTTGGTCTATATTTAGCTAAGGCTAAGGGTAATGGGGCTTGGTTGAGCCCCAAGTGATCCAATCAAAACCCGACACGTAGGCGATGACATGGTACTGGATAAAGCCTCTCAACCAAGCCCCAAAAGGTGTAGTGGGGCTTAATTGCCCACCCCCAATTGTTTGACCAAGCCCCTTGCTCAACCCTTGCTCAAAAGTTTGACCAAGCCCCATGGTCCGGACCACGGGGGCCAACCGCGCCCCTGTTCACTTGGGTGGTGTAGTGGTGTGCGCGAGCCACCTCACCTGCCACATGGACCGCGCCCCTTCCTTCGCGAGCCATTACCCACAGCCTAAGCGGTTGAAGACACAAACCTTAAAAAGTAAGGCATGTGGATTGTGGATGCCTTAATGTTCTGGTCTTAAGGCTGATTTGACAAGGGTTAACTAGTGAAACATCACTCCCTTGACCATTCATGAGTTAAGTAGCGTTAAGATAAGATGTGTTGACGTGTTAAGGATCTTTAAAATCATTTCTTCACACACACGCAATAATTTAAGAATTTTTTTAAAATCAAATTGAGAGGGGTTAAGGGGTGTTTAATCCTTTCTTAGAGTGAGACAGAGTGAAAGAGGAAAAAGTTAGTGACGTATCACATATTTGCAGTTAAAGGACATGAATATATATCTCATGGATTAAATAAATTCATAAATTAATATTGTAGCCATGGACCAAAATCAAAGTAAAAAAATAATCTCTTGGGTTTGATCATGAGCGTAGCTCACACATAGATACTAAGGGCAACAAAAATTTCCATTTTTTTAATTTCATGTACTTTGGTTATGTGTTGTATTTTTTTGGTACATGCACTTTTATGATTGTGACATTGCACATGTTGGTTGTTTGAACTTATTTTTCCTGTGCTACAGCTAGCCACACCTATTCGTGGTCAAGACGTCTTATAACTTAGAATATATATCCCTAGATATATCCTAGAAATACATCACACAATGTGTAAGCTTTATGTCAATTAAGTTAAGTATTACATGCTAAAGAATAAAAAAATGGTTATTAATCACTTATATATATAGATCCTAAATTTCTCATAAACTTAGTACCAATACTGATAATGCTTGATTCGGTACCGGCACCGTAGAAAAAAAATCAGTAAATACCGGTACCAAACTGAATCATACCAGTCCTGAAACCTTAAATAGTTGGTATCGAATCGATACCGATAGTACCCATTTTGGTACCAATATGGTTTGCTTATCCATAGCTATATATATAAGCAAGTATGATAATACTTAAAACATTTACTCATATATGCATGGTTCTACCGTAGACAGTGGTACTATTATAGGTTAGTTTTTACAACTAATAATAACTAATGAGGTCATGAGTGTTATATACTAGACAACACAAAATATGCTCAATAGTGCATATTATTCATGAAGTAAGCCCCCAAAAATAAATAGAAAAATAGTTCTAATAAAAGGAATCCAAGGATCATATTATTTTTCAATTTGAGTTTTACTCACATCTCGAATAAATTCCTCATAGATACATAAATAATTATGCGGAAAGTCGTATTGTTCATTTGGAAATTTCCTAAAAAGCTAATCATAGGTTTCTCTCTCCGTTGAAAAAAAAACTAGATTCAGCCATTCCCAGGATCCCAAAAAGTATAAAGGAAAAGGAACGACCGAAATAGCCCATATCGGTTCACTCAACAAATATTCAGAGATAATATCCAACATCATATTATGCCTAAGGAACTCATCTCAACAATAAAGGTCGGACTCACATACGGTTCGTCAAGCAAAGATTAGTAAGGGGCACATGACCCATGAGACCTAGACCGGGATACTTAAACAGTTAAACAGAAGACAAGCATGAATGGAGAAATGTCATAACACGTGGAATCCTCACAGAAGGGTCATGTTGTGCATTAAATGCCCTAGATCATACTATCTGGGAAAATTTTTAAGTAGCGACACTCATCAAACGATGAATCATTTAGTTTGATAGTATATGCATATGTAATTATGCATCTAATAGTAACGGATTTGTCCCGCCATGATCAGTATTGTATTCACTTACCCCCTTCTCATATAAAAGGATTCACTCCAATATGAAAAAGACATTGAACGAATTCCAACAACAACTTTACATTCACACTAGCCTAGGTGACCCCGTCAGTGGTGATAGTCATCCTTGGAGGGAAGTCTAACGACGAGTCGATGACCTGACAAAACCTCTTTGTCCTCCTAGTTCCTTCGTACTGTCAAAGTTCACTGCCAGGATATGGTCCTGATATTTCCTCTAAAGCTGGAGATCCTTTCAGAGTTGAGAGTTGGGAGTACAAAGCAAATAACAGACCCAGGTGACCGTATATATTCCTTCACAAGTTAAGTGAAGATAAGCGGATATATTAATATGGTATACAATGCGTACTTATGTGAGAAGTTAAGTGAAGACATGCCAATGTCTTTCAATGTGTTAATACACAGTTAGGGCATTTATTCGAGGAAATGACGCATCCAACTAGGCCAGAGAATGGAACTTTAAGAAAATGTTGTTTCCCAACTAAAGGGAAAGATGAACAAAAACTTTTGTATGCCATTAGTGTAACAACCAAAAACGACACTTAAAGCCAAAAGAAATGTGTTCACACTATTTGCTCGACTTTTAGTCTGGTGGCATTAGGAGAGGCGATAACTCTTGCAACTAAAATAGCTAACAACATAGTTTCAAAAACAAATATACCATTAGGGCTAAAGCTCCCCCTGATGCTTTGTATTGTGATTTCCCTAACGGGAATTGTTTCAATTTGAAAAGAGAAATTGAGTTAAAGTTAATTACGAGAAGTAAATGCATTTGGTAAAAAAAATATAGAAGCCACACCGTAGAATCCGGATTTGCGCCAAAGATGATCTGGAGGACAATGAAGATGTCCGAGTGGAAATCAATATGATAAGAAGTACGGATAATGAAGTTATTAGACTGTCTAGGAAGAGAGCCTAAGTTAAAGAAATTCACAATTGAAAAAACTAATGCTAATTTGGTTGGTACAGAGTATAACGAATTCAGGTAGACAAAGGAAGTAGCGTAGAAGTGTTGTACGAAAATTGTTTCATGCAATTGGATGAAGAAATTTTAAAGACGACTGGAAGAAGACCCAATGTTGCAAGTAAACTTTTCAGGTGAAATGGATTCAACGTTGTGAAAGGCATGCTTATCAGTTACCTTTGAAGATATAGGGCGTAGAACCACGATATATTAGATGATATTAACGGTAAGGGAACACTGGCACACTGAATGTATCATATGATATTAGGACGCCCATGTTGTTCATGCTTTGGTTGAAAGAGAAATGAAATTCCGACTCTGATAGGCATGTCGCCACATTGTGCTCGTCAAAGGAACATGTTGCAACTAGGGTTGTACAAAGGTTCAGAACCACGAGAACCGAACCGGAACCAAAAATGACTTAAATTTAAAACTGGAACTGGAACCTATTCTAGTAAACCGTTTCGGTTCCAGAACCGGTAAAGTTGGTTCTCGCTAATCGGTTATGTGCCAGAACTGGTCCGGTCTTTTTATTTATCAAATGAGTTGTGCAATGATGTTTATAAAAATATACATCTTTTTAACATCAAATAATCTCTAAAAACTGCAACTTCTATCGTATAATATTGTTAAAATAACTACTTATCATGTTAAAATGTATTTTCAGGTGAATCCAAGCCTCAAACGAAGAAACGAACAAAAAACCGAAGAAAACCCAAAGAAAACCCAAGAAAACAGCAAAACATGGGGTTGTGCTTCTGAAAGCACGGGGCTATGCTTCTGAAAGCACGAGGTTGTGCTTCTGGAAGCACGGGGCCGTGCTTCTAAAAGCACAGGGCCGTGCTTACCTATCAGAAGAGACAAAAATCTACAAGAAAAGACAAAATAGCGGACAACTAGACACGGGGCCGTGCTTCAATGGACACGGGGCCGTGGTCACCTTCTAGAAAAAGACAAAATGAATTTGGCACATGTCATAATAAAACACGGGGGCGTGCCTACCTAAGCATGGGCCGTGCTCACCTTTCATAAACGACAAAAAGAATTAGCACATGTCACTAAAAAACACGGGGCCGTGCCTTAGGAAGCACGAGGCCGTGCCTCAGGAAGCACGAAGCCGTGGTGAGTCATCATGTACGATATGACAACATGCAAATGGGACACGTAGACACGAGGGCGTGCCTACCTAAGCACGGAGCCGTGCTTTTCTCTCCAGACAGCCTATAAATAGTGGCTCTTGTGCCATTTGAAGAGTGTGCCTTGAAAAGAATTATATCCGGTTTTCTCTTATAAAAACACACACTAACACTCACATAGAAGATTTAGTGAAGAGTTTGAAGGCTTGGAGGTCATCACCATCAACCATCATCATCATCCATCATCACCATCATTAAGAAGGAAGATTCGTCTACATTTGGTTAGATCATTCCAAGTTTAATCATGTATTTGTTATCATCAATCTTAATGTTTATCATCATGCTTATTATGAGCTAAACTCCTTTTACCATCTAAAATCTATGAAGAAGCTTTGTTTTACTTGATAATTATATAAAACATGTGGCGTATTCTAGTAAAGTACATGGTTATATTACAATTATCTTTTGATGAGAAATGTTTCACCATATTAAATCACTAATTCAATGTTGGTGGTTGTCAATTCTATTGGCAATCGTTCATGATCGATTCATGTTCTTGAAAGATAGAATTACTTTGATACATTATCGAAACATGGATCTTTATATTGTACTTAGAAATGATGAGATATAAGTTATGATGTATTTCTCTAAGTCTTGGTAATCTGAAAATGGCTTTGCCTAGGATATCATGCTAGTTAAAGAAATCATATGTTAATGGAATGTGTAATTATAACATACATAAATCAACCAAGGGGAGGTTGTGTGACTAAACTCCAACCACCCGAAGTTGTTAGAATTGGTATTTGAGAAATCGAAGTCAATCCTAATCTTTCTACTTTACGAAACTACTTGCCAACTTAAATTGACATCATTGAGATGGCATGACATAGGAAATGGTGGACTTTAAAATGCGCATATTATCTCCTTAGTGCCAAAGATGCTCACTTAAGGTTTAAGGAACTATCTATCATATATTGCTATGGCAAGTTTATCACATGTTTTAATATTAATTATCATTGCTAAAATGGAGTGGATTCTTGATCTTAGATGGTAACCTTCGCATAATTGAACAACTCGTTTAGAATCTCTCGTCTTGGTCACCTATATATTATATATATAAATATTTATATTTTATAACAAGTTCAAAAATTAACCCCAAAATGATTAAAACCTCCGATTAAAGTAAAACAACGATTTATCATTAGAAATATTTGTGTCCACAGATCGATACCTGGTTCTTGCCAATGCTATTCTACATATACGATATGTACACTTGCCTATTTTGTGTGTGTTTAGTCTTTGTAGAAATCACTTTTATAAATTTAAAACATGATCTTGTGCAAAAGCAAATCATCCAACCTCTTATATTTTATAAGACGCAGCACACCACCATCATGCAACTTTGCAATTTTTAAAACGAGTTTATATAATTTTATGTCTTCTTTCATGATAAAAATTATTTGGATTACAATATGAACATCCATTATATCTTCTATTAAAGGAAGATTATTTCATTTTACATTATATTACCTTAAAAGCCTGAATCAAAATTGATCTTGGTTGCTAGGTATTGAATGTAAAGAAAAAAGATTAAAATTAAATAATGATTGAATTAATGTCGGCTAATAAGTTACCATGTAAAAAATGAGAATTGGTAAATTTATTTAAAATGTTTTTAACGGTTCTTCAGTTCCACGTCAAGAACCTCGGTTTTACCCGGAACCGAACCGGGAACCTTTAATGCAAATACTGATAACTGAGAACCGTAAGGTAACACACGTTAGTGGTTCTGAGGCACCGGTTCGGTTCCGTTTCCTCGGTTCTTACGGTTCTGAACCATTTCTTGCTCACCCCTAGTTGCAACTGTATAAACTTGTGGAGGTTTGAGGCAAATCAATAAAAGCCAAGTGAAGAAAAATGGGTATTAAACGCACAATTCCCAGAGCAAACCATCAAGGTGGCGACTAGGAAGTAGCATGTCCCAGCGAAGTCGGAACTTAAAGAGCTCTTGTTTCCTCTCGTTCTCTGTATATGCTCACCCACCGCTCTCGTTTTACACGAGCACTACCACGTTTACGTTCGTTTATGATCATTTATGTTTGTTTATGTTCGTCATGTTCGCTTAAGTTCATTTGTGTTTGTATAAAAAGTTAACAAATAAACACAAGTGAACATGAACAAATTCATTTCATTAACGAATTAATAAAGTTATAAACACGCAAAATTATGTTTGGTTATATGTTCATGAACTATTTGTTTGTCCGATAAAAACTCAATGAACAAAACATAGACAGAACATTATCCGGTTCAATCTGTTTACATACCTTGTTCATTGCTCATCTTAACGGCGCTAGATAAGACATACCGGTTTTGGTGAAAAGCCGTTTTGTTTAACTCTACGCATGCCTGCTTTTTCAACCAAAAAAAAATTCCAATGGGAAACTTATTTACTTTTATTATTATTATTATTATTATTATTATTATCTAATAGAAGTAAAATCAATTGTTGGCGCCGCAGGATTTTTATTGGGCAAAGTGGCAGCCCCTTATTGGGCCACACTCCAGAAATATCATATATATAATATACTTGTGCAACTTAATCATATAAATTAGTTCTGGTTCATTGGCTTTGGAGTTGTAAAAAGTTGGTGTTTCCTTGATTTACCCAGGTTTGAATCCTACAAGGGGTCAAGATAAATGATTTTTTCAAATTTTTTATTTCTATTTGTGTCATTATTAATTTATTGGGCCATCAGCTGGCCTGTTTAAAAACATGTTCTTATTATCTCAAATTCAAAGTATTTATAAACTAAGGTTATTATATACCCAACTCCTAAAACGTCTAAGTTTTACCAACCGATTTTTTTAGCTTTTTTTCTACATGCGTAACAAACATTTCGTTTTTTGCTTTACCGAATTCGTGTCGTCTCACGGTCACAATGTCCGGGCCTGACAATGCTCGGGTTTTACCGGCTCATCGTACAACATCCAGTACCGACAGCACTCGGGTTTTAACCACGCCCAGGTTTTACCAAACTTTATTTTAGTTCCATTGTCGTAACAAATGTATAAGAAATCGACAAAATTTGCGTTGACCCACCGCTGAGAAACTCGGATTTATATTAGCACCCCGATTTTACCGACTCATCACCACAAACTCCTGAATATGAGTCGACTCGCCACTGCAACGCTCGAGTTTCACCAGCGACGGGGTTTACCGATCGAATAAACATTGTTTCAAGTATGTTAACAAATATTTATCCTATGTTATACGAGTTTCGATGAGTCAATACCTCAGCGTCTAGGCCCGACTGACGTCACCCCAGTTGCTCACCTCTATATTTATTTTTTGTTTTCATTTTTTTAGTTCCAATACATTAACGAATGTAGCTATTACCAACTAGATTCGCGTTGACTCGCTGTGGTCGTACGGGACCAACCGCGCCACCCATTGGCCTACCTCAATTTTTATATATTATTTTGTTTTCAATTTGTTTAAGTTCCAATACCGTAACGAACGTAGTTAATACTGATCGAATTCGTGTTTACTCGCCGTTGCGACACCCGAGTTTTACCGACCGTTTTTACCGCGCAACGCGCGGATAAATCACTATTTTTTATTATTGAACAGCCAAATGTGAAACTTATTAACCAAACTCGAAAGTCGAAACTCGAGTAAATGGGCCAAATCTGCGTTGTCTTTGATTCGAATCATACTAGAAAGGGCCAACTACTTTTCCCCATGTTCTGTTTAGCCCAAAGTCTCCAATTATTATTTCTAAAAGTTAGAGCCCATTAATCTGTTTTACCTTTGAAGTTTTGAACTGGACTTCTAGTTCTACATGAGTCCGAGTCCGACTACCAACTTATGTTTATTTAGAATTGTTTTTGCTTCCCAACTTCTAGACTTAACAATGAACCGGAACCGTGAGACTCATGGGCTACACTCTTACCAGTTACCAGTGGAAAACTTGACCCGATATAAAAAATAATCAGGTTTTTAATCAGTAGGCGTAACATTTAACAAAGGTTTTCTTTTTCATTACAATAAACTAAAAAATAAAAACTTAATATATATGTGTATATTAAATATTTTAATGAACTGTAAATCATATTTATAAGAACGGATAATTTTGCATAATTAAGTTTATTAAAACATAATAATTATTTGATTTTAGTCAATAAGAATAAGACGGAAAAAAATAAATCATTTGAATACTATACAATTTGTATATTGTGAATTATGAAAGATCAACAATTAAATATACTTTTGGTTTATATTTAAAGAGAATGCATATTAATATATGTTAATTCAATAATTTATTTTGTAGTTTGAAACATGAGGTCTTGGATATCACACAATAATTTATTTTTTAAAATTCTACCAAACCTTACTGACATGGAAAACAGGTCATGGGTTACAATATGAAAATGGATAATGGTTCATGATATAATAAGAAACAATTAACCATTTGAGATACCCTTCCTTTTTTTTGAAAGTTGAACTTCATTAAACCACACACGAAAACCACCCACTCTCCGAGGAGAGAGGGGTCCGCAGTTCACATTACATCAGATACAAATTAAACCAAGAATTTCAATCGCTAACCGAAGCCTTGTGCCTATTCAGCTATTCTTATACCACAGAAAACCATACGCCTTTATATCCGCTACAATATCCACAACATTGCATCTCTTGTTATTAAAAATATGTTCATTCCTTGCTTTTCATATTCGTCAATAACAAATCATAACCATGCCTTTAAAAATCTCCTTTAGAAAAAGGCATTTCATTAGTTGAGAAAACCTTCCTGATCACCTAGTGGTGATGACAGCAATGATCATAAATAGAGACGATTTAACCGGATCCGAATAAAGGAAAAATCTTGACCTAGACATAAAACTAACTAAGTTTTTTTCCACATTGCTATCCGACAGCTAATGTCAATGGCATTCCATTGTATGTCCATTCTCATTTAATCCGATATTAAAGTCTATATATCCATTATCATTATCCAGATCCAAATATAGTAAAACTTCTGTAAACAAATAAATATTTTTGGGAATTTTGTGAAAAATAGTGTTACTTTCAAAAATAACGGTAAAAAAGACTCAATTCTTTTTGGTTTTAAGTTTTAACATACTATAACTGGGATTAGAGCGGCTTTAATAGATTATTTTTTTATACATAAAAATGGTTTAATTTATGTAAAGTATAGCATTTAGTCGTTAAAAAAGCATAGAAAATAATTTATATTGTCAAAACATAAATGTAAATTTTATTAAAAGAAGAAAAAGGTACGTGAATACTTCAAAGGACTTTTGACTAAAAACACCACATGTGATAAATAGAATTATATAAAATAGATACTTTATATTTTATTATATTATAAATATAAAAAAATATTAATAGCCGTTCTTCTCTATTATGATATTATCTCAAAACAAACATACTAAATGCTTACTGTACTCAGTAAAATATTAAACTAAACATAATAATTTTAAACAATTGAATAACTATAATTGACAAGTCATCCTCCAAGTCATCTTCACATGAGTGTCTTGCACGTCGACGTGTTGGGGTCCCACATAGCCGGCAACAAATACTTACGCCCGTTCACACCTTGCGCATTATAGCTAGCCTTAGTCTTCGTATCCACCAAAACCTTTCCCGGGTATCCCGGGTACGAACCCGACCCGAATATCCCAGTACAAGCAGTTACCGCTTCTAACGGAGCGGTAACCGAAACCTGAAAATACCCGCCCTTGAACGGGTTCGTCACCGTCCCAGCCAACACCGTCGCAATATTAATCACCATACCATCAATGCCCACGTCACCGTTCGGCGCAACCAACGGCGGATCTTTTGGTCCGTACGTTGGTTGCGCAAACGGCCACGCGCATTGATCCGGACACTGAGTGGCCGAGTTACCAACCCACGCGTAGGCAAAGTTGTGTCCCTTGTTAACGCGTGTGGACCCGTGGGTCCCACACCGGTTCATGCAAAAACCTTGTACAGTGACGTCAGCTGATGTCAGCACTAGGCTTATTACATTAGCCCCTTTATTTTTGGAGGCTAATGAAATAAGATTGGAATCTTTTAGTGATTTTCCGAGGGAGTACTTTTCATCAAGTATTTGTTTCCCTAGTTGAATACTCCGCGGCCCGCCTTTGTAGTTCCTGGTGGTCTGCCACCAGGACGCGGCCGAGGGCCGCGGAGGGGACTGTGTGTTCAACGACGTGATAAAGTCAGTTATTATTGATTTTTGGATTGGTGTAAAATGACCGTACCAAAGAAGGTTAACGGTGATTCTACCATTGAGGAGTGATCCTTTGTGGTATTTGAGGACCGTAACCGGTGGTTGTAGGACGGCTAGTTGTCGTGGGATTGTGGCGGAGCACGGGTGGATTATGGTGGAGATGAGGAGGATTGAGGATGCAAAGAATATTAAGGAGGAGATGGAAATGGTATGCATGGTGTTAATTGGAAAGTACGATGGATGATATGGAATGTGTGTTGTGTGTTAGGGGGTATTTATGGTGTTAGAGTACAAGGGGAAAAAGTTGGATGCATGTTAAGTGGATTGGAAAAACGCCTCGTGTTGACTTGGTTTGGTTGGGGAAGTGTATACATCATGCATGATTAAGTTCAACCTCTTCACTTTTATTTTTTTTTATAAAATAGTGTGGATTAAAAATTTAAAATAAATGTTTTCCATTTATATTTGTCTTTAATCTATCTAATTAGTTTTTACTAGTGTTGTAAAAATCGTTAGACATTAGTCGAGCGGAGAGGTAGGAACTAGCGCTTAATCGGGATTAATAGAGGTTAGTCGGGATTAATTGGAAGAGAATTTATATGTTAATTGTCAAATATACATATATATTTCAAATATTATGTATAAAAGTTCATTTTTTACCGATTTTGGACAAATAGGGATAAATCAGCAACAAATCGGCGAGGTAACGACTAGCGATTAATTGAGGATTAATCGGAGCCTAATCGGGATTTTTGTTACACTGCTTCTTTACTTATTTTAACTTTTTTTTTCAAATGGTCAATATAATACTTTGTGTTTTTTTAGTTAATCCTAGCTTTGTAAACGAGCCGAATAACTGGTGGGTCGCTTGACATGAAATTCGTTTACTTAATTTTAGTATTAATTTCATTCAGTTTTGGACGTATTAATTTAAATGTTAAATCTTTTCATATGTTTTTAAAAAAATATCTTGATAATTTTTTTTATAAATATTATCGATTCAACAATACTATTTATTATTTATAATAATTTAGTTCGGTTGAACAAGAAATCAAAATCAAGCAAAAAAAAAAACGTGCCTATAAAATATTCACTTCAAAAATATGTGGGCATTCAAAAAGTGTGGTGGTGGTGGGGTGGAGGGGGGGCGGTGGTGAACTCGCATTCACCGGATACTCTATTCACTCACATCATATCGACTTTGTTTGCCAAAGTCTAGCGAAGTTTCGTATTTTTCAACTTCGTTTATAGACCTGTGCACTGGTTCACATGATGGACTCCTTGTCTTTGTAATATATGCCTTGAAACAGGAGTAATGGTTGTTTAAGAACAACTCTTCGAGTAGCTTGTATACATAAGTGTCCTCGGTGTCTGTAAGGGAAGTGATACTCTTGAGAATGCATCAATAATTATACGCGTGTATGGATTAAGACCGTTATATATAGAAAGTTTAGAGTTGGAACCAAAGTTTTTACATGATGTGGGTGGCTTCTCAGTGAGCTTTTAAACTTTTTACATGTCTTATAAATATATTCTCTTTCATCCTACACAAAATCGGTGATTTTGCCTCGCGTGCGCACAATCTTGACATGTGGGAGGTACGTACTCTGGATCTTAGCGACTAGCTGAGTTAATGTAGTGATGGAAACTACTAGTGATGGGAGCCACTCCTTGGCTTGACCACATGAAAGGTGAACAAGAATAGACGAAATCTAATTGCATCATGAACATTTAGATTGTCATCAGATGCTTCATCAAACTGAGCCGAATTTGCATTAGTTATATTGTTCCAGCTTTAATCTTGATGTTCTTTTAAAGAATAACTATACAAAGCAAAATATTAATCTAATAAGACAATTTTATATATATCCATACAAATATTAAAAATATCATATATGCTCAAACAATATTATATATGCCTTTTTAAAGGAGTTAAAATTGGATATTATTATATTTTTTTAGTTTTGATTGGGTAACTATATATTTGATTGGGTAACTATATATATGATTGGGGCATTTACATATTTCCCCTCCCTAACATCCTTAATTACATATTTCCTCAAAACCAAAACAATAATTACATATTTTCCCTTCCTAACACATATATATTACATATTTATCCATTTTAATAAAACAAACTTATTAGTTGACTAATTTACCCTTACTTTTATTAAATTACCCTAAAATCTAAAATCAATATTTAACTATTACATCATACAACAAAATCAGTTATCCCCAAAAAAAATCCAGCCTCCCACTCCCGGATTCATCACCATTAATCCCGTTCCGGCCAAGCTCCTCCCGGATCCACTACCATTAATCCCGTTCCGGCCAAGCTCCTCCCGGATCCGAGTGGTGATTGCGGATAAAAATTGCATGTGGCGGCAACAAAATACTGGAAAAACCACCTTGTAATCGTCTTTCCGACGAGTCATTCCAGATTTGGTGAAGAGGGTTTCAGATTTGGTTGGCGGTGGTAAGATGGTGGCGAAATGGTGAAGGTCGTTTCTGAAGGTCGTCGGAAAATGATGATTAGTGCTGGTAGAAGGTAGCCGAAAAATGATGAAAGGTGATGGCTGGTCGGCGGCGGCGGCTGCGGCTCTGGTCTAACAGACGGTGATTGGGGTAATGGAAGAAGATTATGTTGGGTGATTGGGGTTTTTTTTGTTATATGTTTAATTTATTATAGGGATAGATAGGTAATTTTATATGAAAAGAGAAAATATGTAATATGATTTTTGGGGTTGGGGATATATGTAATTAAGGGTATTTAGCAAGGGAAAATATGTAAAAACTCCTATATGATATTTTTCAAATTTTAATATTTGATATATTATATGAAATTGTTCCTAATCTTGATTGGTATATGAGATGAAAAAGAGGGGGCTAATCCAAAAAAAATATATATTCAAAGAGGTTGCATTTAGTCTACACCTTTAATTTCAAACCTCCAACCTTTAATACAATTAATAATCCATTCATGCTCATTTAGCGCACCATGTTCACAACAAGTGGCAATTTTAAAATATTTAAAAAGTATGTAGGTTTTAAAGAAACGGGATAGCTCATCATACAATGAGACTAATGATATATAACAAGTATATAATTTTAATTTTAATTTGACGTTAATCATGCAAAACACACACATATATAAATACTTGATGATACACAGTTGATTATAAAATATGTTTGCCCATTACAGTGCTACGTTAACCTAATATAATACTCTTGTGTTTCTGGCTCTAACCGATTGTTATAATGATATTTAGCTATGCAAATATTCTTCTCTTATTAGTCATTACAACGGTCTATCTAACTCATCACTTGGTGCATCCAATTTTATGTTTTTTGATACTAAACTGTGTATCGTTAAACTAACATACATCCAATTTTATGTTTTTTGATACTAAACTGTGTATCGTTAAACTAACAATGTTAGGGTACTTACAACAACATGTCTAAAAAACGTGACCACCTAAGTATCATGGCAAGGCTTTGCCCTTCAACCAAAACGAATTCAGAAGACGCCCTAAAACGTGTACTCTCTCCCCCTCCTCTCATCATCTTCACTTTGGGCATTGCATAATAAAATCCATCTTCCATGTCTCTTCTTCATGCCACATCCCATATGTCAATTAAAACGTCCAAAACGGGGTTATTATGAATACGGTTACATATGGAATAAAAGAAAGGGTGAGAATTTGATGGCATTGGTCCTGGTTGGGCAATCATTAGTAGGGACAGCTTGCTATTGTGGTTCAGCCAATAAAACCGGTGCGGTTTTTGGTCGGCCCAACATTTTGGGAATAAAGTGAACTTAGTGGCTACCGACCCACTTCTTCACCTAATCATATAAACAAAACAACCACAATTATTATTATTAAACATATATTTGTTTTTACGTGTATAGAAATATAACAAAAGAAGATTACAGATATTAGATATGCATGCTTTTAATATTTTATGTCTCCAGACTGATATAAATAATTAGTTACAAATAAAATACTATACGCCACATAAATATATTTATATTTATTTATTGTTTTAAAAATAAAGCCATTATGCAAGTGCATCATATCTACTCTTTCTTTTCTTGTTCAATGTACTTAGTTAGCAATATACACAAATATTTAATACACTTATTTATTGTACTTTTTAGGATTTAAACCTATAACCTTAGGGTGTTTAATAGACTATATGTCAGTCATCCATACTAATTTCAATGATTTAAACCTGACGAATGCAGGAACACCATCAAAGACGAAACTCATCACTATGTGAAAATCCATCTTAAGTCTGGTTTTGAATCTAAGAGCTCAAAGATCCAAATTTTTAAACATCATTCTCATGCCACCGGACTATAAGACCAACTGTAAATCTTAAAAACACAATAAAAAGTTAGCGTATTTAAAAACTTTTAATTATATTGTATATTAGTTGAGTAGTTTGTTAAATTATATCTATATTAAGGATTATTTTTTAAATTTCCAAGAATAACTAACACTTTTACGTAAGTATTGATAACGCGTCAGGCAAATTGTTTTCTTTATAAAGACTAAAATGACACCTTATATAACAATGTCGTAAAGAAATTTCTTAACTTTTGAAATAAGCTTAATTATGATTTTGTTTATTATACTAAATTAGTGTCGAGTTATTCATAAAAAAGAAAAAAAGGAAATAATAAAGGAAAGTTGGCGTGTTTATTGATGGTTGATATAAGACGACAGCTAATAATGGGGTCCCACAATATAATAAAATGGGTGGCATTTGGTAAGCCACTTTCTGTGCGCGGCTTGAACCATGCGACACGGTCAACCAACCTCACTTGTTCTCACTCACTCACTCACTCACTCACTCACTCACTCTTTTCATTTTCATTTTTATTTTTTAATTTATATCTTTTCTAATATACCAACATCCCTGCTTTACTAATCGTTATTAATTAGTATCCCTTGCCCCCACAACTTGCAAAAGGCCATTTTTTTTTTGTTGTTTTTGTGGAAAAAACATCGATGAAATATGCAAGCAGTTACATTCACGATAGATAAAAATAGGTGATGTGAACAAACAATTAAATAAACACCCCATAAAAATCTGTTATTGTGAATGCTGTTATTTTAAAGGGTATATATGCATTTGAAATGATATATATGTATGTGTATTTTATGATGCACACTATGATTGAGCATATGGGTGACAATTGTTGACACGTTCGAAACACGATCAGATTCCAACTAAAAAAAAATAGTTTTTAGGTTGACTAACATGACAGATTTAAAAAACAGGTCATATTACAGTTTACTCGTTTTGAAAACATGCCGGGTGGACACATTATCCCATTTAAGTTTTTAAGGAAAAACTTTTATAGTTATAATTTTGTTTTGTTTTTTTTCCTTCAACTTTTTTAAGATACATTTGCAATTTTTAATTCTTTTTCAAAATTTTTTTTCCCAAAAATAAAAAAAATCATATTACTCATTTGCTCTACAGACTCTAAATTATATCCATTTTAAAAAATATATATTTTAATATATTTGATAAATAGGTTAAACGAGTCGTATTCAGGTCGATCCGAGTTATGTGTGTGCGTATTAGGATTAAAATCTTTGACAAGAATAATAATATGAATCAAATTCAAGTTGCAAATATCAATCTGTCAACCCATCACGACTGATACCCCTAATTAAACGTCACACACCGACTAGCAACATGGGTGATGTAAATCACGTTTTCTAAAGTAAATTGGGTGGGATGGGTTAAAATTCCGGGCTGATTTTATAAAATATAGTTAAAAAATAATCATAACAAATTGGGTGGTGTTGGACATGCTCAACCCTCCACGATAGTGGCTACAAGGTGTGGATCCAACAAAGCTTTTTTAAAAATTGTATAAGTATACTAAAAGCATTCACAATCTCTCTTTTATATTTATATTTATGTGAGAGTTTTTTAAATTATTTTAGAGAGTTGTAAATGGGAGAGACCGGAAATTTAAAAAGATGAGTAAATTTGAAGGAACATTGTTTATTATTTATTTATCTTTTAATATATTTAAAAGTTATTTTAAGTGGAGATGATAGAAAAGATAACGATAAATATGTAAAAAAAATATTATTTAATTGTATATGAAAAGAAACTGTAATATTTATTAAGGTAATTATAAAGATAGAGACTGAGAAGCTACGGGAATACTCTAATTACTAAATTCATACAAACGTTAGAAAATACATTAAAATAAATAATGCTAACATTTTTTTTTTTTTGAGGTTATTATTTTGTGAAAAGTAAGATATCTTTCTTTTTCCATTTATGCGGAGATTGTATGGGAAAAACACGTCAAATGACAAGATGACATACCGACCATTTAATGCATTGTTTGGTGGGTCTTGAAACACCCGATACATTGATTACAGTGTTTAACACGACAGGGAACGTATGTTACAAGTCAAATAATTCTTTGCACAACAAATTATCTTTATTTTCAGTTTTTTGATGTTATAAAACCATTTTTTATGGTGAGAGGCTTCGAAGCTCCTTCTCAATGTCATGTCAGCTCACGTGGGCACTGGGGGCTTCAAAGTCCCACCTCAAAGATGTCCCTCTATGGTGCGGGGGCTTCGAAGCCCCTTAATTTTTTTTTAATTTAATAAACCAACAAATTTATTAAATACAATAATTATCAAATACAAACTAAATTAAAATTAAAAACATATACATAAAAAAATCAACTATTTTTAGTCGTCGTCGTTTTCTTGTTTGTTTCTCCAAATATGTTCAACCAAATCCGCTCGAAGATTGAAATTCGTTTCCTTTTTTCGTGTTCTTAATAAAATAGCAAATCTCATATTTGTTTAGTGTTGTCATCGGATCCGGCGCATTGTCGTACTCGCCTTGACATATTGCTCTACCCGAGTCCTCCAGTATCATATTATGCAAGATAATACAAGTGTACATTATGTAAGGCCCCGTTACCGGTGCCTCACTTTAACGTTGGATTTACTCATAAACACAGTTCTAAATATCAGAGTTAATAAAAACTTTCGCGGAATAATATAAAAGTCAACCATTCATTACAAACATCCATAGCTTGTCTTTCAAAAACATAACATAAAACATAGTATTTCAAACATCACGACAAATTTCCAGATGCCAGCCTCTTCGGATCCTGCTATGTGTCTTCCTCAAGCCAACTGTCTCAGTCGATTAACCTGCGTGCATACTAAAAGTCAGCTACGCTGAGTGAGTTCTAGTTAATCATACAACATTCAGTACATTCATAACTACGTACTTCCATACGTACTTCATACTTTCATAGTTCGTTCATAATATACATACTTACCTTCATACTTTATTCTAAATACTACTTTACATTATTCTATCCTGCATCGGATATTAGGGTCCGGTCCCTTTTTCTGCCTCGGATATTATTAGGGTCCGGTCCCTTTTTCTGCCTCGGATATTATTAGGGTCCGGTCCCTTTTCTGCCTTAAGTATTATTAGGGCTCAGTCCCTTTCTGCCTCGAGATTTATAAAGGGCCCGGTCCCTTTTTCTACCTTGAGTATTATTAGGGCTCAGTCCCTTTCTTCTGTACCTGGCTATCTCTTACATTCCTTCATAACATACATATGTACCATTCATTCGTACATTATACATAACATTATAACTTGACAGTACGTGCAATTCCGAAGATTGTTAGCGTACCAACAAGCAATCATTCATACTTTATATACGTATCGTTCATATCCCCAAACTATCACCCGAAGGTACATGCAATATCCGAAGATCGTTCACGCACCGTCAAACATTCATATATACAAAATCATATAAGGCATACACTTACCACTTAAGGTAAGTGTATTAACTAATCACATCGAGTATGCACACAGCTGTAACACCCCGGCTTTAAGCGGAATATGCCCGGGTGCAACGTACAGATCACTCATAAGCTCGTAACACTATTAAAAGTGACAATATATTTATTTTATTTCATAATTTCACAAGTACACATATAGTTTGATAATGAGACAAAAAGAACATCACATCTAAATGAAACAAATATTATTTATTGAAATAATCCTATGGTATAACTAATTTTCTTGTCCCGTCACTTCATCGTATCAACCTGCAGCACGTTTAAAATAATATATTTTGTCAACAACACATGTTTGTGAGTTTTCATAAGTTTTTGCGTATATAAATATATATTAAATATGTGATTCAACAATCGTCATGCAATAAACATTCAAACATAATGTAAATGAAATCAAATAGTGTCGTCCTCCCGTTCATTTAGCCGAAGCCGTAGAAGTCGGGGAAATGAGAACCACCTTACGTAAACAACCGAAGTCGTAACGTTAGACGGCGCAGGTACGTCCCGTCGGACCCTCCCACTATGTGTATGCGTTTGTGTTTGCGTAACTTCCATCATAAAAACAATAAGATGTTGCAAGCAAGTTCACGTATAATCATAAACAATATGCAAGAATAATATTAACATGTACGATAAATGTGAATCGTTTTGTAAATCAGCGCATAACTAACGAAATAAAAACTTGTGACATGCTACACTCCAAAAATATTAAAAGAGTTAAAAAGGGGTTATGAAAAACTCACTTGTTAAGTAAGTGAGTCGAGAGCGAAAAATGCCTTTAAACGAGTGAACTGACAAAGTTCGGTTCAACGAACGGCCCTAGATAAATAAATAGCTAGGCTTAAAAATAAGTTGCGTAAAGAAAATAATTTGGCGAGGACGTTCGGTTTATGGCAAAGCAATTTATAAGAAAAAATATATATATTTTAGGTTTATAAAAAAAGGCTTTTGGTTATTTGATTTGTTAAGTTAATTTATTTTAGTCTTAGAAAAACAAAAGGGTTATAATAAATATTAATTAATTTAGATGAGTCCGGTTTGTTCCAACCGAACAATTAATTAAGAAAACTAGTTTAACGAGTGGTTCATTTTTTGGTCGGACACGAACCCGGTTATTGAGTCGGGTTTGTGAGTAACATAATTTGAAAAATATGAAGTAGTATGTTAAAAAAAATGTTTGTTCTTGATTATTAGTTTGTAAAAATAAAACTTGACTTTTAAACATAAAATTCATAAACCGAAGATAAACAAGCCATTTACGCAGGATGATATGTCTCCATGAATCTCATTTGGGTTGTCATCATGGAAACAATCGTTATTCGTAATGACAAGAAATAAATATTATCCGGGGATTGTATCACAAAAGAAGAAGAAAATAATAATTCTTGAGCAATTGTCTTTTGAAAGTCAAACTTGAGACTTGGGAGAAATTGACAAGCATGAATGATTTTGAGTGTAAATTTGTTGTGCAAGGTGTCACACCCCCATCTTAGGCCTAGGCGTGTGACCCAATAGTTGGTATCATAATGTAAATAAATCAGAGTTGCGTTAGTTTGCTGAAGACTTATAAATCTTTAAGGATCAAAACATAACTTTTATATATACATTCAAAAAGACGGGATTATAAAACACCCGTTAGAGTTGTTAACAAAACATTACTTGTTTATATTTACAAACCATCATATGTTAAGTTTTAGAATAAATCCGAGCCATCGGATATTCAAAGCCCTTCGACATTTCCAAGTGCTAATCTTGTTCACCTGCAAAATGTAAGAAAATACGTCAGCAACGAATGCTGGTGAACACGCTGACGCAAAAATATTTTCTTTTACTTTATTACCCCTCGAGACTACGCGTGCCTCGGCCCAACGTGGCTTAGGAATAACAAAGTCAAATAACACATCATAAATACGAGCCTCTACTCTAGGTCACCTCAGCAAACACCGCAGCGTTCGACTTAGTTAAGTACCCGTAAATATACACAACGGTCGTACTCCCTGCAGGAGAACGTCCTACGACCAAGGGTGGTGCGATCATGCCCATTCATCGCATAGTACCACCTATATAAGGATCCAGACATACGTATACCACAGCCTGAGGGCTAGGTTTATACCCTTTATTTATAATGGTTTTAGGAACATATAGTTCCTTGTAAACAATTTCAAATAACAAGTTTGACTCATTTTAAAATACATAAAAGTTTGGGGGCGTATTCACCTTATCTCTTTAGGATCGGCTTCACTCACCGTCCAAGGGTCTTTCCCTTCTTTATCTCGCACCTATAGTACGAGTATAAATGTTTGTTAGTCGGATACACGATCCGGCTTAAGACCTTTAGTCTTACTTTATATCTCGATGAACCTCTAGTTCATTTATCTCATTTACTTGAAAGCCTTTAGTTTAAAAGTAATTATAAACCTTTAGTTTATATTAAAAACTCGACGTTTCTTCTTCTCTAAGAAACGTATTCTTTTTCTTTTATTATTTAAGAATACTCATTATTCATTAAATAATATTTTCATAACAAAGAGTATACATATATACTTACACACATATATACGTATCAATATTCAATATCTTATCTTTCATTCATTTCTTTGTTATGATTATTTTTCTTTTATCGAAGTATCGAGTATAACCTCGACTTAAGGCTTAAGACTTTAATATAATACTATATTATATTGAATTTGTCGTTACGCCTAACCATTATTGGCGTATTGGAAACCCTACGACTCGAGCAGCACTCCGACGCCGCTTTACTTCTTGATCAACTCTTTTCTCGACACGCAAATCAATGAACACCAAACTTCAACACATGTTGGCACGTAATTCGAGAACAAACGCCATTCTTGATAAGTGGGTGGAGGGTGGCACGCACTTCGAGAAAATGTCGACACTGAAATCGAGGGATTGGGTACGCTTATCGGGGGATTATGACACGTTTATCGAGGTGGGTCGTTAATATGATTGTAGGGATTCTAGAGAGAGGTTAGAGAGAAGTAAGAGAGCTGTTTGGGATGTGAAAATATGAAATCCCAGACCTGCTATTTATTGACATTTGCTGGGGTCCCATCGCGGTACGCGACCGCCTCCTGGGCACCCGTCGCATACCGCGACGTTACCCAGGTGAATCACACAGTAGGTCTGCCACGTGTTGCCACGTGGCAGACGGTGTGCCACGTGTTGACACATGGTGAACGATATGCCACGTGTTGTCACGTGTGGGGACACGTGGCGACCGGTGTGCCACGTGTGGACACGTGGTGAAAAGGTGTCAGACGTGTCAGGCCACATCATCGCGGTACGCGATGACGTAGGCTCAACAGCGATCGCGTATCGCTGTTGACTTCGTCTAGAAGCTTTGACCAAATCCCATCGTGGTACGCGATGGGCTTGCCTTTTGCCCCATCGCGTAGCGCGATGGGACAAGATACCAGAATTTTCATTTTAAACCCTTAACTTTGGAATTTGGCAAATCTAGTCCCTATACTTTGAAAAGTTTACATTTTGAACTCCAACTTTTCACGATGTTACACAAGGAATGTAGAGAATGAATGAACTTTTTCTAGGCTCAAAATCGTTAATAACAAGGTCAAGTGAGTTAATTTGATGGTTAGTCAAGAGGCTAGTCATAAGGCTTGGAATCATGGATTTTAACTAATTGAATGTTTAAACCCATTAAATGTTTTTGACTCAATTGATTAAAGAAAGATAATATAATACTTAGAATTAAATTTGTAACATCAAATATAATAAAACAACATTATAAACCTAAACAACATCATGAACATAAATACAAAAACAATTCACCATTTTATTAATAAATGATGATCCGAAAGATGTCGAAATTTTAAAATGGGTCGGATTTTTTGGCTTTCAAGAATGACGAATGTCACAACAGCCCCGAAAACATAACAAGGAATAGGGCTAGAAACTCACCTGAACTCGAGTATGTTCACCGTTAATTGTTATTCCTTTCTTTAGCTGTGCCCGACTAACTGTATAACAATTACACGTATCAATTTAACTATCACTACTCACATCGCGTTTCTAGTCTAGTTATAACCCTCAACAAACGGGGGTCCGGGGGCAGCGGGGTCTAGGGGCGGCAGCCCCTAGCAGGGTCCAAGGGGCAGAGCCCCTGGCTGGGGTCGGCCGCCAGGTCAGCTTGGAAAAATTTTATTTCCATTAACTGTCTTATCACATTTTTCATTAGAATTTTAAATTATTTTCTAATTCGCTAACTCATTTGCCCTAACAAATTATGCCTGATTCGTTAACTAATTCGTTATCTTTCATGATCTAGTTCGTTAGCTGATTCGTTATTCTGGTTCGTTATCTCAACATGGTCTGCTTCATTTCTTGGTTCTTAACTAATTGGGTTATCATAACGAACTGGTCCTTGTAACGAATTGAACCCTTTAACGAACTGGTCCTTTGACGAATCAGTTCATGTAACGAGTTGGACCTTCCAATTAGTTATCTTCTTTAACGAATGACTATAATGAATCAAGGGTGATTCGTTATCTTCTCCCTTAACGAATTGAACACGAACTGAAGGTAGTTCGCTATGCTTTCAGTAACGAATTACATGGCGAATCACCCCTAATTCGTTAACTCCCCGTTAACGAATTAGGGTTAGGTCAGAGAATGCCAGGAACATTCTCTGACATTCCCTTTACCTCGTACCATTTCCGGCGCCGTCGCCGGAAAAACGCGGTTTCGCCGGAAAAACGAGTTTTGACTCGTTTTTCGCCTCGTTCGATCCAGATCTGAGCTAGGGTGACCCCTAAGCTCATCTTAGGTTCGGTTTATACCCGTTTCCACCCGGATCTCGTGACTTAAACGGTTTAACGGTGTCGGCTCGTCGTTTCGCGACCAAATCTAACGGGTTTGAGCTCATAAAATATCATACTAACATTACCTTGGATTGGGATCGGTTTTCGTTGGTGATTTCGTCTAGAGAGAGAGAGAGAGAGCAAGATGAGAGAGAGCTAAGTGTGTGTTTTGGTGGTGTATGGAATATGTGTAAATGAATGAAAATGGGTAATTAAGGTTTATATAATTATGGACCATGGGCTTAAGCCCATGGTCTTTTCCTTCTTTCCTTCATGACCCAAGTCCATAACTCATATCCGTTTTACCCAACATTAGTGATGTAACACAAAGTGTACACCTTTTAGTATCAAATTATCCTCTTATTTTGGTAAAACTCCATGCAAATTCGTTGTATTCGGTACTTATTTGAGTTATTTATGAATTTGCAGGTCCGGGCGCTCGCCCTTGACGAAGAAACGATGAAAAGATGGCGTTTTTCAAACAAAAATCAAGAATCTGCCAAAAGTGCATGACCATGCTAAGAAAGTGCATGACCATGCAGAGAGCAGGTGCATGACCATGCTAAAGAAGTGTATGGCCATGTTGAGCAACTGCACCATCATGCACTTTATGGGTATGACGGTGCACCTTTATCGGAACCCGTGCACATCTGATACCGTGCTAAAGTGCATGACCATGCTAGGAAAGTGCATGACCATGCTCTGATACGGCACCATCATGCGCCTTATGTGCATGATAGTGCCACTTTATTAGAACGCGTGCACATCTACATCGTGCCAAAAGTGAAACTGCACCATCATGCACTTTTTTTGCACCATCATGCACTTCCGAGGGCACGAGCCCGTGCACTACCAATGCCAAGGACAAGACACATTAATTTTGAAAGTGCACTAGCTAGTTCCGGAAATGCATGACCATGCACTTTTTGTGCATGACCATGCACTTTTTGTGCATGACCATGCACTTTTTTGGAACCTGCAACTCTGAGCCACCGAAAGTGAAAGTTTGACTTACCCAAAATAGTGCACGACCATGCACTTTGTCCAGAAGCTTATAAACACTTATTTTCACTTCATTTTGGTGTGTGGAGCCTTAGGGATTCTCTCTCAACTCTTGAAAATTATGTTTTGTGTTCCTTAAGAGTTTGAAGGCTTCCACCATCCTCAAGATCCATTATTCCATTCTTCAATCCTTGCTTAATCTTAGTTTTCATTCCTTTGTTCTTGAACATGTTTTGTAAGCTTTTTTCTAGTTTGATTGTAGTTGTATTAAACCTTATGGGCTAATTACTTTTGTTATCTAGACAATGTTGAAACTCTTATTAATGTGATATATTATCTATGCATGATTTTTGGTAAAGTGATTTTCTTTCAAGAATATGGTTGAATTTATAAGTTGATATTGATGGTGTTCATGCTTGTTATGTTACATAACCTTGTTAGTTTTGCAAATGTTTAGGCATTCATGTTGGAAAACTATGTTCTAGATGTTTGTTCGTAAACTTTGAATGTTCATGAAATCTTTGTTCACATTACTAAGTTAGGAATGACTAGTAAAAATTAACTTGGTTATATAATTATTGATAAGTATGAAACCCTACACTTAATATTAGAAAATTGATGAGTGTTGTTATGATTCTTGACTTGGTGATGACTTGCTAGTTAAAGTTTCATAAGTTTATATTAATTTCTTGAATTTGGCTACTTTAGTGTAATCCTAGGTGGTTAGAATGTTGTTCATGCTAGCTTTCCTTTGATTATGAGACTTTTTTATTTGTTGAAAACCCATCATGATGATTATTTTCTATTATTAGGTTGCTTTATTGTAATCTAGTATTTATGTTTAGATTCATGATGTTTTACCATATTATTGCTATTTTATCATATTAGTAGAGTGGATTCATGTCTAGGTAGTTTGTTGGATTGATTATATTCTTGTGTTTTTACTTGTTTATTTTCATTGTATGCAAATTTAGTTAATTAAAAATTCAACTTAAGATTTACTTGTTCGGTTGGTCATTTACAAAGATTTAGTACTAGAAATTTGTCGTGTCCATGGATTGATACTCGGTTCTTACCGACACTTTATTACAAACGATAGGTACACTTGCCTTTCGTGTGTGGTTTAGTTGTAGGTGAAAACCTATTTTAAAACCTGATTTGTGTGGAACTTTTACTTAAATTTATATATATATATATATATTCACACACGTCAAGTTTTTGGCGCCGTTGCCGGGGACACGGTGATTTTTAAGGAACGATCCGAGTCTTTGATTAGCCTTGCTGATATTTTTGATCTATGTTATTTTATTTTATTTTTATTCATCATATTTTTTTTATTTTAGTGTAGTTTCTAGTTAGTTTCCGTGTCTTTGTTCGTTTTCCATTCCGCGTTCTTCTGGGAGATGAATGTCCACCACGCCCGGTCCTGAGCTTGTTTCACCTCTTTCTGAGCCCGAGCGAAATCTTCGAGAAGGTTTGAGGAGGAGAGCACGCGAGGTCGCCGTGGTCATTGAAAACGAAGAAGTGGAGGATACCGACACCCCTGAGGTAGAAGAAGAAGAAGAGATGACGGACCCGAACGATCAAGGTCACATGGACGACTTTGCCACACCATCTCTTGAAGGTTATGGCTGCAGCGTAACGCAGCCCGAGATTGCAGTGAGTTTCGAGATCAAGTCGAGCATCATTCATATGGTTGAAAATTCTGTTTCTTTTCATGGTCTCCAGAACGAGGACCCTCATGCTCACGTTTCACTTTTCCTTCGATTATGTGCGACATTCAAAATTAATAATTGTTCTGATGATGCCGTGAGACTTAGACTTTTTCCGTTCTCACTTCGCGAGTCTGCTCTGGAGTGGTTAGAGGAACTCCCTTCCGGTTCCATCACCACTTGGAATCAATTAGTTGAGCAGTTTCTTCTTCAATATTTCCCACCCGATAAACTGCTAAATTCAAAGCAAACATCACTAGTTTTCGTGTCGATGATGACGAGTCACTTCATGCCGCATGGGAGAGGTTCAAGGGCTTGTTAAGAAAATGCCCTCATCACGGTTTGAGTCGCGGGCTTCAATGTCGTACATTCTTTGACGCTTTATCCGGGGCACAAAAGCAGGCCGTTGATCAGGTTGCGGGAGGAGATTTCGGTAGGTGTACCCCAAATGAGGCGCTTGATATCTTGGAGAAATCTGCTAAGAAGAGTTTCACGTATAATCGGCCTCGTTGTATTCCTTCCTCTAAGGGTGTTCATCACGTTGATTCAAACACCCTTGTCTCCGCCCATTTAGAAGCTCTTACTAAAAGATTTGACCAAATGCAATCCGATCTTGTCAAATCTAGTTCTCGTTGTGGTGTGTGTGACGGAAAACACCAGACCAGTCAGTGCCAGCAGGCCATGGTGGTGGAGGATGTTGACTTTGTGGGCTGCCAAAACAATGCCTACGACAACACCTACAACCCGGGATGGAGAAACCACCCCAATTTCAACTGGAAAGATGATGGCAGCAATCAAAATCAAATGCCACCGGGTTTTGACAGAAAGCCAAATTATCAAAGTCAAACCCAAAATCAATCTTACCAGCAAAAGCCTCAATTTCAGGGTTCCAGCAGTGGTAATCAGTCAGGTGGGAGGACTAGCGTTAAAAGCCTTTTGTCCCAACTCTTGTCTAAGACCGAGACCTCAAACAAATTGGCTGAGCAGAGGAACCTGAAAATTGATGAGACTCTCCAGAGGCACGATCTTGAGTTGAGGAATCAGAAAGCTTCCATGCAAACCATTGAAAATCAAGTTGGACAGATTTCTCAACTCTTCTCTGTGAGACAACAGGGTAGCCTTCGTTGTAACACCGAAAGGAATCCAAATGCTGAGGCTAAGTCTATTACCCTGAGGAGTGGTAGGACTACCATTCCTGTTGACGCATCGGTTTCCACACCAAAACCGATTGCTGATGAGATCAAGACTGGGACTCCTGGTGAGGTGCACTCGAGGCTAGACCCAGCAAGTACCGCACAAATCAGTGAGCCAGTTAGGACTTATGTTCCTCCCATTCCATACCCAGGCCGTTTGAAGAAGCAGAAGATGGAAGAGCAGCATGGGAAATTCTTAGAGCTTTTTAAGCAGTTACACATTAATCTTACGTTCCTTGATGCCTTGAAAGAATTGCCGAAGTATGCTAAATTCTTGAAAGAGGTCCTCTCGAATAAGAAGAAGTTGGAGGAGCTTTCTTCTGTTACTTTGAATTAGGAGTGTTCCGCGGTACTTCAGAATAAATTGCCCAAAAAAATGACCGATCCGGGCAGTTTCACCATTCCTTGTTTGATCAGTAGTTTGTCGGTTAGTAATGCTTTAGCCGACCTAGGTGCTAGCATAAACTTGATGCCTTATTCCGTTTTTTTCCAAACTAGACCTAGGTGAGCCTAAGCCTACTCGCATGAGCATCTAGCTTGCCGACTGTTCTTTGAAATATCCTCGCGGTATAGTTGAGAATATGCTTGTGAAAATCGACAAATTCGTGTTTCCTGTCGATTTTGTGATCTTATACTTGGATGAGTATAAAAATGTACCACTTATCCTAGGTCTTCCTTTCCTAGCCACTGCTAGAGCTCTCATTGATGTATGCACCGGCAGACTCCCTCTTAGAGTTGGAGACGAGGAGGTAACCTTTGATATTGGGAAATCCATGCGACACCCACAGGATCATGATGACGTACTTTACATTGATATTATTGATTCTTGTGTGTGTGAACACCTTCAGGACACGTGTGAGGAGAGTTATCTGGATACTCAGTTGATTAGTGGAGTTGGTTCTGACCTTGTCATTGAGCCTCTACTTGAGGAGTTGGTTTATGGTGTAGACCACGAGCCTCCTGAGTGTTTGGAGAAAACTGAGGATGTTGATCGCGTTGCCGAGCCTAAGGCAAAACCTTCTATTGAGGACCCACCATCCATTGATCTTAAGGAACTTCCGTCCCATTTGGAGTATGCCTTTTTGGAGGATGGGTCTCGCTTGCCTGTTATCATTTCTTCGAGTCTGTCAAGTGAAGAGAAGGTTAAATTGCTTACGGTTCTCAAAAGGCACAAGCATGCGATCGCTTGGAAGATCATGGATATAAAAGGGATTAATCCATCCTTTTGTACCCATAAGATCTTGATGGAGGAGGAGTACAAACCTGTGATGCAGCATCAAAGGCGTCTCAACCCTAATATGCAAGACGTTGTGAAGAAAGAGGTCATCAAGCAACTCAATGCTGAATTGATTTATCCGATCTCTGATTCCCCATGGGTGAGCCCTGTGCAGGTTGTCCCGATAAAGGGCGGTATGACGGTTGTGATGAATGAGAAAAACGAGTTAATTCCTACTCGTACCGTCACAGGATGGAGAGTTTGCATTGATTACCGCAAACTCAATGACGCCATGCGAAAGGATCATTTTCCCCTCCCCTTTATCGATCAGATGTTAGAACGACTGTCGGGAAAAATGTTCTATTGTTTTCTCGACAGCTTCTCGGGATATTTTCAGATCCCCATCTCTCCTGAGGATCAGGAGAAGACGACATTCACATGTCCCTATGGCACATTCGCCTACCGGCGGATGCCCTTTGGATTGTTTAATGCCCTTGCCACGTTTCAAAGATGTATAGTGGCGATTTTTCATGATATGATCGAGGACTCCATGGAGGTTTTCATGGATGACTTTTCTGTTTTTGGGAGTTCTTTTGATCATTGTTTGAGAAATTTGGAGAAAATGTTGGCTAGGTGCGAAGAGGCCAACCTTGTTCTTAATTGGGAGAAATGCCACTTCATGGTGAAGGTGGGCATTGTGTTAGAGCATAAGATTTCACATGCGGGGCTTGAGGTTGATCGAGCCAAAATTGATACCATTTCTAAGCTTCCGCCACCGAATTCGGTGAAGTCTATTAGGTGTTTTCTTGGTCACGCGGGTTTTTATCGGCGATTCATAAAGGACTTTTCCCAAATCGCCCGCCCGATGACTAAGCTCCTCGAGAAGGAGGCCCCGTTCGTTTTTTCCTCCGAGTACCTTTGTGCATTTAAGTTGTTGAAGGAGAAATTGGTGAACGCTCCTATCATGGTAGCCCCCGACTGGACTCTTCCTTTTGAGTTGATGTGTGATGCTAGCGATTTTGCAGTTGGGGCGGTTTTAGGTCAAAGACAGGATAAGCATTTTCACCCGATTTTACTATGCGAGCAGGACTCTAAATGACGCGCAGGAGCATTACACGACTACCGAGAAAGAGCTCCTTGCGGTCGTCTTTGCTTTCGATAAATTTCGGTCTTATCTTGTCCTTTTTAAGACCATCGTGTTCACGGATCATGCAGCACTTCGTTATCTTTTCTGTAAACAAGATGCGAAGCCGAGACTCATTCGTTGGATTTTATTGCTGCAGGAGTTTGACATTGAGATTCGTGACAAAAAGGGCGCTGAGAATGTCGCGGCCGATCATCTCTCTCGTCTTGAGTGCTCAGCTTCATCAGAACAAGTGGGGGTCCACATTAATGACAATTTCCCCCACGAGTTCCTCATGCATATCAAGACGCGAGATGATGATCATCCTTGGTTTGCGGACATCGCAAATTTTCTCGCGAGTGGGATCGTATTAAAGGGCCTTACTCACTGGTAAAAGAATAAATTCTTTTATGATGTTAAGCATTATTTTTGGGAGGATCCCTATTTGTTTCGTGTCGGAGCCGATCACCTCGTGCGTAGGTGCGTGTATGGTTATGAAGCACGCAAAATCCTGAGTCACTGCCACGAGGGCCCGACCGGAGGACACCATGGAGCCACATCCACCGCGAAGAAGGTCTTTGATGCCGGTTTCTTTTGGCCAACCATCTTTCGTGATGCTCATGACATGGTGCAGTCTTGTGATGCTTGCCAAAGGGCAAGCAACATCTCATCACGAGACGAGATGCCCCAGCGACCGATTCAGGTTTGCGAGGTTTTTGATGTGTGGGGCATCGATTTCATGGGACCTTTCCCGACTTCTTTCAGCCACCGTTACATCCAAGTAGACGTTGACTATGTTTCAAAGTGGGCCGAGGCGCAAGCCTTGCCCACTAATGACGCTAGATCGGTGGTTAAATTCTTGTAGAAGTTGTTTTCTCGCTTTGGTGCCCCCAAAGCATTGATCAGTGACCGTGGGACTCATTTCTGTAATACCCAGTTGGAAAAGGTATTGTCCCGATATGGTGTTCATCATCGATTCTCTACACCATATAACCCGTAGACGAGCGGGCAGGTCGAGGTCACCAATTGGGGTATCAAAAGAATCCTTGAAAAGACGGTGAGTTAGAACCGTAAGGATTGGTCCGAGAAGCTGGATGACGCATTGTGGGCTTTCCGTACCGCCTACAAGACACCGATTGGTACGACACCATTTAAATTGGTGTACGGGAAAGCTTGTCATCTCCCTGTTGAGCTCGAGCATAAAGCCTGTTGGGCTTTGAAAAGTGTTAATCTTGATCTTGCATGTGCGGGCAAAAACAGGTTTTGTCAGATTCATGAGCTTGAGGAATTGAGAGGCCAAGCTTATGAAAACTCGAAAATTTACAAGGAGAGGATCAAAAGGCTTCATGATGCCCGCTTGAAGGACCACAAACAATTCCAAGTGGGCGATCGTGTTTTTCTTTACAATTCTCGTCTTCGTTTATTCCCCGGGAAGTTGAAATCCGATGGTCCGGCCCCTTTAGTGTGAGGCAAGTATTCGACAACGATACCGTTGAGATCGGCCATGATGATGGACGCATCTTCAAGGTGAACGGTCATCGTTTGAAACACTATTTGGGTGAGCCGGTCGAGGTTGCCTTGGAGGTTCTCGCCCTCCACCCCATAAAATAAGTGTGGGGAGTGTGAGTCTAGCTATCGACTCCTTCAAAATTTAGCATGTTTAGGAATTTCGTATTTTTTTTATTTATTATGTGTTTTTGTGTTTCTTTGTGCTTATGTTTATTTGTGTTGTACTTTGATGGTATGTAGACTTTATCTTATGGATTGTATTGTGGATTTGGTTCTTTTGTTATGTTATGGATTTGAAATTGTTGTGTTTATTGAGCATGTCAGGGCATGTGTAGGTTTGTTTTGTTTTGCTTTGCTTGCTTACCAGGTTGGTTGTTGGATGCTCACGGTCGCATGGTCGGGTCTTTGTATTGTCACATTGCCAAGTCTTCGGAGTCACCTTCTGGCAGCTTTCTGGATTTCAGGGGAGTTTTTCTGTTCTCTCTTTTGCACTTACTTTTATAGTTTTTTTTTGTTGTACAACGAGGGCGTTGTACAATTCAAGTGTGGGGAGGGAATTTGAACTTTGTTTGTCTAAAATTAATTTTTTTTTGCAAAACTCCTAAATAAATTTTTGTAACAAATAATAACCATTAAGCAATTTTAAATTCAAACTTTAATTGCATTGTCCTGAAGCACAAATCTTTAAAACATTCAAGCCGAAAAATCTTTAAAAAGAGATACCTTTAAACATGACAAACAAAAAGATTCACATTCTTAATTTGCAAAAATTACCCATTCCGCCCATTTCTGTGAGTTAGCCTCGTCAGTTGTTTTTGCTCATGTTTTTGCGGGCAATTGAGTGAGCCGGGTGATTATTGCAAAGTAGAACTTGTTTTTGGCATGCATTTCAAACCATATACACATACATAGTATAAACCATTTGAGGAATCTAGGATAAACCCATGTCTAGCCATTTTTCACTTATATTTCCCTTACCCACATTATTCCCCTAGTAGCCCATGTTTAGCCGTTTCCCGTGTTTTTCTTTTTCGCCCTATTTTTATCGCCCACTTAGCCATGAATCCTTTTATTTTTCACCCAGTTTTGGTTAGAAATCCGGTTCGGCTAAGTTAGTTTGTTTTTCATTTCATTTTCATGTATTTTATCACTTGAGAATATTAGAAGCACAATGCTATCTCCCAAAGTGTTTTATTAGTTTGTATTCATTTGTGTAGTCTTTATGCAAAAAAAAAAACCCAAAAGAAAAAACCAAAAAAAAAAGAGAAAAAAATGTTACAAGAAAAGAAGAGAAGAATAAGAAATTTGGTTCATCCCATGTTGATGAAGTTTGATTTCAAAGAACAATTTTTGGTTTATTAGCTCTCGGTTCGTTTAAACCACTTGGTTTAGTTAGTAGTTACTCTTTATTTATAGCTAGCCTAGTTCCGGATTTTCTAGCCTTTTAGCCACTTTTCCCAAAAATTCCTCACCCTAACCCTAAGCCAAATTACAACCCTCAAGTACTCGTGTTTTATGCTATGTATGTGTCGGTTAGATTTGAGCCTTAGATAAGCCTATGCTTTGTTTGGTCATCGTCTTGGCATCGAGTGTTATCAACATACAACATTACATGTATGATCACTAAATATAGCCGAGTGTATGAGTGAACATTGTGAGGTTTGCAAGGTGGGAATGTGATGGTAACAAATGTAATGTTCTTTAGACTAAGTCTTCATTTTTAATAGGCTTGTTTAGAAACATCAATAGTTCTTGCTTGTAAATATTTTAAAAACTTTGAATGATTATTGCTTGCGGGTTATTCTTGTTTTTGTTGAGTTTGTTTCATTTGCTTGAGGACAAGCAAAGTTCAAGTGTGGGGATATTTGATGTAACACAAAGTGTACACCTTTTAGTATCAAATTATCCTCTTATTTTGGTAAAACTCCATGCAAATTCGTTGTATTCGGTACTTATTTGAGTTATTTATGAATTTGCAGGTCCGGGCGCTCGCCCGACGAAGAAACGATGAAAAGATGGCGTTTTTCGGACAAAAATCAAGAATCTGCCAAAAGTGCATGACCATGCTAAGAAAGTGCATGACCATGCAGAGAGCAGGGGCATGACCATGCTAAGGAAGTGTATGGCCATGCTGAGCAACTGCACCATCATGCACTTTATGGGTATGATGGTGCACCTTTATCGGAACCCGTGCACATCTGATACCAAAGTGCATGACCATGCTAGGAAAGTGCATGACCATACTCTGAAGCGGCACCATCATGCACCTTATGTGCCTGACGGTGTCACTTTATTGGAACCCGTGCACATCTACTATCGTGCCAAAAGTGAAACTGCACCATCATGCACTTTTTGTGCACCATCATGCACTTCCGAGGGCCCGAGCCTGTGCACTATCCGATGCCTAGGACAAGACACATTAATTTTGAAGAAATGCACGACCATGCACTTTTTGTGCATGAACGTGCACTTTTTTGGAACCTGCAACTCTGAGCCGCCGAAAGTGAAAGTTTGACTTACCCAAAATAGTGCACGACCATGCACTTTTGTGCATGACTATGCACTTTATCTAGAAGCTTATAAACACTTATTTTCACTTCATTTTGGTGTATGGAGCCTTGGGGATTCTCTCTCAACTCTTGAAAATTATGTTTTGTGTTCCTTAAGAGTTTGAAGGCTTCCACCATCCTCAAGATCCATCATTCCATTCTTCAATCCTTGCTTGATCTTAGTTATCATTCCTTTGTTCTTGAACATGTTTTGTAAGCTTATTTCTAGTTTGATTATAGTTGTATTAAGCTTATGGGCTAATTACTTTTGCTATCTAGACAATGTTGAAACTCTTATTAATGTGATATATTATCTATGCATGATTTTTGGTAAAGTGGTTTTCTTTCAAGAATATGGTTGAATTTATAAGTTGATATTGATGGTGTTCATGCTTTTTATGTTACATAACCTTATTAGTTTTGCAAATGTTTAGGCATTCATGTTGGAAAACTATGTTCTAGATGTTTGTTTGTAAACTTTGAATGTTCATGAAATCTTTGTTCACATTACTAAGTTAGGAATGACTAGTAAAAATTAACTTGGTTATATAATTATTGATAAGTATGAAACCCTACTCTTAATATTAGAAAATTGATGAGTGTTGTTATGATTCTTGACTTGGTGATGACTTGCTAGTTAAAGTTTCATAAGTTTATATTAATTTCTTGAATTTGTCTACTTTAGTGTAATCCTAGGTGGTTAGAATGTTGTTCATGCTAGCTTTCCTTTGATTATGAGACTTTGTTATTTTGACAAACAAGTTACTCTATGTTTATCTCTTGATTGAAAACCTATCATGATGATTATTTTCTATTATTAGGTTGCTTTATTGTAATCTAGTATTTATGTTTAGATTAATGATGTTTTACCATATTATTGCTATTTTATCATATTAGTAGAGTGGATTCATGTCTAGGTAGTTTGTTGGATTGATTATATTCTTGTGTTTTTACTTGCTTATTTTCATTGTATGCAAATTTAGTTAATTAAAAATTCAACTTAAGATTTACTTGTTCGGTTGGTCATTTACAAAGATTTAGTACTAAAAATTTGTCGTGTCCATGGATTGATACTCGGTTCTTACCGACACTTTATTACAAACGATAGGTACACTTGCCTTTCGTGTGTGGTTTAGTTGTAGGTGAAAACCTATTTTAAAACCCGATTTGTGTGGAACTTTTACTTAAATTTTTATATATATATTCACACACGTCAATTAGCCCGACTCATAATAATCCATATTCTCTTTTTGTTATCCGAAACTAGAAAAACGGGATGTTACACATTACATTTCTTAACTAATCCCTGTGCTGAATACGAGCCGGATATCTAACTATAGACCAACGTCTCTTTAATACCCCGAATGCCCTTTCGATGTCCTTTCTGGCCGACTCGTGTTTTTTCTTGTAATATTATCGTTTAACATCAGTCGGGCACGTAAAGCTATGAACCAACGTGGCCCAATCCGGATAAATACCATCGACTAAATAATATATGTATTCGTAGATGACACCATTCATGGAAAATGAGGTGTCTCGTCCAACCCCGTTCACGAGACAGTCAAAAAGAGGAGACACATTTATCATAGCTATATCATTGTTTGCGTCGGGCATCCCAAAGAACGCATGCCATATCCAAAGATCAAATGATGCAACAGCCTCAAGGATAATTGTTGGTCCATCATGATCACCCCGATGATATTGACCTTGCCAAGCAACTGGGCAGGCTTCCCAAGCCCAATGTGTGCAATCATGACTACCAAGCATCCCAGGAAAACCGTGCCTCTGTTCATGCACCTCGTATATTTTTTGTATGTCGGTTTGAGTCGGGTTCCTCAAATATTTTTTATGATACAGTTGAGGAATACCTAATATTAACTTTTTAAGGTCAGTTTATTAATTTTGCATTTAAAATGAGAGGATTTATAAATATATATTAAAAATGATAATACTCACATTCGCAGAACGTGTTAAGGGCTTCATGAGCCACTGTCTCCGACATTTGTAAATACTCTTCCATGGCGTCGCTCGCGTTCCCAAACGCGAGTTGACGAATCGCCGCCGTGCATTTTTGCAATGGAGAATAACACGACTTACCTCTAACGTCATCACGTTGTTGGAAACAAGAATAATCGCGTTATAAATCACCAACGATTTGTAAATTGTAACATCACGGAAATTTTGGGCCAAAAATGTCAACTTTCCAAAGTTAAGGGACTAATCTTGCCAAATTCAAACTCCAAAGTTAAAAATGTAAAATCTGTTTTTCTGTACTATCGCGCTACGCGATGGGGACAAAGGACAAGCCATCGCGTATCGCGAAGGGGCTTGGTCAAACCTTCTGGAAGGGTCAACAGCGATACGCGATAGCTGGTTGAACCTACGTCATCGCGTATCGCGATGACGTGTCCTGACACCTCTGGCACAAGACTGCCACGTGTCCACACGTGGCACACTTCTCGCCACGTGTCCCGACACGTGGCAACACGTGGCACATCGTCCGCCACGTGTTAACACGTGGCACATCGTCCGCCACATGTTAACACGTGGCACACCGTCTGCCACGTAGCAACACGTGGCAGACCTACGTTGTGACTGTGCGTAGCCACATCGCGCTACGCGATGGGTGACTAGGAGCCTATCGCGTATCGCGATAGGATCCAAAATTTTGCCTATAAATAGCAGGTCCGGGGTCTTCATAACTCACACCCAAAATCAGTTTTCAATCCTCTCTCTAAGCCTCGAAATTCGTGCCATCGATACACCTCGAAAACCGTGTCTCGATTCCTCGATAAACGTGCCATACCTCGATATTCGTACCACTCCCCGACGACGTTCCGATCAAGAAGGTGACCCCGTACCGACGTCCCGACGATCATCTCGAAGTGCGTGCCGTGAAAAGTTGGTGTCTCGAGAAGCGTGCCGAAGTGAAGTGACGATCAAGGCGAGTGTTGAAAAGGCTAAGCGGCGTAGAAGTGCTTCTCGAATATCTAGGAAATATTAAGTCGAGGAAAGGTAAGGCTTACTACCCGACTAAAATAATAATAAAATATTATAAAGGCTTAATGCCCTAAGTCGGAATTATACTCGATGTTTATGAAAAGAAATTATACAACAAAGAAAAGAAAAGAAAGAAATATAAAAGTGTAGGTATATATAAATGTGTGTGACTATATATATATAATTCTTTGTTGTGAATATTATTTAAGTAATAAGGGTATTCTTAAATAATAAAAGAAAAAAAAAGATACGTTTCTTAGAAAAGAAGAAACGTCGGGTTTTTATAATAAACTAAAGGTTTATAAATATTGCTTTTTAAAACTAAAGGTTTTAAAGTAAAAGAAATGAACTAAAGGTTCATCTAGGTAATAAGACTAAAGGTCTTAAGCCGGATTGTATATTTGACTAATAAAAGTTATACTCGTACTATAGGTGCGAGATAGCAAGAAAGATTACGCAAGGACGGTGTTGGAAACCGATCCCGATCAAAGGTGAATACGCCCCACTTTTACAAACTTGTTTTCAAATAAACAAACGTGTTATGTGTAAAACTTTACATGAGGCTAAGTGTCTCTAAAAACATTATTAATAACAGTAAAAGCCTAGCCCTCAGGCTGTAGTATACGTTTGTCTGGATCCTTACATATGTGGTAAAATGCGGTGGGCACATCACACCACGCCTGGTGACGACCTCCAGCCACGATGGGCCGAACCAAAGTATGTTCGAGTGAGAATGACCTTGTGTATATTTATGGTACCTAAGTACATCGGGACGCTGCGGTGACTTGCTGGGGTGACCTAGGTAGAGACTCGAGTTTATAATGATATTTTTTTAACTTTGTTATTCCTAAGCCAAGATGGGCCGAGGCACGCGTAACCCTCGAGGGGTAGCAAAGTAAAAGAAAATATTTTCGCGTCAGCATATTCACCAGCATTCGTTGCTGACGTATTTTTATAACATTTTTGCAGGTAACCAAGATTAGAGCTAAAGGACGAAGGCTCAAGAATCCGATGGCTCGGATAATTTTTGTCAAATGTTAATATAGCTAAATGGTGGTTTTGTAAACTTAAAACAAGTAAACACAAATGGAACTTGTTTCTATCTTTTGTATCGTAAATATTTTACAACTTTAATCCTTATATTTTATAAAGTCTTCCGCTAACAATCGTAACTCTGATTTATTTACAAATGTGGTACCAACTATCGAGTCACGCCCCTAGGCCCTAGATGGGGGTGTGACATAAAAAAAAGTTGGCGACACATCCGAAAACGCCGCCGAAAACGCGTCCGACGAAAAATAATACCGACACGATCCCGTTGTCGATGAGGATGTCTTGTTTGCGGTTGTGAGCTTTCGCTATGCTTGACTAAGACTCGGGCAAAACCTAGAATAGCACTAAATATTACCTCATCCCCTGAATCCGAGTCTGAAATAACGTCGGGATCGGGGTAGAAGTCGGGTGTCGAAGATGAATCGGAAGACATTTTTTTGGGAGAATTTTGTAAAAAATTTGTAAATATTGAAAATGGTTTAGTTTGGGTTATATATATATATATATAGAAAAGGGTTCAAATAAGAATAAGGAGTTTCCTAAGAATTGTAAGAACTAACAAATTTTTGACATTTGTCATTACAAATTATGGTGAAAGAACAATTCTAAAAAACTATGTCGGTTATAATGATGAAAAAGTAATTCTAGGAAACTATATCGGTTATTGGTAATTTTAAATCTCAACCATTGATTAACATGATTCAATGGCTATGATTTTTTCCTAGTTTTCCTATGAACTACTTATTTTTTGGATAACCCTCCCCTATTTATATATATATATATATATATATATATATATATATATATATATATATAACGGTCAAAAGAGCCATTGAAGGGGAGGGGGGCCCACATTTTTTCACACACCACGCCGACTGTTGGAACGCCCGAACCAGCCACACCCTGGGTTGGACCGCGCCCCACGGCGGTGTTCGGCGCTCACGGCGCCCAAAATTTTCACCCCACCGCGCCCCATTGCGTGGGGTGTAACAATTTCTACTTCAATTCAAAATATGTAGGGAAAATTTCCTACATGACACATTTATAAAGAGAGAAAATGTATTTTATCCTAAAAATCTTCAAGATTTCAAAAAAAGATCATAAAATATGGACTGACACGACGTATTGAGATAAGATCCGACGATATTTCTAGACTAATTATAATTGGGCTACTAGGGTTAAAAGTGTAATTATGATTGAAAGGTGGTGGAACTTCATGATAACCAATTCCTCCCCTTTTTGGAGACCCTTGATCACTAACGAGGTGATCAAGTATAGCGGAGGAATTTCTGAATTGTTCAAGTTTCCTGTTAAGTTCCACCACTTTTACCTGGTGATCAGCTATCTGTTATTCCCTCTCAGCTATTAGTTTGGTTTTCTCTTCTAGAACTTCATAGCTAAGATCAATCATGTTAATTTTTTCAGCAAGCTTTGCTTTAAGACTTTTAATATCTGTTTCACTAGCTTTAATTTTTACTTTGTAACTATTTTCTCTAGCTTTAGTGAAATGATGATCTTCTTTTAAAGTTTTATATTGCGCATCCAAACTAACAAACTGATCAGTTAGAGTTGTCAGTTGTTCAGACAGAAGTTCACACTTAGTACAAGGGAGTTCGGTACTTACCTCGAAGTTGTCGTGATTATATAAGGTTGGTATACAACGTTAGTGTGCTATCGATTGTTAGTGTGTAGGTTCCCAGCCGGATCTACACGAGATATCGCGTACTACGCAGGTGCGGAATCCCTACGTAAGACGTTACGAGTATAGAAAACAATACGATTAACACACGATAATCAAACACGTTGTATACCAACCTTAAACACGTGATACGAAGATCACTTGATTACAGACTCTCTCTGACTCAAATACACGAAAACTGAATTCTCCTTTTTCTTTTTTTTTCTTAAGCCGTAACAAATGGCTTATATAATCACGACAACTTCGTCTGGCATGTTCAGGCGAAGTTGTCACTAACTTCGCTTGACTAAAAAGTTCGGCCATATCAGCAAACTTGTTAGCAACTTCGCTTATACAAAACATAAAATATTACAAACGCGATTACAGACACTAGACACTGAACTACTGACATCATGCACCAACAGACTCCCCCTTGGCAGTAGCTTCATCTCTTTAGCTTCAAACACGTGTCTTGTAATCTTCAACCTTGTATCTTCACGCATGCACTCCTTCTGTAGGTTCCTGGCGGATCGTACACGGGATGTCGCTAACAACGCAGGTGCGGAATCCCTGCGTAGGTAGATACGAGTGTAGAGTATGTAGAGATCGAACACACAAGCAATAAACCAAACACGTTATATTGATAACAAACACGTGACCCGAGGTCACTATTACAGACAATGACACGTAACACACGAAGTGAACAGCTGAAACGAAAACCCTAAACGACCAACTCTAACTGTTTCGGCTGAAACAGTATATAAACATGACAACTTCGCCATAGGCGAAGTTGTCAATAACTTCGCTGATTCAACAAGTTCGCCAGAGCGAACTTGTTGACAACTTCGCGTGTTACAAATATAAACATAATCAAAACATAATTGCATTACAGACTCGATTACAAATGCTAGACTATGAACTACTGACACACATGTACCAACACCTTCTCTAACACAAACCGACACAACTCTTTGATATTTCCTCGCTTCGTCTTTCCAAGCAGGAATATAAAAGATTTTCTTCTCATTGAGCACCTGCAGATCAGTTTGCGATAAGTTTACCAAATGCATCAGATCGTAAACTCTTAGTACCTCTTGCTCATCCTCGTCTTCCATCACCGCCTCAGCTGTCTCACAATCTACAAACCACTACTTTAGGTCTTTAAGCACATCCTTGGGCATAAGCTTCATCGGTACTTCTTTCAAACACCGGATCGGTTATACTTCATAATCATCCAAGGCTTTCCATCAGCTCTCAAACCTCTATCCTTGTCTTCAACAAGTTTTCCCTTTTGTGGCTTCAACAGCTCAAACTTCTTCTCTTTTATACTCTCTTTCCATACAATTTTCCCAATGACTCTAGCCATATTATCATCACTTCGATTGATTAACCCCAATCTGGCTAAGTCTTTCACTTCATATTCCGGCAGTGTATTCAACGATCTTAACATTCTTTTAAAATACTGAACACCGTCATACCTTTTAATCACGAAGAGCCTAAACTGCTCATCATAGATCCAGCATATAATCCCTTTCTTCGCTTCAGCATAGCCTTTAATGTTGTAACTTTTCTTAAACATTGTAGGGATCGCCGGTTTCTTCGTTTTGACGAACCACTGAGCATAGCCTTCCTTCCATCTAGGCTGCTCTTCCCATTCAGACTCATCGCTACCAATCTGTTCACTCACACCTGCTTTCTCAACATCTGGTATCTCATGCTCCACATTCTCTTCTACCATCTCTCCCTCTTCTATCTCTGTATCAATCACAATATCTTCTCCAATCTTCTCTATCACATCACTTGGTAGTACATCATCATCACCAACCAAAACATCATCCATCTCCTCTACGTCCACTACCACCACATCATCACCACCAGCTGCAGTTGTCGACTCCCCCTGAGTTGTGGAAGTTCCAAGAGCTTGATCAGTTCTTGGTAGCTCACCAACTGCATCTTTCGACGCACTGGGATCATCGTCTCTGTCATTCCTTCTCTTGGTCCTCAACTCGTCGCCTTTACAGCTCGTCTCCCCCTGAGATGCCAAGAACTCCTTCTTAGCATCTATGATCTTTCCATGTTCTACCAGCAGGGACGACTGGATCTGATTCTCTGCAACTAGGCGTTGAATAGCCTGGGTCTGGATAAGATTCACCCTTGATTGTTCTGCCACGACCCGTTCAAGTGCTGCTATTCGTTCTGAGTCTGAGAGGGTTGCATCGAAATCGAACCTCATATGTGAAATGTCTTGAGTGTACTGAGGAGGGATTTCCGATGTCACCGGGACCTCAGAAGTAGAAATAGACGTAACTGCAGGTGGTATCGTCACCGATAGCCCTGCAGTGGCCACAACAGTCGACTCAATAAAGCGTGCCACGACCTCCGATGGAGTAACAGTCGGAGGCGGCAACGAAACGCTCACGGGAGCCGAAAGTTGGAAAGTAGTGGGTGGAAGGCCAAATGTAGATGAGGTAGCCACCACGGGAACACCCGTAGCGCTTGGCCTTGTAACCTGTAGGGATGAGGGAACCATTGTCATACCGGATAGTGCTGGTGGAGTGAAACGTACCACCCTAGAGCTTTCACCGGCTCCTGATCCTGCACCTATCCGTTCCCTTCTTGACCTTCTTATCAACTGTTGTACCTCTTCCTCAAAGTCTGACTCGTCATCATCATCTGTTCTCTTTCTTTTCCCATGTAGTCTTTCTCGAGTCACCATAATCCTTCTCGCCTCTGCCACTTCATCATCAGAATCTGAGCCAGCCACCGTTGTAGCTGCCCTAGTAACATGCACAGTCGAGGCACGTTCAACAGGGACCTGAACGTTCTCCTCTGGATCCACCCGATCCATATCAAAGAAGCCTTGACCACCAAATTCTGCATCAAGGTCCACGTTCTCCTCCGGTGACACAACAGGAGCAGCAGGTATAGCTTGAGGTGCTCCTGCCTGTTGTGGTGCCGGGTCCCTAAACTCATCCCCACGAGCAGGCACATACCCCGGGTTGATTAAGTACCCAAAGAGTGGAGTATGGCGAGGACGAAGCTCAGGTTTGCTCCTCGCACTGGAGGATCGATACTGGGCAAAGATCCGTTTGTTCACACTCTCTACATATCGGATCGGACGACGCTGAGGAAGTGTTGGAGCAACATGATTCAAGATCATTTGTAGGAATCTTGGATACATGATGAATCGCTCACGCGCCATCGCTCTTCGTTGACGATCAATCTCATAAAAGACCATCTGACTAAAGCTGAATCGCTTGTTGTATGTCAGAGCAGTCATCGCTGACTGCATGGTCGCGCCCATGCCATCAGTGCCCGCCTTTCTCCCTGACATGCATACTATCATAACATGCATGAGAAAGCGCCACTGGTCAAGCAGAAAACCCTTCCTTCTCTGCGAATCCCCCAAGGGACCTGAATAACCCATCCTCAAAAATGCTCCATCGCGGAAAGGAGCTACAAACTCTGTCGGGTCATCCCTTGTCTCGTTTCCAAACTGCAGAGCCGCCCGGATATGTTCAGAAGAGAACTGAACTCTTTGATTGTTTACTATTGCTCGCATCACCGGGGGTTCGACTCTACAGTCGTATTCCACAGTCTGCCAGAAATCCTCAATGTTGGGTAAGGATATCGGCAGAGTTGTTGTAATGGCGTGGAATATCCTTGAGCGTAAAAGAAATGTGATGATTTCGCGGAAATCATCAACTCCGCTCGCTTTCGGGTCTAATGTTATGTACATGTTGTGACCCAGGAAGAACTGTCTTTGTTGATCACCTCCGTCATCACCGCCTGCACCACCTGCTCCAGCAACAGCAGCCATATCTGCAATAAACAGGTTAAGTTAGATAAACATCAAAGCGAATCACAAGTTCGCCTGTTACCATGAGCGAAGTTGTGATCAATTCTGTATAGGCAAAGTTAAAGGTGAGGCGAAGTTGGGAAACAACTTCGCTTCAACTTGAACTTCGTCTGATAATAGTTAAGTAAAATGATCCAGGCGAAGTTAATGAGAACTTCGCCTAACCACAACATCGCCTCCTAAACTGTTTAAAAAGTAATTATCAGGCGAAGTTAGACCTTAGGCGAAGTTACGGATAACTTCGCCTAAACTGTAACTTCGCCGAATTCGAAACGGCGACAGTGAAGGCTGTTGAATCGAATCGATTTGGACAATTTTGAAGATTTCGGCCAGTTAACACTTGATTTTGAGTCGATTTGGACGATTAATATGTTTACTATCACGTGAAAGTAAGTATGAAAATCAGGTGATAATGGTCGAAAGACGAGGTCAATAATCGAGTCGAAACGACCGATGATTAACCTCAAAAACAATGATATTAGACCCCTACACACCTATAATCGGATTAGAATCGGAAAAGAATGAACACAGAAGATCGATGGATTATGATCGATAAGTTCGCCTAGGTTTAGAAAGATAAGTTCGCTGTGAATTTGAAATAATGATACCGTTTGACTTTAAAACTTCTTTATATAGGGCCGCAGATGTACCGGCGAAGTTGTAGATAACTTCGCCTATCAGGCGAAGTTATGCAGAACTTCGCTGATATTAAAATTTTTCAAAACAAACCCCATAATTTGAACAATTTGCAATTAGGTTTTAAAACATCCTTTAAAGTGTTAAATGAAACGATCAAGACCAAGTAACCAGGTATAAAATCAAACAATTACAAAAGTAACAAAAATTTGAAAAATTAAAGTACACGGGATCAAATTTCAGTCTCGACAGGGACTACCATGTTTTGGAAAAGATCCGAACAGGAATCATACTAATTTCGTGACTGTCACACAGATCCGTGTTCAGCTGTATTATGACATAAAGAAACAGGTTGTAAGCAGGTAATATACTTAAAATGGTTTTCATCGTTTCTGTGATACGAGTTAGGTTAAATTAAGCTCAAAACTTAAGTGGGCAACAACTCAGAGATTATGATGCCTCCTATCTATTCTCAAGGCGTATTTGATTTTCCCCAAGTCACCCCAAATTGACCTCAACCCGTAGTGTCTGATTAAGTAGTAATTACTCTTCGATCTTAGACTCTGTTTCCCGTTCACCTTCTTGTGTCTTGATTGATAATCATTATCATTATGAACTCTAGAAATTATATATATATATATATATATATATATTTTTAACGCGTATATACACAACTTCAAGAAGAAAATAACTGCAAGTCCCGAATCTGGATCACTGCAGCGTCTTGACACTCTATCTTCACGGGAATTAGAACACTCACGGGCTCGTGTATGACTGGGTAATCGATTTTCTGCCTATCATTCGGAAAGATATGTATGAAGACATGCACAACTCTTAAGGAGTATCCACAAAAAATCGAGTAGATTTAGTTAGTATCACTTCTACTTTTACGCACCATAAAAAGCTACCATGACATACAATGACTGTTCTAAAGACTTTTAAGCCTAATAACTTCACTAGTTAAGCACACAGAATCAGTATATCTATCACTTTCCAAGGTTGGATCAATTTTCTGTTAAACATAGTAAAGTAACTTCTTACGAAGTAGTAGACTTGAAAAATAATTTCATCTCCCGAAAAGAAAAATTTAACTTCTATCGCCCCGACCAGATCAAAGTCTTCAGGTTAACGGCTATCCCGAAGATCCAATGGATCAGCTGGACCGACCACATACTAGTATGTGTCCTTCTAACTAAGTATGATCGACTAATTTTCAGCGAAAGAATGAAAACTCATCATAAACCGCCCCGGTCACTTTCAGTCATCTGGTTAATAGCTATCCTCATATTCTACAAGTAGAAATGAGGACCAAACATATCCTAAGACATGTCCTTCAAACTGAGGCAACTGACATAGTTCTAAGCGATAGTGACGGTTTTTTTTTTTTTTTTTTTAATCAAACACAAAGCATGGTTACTCGGGATTGATCATCCCATTCAGCTCAACAAGGTTTTGAAATCTAGTTTTGTCAAACGCTTTCGTGAATAAGTCAGCGAAATTATCTAACGTATCAACCTTTTCGAGCTCAATCAGCTTCTTCTCAGCACAATCCCGTATAAAATGATGACGTATGTCAATATGTTTAGTTTTACTGTGCTTCACGGGATTGTTAGTTACTGAGATAGCAGCTGTGTTATCAATGCAAATAGGAGTAAGTGAGAAATTCAGACCATAGTCGCGCAACTATTGTTGAATCCAAAGAACCTGGGAGCAGCAGTTGGATGCTGCCATGTATTCTGCTTCACAGGTTGAAATTGCGACTGAAGTCTGCTTCTTGCATTGCCAAGACACCAATCTGCCACCAAGAAACTGACATCCACCAGTTGTAGACTTCCGACTCTGATTGCACCCTCCATAATCAGAATCTTTGTAAGCGACTAGCTCCAAGTCTCCTCCTCTCGGGTACCACAACCCCAGCTTCGGTTTGCCCTTGAGATAACGCAGTATCCTCTTCGCACCCTTCAAATGAGATTCTTTTGGGTTTGCCTGAAAGCGTGCACAAAGACAAACAGCAAACATTATATCAGGCCTAGAAGCAGTTAAGTACATTAAAGAACCTATAATAGCCCGATATTGGGTTGGGTCCACGTCTGCATCGTTGTCTGAATCAGCACCCAATTTGTGATTGACGCAGACTGGAGTATCATATGGAGTGCTGTCCTCCATCTTGAAGCGTTTGAGAACATCATGGACATACTTCGTCTGATGAATGAACATCCCGTCTTTCTTCTGATCAACCTGCAATCCTAAAAAGAAAGTTAGTTCACCCATAGCACTCATTTCAAATCTCTTCTTCATGACGGCCTCAAACTCCTGACACATGGCGACCTTTGATGCAGCAAAGATAATGTCGTCTACGTAGACTTGCACCAGTAGGAAGTCGCTTCCTTTTCTCTTGAAGAACAACGTGCTATCAATTTACCTCTTTCAAACTCATTCTCAAGCAAGTAATCGGATAACGTTGAGTACCAGGCACGAGGTGCCTGATGTAGTCCATACAGCGCTTTACTTAGCTTGTACACGTGATCGGGAAAGTCAGGGTCAGGAAAACCCGGAGGTTGCTCAACATACACAACCTCGTCGACTTTACCATTTAGGAACGCGCTCTTCACATCCAACTGAAAAACTTTCATCTCCTTATGAGCAGCAAATGCCAAAAACAGCCGAATGGCTTCCAATCTTGCCACAGGAGCAAATACTTCATTGTAATCAATCCCCTCTTGTTGATTAAAGCCTTTAACAACCAGCCTCGCCTTATTCCTGATAACAACCCCTTTCTCATCTCTCTTACATTTGAAGACCCATTTAGTGCCTATCGCATGCACATTCTTCGGTTTTTCAACCAGATTCCATACTTCCATTTTCTTAAACTGAGCTAACTCTTTTTGCATGGCTTCGACCCACGAGCTGTCCTTAAGAGCCATTTGATAGTTCTTTGGTTCAATCTGGCTGATGAAGCAGGTGTACAAGCATTCGTTGATAATGCCCGTGTCTTTAATGCTTGTGTAAACACAGGTGTGCTCATTCAAGCTTTTTCTTGTTTGTACACCGGCGGACAGATCACCTATCACGTTCTCCAAAGGATGATCTTTGTGAATTCTCGTAGTCGGAACCGAACTGACATTTAGATTATCTTCCAAGTTCGAAGATAGCTCAACCATGGTTGATTGATGTTGAGAATGAAACGGATTGATGAATTCCTCTTCAGTAGAGGCAGCAGGGGTATTGACAGTATTTGACGAGGAAGGCTGACATTCATCATACTGTGGTCTTTGCACCAAAGTGTCTTCCTCATCGCATATCATCTTCGTAGCAATTCTTTCCTCAGCTTCTGCAAAATCCAGATAAGGTATGTTAAAAGATTTAAAGAGTCTATCATAGTCGAAAACCCCAGCGGGTCCCGTGCTTGGTTTTGGTGATTTGTAACTTGTGATATCAGTGTTACATACCACCTCAACCTTGCTGGTTGATGTATTAAAGACCCGTCTGTTGGGAGTCCCAACAACGTATCCGACTAAGATTCCTTCGTCGGCTACTCCACCAAATTTTGAATTGGTCTTTAATATCGAACACGGGGACCCGAATGGTTCAAGACCACTAAAGTTGGGTTTTCTCCCATGCATTAGTTCATAGCAGGTTTTATTTAATCTTTTAACAGTTAACACTCTATTAAGGATATAACAGGCTGTAGCAACAGCTTCAGCCCAGAACACCACGGGAAGTTTCGAATCAGCCAGCATGGTCCTGGCTCCTTCTATCAAAGTCCTGTTCTTCCTCTCAGCCACTCCATTTTGTTGCGGAGTATACGGTGCGCTGTATTGGTGTTCAATCCCCTTCTGTAGGCAGTCCCCTTCTGTAGGCAGAAGATCTCCATCTGATAGTTCTTGAACTCAGTCCCATTGTCACTCCTGATGTATTTAACTCTTTTTCCCATAATGTTCTCAACTTTGGTAATCAAATTTATTACCATCTGAACAGTTTCATCCTTCGACTTCAGGAAATATACCCACGAGTATCGAGAAAAATCATCAGTAATCACCAAGAAGTACGATGTTCCCCCTAGACTTTTTACATTCACGGGACCAAAGAGATCCATGTGAAGTAATTCTAGGGTACTGACTATTGAGTTGACCTTCTTGGTGTGATGGGATTTCTTGTGTTGCTTTCCCTTCTTGCATGATAAGCATTTGTCTTCGAAGTTGAAATTCTTCAAGGGAACTCCCAACACAAGCCCACTTTTGACAAGGTAGTTCATCTTACGAAGATGAATGTGCCCCATTCTCCTATGTCATAATTCGGACTCTGATTCAGTCGCTTTCGACAAAAGACATGATTCTTCAGTGGCCATTTCAGTAGATCTCATATCCATGATATACGTATTCTTCACTCTCGAAGCCTTCATAACAATCCAGTCCTCTGGTATCTTAAAACCAGGATGCAACACAATCGCCTCATTATTGGTAAAATGCACGGTGTAATCCTTGTCACAGATCTGCGAAACACTCAGCAGATTGTGCTTCAGTTCTTCAACAAAGTTCACTTTCTCCAAAGTCATCTTTCCATTCGACACCGTCCCTATTCCTGTAATCCTTCCACCGCTCTCTCCTGCGAAACTCACTCTTCCTCCTTGAACAGGTTTCAAGTCGTGTAACAATTTCTTGTTACCCGTCATGTGCCGGGAACAGCCGCTATCCACAACCCATTGATTGTTGGCCGCCCTGTTCAACTGTTCCTGCACGATTAAAGCAGATTATTAGAATCTTGGGACCCAAGACCTCTTGGTCTTGGGTCGATACATCCCGTACCTTGGCTGTCCAAAGTTAGTATTATAATCATTTCTGTGAGTCCTAACAGGATACCTTCTTGTGGATTGTCTATGAGGCCATCCAAACCGTCTTGAATTAAATGAATTATTAGTTATGGTTTGGGTTTTACCAGTGAAAAACTGAGATCTATTTTTTTGAAAACCTGGATTAGTCCATTTTCTGAAATTCGATGGGTTTTCAGTTTTATCATTAAATCGATTACCGTTAGCTCTTTTCTCAGATTTTGAAGGCCTCACTCCTCTGGATTTCTGCTTCAGAGGGCAATCAGCAACAAGATGTCCTTGTTGATTACATCTAAAACAACACATGTTTTCAACTTTCTTATCAAAAGTTATCTTAGGTGTTGAGGCCGTATTACTGCCCGTTTGTCTCACATATGGTGGGACATACGGGTTTAGTGGAGACTTCTTTTCAGATGTTTTCTTTTTCTCTCCACTTTTTGGTAACACTTCCTCTTGATTTGTGTCACACGACTCAGAAGACTTGTCCGAGTTAGATGAGACAGGACTCGGAGCAGAAATTTTAACACTTGCAACAGGCTTACTAACTTCTGGTTTTTTAGCAGTAACTAGAACTAGAACTGTCTGACCATAGTCAACATCGACAGATTTCTGATTACTAGGGTTAAAAGTGTAATTATGATTGAAAGGTGGTGGAACTTCATGATAACCAATTCCTCCCCTTTTTGGAGACCCTTGATCACTAACGAGGTGATCAAGTATAGCGGAGGAATTTCTGAATTGTTCAAGTTTCCTGTTAAGTTCCACCACTTTTACCTGGTGATCAGCTATCTGTTTTTCCCTCTCAGCTATTAGTTTGGTTTTCTCTTCTAGAACTTCATAGCTAAGATCAATCATGTTAATTTTTTCAGCAAGCTTTGCTTTAAGACTTTTAATATCTGTTTCACTAGCTTTAATTTTTACTTTGTAACTATTTTCTCTAGCTTTAGTGAAATGATGATCTTCTTTTAAAGTTTTATATTGCGCATCCAAACTAACAAACTGATCAGTTAGAGTTGTCAGTTGTTCAGACAGAAGTTCACACTTAGTACAAGGGAGTTCGGTACTTACCTCGGAGAGCTGGTCTGCTACATCTGCCATGTACACTTCATTTTCGCCAGTTCCCTTCTCACTATCTGCATTTTCGATGTTTGCCAAGTTGGCCTGTTCAAATACTTCTTCAACATGCAGATTCCAGTTGTACTCTTCATTCTGTCTGGAAATCATTGCTCTATAGTCATTACCACTCCCACTTTGCTGTGTAGATCTATTCTGACTGCGTTCTACACGTTCATTCTTGCATTCTTTTGCAAAGTGGCCATTCTGCTGACAGTTGTAGCAGCGAACCTTAGACTTATCAAACCCTGGCCTCTCTCCGACAAACTTCCTGCCAGTCTTCTTCATGAACCTCTTTACCCTTCTCACTATCATGGCCATCTGCCACTGCAGATCCATCTCCTCCAGATCATCAGCATCGATCTGGTCATAATCTTCATCCAAAACTGCAGGATCAACGATCTTACCCTGAATGTAGTTCTCATACGAAGCAATAAAAGATGCATAGAGAGCAAACTGCTGTTCAGCAGATTTGACACTCATGGGCATCTTCGAGTAGTTGTTGTTTGAAACACTTGGGGAATAACTACTCTTGGTCGCTTGAGGTTGAGAAGTATTTGACCCTCCAGCTACATAGCACACATCACCGTTCATATTGAGAGATACATGTCCCTCATGTGTTGAGCTCGCGCCTGACTCTCCCTTAGAGTAATAAGAAGATGATTCCGTTTTCGAACTTGATCCGGAGTTAACCTTTGCCCCATACATACCCGGATCTTGAACCTGATCTGTAGGTGTCTCCTTTCGTACCATGTTCAGTTCAAACGTTCTCAGCTTGTTAACTGCTGTCTCAAGGTCATAGTCAGCAAAGTCTTTATCTTCTCTCATCAACACAGTATACATCTCCCATTTTGGTGGGAGAGCATCAAGAAGCTTCTCAACAATCTCATCTTCTTTGTATGCAATTGAATAGTTGCTGAGTTCAGTCATCAGATGATAATATCTGGTGATGATATCATCAAGTGATTCGTTTTTCAGATACTTGAAGACCGAGAATTGGGTTTTTAGAAGTTTAATCTTCGAAGCACGAATTCCCACATTGCCCTCAAAACGGTTTTCAAGAGCTTCCCAAAGCTCTCTAGCAGTCTTATACTTTCGGAAGGTGTGAAGTATCTCTTGTGGAAGAGCCATTTTAGTTGCTGCATGAGCTTTACTTTCTGCCTCATACATCTTCTTCTCTTCATCTTCCATCTCTTTGTACTTCTTGATCTGATCACGACCTTCATACTCAGTAGTAGGTGGAATGTAACCATCTTGTATACACACCCACATCTTGGCATCTTGATACTTGACATATTGTTCAAAACGATCTTTCCACGCTACATAATCCGTTTTCTTAAGCATCTTGAGTGCCTTTGTAGCTGAACCTGCTTCTACTTCCATCTTTACTAGTTCAGTAATGTTTATCGAAGACATCTTTCTCTAAACTCAAAGAAATCCAAAAATAAAAATTTTATTTTCAAACAGCACTGTAGGCGAAGTTGTGGATAACTTCGCTTAAAGCTTAACTTCGCGTGAATTTGTAACGTCGCTCACTTTCTTAAATTCGCTGGATTGGCGAACTTGAGAATAACTTCGCTTAAGTTGAGCGAACTTGGGAGGTAGGCGAAGTTGAGGGTAACTTCGCTTGAAGTAAGCGAACTTGAAGAGGTAGGCGAAGTTGTGGATAACTTCGCTTAACCTTATATCTTCGCCGAAACCCTACTTACAGTGACTGCAACTTCGCCTGATGAACACGAAGTTTCTGCAGATTAGATTTCTGGGTTTTTCGAGGTTTGTGAAGGTGTTATGGGTTGTTTAAGCTTGTAGGAGATGAGTATGACACAAAAACTCAGAAAACTCGTCCCGCGAATAGTCGAACGGAACGATTTCTATACCCGCGTGATAATCCCGAACCACACAATCGAGCAAACGCTCTGATACCAATTGTAGGTTCCCAGCCGGATCTACACGAGATATCGCGTACTACGCAGGTGCGGAATCCCTACGTAAGACGTTACGAGTATAGAAAACAATACGATTAACACACGATAATCAAACACGTTGTATACCAACCTTAAACACGTGATACGAAGATCACTTGATTACAGACTCTCTCTGACTCAAATACACGAAAACTGAATTCTCCTTTTTCTTTTTTTTTCTTAAGCCGTAACAGATGGCTTATATAATCACGACAACTTCGCCTGGCATGTTCAGGCGAAGTTGTCACTAACTTCGCTTGACTAACAAGTTCGCCCATATCAGCGAACTTGTTAGCAACTTCGCTTATACAAAACATAAAATATTACAAACGCGATTACAGACACTAGACACTGAACTACTGACATCATGCACCAACAGTGTGCTATCGATTGTTCCATTAGGGTTATACTCGTTCCCGAACGTTGAGATTATGTTGTCGTCGTAATAGGAACCAATGAACTCGGGACCCATATCCATAACCTCCACACGATCTCCCATCGTAAACTTCATGATTTTGGATTCAAGAACAAGGGATCATGAAGATGAACAATCAAAGAAAAGGGTTTTGAAGCAAGGGATAATGAAGATAAAGATTCAACATATAGCATATGATATGGACGGACACGACAGGAATAACTATAATCTCGTGTCATTGGTACAAATTCTTCTCAAATGCGTATTGGAAACGGAATTTAAAATGAACAATTTTCAAGGTTTTTAGAATTTGAACAGATAAGTTATGAAACATTACAAACTGTTTGAAAAGGCTGCTTTTGAGATAAATATTTAGTGGAGAAAATATGGACGACTTCCTCAAGATTTTCAAAAATTTAGACGGCTTGTCAGGAATTTTTACACGTGCCAAATTATAATTGGTTTAGAAATATTGTCGGATCTTATGATTCTTATCAGTTATCCCAATGTGTCGCCTCAGTCTATATTTTGTGGTTTATTTTGGGAATCTTGGAGACTTTTGGGGTAAAATACATTTTCTCTTTGTAAGGCCATATTGAGAACTTTTCCAAATATTTTTCCGGTATCATTGGTTCGAATATTTATACAATTAGAATTGAAAACCGGATCGAATTCAAAGTTGACATAACCAAACCGAAAACTGAGTTTTGACTTTGTTCAGCTTTACCTTAAAACGTGAATTTTAATTAGATGGAGGCAATGTTTTAAAAACCGATATTTTATTTATACTAGATTAGACTAAAAAATGGTACAACCGGTTGAACCGGGTTATACCGGGAGGTTCAACCGGTTGAATAGTTTACTTTATAATTTCTTATAAATGCAACTTCAATAAAAAAATAGTCTAAAAGTAAATGATTCCATAAAAAAAATAATTCAAAATTTAATCTATATTAAAAAATAATACAAAAGTACTCAATTTAAAAAAAAAATAGTCCTAAAGTTTATACATTTGAATGTTATTTGTTGGGTTAGAAGTAATTTTGAAAAAATACGGGCTGCAAATATCAAAAATTTCTCGGACATAAAACCGGTTTGCCGGTAAAAACTGGTACTTAAAAAAAACCGGCGATACGATGTTGTAGCAAACCGGCCAAAAATACCACACTACTATGCGAAATCAGGTTCAACCGACCGGTTTGAACCGGTTTTAAAACATTGGATGGGGGTTTATTAATTTGGATTTCAGATTCTTGAATTTTTGGGCTACATATAGAAAATTCATAACCTAATATTTTTTTTGTGAACTAACATTTTTACCTCACCCCCTTTAATTATAAACCCAAGTATTGAATTTGAGCTTCCACCAAAATAGGTAACACCTCTTGCTACTAGGTCAAATCCTAAGTGGCGTAATTCATAACCTAATACATGTAATTTCTGTTCTTTTCTTTTTTTTTCTTTTTTTCCTTTTTTTTAAATATTAGAAAGAGTTCTCTAGAATCGAAACTCGATCACCTAGTTCGGCGTTGGTTTAAAACTGGACCAAAAAATCAATTAAAAGTTCAGTTTAGTTTTAAATGGTTCTGGTTTGATTTCCGGTTTAGTCGGCTTGAAATGAATATTGAACGCCCTTACAAGTTTGAAAATTATTTAATTCATTCCTTGTGTGTATCATTAAGATGTTGTTAATACCATGAAACTTCCTATTAATATGTGAGTATTTGTTAGAAACGGTGGTTGGCAACGAAGAGCTTAATACAAGTCCAACGTTTCAAGGAGTTTAGGTTACGTGCCTTAAGGGGTTCAAGTTATCCTAAACATCCTAACGTTTTAGTTTTGGGCTTTGTCCATTCTTTGGTTGAATTTAGTATACTTAGGCTAGACTTGTTTTGAGGTTAAATTTCATTTCGGAAAAAGAAAAATATATTTAATACCACTTTATAAAAAGTAAAACATCTTTTATGAACTGTTATGAGCTTATAGTTTTATTCAGATTATTAAAATATATACTAAAGCGATTATATCTTAAAACGACATTCATATCAACATGATGATCACGTAGATGTTGAATATTTGGTTTCTTTGGATGCACTTTCTTATTTTCATTTTCGGTGTTTGTCCAAGCCATATATATATATATATATATATATATATATGCCCTCATTTCAAAGCTAATACTTTATAGTGGCCTATAGATGTAGGGTACCAAAAAGACCCAAATACCCTTAAGTACCACCCGCGGGTCACAGAGGAACCTCTAATAAGCCACCCGCGGGGCACACGGATCACCCGCATATCACGATAGAGGAAGAATGTCCTCATGTCACGCGCGGAAGCATCCTTACACCCTCGAAAGTCGTCCGCAAGATAGGACGTCAGTCCGCCCAAACGATCGAGAGGAAGTGCAAGCAGAACATCTGTCACCAACCAATTACCTTCTAGAAGAATATTCACGATTGTTACGTGAGGAATACGTGACCTACAAGCCAATGAACAAAGGACACCTGACCAGGTTGTTATAACCGTGCACATGGCCAGGGTGCGATCCGTCCTATCATTGGGCAACACGTGTCCGGGTTGTTATACCCATGCACATGGGACGTATGGCTTAACCTATCATAAAAGGACTCGCGTCCAGACGGTTATTGAAGATCTTCTAGAAGAGGACAGCTGGCCCAATCACCTTCCTACATCTTTCGGCTATAAATACCTTGTCAAACGGTATGAGGTAGGCATTCACTCACTTGTATTCTGACTACACTTAGTCTGTTTACTTCAGTACTTTCTCTATTCACGAACGTTACTAATTCTCACGCCGGAGGGTGGTTACAGGAAGACCCCCCCTCTTGTCCTTCCTGTAACGAGACTCACGGTGTCTATTTTGCAGGTTCTGGTCATTGGACTTTGGGGAGTTATACTCATATCATTGGTCGTTATTATCATATCTTACCCTGTGGACTCATTGGATCCAGGACCCATACCCGGGGATCGGATCCGTGTTTCTTCATTGGCGCCATCCGTGTCGGTGTTAGAACTGCATAATTTTTTCTCCGTTGGTTTTTTGGTTCGTTTGATATGAGTAAACTTCCTGAAGGGCCGACGGGAACTCCTGCACCTGATTCACGTGTAACTAACACAGAAGCACCTCCGGGTCTTAGTATTTTTGTACATATCACGACTCCGGGGGGGGGGGGGCGTGCTCTTAAACGTGTCACTGCTCCGGGGTCACGAATCACTGAGGTAACATCTGGGGGGTTTTCCCTAGAAAATGTTACAGCACCAATCGATCCCACTCTCACAAACATCGGACATGCCTTGGCAGCGGAAGATTCTAATTTGGGTCAAAAACGAATTACGGAAGAGACTCGCCGGAAACGGCCAGAATTGGATCTGGAAAATGATTCAGGCGATTCTGGCATCGCGAGATCTCATCAACGTAATTCTAGATCCAGAGGAACATTAACTCCTGAAGAGTGGCTCCACGTGCAACAACAAAATTTGGTGGCTGAATATGAGCGAAGAAAGCGTAATGAACGAATTCACGCTCTCACTTTGGATTATGAGGAATCTCCTAGAGGATCTCCTTCCCCTCCACCAATAGTGAGAGGAAGTCAGATTCGTTACAGCCAACAGGCGGAGACAGAATTTGGCGAATTACCGAGGCTACACCCTCGGCCTCGCATAGACATGCGGATACCATCCTATTTGGACGAATTTGATAGTTACGATTCATCTTATTACCAGGGAGATTACAGTATGTATACCGGGGATAGTAGGATGAGCTCACAAGCGAGAAGCAGTCGTCCGCATGACATAGTCCGCCACACCGAGTACCATAGCAATGTTGAACGAGACTTTACCAAACCATACCGCCCCGCGGGTTTCACCAAAAAATCGATATTCATAGCGAGAATTGCCACATCACCCTTTCCTGTTAATGCTAAAATACCTACATCGGTAGGTAAATACAATGGTATGACTGATCCAAGTGATCATCTCCAGAACTTTGTGGCAGTAGGTGGTGTTAGTGGTTGGACGCATCCCTATTGGTGTCACATGTTCGAGTTGACACTAACAGGGGCAGCAAGAGAGTGGTTTGAAAAGTTACCTGACGGTGAAATTTCTAGCTGGGACGATTTGGTAAAAAAAATTTCTCAACACTTTAGTCAGCAGAAGAAACACACGCGGGACCAATTAGAAATTTTAGATGTCGTCCGTCGCGATAACGAGTCTATAGAAGATTTTATCACCAGGTTCAATGACGAGAGCCTGAACATCGGTGGAATTAGCAAAGACATGCTTCGGGGTGCCTTCCGCAAAAACGTCAGATGTGACGATTTAGTCCGCACACTTACTGGCAGAGATGGAATGCCAAAAGAGTAGGACGATCTCATGACTGCAGCAAAGGTGTATGCGAACACTAAGAAAACATTGAGAAGTGGTAACTCAAAGCAAAAACTTAAAGTCAAGTTTCAAACTCCGAGACCAAATAGACAGGCAAAAGGTCCTATCTGGTCGAGACTTCAGCCAAGTACGGAAGCATCAAAACCATTTGATGCACGATCCCTCATAGGCAACAAAAACAAAGTGGGACCCTCGAACCGAAGTCCCAATAATTGGACTCCTCTTTCAAAGACTCCCGTCGAAATTCTCACCACGGAGAATGTGAATTTTAGAAAACCTCATCCGTTAACAAGAAGATCATTCCTTGACCCGAAAAAGCGTTGTTCGTATTATGATGACATCGGTCATAATACGAATGAGTGCAGAACATTAAAAAATGAAATTGAAGCAGCTGTAAAATATGGAAAACTTGGACACTAGGTAAAAGGTGGGAAACCTGACAATGGTAAAGCTCCCGCACGGGATATCCAGGGCCCGAGTAAAAAGCAAGTCAGAGATTTAAACGTCCATATGATACTAGGCGGGTACGATATAAGGAAAAAGAGAAAGGAGTCTGATGATGAGGAGTGGAAGAATGAGCCAATGATCTTTCCTCGTATCAAGGGGGGCCCGAATAACAAAAACCCCTCGATCATCACTGCCCAATTCGGACACTACCGTTCCCAATACGTCTTCTTCGACACCGGTAGTACTTCCGACATTATGTATGAACAATGTTTTGAACAGCTTGACGAGGAAGATAAGGAAAGATTAAAACCCATCCACGCTCCAGTATCGGGGTTCGGAGGGGAGATAATGCACCCGCGAGGTGTAATTTCATTCCCAGTCACCCTAAGTGACGGAATTCATTCTAGGACCGAGGAGGTCGAATTTCTGGTTTTGCCAGCAACATCAACACATGACATTATTCTTGGACGTGAAGCGATTGGTGACTTTAATGCTCATCCGTCCACAGCACACGGTGCAGTAGGAGTTCCAACTTGCACTGGTATAGCAATAATTTATGTTAATCGGCACTGCTTTGCAACCGAGAGCTCAAAACCAAGCAAGTTTCCAAAACAAACTGTGAAGACTGAACCAGAGAAATGGGTTTTGAACAAAAAATTTCCTGATCAAACTGTAACAATATGACCTGCTATTTCCGAGATAGTACGGACCTTCTTAAAACAGTTATTATCAAAGAATATTGATGTTTTCGCGTGGCAACCCGCGAATATGACTGGTGTCCCAAGGAACATTGCAGAACACAAATTAAGGGTAAACCCGTTGTTTACGCCAATTGTTCAGAAACAACGTAAGATGGGTCCGGAACAAACAAAAGCAATGAATGAGCAAGTCCAGGATCTCTTACAAGCTGGAATCATTCGCGCAATTCGTTATCAAACCTGGGTTGCTAATCCAGTTATTGTTCCCAAAAGCAATGGGTCATGGCGGATGTGCATTGATTTCAAAGATCTAAATAAAGCATGTCCCAAAGATTGTTATCCCTTACCCGAAATAGATCTCAAGGTTGATGCTGTAGCACCAGTCAAATTCAAATGCTTCCTGGATGCCTACAAGGGCTACCATCAGATCCGCATGGCAGCGGGCGACGAGGACAAAACAGCATTTCGTACCGATCAAGGCACTTTTTGTTACAAAATGATGCATTTCGGACTGAAAAATGCGGGAGCCACATATCAACGATTAATGGACATAGCGTTCAAAGATCAAATTGGCCGAAATTTAGAAGTGTATATTGATGATCTCGTAATAAAAAGTGTTGAGGAAGACCAGATGTTGAGAGATATTGAAGAGACGTTCGAAACCTTGAAAGGTATTAACATGAAGCTGAATCCGGCCAAGTGCTCATTTGGAATGGAAGAAGGAAAGTTTCTGGGAGTGATTGTCACAGATGCGGGCTTCAAAGCTAACCCAGATAAAGTTCAAGCTATAGCCCGCATGCCTTCTCCATCTTCCCTCAAAGAAGTTCAGACACTCAACGGCCGACTGGTTGCTTTGAATCGTTTTTTGGCAAATCATGCAGCCAAGTCTCATCCTTTCATCACAACTCTAAGGAATTGCCTCAAGAAAGCACAATTTAAATGGACCGCGGAAGCAGAACAAGCTTTCTTGGAGGTTAAAAAATGTTTGATGGAACTCCCAACGTTAACAGCACCTCACGCGGGAGAACCTTTGACGTTATACCTATCAGCTTCAGACATTGCTATTGGGGCCGTCCTTCTGACAGATCGTAAGAACGTTCAGACACCGATATACTACGTCAGCAGAACACTATCGGATCCATAAACAAGATATTCCATGCTAGAAAAACTGGTTTTGGCACTGATCTATGCTGCACGATGCCTCTGCAGGTACTTTCAAAGACACCCCATTAATGTCTTAACTGGATACAAGCTCAAAAACGTTCTCAGCAAGCCTGAATTGTCTGGGCCATCGAGCTAGGTGAACACGCAATAGAATACAAACCTAGGCCAGCAATCAAAAGGCAAGTGTTGGCAGACTTCGTGACAGAGGTCCCGCACCACAAAGAAAAATAATGTTTGATTGAGCAACAACCCCAAGCACATCCGGAATCAGGACAGATTTGGTCCTTATTTACAGATGGAGCTTCAAGCAGTGAGGGACGTGGCGCAGGCCTCAGGCTAATCAATCCCGAAGGCCATGAGTTTACATTTAACACGAAGTTGAACATAAAAAGTACCAACAAAGAGGCAGAATATGAAGCTTTCTTGGCGGGATTAAGGATAGCTAAAAAGCTTGGGGTTAAGCATTTGGAAGCCCGAGTGGATTCCATGTTGATCGCGGGACAGATTAACGACACATATGAAGCAAAAAATGATATCATGGCTTCATATGTGTCACAGGCGAAAGATCTGATGCTCCAATTCTCTTCTTGCAAATTTATTCATATAAAGAGAAGCGAGAACAAATCAGCGGATGCTCTCAGTAAATTGGCTTCAACAAACTTTGAACATTTTGCCAAAGACATCCGCATCGAAATATTAGATCGCCCGTCTGTTCCGCAGCATCAAGTTTTAGTGATCCAAACGGGAGTAGAATCCTGGATGACACCCATAATAGCATATTTGTCATCCGGAGCACTTCCGGAAGAAAAGGCAGTGGCCCGGAAGATAAAGCACAAAGCCTTGAACTATCAGATACTTGACGGTGTTTTATACCGACGTTCCTTCCTCGGACCATTACTATGATGTGTGGATGCCGAGGACGCAAACAACCTAATCAGAGAAGTTCACGAAGGCATTTGTGGTCTTCACGCTGGCCCGCGCATGGTCGTGGCAAAATTGATGAATGCTGGATACTGTTGGTCGGGGATGCACTTGGATGTGGTTAATGAAATCAGAAAGTGCGATTCTTGCCAAAGGCATGCCCCTAACACGTTACGACCAAAGAACAAGTTAGTTCCAGTCACTTCAGCTTGGCTGTTCCAAAAATGGACTATTGATATCATGGGACCTTTCCCTGAAGCCCCTGGACGGGTCAAATTCTTAATAGTAGCCATCGACTTTTTTACAAAATGGGTGGAGACCAAACCAGTTGCTTCTATAACAGCAGCGAGTGTTAAAAAATTCTTGTGGGAATTCATCATATGTCGTTTCAGCCCCCCCCCCCTAGAGCTCGTTAGTGACAATGGAACACAATTCACGGACAGTGGGTTACAAGAATGGCTAAAAGAATTACACATTTCTCAAATCTTCACCTCTGTAGCCCACCCGCAAGCAAATGGTCAAGTCGAAAGAACCAATCGGACGATCAAAGAGGGAATCAAAACGAGATTAGGGACGAAACGAACGGGATAGGTGGATGAATTGCCCTATGTACTATGGGCCTTTCGCACTCAAAGGAATTCCAGTAATTCCGAAACCCCCTTCAGTTTAACGTATGGCACAGAAGCCATGATTCCCGCTGAGATTGGTATCCCATCCGCCAGAGTTCTTATGATTGAGGATAATGATCATGAACTCCGGATGAATCTTGACCTCCTCGAGGAAAGGAGAGAACTAGCATCAATCCGCGAGCATAATTACAAATGACAGTTGCAAAAATATTATAACTCGCGGGTTCAAAGATGTGAATTCGATGCGGGAGACTTTGTCTTCCGCAATAATGAAGCTTCCGGGCAAGAGCCTCTGGGCAAGTTGGCCCCAACTTGGGAAGGACCTTATAAAATTCAGAAAGTTTTATCTAAAGGGGCCTACAAGTTGGAAAAGCTTGATGGGACTGAGATCCCTAGGACTTGGAATGGGGCCCAACTAAAGAAATGTTATATATAGTTTGTTCTTCTGGCTTGCGTGCCCAATTGAATGTTTACAATTTATGTTTTTTTTCTTCTTGTAAATTCGGCTTATGCCTTTCTAATGGAAATTTTATTTTCAGTCACTTATGACTTGTAATCCTTTATTGACACACAACAAAGATCCTATGAACACTTATATTATGACAAATAAACAAAGTGTACCGGATGCAGAATTAAAACTTTCTTTATTTACTCAAAAGGGATTACAACATAGATAAAAAGAGGATCAATTACAAGAACAGAAAAATTTATGTGGCAGCATCATCATGCTCAGCATCCTTGCCTTCCGCATCTTCTTCTTCCTCATTAAATTCTAGAAGAGCTTTTAGCTGTTGGATGCTGTCTTCCTTATCAGTGAGATCGGATATCTGATTCGTCAAAGAAAACTTCAACGAGTCAAAATCCTTCAATTTCTGCTTAAGGATGGCAACAGTGTCTTGCCCAGCTGGGATGTACTCTTCAGGAAGCTTCGAAGTTGAGCCAAATTGGTAACCTTCTTGGAAGCCCAGTTGGCGACTAGCTTGTTTAGAAGCTTTCAGAAGGATATCAACAGAATTCCCAAGCTCATCGCTAGCCCGAACATCGGCGATGACCTGTTAAAACAACCATGTTTAATTGACCTTCAATAGTTAGATTATTTATGGGAACAAACAAAAGACATACCTTGGGAATGACTTCTGCCAATAACCATTTTTGATCCGCCTTGGCCTGAATAAGCTCCATCTTATGGCCAGCGCACTCTAAAGCTTGGTCACGGTTTTTTGCATTAAGATCAGATAGGCGCTTATCCTTGGTCGCCGATTAAGCTTGAAGGGCCTCAATCAACATGGCCTGTTCAGCCATTGCTTTGGCTTGTTCTTCTAGTTTCTTTTGAAGAACAACTTTGGTTTCCTCAGCAGCGGACCGAGCAACCTTCTCCGCCTCAAGAGCCCGACGGACCTCTCGGTATTTGCTCATCACTTTACGAGCTTCCTCCTTGGCATCAGTTGCAGAGGCCGCCAGCTCGTCCCACTTCTCATTCATCGCCAACCAATCTCTAGTTATCTCTTGGCTGGAGGAAATAGCATTCGCCACATAGTAAGAATGGGAGTTCAATAACTCTTGACGAACACTATGGCGACGACGCTCCCTCTCAGCAGGAGGAAGACACTCCCGCAAAAATTCGAAACATACATTTACGTCTCGGAATGTAAAATCCCGACGTAATGTCTAGCGTGGTTGATGGGGGGTGGGATCTTCCTCCTGAGGATCTGGAGAAGTTTGAGGAGCGTGTGGGAACATGCTCACGCCTCCTTGATCTCTAAAAGAATGAACTTAATAAGAAGGCGATCTTCGGGCATGCTCAGAAGTGTCAGCCTCCTTGTTCTTCAAAGGAGAGTCGTCCGCCACCTCAATGGGCTCCTTGGCAGTGTTAGGAGGCGGTGGTGGCGGACGAAGCAGTGAGTCTTTTAAACCAGAAATACCTTCGGAAAGGTTTTCCAGGTTCACTAAAAACCATTAATGGAGGGTTAGGAGTACTCCAATCCAAATAAGATAACATAATAAAGAAAAGTTTTGCATACCTAACGAAGGATCCTCCGCGTCAAGTTGTTCCATACGCGCTTCCAAGGCAGCAGGATTTGTCTTTTTAGAATTTTTCTTCTTCAAGACAATCTTCACCGGATTAACCTTACGTTTGCCCAACACCTTGAAAACGTCCGCATCAACGACTGGATGTTTACCCTCAGCGGTGGTATCATCAGCTTCCGGACCCTTGACGTCCGCAGAAGTACCAGCGTCATCTTGACCCGCCGACTGACTAGCAGTGGCTAGTTGACGGGTAAGACCTCCTTCGCAAAGTGATAACTCCTCGCTAGACGAAAAGAGTACAATCACTCCGCTAGAAGTAATAGCAGTCACAGGTCGGGGTTTCAAAATTCCCTCACCTTTCTGGATGCAATCTTTAACATATGCCTCACCTTTGGCATACATCGCCTCAGAAACTTTGGGTTCCGGGCGGAAAGCTGTGGGAAACACGAAATTAGAACGAGTGCGCTCAAGAAAGGATGCATCCCTCTTGTCGATGGGGCGGCGCACCATCATTCCCCCCTCATGATTCAACAAAGTGCTGAAGGCGGAACCTTCACCTGTACAAACAATAAAACAAGTAAGAAATTGGGCGTTCATAAAGAGAAGACAGATATAACACGAAGCTTACTCTTGTTGGTCATTTCGTAATATGGTTCTAACTTTGGGAATGGCCACAAACGACTCATCTTGGCGCTCACCATTGCTCCTTCATGAATTGGGCACAGGGGAGTGGGCGTGGATATTAGCGTTTTATACCACGCCTGATCCTCATGAGAACTGGCGGGAACCACAGGCATAGGAGCGTCTGCCTTGCATTTTGTCATCTTGAAGGGAATGACCTCTTCTCGGATCCAGAAAAATTTTGGCTTCCAGCCATGAAGACTACGAAGCCACTCCGTACCTATGGTCCTCTTCTCGATGGATGCAAAACTGTACCATCCATCGCGAAAAGTCATTTTATAGAACACGGCAAACATGCCGACAGTCGGTTTAAGGTTGCGAGATTGGCAACAGAATTCGAAATGTCGAATCCTCAACATCCCAAACGGATGGATCTGGGAAAGATGAATCCCATAAGTTGTAAAAATCGATTCGACAAACTTGGTAATTGGAATCAGGAAGTTCCCCGTTGTAAAATGGTCCACATAGACAGCCATTTTCTTTGGGGGAGGACTAGTGGCAATAGAACGACTAGCAGGACGCTCCGGTTCCCATTCCGTCGTCAATCCGTATACGTTTACAACGTCATTATAATCCTCTTCTTTAAGGCAGACTTCAACCTCGTTGATAGTAGGGGTATTTTTCTTTTCTTTCACCATTTTAACACAGAGAGATGAAGGAATCTCAGAAAGAGGAAAAAATCTCAGAGAAGGTTGAAAAGTCTAGAGTGTTTGGGAGAAATCTGAAAGCGATAAAGATTAAATGGAAATCGCAAGGGTTATATTTATACCCATCGCAATTAATGCGATCCATAAAGTGACAGAGGAGAGAGAAACCGCGGACCGCCAGATGGCTGACACGTCAGGCTGGAATTTCAAGATAATACAAACAGGCTGTCACTGGCGTTCTCCACATCTTGTCAGTTGTTTTCAAAGAGCTACTCTCTCCGTCATGTCATCATAGTTATCCAAGCGTTTAAACATTTTAAAGAAAGTTGTAAATTTCAAAAATATCTTTTAGAGATATTTTCTTCAAACAGTTGAATGTCCACAAAACTCAAGGAGATTTTTCTCAATAATTATTCAAAAAAAAAATAATTATAGAAAGAGAGAAAAAATTACAAGTTTACCTATGAATCTATCTTAAGGGTTTACAGTCGTTTCGTCTTACGGAGCCTTTGACGAAGTATCCTCCGAAGAATCGTCCTCAAACTCTTCACCAAGATAGACCTTCAAAAGACATAAACTATCATCCGCGGATGCAAACTCCGAAAGCATTTGCTGAAGCGGGAACACTAGGTCATCATGTTCTTTTACCCGCGTAGCTCGGGATTGCTTGACATCAACTCCATGAAGCGAGTGATCTTTAAATGAGCTATTGCTTTAAGAATACTTCATCCCTTCATGAAAGCCCGTGACACGCCCAAGTGAAGAGGAAGCAACCATCACAAGGGCAAAACTATCATTCAGCCCCTTACTTCCTTTGATATGGCGGACGACCTGTTAGGACAAAAACATAAGTCCCCAATATCAAAAGAATGAGAGTAAGAGAACAAGTAATAAAGAGTAACTTACAGCATCAACGCCCCGAGTAAGGAACCATTGACGTTCCTGCTCCGCACGTTCCGCCCGTGCTCGGAACTCCTTTGATTCCGCGATGGATTCCTCATGGGCTTGAAGAAGAGAGTTATAGGCAGTCTGAGTTTCAGCGGCACTCTGGTCTTTGAGTTCGACTCGCTCTATTTGCAACTTTAGCTCCGCCTCAAGATCATGAATTCGGGCACCCTGAAGTGCCACTTGATTTTCCAACGAGGAATTGATTTCCTGAGGACGGGCTAAATCGTCTTTATCCTTTTGAGCCTTTGCCCGATCAGCTTCACGAATGGCATTTTGCCTCTCACAAGCTTCTTTCCATCGGCGTGCTGCACTAGCATTACGGTCTTGCTCACTCTTGAGGACATTCTATGCATCAGTCTGCTTCCACTTAGCAATTTGGGCAGCAATGCGATACTCCTCATCCTCTTTCTTGGCAGCCTCAGTGGCCCACCGGGCCTCTCCCACTTTCCCGCCTAAGGTACGCCACTCACTTAGGACTTCTTGGCTACCGGCTAAAGCATTAGCTAGGTGGTAGGCCACATTGGCATGTAGGTCATGGCGGGAAAGATCGCGTTGATACTCCATTTCAGTAGGTGGCGTACAGTGTTCAACGAAATCCATACACGTACTACGATGAGAGAACCGTGACCCGTTAGTAATGCCCCATGGAGGGACAAACAATTCATGTGTATCACCCAGGCTCGTATCCCCGAAGTAACGAGAATCCAAAGGTTTAAGGCGAGCTGGGGTTGAAAAAGGTTGTTGGGGAGGAGACTCCTGAGTCCTGTAATCCTCCTCATTAACAACAGGATTGTCCTGCTGACCAACTGCACCACCCCCAGCCTGAAAAAGATAGTCAAAACGGGTATCAGTTTCAGACTGGGCGTTAGATCCTTCTATAGTGGCAGTATCAATCGGAGGGGTTGGCACCCTTTCCTCGACTAAAGGTGGGGATGGTTGATCCTCTGTGTTAATATTGCTAGGAGGAGTCGGAGGCTTATCCTCCACATTCTTCTCTGGAGAAGGAGATGGTTGCTGTTCAGTTTGAGAAGTTGGTGTAGGCAACTTCTCAGAGACACCTTCACTAAAGATCAGTGGGTCTACAAAAACAAAAGCCATTTTTAGCTACACATTTTATGAAAGTATAGTACTTAAAAAGATTAATATGTACCTTCAACAGTGTCAATACGGTCAGCAAGGCTATATTGTGGCTTCTTAGGATGGAGAATTTTTCGTTTCTTCTTCGAAGGACCCATCTCAGCATCCGCAGTCTTGACGCCTGCTTGTCCTGCTTGAAAAGCCATAAAAGCTCTCTTTCTCTCTAATTCTGCCAACAAATGGGAGACAGAAGAAGGTTCAGGTGTGTCATCATCAGATTCCCTCTCTCCTTGGGAGATCGAGAAGTCAGAACTATCGCCGTCGTCATCACTCGACAATAAAGTGGCGATCGTCCCGTAAGAAGTAATAGCAAAAAGCGGATGAGGGTTTAGAACATACGCATCTGTCTCAAAGGTGGCGTTCGAGACAATAGGCTCAGCCCGCACCTTCTTTAGGAAAAGGAAGCGGGACTTAGTCTTCTCAAGAATAGGCATGTCACCGGCATCCCGGATGCCATGTCGGACACAACCCCTATCTTCAAAAAGGGCATTAAACATCGAACTTCGACCTGAGGAGATAAAAAATTTAATAATAGAATAAATCGCAAGAGAAAGAAAAACAGTAAGGATAACTTACATTCATATAAGTCAACAAAAATGGGCTCCATAAATTCAGTTGGCCACAAACGGCTCATGCCTGCCCACACTAGAGCTTCTTCTGGCAAGGCCCGCAAAGGTGTTGGTTCCATCGTAAGTATACGATACCATTCTTGACCCTCATGAGCAGCGGAAACAACGTCAGGAAGGGCAGAATTCACCGGACGGCGAACCATGTCTTGCGGCACTACGTCCTCAGAAATCCAAAAGAACTTATTTCGCCAATCCGTGGATACCTTTTCGACTTCATATACGATACGTCGATCAGAAAAACCTTGACACGTATACCAACCATTACGGATAGTAAGACGGTAAAAAACTGGAAATCGATCAATATGTGGCACCATGTTACGTGCTATGCATACAAATTCATAATGACGAATCCGCATCATAGCACGGGGATGCAATTGATATAAGTGAATCCCATAGGCAGTTAACACCTTCTGAAGAAATCTCGTTATGGGCAACCGGAAATTCCCATGAACAAAATAATCGGCATACAAAGCCATTTTCCCAGGCGGTGGGAAACTGACTATTGAACCGATAGAAGGAAACTCTGGCTCCCACTCGGGTGGAATACCATACGTCTCCAGTAGCTTCTCATATTCTGAATGGTCCCAAGCGATCTCTATCTCATCAACTTCAGTCTGAACATTCGACATTATAGACGAATTTAGTAAAAGGATTATAAGAAAGTTCAGTGCTTTATCAGAGAAAAAGCAAAAGGATGTTCAGGAAAATCAAAGGAGATAAAGCTTCAATAGGAAGTTTTCTCTTCCTTTTATACCCATCGCAATTAATGAGATGGGATATGAACAGTGGAGAGAGAAGATCATCGCCCAATTAGTGATTGCCACTTCACGTGGGAATTCCGAAAAAGAGAAAAAGCTGCACAGTCGGGTACAGTGACAGCCGTCAAAAACGTCCCATCATCTATTCACGCGCCTGCGAGTGGTCAACTTGTCCTTTTTTCATGATTATCCATACCAACAGAAGATATTTTTACCTAAAAACTTCGAAATTCAAAAATCCCCAAAACTCATTAGAGTCTAAAATTTCACCCGCATAAAGACCTCACGCGGAAGAAACACTGGACTGGGGGGACTTATAGAGGTAGGATACCAAAAAGACCCAAATACCCTTAAGTACCACCCGCGGGTCACAGAAGAACCTCTAATAAGCCACCCGCGGGGCACACGGATCACCCGCATATCACGATAGAGGAAGAATGTCCTCATGTCACGCGCGGAAGCATCCTTACACCCTCGAAAGTCGTCTGCAGGATAGGACGTCAGTCCGCCCAAACGATCAAGAGGAAGTGCCAGCAGAACAGCTGTCACCAACCAATTACCTTCTAGAAGAATATTCACGATTGTTACGTGAGGAATACGTGACCTACAAGCCAATGAACAAAGGACACCTGGCCAGGTTGTTATAACCGTGCACATGGCCAGGGTGCGATCCGTCCTATCATTGGGCAACACGTGTCTGGGTTGTTATACCCATGCACATGGGACGTATGGCTTAACCTATCATAAAAGGACACGCGTCCAGGCGGTTATTGAAGATCTTCTAGAAGAGGACAGCTGGCCCAATCACCTTCCTACATCTTTCGGCTATAAATACCTTGTCAAACGGTATGAGGTAGGCATTCACTCACTTGTATTCTTACTACACTTAGTCTGTTTACTTCAGTACTTTCTCTATTCACGAACGTTACTGATTCTCACGCTGGAGGGTGGTTACAGGAAGACCCCCCCCCCCTCTTGTCCTTCCTGTAACGAGATTCACGGTGTCTGTTTTGCAGGTTCTGGTCATTGGACTTTGGAGAGTTATACTCATATCATTGGTCGTAATTATCATATCTTACCATGTGGACTCATTGGATCCAGGACCCATACCCGGAGATCGGATCCGTGTTTCTTCATGGCCTTAATGCACCAACATAGTATTTCTTTACCATTAATACTTAGTATCTTCAAAATTATAATTACAACTCTTTATTGCCCCCGTTAAAGCTAAGATGTATATCAAGTAGCATCATCTAATTAATTTAAATTTATGGTGTTTATCGGATTGGATAACAGATTATTCGATTTGAAATTGTTGGATTATAAATTTTAGGATCCTATCCGAAACATATTCATATCCAATCCAAATCAATTTGGATCGGATTCGGATAAAATCTAAAATTTGAAATTAACCAATTAATTCAAATTAAACTGAACAACAAAATTATTCTAATTTTAAGTTATTTATATTTTACTAGTTTAGAATCACAACATACTAAATTGAAAATCACAAATTAGTCTTGAACACAAATTCAAAGTTTAAACCGTAAACCTCAAGCAATAGAGACGACTTTTAGTGCTAGGTCGAAATGAAATGCGCCTAACGGCTAGCGTCGTTCCATTAATTCAAAAGTAGATTAAAGAGTGGAACTACATTACTAGAAGCTTATTAGCTTAGGGTTATTGTTAAAGAGCAATATCCCACTAAAAACATATTTTTTATCCGAATTAAACATATAACAGAATAATTCAAACAATCAAAATTTTCTATCCTAGTATATAAATAAGAATTTAAATCCATTTATTTCAGTTTTTTTTTTAAATTTCATTTTTTTAACACCACTAATCTAATCAACCACCTTGGTAAGTGAAGAAACACTAAGTGAACCCTGGGCAGATTATAGATAATCTGGGGGTTAAGTATTGTTTCCCACGAGGATGAGGTCCAGCAGAGAAGGTTGCTCTTCAAGGGACCTGCAAAACAGACACCGTAAGCTCGTCACTGAGAAGGGGGGGTTCCTCCTTGTGACCACCCTCCGGCGTGAGAATCAGACTAGATTGCTCTGAATATAAGTGTATATTAAGAGATTGCTAGATAAGATTGAGATATCAGATGATGTCCTTACCATTCCAAGGTGTTGGAGTATTTATAGCCGAAGGTAGGTTTCCTAGAAGGTACAGCCGGCTGAATAGTATTCCTGTTCCACCAACAGTGGACTACGCACAGGCCATGCTGGTTGGTGGATAGGCTACGGCCGACAGTAACAAGGTCGGCTGTACACTGTTCCTTTACTGTCGGCTACACACTGTTCCACCAACTGTAGGCTGCGCACGTCCCATCGTAAGGGTTGGTGAGTAGGCAGCGGCTAATAGTGACAAACAGTACTAGAGGGTGCTCCTCCTCGTACTGTTGTCGGTGAGCTGTCACCCTGTGATTGGTTCATGGGCTGTTCTGGTCAAATCGTCTGTTCTGCCCATACCTTAGTAGGTATAGTACAAAAGATCTTCCAGAAGCATAAGGACTGGCTCATTTAGGCGGGAGAATTCCCGCCTTGCTCATTCCTTCATGTGACTACTGAAGTAGCTAGTGCCTTGTGCGTGTAGCCTTGCTGTTAGTGCGGGTAGCCTTCCCTGATGGCTTGTATCCGCAACTGCGGGAACAGGCGGGGTACTTCACCATTGGGAGGCTTTCCCTGCGGGTACAGCTGGCGTACTGCGCGTAAGGTTCTCTGAGCATGGTGGGTCCTGCGGGAGCAGTTGGTCGTTGCGCAGACGTCCCTGTTCAAGGTGAGTCTTGCGGGTCCAACTGGGCTCTGCTGGGACCTACCTCTTCAAGTCCCCCCAGTCCAATGTTCTTCTCATGAATTATTAATAAGTGAGGTGAACTTTTGGACTTAGCAAGGGGTTTTGAAAAGGGTTTAGTTTTTAGGTTTTCCGTGGTGATTCTTCCCGCGGTTTTCCTGATGTCACGCAGAAATTCCCGACTTTTCTGCTTGATCTTTGGGTATGAAGCGGGTAGGTTTGTAACCTCCTCGCAAGTCAGGAGCGTTGAGTCCCACTTGTGTGGATTCTCCATGGGGTTTTGGTAGTTTTCAACATACTTATCAACTATGCTAAAACCACCAATTCCATCTTGGAGTTTCAAACAATATGGTTCTCGACGTTCCCGTTACGCGGGGATGTTATTCCCGTTTCCGCAGGCATGGCCCAGAAGATCCTTCTTGGTTTAAATTCCCTGCAGAGTACTAAGTATGTGAAGGGTTTTGCCTTGACACTGTACCCGCACTCGTCTTATGGTTACTTTACTTCCAAGGTATTCCTGGCGTCAATTCCCTGCGGGTGCTAAGTATGTGAAGGGTTTTGCCTTGACACTGTACCCGCACCCGTCTTATGGTTACTTGGTTGCCAAGGTAAGGGGTATTTTCCCGCTTACTTTTGAATCTTTTTGAATTTTGAAATTCGAAGAGTTGGTGAAAGGATAAGAACAGTCCAAACCTCTGAAACGTCGTGCGACGGTTTCTTCTGACTGTGTCAGGACGTGCAGGAAGTTATGGTGACGTGACAGTACCTGGTCATTTCAGACGCTTTTTAAGGCGCGTGGGCGCGATTTTTCGGGCGCGTGGCCGCGAAATTAATGGTACACGTCCTTTCAACAGCTGTTGCCAGCTTGCTTTTTGCCACGTGTCATAGTTTCATTGCACCTTCGATTTCTCTCTCTTCCGCATTAAATTCACCGCATTAATTGCGATTAGTATATAAAGGGGGAGAGGGTCCTTTGCAATTCACACTTTCACTTCTCTCTTCATCTTCAAAACGATTTCCGGCGAATACTCATCTTTTCAGTCGAGCATTCCCTTGAAATCGTTTTCTTCTTTTATATCTGCAAGATGTCGTCTCGTGATCTTGAATCTACAGCCGATGACAAGAGTACTGCTGGCGAGTGCCAGTGTGCTCTGCCTGTCGATCTGTATCAGTACGACGTCAGGAAGTTCATGCTCGAGTCTCTCGAGCCTGAGTTTCCTGAACCCCATCAGACGGTGTACGATGCCCCCAGAGGCAAGATCGGGGTATATGCTGCATTCTTTGTTTATGGGAATCTTAGGTTCCCATTGACAAAGTTTGTGTACCGTGTCCTGGAGAGGCACGGTGTGCACCTGACCGAGGTGCACCCGATGGCGATTGCCAAGATTCGGCACTTCGAGTGGGTGTGCCGGATTCTGGGCATTGAGCCCTATGTTGACCGCCTGATGACCTTTTACACTTGGAGGTGCATCCAGGGGTGGTATACGTTGATAACCCGAATTAAGGGTTTAAAGATTTGCGCAACCTAGCGCAGTCTTCGCTCGTGGAAGCGGGAGTTCTTCTACATCTCCGCTCGCGCCATCCCCCTTGCCATGAAATTCAAGAACGGACAAGCACTTCCCAGCCTTCACGCCTCCAACTACCAGGAGGCGGAATGGTTCTCGAAGATATCCCGGGTCCAATCTCCGGTTTATCGGTTTGCGGAGTCCGGGATGGTGATGCTCGGGATGAGCCGGGTGTGGAAGAATGCGGATGCGCGAAAGATTTCGATCGTCCTCGAATACGGTTCGAACTCTGTTCCTTACGGTATGCCTTGTTTCTTTTTGTTGATTTAGAATCTCTTCTAACTTCTTTCCTGTTTATTTCAGAGGGGAACGACTTGCAGTCGCTCATGCACCCGCGGGAGGCTGACGGTCCCGCTCGGATGGGTACTCGCGCTCTAGACGAGAACGAGTTGCCCATCCTAGAACAAACGGCGGATCGGTTCGTGGAGGTCTATCCGCTAGGCCACGAGATCCTTAGCGCCAGGCGGCCAGGTAAGGCGCTATTCGACCCTCGACCCCTCAATGTTGAAACCTCTGCTGGAATTCCTCTAATCGTATGTTCTGATGAGGAATCCGCAGATGGTCCTCCGTTGGTGCGGAAGAAGAAGGCTGCCAGCGGGAAGGGGAAGGAGAAGGTGGCCTCCACTGCCGATCCGGCGCCTCGGTCTGATTCGGAGACCGAGAGCGAAGAGGTGGCGGGGAATCCTGGTGGTGATAAGACCGCTCCGGAGGCTGCGACGATTGTCACCTCCGGAGAGCCCAGGATAACAACGGTGACCAGCGTGAAGAGGCCGGCTCCATCGGGTTCATCCCCGCCCGTCCGCACTTTCAGGCTCAAGAAAACCCGTAAGTACAAACTTCCTTTGTCTTTTAACTTCATAGTTTTCCATCATTGATACTTATCTTCTTTGTGCAGGCGTGGATGTTGACGCATTCCAGGGTGGAGCGCAGAGGAGTACCTCTCCGCCAATGACGGTAGGCTTGGTCAGCCTACCTGAGGCGACGACCCAGGCGCCTGCGCTTGCTTCCGCTGGTTCAGTTGCTCACTCTGAGCAGACTGTTCCAGCTGTGACGACGTCACCGCCGGCTGTGAGTGCCATTTTTACCGCATCTTTCACCGAGCCGGCGGTTACGTTTGCTGCGGACTCCGCAGCGGCGACCGCGGCGGACTTCACCATGCCTCCTCCGTCATCGGCCTCGACGGCCGATCCTTCAGGTACGCATGGGGCTTCTCGCCAACCTCTGCCTCCTTCCCATCTACCTGACCTCTTGGACGGATTTCCCTTGGGTTCAGGTGACGGGTTTGGCGGCTATCGGCCTGTTATTGACCCTATAGGTGCGTAGGGTTCTTTTGGCCTATTTTATATATATATATATATATATATATATATATATATATATATATATATCATCTTTTCCTAACTGCTTTCTGTTTTTTGCAGTGTCGGATTCCAATGAAGTGTATGTTCCACGATGGAACATCCGCCGAGGAACAACCCTTCGCACACCTGTGGAGTGCGTGGAGTGGGCTCGTCACGCTGCTCCCAGTGGTGCGTTGGGGGAAGCCATGGCTAGCTACCAGGAGGGTAGGCTAAGCAATGAGCTTCGGGTTCTCCTGGCCCGGATGCAGCCGCGCGTCGAGCTGCTTTGTCGTGAAAACGACAAGTTAAAAGCAGCTCGCCTTCAGGAAGTAGCTCAGGCGCGGGCTGTCCGGGAGGAGAATAGGAGGCTTTCCGCCGCGGCGGCGGAGAAGGAGAAGGCGTTCAAGGCCCTTGAAGTTGAGGTTCAGGCCCGTCTCGAGGCTCGCTCCAAGGCTGCCCAAGCTGTTAATGAACAGCTTCGGCTGGCTAAGGAAACTGCTAGGAACACAACTGAAAGGGCCACCAAGGCTGAAGCTGTTGCTGAGCCTCTACGCGTGGAGAATGAAGAGCTTAAAGCCAAATTAGAGGCTCTCCAGCAGGCTCATGATGCCTTGGCGATGGAGGACGCGAAGAAGCTCCAAGAGATCCTGGACCAGAGGGGCGTGCTTGACCACACTGAGCGGAAGCTAAAGGGCGTCGAAGAGGCTGCTGCAAAGGAAGTGTTGCTTGCCAACCTTAATAAAAGTGAAGCCGAACGCGCCTGTACCCAAGCTCAAGCCGCCCTCCAAGAAGCTCTGGTTGCCAAGGAATGGCTTCTTCGAGAAGCGTTGTCTCAGGTAAGCTTTTCATGTCTTTACGCTTTTCTTTGTATATAGAAAAGGTTCTGATACTTGTATTTTTTTTTTTTTGTAGGTTGTGCATCGGGTCTTCTCAGAGACGTCTTATGACGATTCTATGAGCGCAGCCCTCAACGCTTCTCATGAGGATGGGGAAAAGGCCGGCTTCCTGCTTGGTCTAGGGTTCGTTGAGAAAGGCATCCCGCCTTCCAACTTCCCTTTGTATGATGTGGATACTGAAGCTGTTTATGACCAAGCAGTGAACCAGTATGCCGCCTTCCCGCATCCGGTGGTGGAGAAGGTGAACGAAGTCGCTGCTGCTGATGATGGGCTAGCTATCCTTAAAGCTTTCCTTGAACCACCACGCTCTACTGATGGAGCGGGTCCAAGTGGAAGTGGTCCTGAAGCTTAATTCTGAAGATCCCTTTCCACCATTAGCGTAGATTTTTGCTTTTGTATAGCTATCTTTGTAATATTTGAATTTGATGGAATAAAGATTGTGTTAGTTCTTTGCCTTGTTTATTTTACGCATGTTTTGATCTAACTTAGCAATTTCTTTAGTACTTGGATAAGTTAACTTTCTAACGTGGTAAATTATAAGTTTGTTTCGCTTCCTCTTTCATGATTGTGCGGGTATGACCGTCACTTACACTTAGTAGGATGGCTTAACTTTACTTATATCTGACCTGCGTGGAAGTTTTCCTCATCTTTTCCTTTGAAATTTTCTAAGTGTTTAGAATAAGTTAACCTTTGAACGTGGTAGATATGTAAGCTTTGCTTCCTTGTTCGTGATTGTGCGGGTAAGACCGTCACTTGCACTTACAAGGATGGCTAAACTTTCCTTACATCTGACCTGCGTGTAGGTTTTCCTTAAAACTTGAAATTTTTACCGTTGTGTTTATGCGGGTTTTGCCGCTTTCCACACGTAACAACTTACTTCTTCCCCGATTTGTGTGGTGAATACCGGCACATCAGTGTGGGAAGTTCATAAGTATAAAGGTAAGGCTATTAACACATTGTGAAAGGAGAATCATTTCCATTAGAAGTGGCTCTAGGCCTTTTCTTTACAAGTTTGGAATTGATCTACATATAACATTTGCGTAATTGAGCTCCATTCCATGTTCTTGGGATGGGAGTGCCATCGAGCCTTTCGAGCCGGTATGCGCCCTTTCCCAGAACTTCTTTGATAAGGTATGGCCCTTCCCAGACCGGGGCCAGCTTTCCTGGGCGTTCTTGGTTCGAAGCCTCGTTGTTACGCAGTATGTAGTCTCCTACATTGAAGTTGCAGAGTTTTACCCGCGTGTTGTAGTACTTTTGCATTTGTCGCTTGTAGTTCTCTTCACGCACTGCGGCTAAGTCTCTGCGTTCCTCGGTGAGCATAAGATCTAACCGTCTTTCCGCATCATTGTCTTCTGGCTGAATCAAGACCCTTGGTGAAGGTAAACCAATTTCGACCGGGACCATAGCTTCAGTGCCATAAGTGAGGCTGAACGGGGTTTCTCCCGTACTGGCCTTTTTCAACGTTCTGTTTGCCCAAAGGACGTGCGGAAGCTCGTCCACCCAGCCGGATCTGTGTTCCAAGAGTCTTTTCTTTATGCCTTCAACGATGCTCTTATTTGCTCTTTCCACCTCACCATTACCTTGCGGGTGTGCCACTGAGGTAAAGGTGTGGGTGATTTGAAGTTCTTTCAGCCACTGCTGTAGCTTCTTGTCAGCAAAGTTGGTGCCGTTATCGCTCACCAAATTCTGTGGAAGTCCAAAACGACAAATAATAAATTCCCAAATAAATTTTTTGATATGTTTCGCGGTTGTTTGGGCTAAGGGTTTTGCTTCTATCCACTTGGTGAAGTAGTCGATGGCTACCACTAGGAACTGAACATTTCCTGCTGCTGTAGGAAATGGGCCTGTCACATCGATGGCCCACTTCTGAAATGGCCATGAAGAGGTGACTGGAACAAGCTCATTCTTCGGGCGGTGCGTGTTGGGTGCGTAAAGCTGGCAAGACCTGCATTTTCTGATGTATGCCAGCGCATCCATATGCATCCCCGGCCAAAAGTATCCCGCGTTGTTTAGCTTAGCTACAATAGTGCGGGGACCTGCGTGTATTCCACAGATGCCTTCGTGTACTTCCCGTAGGAGGTAGTCAGCATCTTGGTTGTCCACGCATCTTAAGAGTGGGCCAAGAAAGTTACGCCTGTAAAGGATGTCATCGATGAGTTGATAATTCAGTGCTTTACAGCGTAGTTTTCTTGCCTGTGTTTTTTACTCTGGTAGTGTACCTGCCGCAAGGTATTTTATTATTGGTGTCATCCATGTTTCTGTGCCGGTTTGGATGACACAAATTTCCTTGTGCGGGACCGAAGGTGTCTCGAGGAGTTCAATGCGGATATCCTTTCCTAAGTGGGTGAAGGCTAATGATGCAAGCTTGCTTAACGCATCCGCAGATTTGTTTTCACTTCGCTTGACGTGTATGACTTTGCAGTCGTTGAAATCGCGCATAAGGGATTTTGCTTGTGCGAGGTTCAGGGCCATTGTGTCGTTCACGGCCGTGTACGTCCCGTTGATTTGATTGGCTACTAACATGGAATCCACGTGGGCTTCCAAGTTTTTCACTCCCATCTTACGCGCAATTCTCAGCCCAGCCAAGAATGCCTCATACTCGGCTTCGTTATTCGTACTTGGAAAGTCCAGTCGAATAGCGTAAGTGTATTCTTGGCCTGCTGGGTTGGTTAGTTTCAGCCCTGCGCCTGAACCCTCGTTACTGGCTGCTCCATCAGTGTAGAGTCGCCAGACATCATTGATGTCTTGTGCTGGAGAGGGTTGAGCCTCTTCCTGGCTCTCTTTTTCCCACGATGCAGGCACTTCTGCAATAAAGTCGGCCAAAACCTGGCCTTTTATGGCTGGTCTTGGCTTATACTTTATCGCGTACTCCCCCAACTCAATTGCCCATTTGGCTAGGCGTCCCGATAACTCGGGTTTGCCTAGAACGTTTGCAAGTTTGAAGTTGGAGAGAATGGTGATTGGGTGACCCTGGAAATATCGTCTTAACCTGCGTGAAGCGTGTATAAGTGCTAAGACTAATTTTTCAAGGGTAGAGTACCGGGTTTCTAAGTCTGTTAGGATACGACTGACATAATAGATTGGCATCTGGATGCCTTTTCGCTCTACTAGCAGGACTGCCCCGGTTGCTCTATCTGTTGCGGAAAGGTATAGGATTAACTCCTCTCCCGCTTTTGGTGCTGTGAGCGGTGGGAGTTCGATCAAGCGTGACCGAATCTCCTGAAAAGCTGCTTCCGCTTCTGGTGTCCAGCGGAAGTGCGTTTTCTTTAAACAGTTTCTCAACGTTGACACGAAGGGAAACGACTTATCCGCGTGGTTTGCCAAAAAGCTATTAAGTGCCACTAGTCGTCCATTCAGTGTCTGAGCCTGTTTGATGGTAGTAGGTGATTCCATTTTGATAATGGCTTCGACCTTTTCAGGGTTCGCTCTGAAGCCATCTTTAGTGACGATGACCCCCAAGAACTTCCCTTCTTCCATTCCAAAGGCACACTTGCTCGGGTTGAGCTTCATGTTTATCTTCCTGAGCGTGTTGAAAGTTTCTTCGATGTCTTTCAACATCGCTTCTGGGTCAGGGCTTTTGATGACCAAGTCATCCATGTAGACTTCCAAGTTCCTCCCAATTTGGGCATGAAACTGGTTGTCCATCAGGCGTTGGTATGTGGACCCGGCATTCTTAAGTCCGAATGGCATCATTTGATAACAAAATGTGCCATCGGGCGTCCGAAAAGCGGTTTTGTCCTGATCATCAACGGCCATGTGGATTTGATGGTACTCCTTATACGCGTCCAGGAAGCATTTAAGGCGGAACGGTGCCAACGAATCCACCTTAAGATCAATTTCAGGTAACGGATAACAATCTTTGAGGCATGCTTTGTTCAAGTCCTTGAAATCTATGCACATGCGCCATTGTTTGTTATTCTTCGGTACCATAACGGGATTTGCAACCCAAGTTTGATATCTACTAACGCGTACGATGCCTGCGTCAAGGAGTTCCTTGACTTGGGTTCTACACGCGTTAGTTTGTTCTGGCCCCATTACTCTGCGCTTTTGTACGATTGGCGTAACAGCCGGATCGCATTTGAGCTTATGCTCTGCCTTACTTCGGGGTACACCAGTCATGTCAGCTGGTGTCCACGCGAAGATGTCAGCGTTTTTCTGTAATAAGCGCTTGAGTAAGGTGCGTGTGGGATCAACAACTGTTGGGCCAATGGAAACGGCCTGGTCAGGGTACTTGCCGTTGAAGGCCCATCTTTCTGGCTCGGTGATAGTTGGTTTAGCCATCTTTGGTTTGGGTTTAGATGAGACAGATGCGATGCATACCTGGGGAATGCCGGTGATCATCGCTACACCCTCAGCTGTTGGCCATCCCATCATGCCGTGGACTGAGGATACCACGGCGTTGAATCTTGCCATCCCGTCTCTTCCGAAGAGAATGTCGTATGTGTGGTGTGGCTTCCTCATTACGACAAAATCCACGTCTTCTGTGCGTGAGTGATTCCCGTCTGTAAGAGTGACGGGGAAAGATAGGATGCCCAGGGGGGTGTTTGTGCTGCCATCGAACCCTTCCATCGAGGCGCAGATCGTTTCCAGGCACTCTTTGTCTTCGTCATCTAGCTTGTCGAAGAACTGCCTGTACATCACCGTTGACGAGGCGCCGTTGTCAGCAAGAGTGCGAGAAGTGATGTAGTGCCCCAGCTGGCTTTTGATGACGATAGGGCCTTCTTTGCTGGGTCCTCCTGGCACTCGCGGGAAGCGCACCTCAGCTTCCTTCCACGCACATGGTTCTGTCGTTCGCCTTTTTCTTCCTCTGATCTTGCCATGAACCATGTTGATGCTGATGTCAACGGGCTTTCGTCCGTTGCCTCGGTACCGGTTGTCGTTCCTTCCTCCCTTCTTGATTGATGCCACCAGGTGTGCCAGTCTTCCATCCTTGACGAATGCTTCAACAATATCCTTCAAGGATGTACACTCTTCCGTACTATGACCTTTTGTCCCGTGGAAGTCACAGGATTTGCTCTGATCCGCATTAGGTCGCTGCCGGATCATTGGAGCTTTTGGCCATGGTAGCTTTTCAGTGGCAAATATCTCCGTGACGCTTTTGGTGAGTGGCGTCCACCGGTGTTTTTGGCTTGAAGGGTGTGTGTGATTTCTTCCGCCAACAAGAGGGTGAGAGCTGGATGAGGTGTCAAAGTTTACCCTTGACTGCCAGATACCTAGCTTCCTCTTTTTGTTCTGTCGGGCGATCCGAACATTGTTTTCTCTAGTCCTCTGCGTGTAGAGGTGTGTACTCTGGGGAAGATCCCTTCCCAGCTGCTTCTCCGTCTCGGCAAAGCGCTTGGCCGCCGTCATGATGGCATCCCATGTTGATGGCATGCCATCCTTACCCGTCAATGTGCGGATAAGCTCTGGGTATTCGGCGCCCTGGATGAAAGCGGCGCGAACAAGATCTTCACTTATGTTGCCGAGACTTAGCTTTTTGGAGTTGAAGCGAGTGATGAAGTCTAGTAAAGATTCATCCTCCTCTCTAACGCAGTTGAGGATCGTCCACTGTTCTTCAGTATATTTCCTCTGCTGGCTGAAGTGCTGGCTGAACTTGTTCTGAAAGTCCGCCCAATCATAAATGTGGTGGACCGGTAAACGGTCGAACCATGCCCTGGCCGCTCCAACCAGAGTCATCTGGAACATATAACACCACGTGGGTTCCGTCCAATTACTGACGGTTGCCCCCGCAATGAATCTGTTCAAGTGGTCGTCTGGGTCGGATAGACCATCATAAGTGCCAATGTTGGACATTTGTTTGGCACTTCTCGGGGCGATTGCTTCCGCAATGTCCCTTGCGAACTTTGACTTTCCTGCATTTGTAGCAGTTGGTCTAAAGGTTTTGGAGAAGTCACGCGGGTTTCTCTCCGCATTCGTTGGTTTAAGGGCTTCCCCAAAATTCCTTTTTGGTTGGAAGTCCGTTTCCTTACGCTTCCCTTTCGCCTTATGGCGAGGGTTTGCGTCGGTATCGGATTCTTCCCTCTCATCGTCTGAGTACTCGCACTCACTGTTCATATTGAGATGTTGGCGAGTACTACTGAATTCGTCAGCCTGTTGAACTGAACGCAAGCGTTCATCCAATTCAGCTTGGAACTCTTTCTGACGTGCCTCGGCCCACGCCTTAACTTGATCTAGTGTTTGGCGAGGGACCCTCGTTCGTTTTTCCAACTGGGCATCAGTGAACCCCAGTGGAATATTTACTGCACTTGCCCCGGCTTGGGTAACCGGGGTAGTGTTCGTAAGATTTGTATAACCGCCGGTGTTCCCCCCAGTTGCTGGGGTTGTGGTTACCGGGGTTTCTTGGTCGATTACTGGCCTTTGGACCGGAGTAACGTTAACCATTTCTTCAGAAATTTTGAAAAAACTAAAGATTAGTTCTAGCTTTTATGCACGGATGGCGCCAATGAAGAAACACTAAGTGAACCCTGGGCAGATTATAGATAATCTGGGGGTTAAGTAATGTTTCCCACGAGGATGAGGTCCAGCAGAGAAGGTTGCTCTTCAAGGGACCTGCAAAACAGACACCGTAAGCTCGTCACTGAGAAGGGGGGGGGTTCCTCCTTGTGACCACCCTCCGGCGTGAGAATCAGACTAGATTGCTCTGAATATAAGTGTATATTAAGAGATTGCTAGATAAGATTGAGATATCAGATGATGTCCTTACCATTCCAAGGTGTTGGAGTATTTATAGCCGAAGGTAGGTTTCCTAGAAGGTACAGCCGGCTGAATAGTATTCCTGTTCCACCAACAGTGGACTACGCACAGGCCATGCTGGTTGGTGGATAGGCTACGGCCGACAGTAACAAGGTCGGCTGTACACTGTTCCTTTACTGTCGGCTACGCACTGTTCCACCAACTGTAGGCTGCGCACGTCCCATCGTAAGGGTTGGTGAGTAGGCAGCGGCTAATAGTGACAAACAGTACTAGAGGGTGCTCCTCCTCGTACTGTTGTCGGTGAGCTGGGGTTGCGCAGTTGGTCGTTGCGCAGACGTCTCTGTTCAAGGTGAGTCTTGCGGGTCCAACTGGGCTCTGCTGGGACCTACCTCTTCAGTAAGACTTCCACGGATGCAAAAATTTGTTTGTGTAGTACCAATTCCAACATAAGTAAAGTTCCAACATAACATTTTGTGTTTGTATAATGATAAAAAGGTATAAAACACTACTAAGGCTGTGTGTAATGGAGCGTGAGATTGGACGAAGAGGGCCGAGAACACCCCCCCCCCCCCCGACGATATGTGGGCGAAAAGGGGCCGGGGCGGGGTTCTTCTATCGCCGATGGGGTTTAAATAATAATATTATTATATTAATTTGACCGTTGTAACGGTCAAAAAAATAATAAAGCAATATATATATATATATATAATTGATTTCTTTTGAGAACCGCTTTGAGTTTTAAGAACTCAAAAGAACTCAACGTAACAATTTTTTTTTACACACGTGTAATACGTAAGTGTAAGTGATGTACAAAAAATTACGGTATTTTTTTACACACCGAATCGACTTATTACACATGTGTAACTAACAGTTAAACTTGTGTAACCATCAAAAATAATTACTCTCTCTCCTGGTTCATTTTTTAATTACATTTAATCTCAACCACATATTTCATGTCATTTAATTAAATGTGTGGTCCAAATTTGAGTTCTTAAAGTTCTTACAACTCATCATGGTTCTCAAAATATCTCTCCCCTATATATATAAACATACACATTCTTCTCCATTTACACAATTCATACCCAAATTCTTCAAAAAATTTAGCAAAATGAATCCTACAAACAACCCGAACCAACCGACACTCGTGGAACTCGCCGCTACCATGAGAGAAATCGTCAAAAAACAAAAAAAGTGTGTCGAGGAACTCAACGAGGCCATGAGAGAAACCGACAAACAACACGAAAAGATTGCCCAAATGTTGGAATTGCGGGAAATGAGTGAAGAATACAAATCCCTCAAAGCGGCCGGGTTACACGAAGAGGCCGCATTATTGCAATGACAACTAATGGAAAAAATGCGCGAATAGTATGGATATTAGTATTTTATTTAGTTATGTTTTTTAATATTTTTAGTTATGTATTTTTTTTAATTATGTATTTTTTTCTTTTTAATTTTAATGCATTATTAGTTATGTTTTTAAATTTTTTGGTACTTCTTTATTTTTAATGCATTTTTATTTAATTATTTAAATAAACTGGTTTTTATTTATTTAGTTTATTATAAAAAGAAAATAATAAAAAGGGAAATTATGGGTCAACTTGTAGCCCCTACACCATTACATCTCAAAAATAAATTTCCCCTCCATGCTGACTGGACGCCACGTGTAACAATTTATTCTCAATTATAGCCCCTACACTACACATGGCTTAAGAGAAAAAGTTTAAATAGTACGTATTTCACTTAGGCGGCTAGTATGAGTCATCCGATTCAAAGATGACAATTAAGGATTGCCATTGTCTATTAAATGTTGATTTGTGTGTGAATTTGCCATTTTCACGTATTAATTCTTTCGTCGACTAAAAGTCTAAAACTGTAACTTCTTTATATTAATATAACCTCAAATATATATTATAAAAAAATAAATGAATCATTATTACAAAGCATGTAACTTCTTTTTCCTCAATAATCTATCCTGTAACTCTCAACTTAAACCAAAGTAATACAAGCTAAAGCAAGCGGGTCAAACAAAGCAGGAAGCAGATACTTCCTTCCACTTGTACCATGTGCATTATAACTTGCACCCGTAGTCGGGTCCACCAACAAGTCCCCAGCGTACCCAGGATAAGCCCCATTCGCATACACCTCAGGGCACGCGGACGCAGCTTCTAAAGGTGCGCCCGCATCCCCTTGATAAAACCCGTTTCCAAACAGGTTCGTGGCCGTACCAGCCAACAACCCACCCAGGTTAATCACCATCCCGTCGACACCCACGTCGTTGTTGGGTGCGACGAGTGGTGCAGCCTGTGGTCCGTATATTGGCTGATGAAACGGCCACGCGCATTGACCCGAACACTGGGTCTCTGAGTTGCCTACCCAAATGTAGGCAAACTTGTAACTCTTTCCTTTAAGACTAAAGGGTGTGGGGGGCTTTAATGGAGGCTTTAGTGGGGGCTCCAACCAATAATATTATGACGTGTGGCAGAGAGAGAAACTGGATAAGGGGGTTGTTGGAGCCCCCGTTGGAGCCCTGGCCCCTGGTGTGGAGGGGCTCCAGCAGGGGCTCCAGCGAAATTTTTTTTTTTTTATTTTTTTATAAATATATTCAAACAACGTATTATTAAAAAAACTCATAAATTATTAAAAACACACACATTAATAAAAAAACACATTAATATCTAAAATTCAAATTACTAAAAAAAACATACTAAAAATTAAACAAACAATAATACTTAATAATAACACTAATCTAATACAAGATCATCGGGTCGCCTCGCCCACAAATGTTCAACCAACTCATGTCGAAGATTCCCGTGTATCTCACGGCTCTTGATATTTGCTATGTTATGAAGTCTTTGTTGATCACTGATTGTGGACGGTTGTGGCGGAATGTCACCTTGGTAGTTTTGGCAGATAGCTTTGCCCTCGTCTTCTAACGTCATGTTGTGTAGGATCAGACACGTGTAGACGACGTCCATTATCCTCTCCCGAGTCCAATAACGTATCGGGTTCGCCAGCACATAATATTGTTTTTTCAGACCTCCAAAAGCTCTTTCAATATCTTTTCTAGCAGACTCTTGCTTCTTCGTAAAATACTTCCGTTTATCGGCGATTGTATCTATAAAAGCTTGAACTAACAAAGCCCATTCGTTGTAAATACCATCGACCAGATAGTACCCGTACTTGAAGAGCTCTCCATTTGCAACAAAAGATTGAGGTGGTTCAACCCCGTCGATAAGGCCGTTGATCAAATGTGACTGGTCGATAACATTAAGGTCGTTATTTGACCCAGCAACACCAAAAAAAGCATGCCAAAACCAAAGATCCTGTGACACCGCCGCCTCAAGTATAAGGGTCGGCCCTTCATGATCACCACGGTGGAACTGACCTCGCCAGGCCGTTTGACACATAGCCCATCCAACATGCGTACAATCGATGCTACCTAGCATCCCAGGAAAACCATGTTTTTCTGCGTGCACCTCATATATGCGTTGGATGTCATACATTGTAGGTTTACGCAGATATCTCCGAGAGTAAATCGATATGACTCCTACGTATATAAAATAATCTATAAACATATAATATATATTAAAAAATGTAATAAATATTTAATAAAAACTAAAATTAATGTTTTTTACCTTGGCAGAAAAAATGAAGGGATTCACGTGCAACCCTTTTCGACATCTGTAAATACTCATCCAAAGCGTCCGACGAGATGCCGTACGCTAATTGACGGATAGCAGCCGTGCATTTTTGAAGAGAGGTAAAACCGGGGAGACCCCTAGCATCCTCCCTTTGTTGAAAAAAGGGATACCGTGCCTCTAAATCACTTGCTATACGCATGAACAATTGTCTGCTCATTCGGAAACGAGTTCGAAAATCCGACTCCTCGTATACCGGTTGAGGGCTAAAATAATGCCTAATCAAAGTATCGTTAGCACCCGATCGATCACGATCACGAGGTGGTGCTCTAACTCTCGGGACTCGAGGTTGATGGGCTTGATTTTGCAAGAGATCCACCACGGTTGCGGTCAAAACTCCCCCTACATGAAGAAGCAAATCATCCTATTCGGAGGAGTTGGAATCAGACGAGTACCACGACATTTTTTTTGTGTTAGTTTTGAGAGGATTTTAGGAGGAAAGGTGTATAATTGTGAAATGAAGTATATTTTATTAAGGTATATATTTATAGTTTAAGAAAATATTTTTTTTTTAATATTTAAGAGCCCAACGGCTCTTTTTCTAAACCCAATGCAAGTTTCTCTCTCTCTTCAGCCGCTAACCAGCTCACGCCTCTTTTTTTTTTCCGTTAGCGCCCCCGCTAGCGCCCTGGTGGTGTGGTGTTAGCGCCTGGGGGCGCGAGCGGAGGGGCTCTAGCGCCCCCGTTGAAGCCCCACACCCCTCAGCCTAATGTGTCTCATTTTGGGTGCAGATGCGGTACCGTGGGTCCCGCATCTGCTAGAGCAAAACCCATCAACGGTCACATCAAACGCTGTTAACACAGCGTTAACAGCGTGATGTGACTCGCCTCGGGAAGCTAACTAAACAAGATGTTTTTAAGATGTTTTTCAGTTAGCGACTTCCCGAGGTAGTACGACTCGTCGGAAAGTTGTTTCCCGAGTCGTAACGAAGCTAGCTTTGGGAATTCTTCATGGTAATAATTATCGGTGGTTCTCCACCACCTGGCGACGGATGGGTTGGTCGAGGAGTCGTAAAGTGACGAAATGAAGTCGGTGATAATAGCCTTTTGCGACGGTTTGAAGTTACCGTACCAAATAAAATTAACGGATATTTTACCGGTGAGGAGGGGCCCACCGTGGTCAGTTATAAACTCGGACGAGTCTTGGTTTGACTCAGTGAGTTGCCTCGCTCCGAGTGAGAGGTGGAGAATGGAGAATATGAATAGGAGGTGAAGTAGAGTGGTTGTCATTGTTGTGAGTTTTGAAGGTGAAAATGGGGGTATTTATATGGAGTTATGGACAAATGTTTTGATTTATTTGAATAATAAAGAGGTGGTAATAATAGTAAATAATAATTAAATGGGTTTATACAAAAAGTATATTGCTTAGCAGGCAAGAGGAACCTACAGCTGTTACTGCTCCCATACTGTTTTGGTTTTTATGAGTGTATGGCGACCAAAATTCAAATTTTCATGCTCTTTCTAATTTTATATTTTATTTAATAAATTCGTATTTTTTTAAATTTATTTTTATATATTGAAAGAGTTTTGTCATAATGTTAACTTTTAGGTTGAAATAAATCTTAGTGTAAGTATAATTGTATAAAATATGTCCTACAAATTTTAATTATAACTTTTAATTAAATGGAGTGAAACAAATTTTACTACACTTTGTTGCTGCTAAACTAAAAACGTAAATAAAATAAATATAGTGTGTTCAAGTTTTATTATGGAGTCAATTAAAGGTTATAACACACAAATTATAGTGTGAGTAAAGATATTCAGTTTATATAAATAATAACGGAATCAAATTTCCCTTATTCTTTATCCATAGAAACACCGCACTCTCCGTACGTTTCTCTCTCTACAACCCCAACGTTTCTCTCCGTACGTTCCTCGCCGTACGTTCCCAACGTCCCACACCTGCAAGTCTCTCCGGCGGTGTCACTGAAGAGTTTCCGGCACCGGGTAAGTACTCTCTTCTACTCATTTCTTGTCTTCATCGCAGGTTCTTCACAAGCCACCACCACGTCACCGTTTGAAAAACAAGGCGGCAACAGGCAACCAACGAACTTGGCCGGAAAATCCAACATCCCCGATCAGCGGCGGAGGACTCAACATAAATCAAAGCTCAACATCTCATCGACACAATCACACATTCATACTCTCTTCAAGCCGCCGGAAAAACGATTAAGGCTCTGTGGAGGTTGCTGGGTTGCTGCGAGGTGTTATCATTGAAGGATCTTAGCTGATTCACCCTCTGCCGCCACCGTAACACGTCGCCGGAGCTCCGCCGTCGCCGCCGCTCAACGCCGCCGCCGCCGAAACTCAAGGGTTGTAGATTGTGTCACGTTCCTAGCTTATTCTCGTTAGCTCACGGTGTCTCGTCCCGGTTTCAATATTGGTGACTTGCTAAAATCCCGGTGAGATCGTTTCATATATTTTATTTTTGTTGGCAATAGGCCTTGATGCTGCTAAAGTAGTCAGTCCAATTTATCTGTTACTGTGTGCCGTGTGTCTATTATTATTATTATTATTAGTTTTTGTTCCTACTATTATTATTATTATTATTATTGATTTGGTGTTCTATTGCTTGTGTTTGTGTGATTAGTTGCAACCATAGAGCGTAGGAACCATGACTATTACCTGAGACCATGTCCTGAATCGAGGGGTGTAGGAAAGAGTAAAGATAGGGAGCGTATATTGCGTTTGGCTTCTTGGAATGTAGGAACATTAAATGGTAAGTTGTTAGAATTGGTAGATGTGCTTAAAAGACGTAGGGTTCAGATAGCATGCCTCCAGGAGACTAAGTGGAAAGGACATAGAGGGGCTGAGTGTAATGGGTATAAGTTGTGGTACTCGGGGTCTGATGGAGCTAGGAATGGAGTGGGGTTTCTAGTGGCTAAGGAAATACACACTAGTGTGGTGGAGGTGATAAGACATAATGACAGGATTATGATGTTGAAATTAGTACTAGGAGAGGAAGTAGTGGCAGTAGTCTCCGCCTACGCGCCTCATGTAGGCCTAGGGGATCAGGAAAAGAGAGAATTTTGGGATTGCCTAGACGCAGTGGTAGGGGGCATACCTAGGGGGGAGAGGATTTGCATAGGAGGTGATTTTAATGGACACATTGGTAAGGCTAACGATGGTTTTCAAGCCGTACATGGGGGTTTCGGTTTTGGTGATAGGAATGAGACCGGAACAGATCTTCTTGAGTTTGCGGTGGCACATGACCTAGGTATTATAAATTCTTTTTTTAGGAAACGAGATTCTCATTTAATCACTTTTAGCAGTGGCGGACGCGACACGCAAATTGACTACCTTTTGATGAGGCGAGGAGACCGACGTTGGTGGAAGGACTGCAAAGTCATACCTGGGGAGGCAGTTGTGACTCAACATCGACTACTAGTGACTGATATAGCCTTCAGAAATAAGCTGACTGTTCGAGAGAAGAAAGGTACTCCGAGAATTCGATGGGGAAATTTGAAGGACGAAAATCTCCTTCTGTTTAAGGATAAACTCATACTGCATACGCGGGCTCGACTAAATGGGGACTCAACTCATATATGGGAAGCTATGGATACAAAGATCATCCAAGTAGCAAAGGAGACTCTCGGGGTCACAACAGGAAAGTCAAGTGGGCATAAGGAGTCTTGGTGGTGGAATGACGCAGTGCAAGACAAGATAAGGGACAAACAAGGATGTTTTAGGGAGCTAATGAGGTGCACGAATGAGGAGGAGCGAGTGGATTTGAGGGACAACTACAAAACGGCCAAGATAGAGGCAAAGAAGGCAGTGGCGGAAGCAAAGAAGGCGGCCTTTAAACGGATGTATGAAAGTCTAGAAACAAAAGAGGGGGAACATGCTATGTTTAAGATTGCCAAAGCCAGGGAGCGTAGAAGGCAAGATCTAGGACCGGTGAAGTTCATAAAGGATACAGATGGGCATGTACTGGTCAAGGAGCAGGACATCAAGCTAAGATGGCAAACCTACTTCCACAATCTTTTTAACAATGGGAGAGCTTACCAAGAAGAACATGACAACACAAACTTTCATCGACAACAATCGAATAACTGCTACTGCCGACGGATCACACGAGAAGAGGTGAAGGACGCACTTAGGAGGATGGGAAGGTCTAAGGCGGTGGGCCCAGACAACATACCCATCGAGGTGTGGAAGTGTCTGGGGGAGGAAGGAGTCATGTGGTTAACTACTCTGTTCAATAGTATTCTCAAATCAGGTAAGATGCCAGACCAGTGGAGGAGCAGCGTTGTAGTTCCTATCTATAAGAACAAAGGAGACGCCCAATGTTGTGGTAACTACCGAGGAATCAAACTACTAAGTCATACTATGAAGCTATGGGAAAGAGTGATTGAGGTTAGACTTAGACGAGAAACTCAGGTTACGGTCAACCAATTTGGCTTCATGCCGGGGCGTTCCACCACAGAGGCAATACACCTTATAAGAAGATTAATGGAAAAGTATAGGGAGAAGAAGCGTGATCTACATATGGTGTTTATTGACCTAGAAAAGGCCTACGACAGTGTGCCACGACAGGTGCTCTGGGAGTGCTTGGAGGGTAGAAGAGTGCCCAGGAAATACATAGAGATAATTATGGATATGTATACCAGGAGTGAAACAAGTGTCCGTGCGCCAGTGGGGGATACTGATTTCTTTCCTGTAGAGGTAGGTCTTCACCAGGGGTCAGCGTTGAGCCCGTTTCTTTTTGCAGTAGTCTTGGATGAGTTGTCAAAGTCGATTCAGGGGACTCTCCCGTGGTGCATGATGTTCGCAGACGATATTGTGTTACTTGCTGAGAAAAAAACAAGATCTAAACATGAGGCTTGAGGAGTGGCGAACAACCTTAGAGACAAAAGGTTTAAAGATTAGCCGATCTAAGACGGAGTACCTACACTGTGATTTTGGTGAGATAAACGACAGTGAAGACGCACACATCACAATTGAAGGGCAGGTGGTCCCGCAGGTAACGAAGTTCAAGTATTTAGGATCATTTGTACAGAGCGATGGGGAATTAGACAGTGATGTGACCCACCGAGTTCAGGTAGGATGGTGTAGATGGAAAGCAGCCACAGGTATATTATGCGACAAGAGTTTCCCGACTAATCTGAAGGGAAAATTCTATAGGGTGGCAGTTAGACCTGCAATGCTATATGGAACAGATTGTTGGGCCATCAAGAAGGCACAAGTGCGGAAGATGGAGGTAGCAGAAATGAGAATGCTACGTTGGATGTGTGGGCACACAAGGCTAGACAGAATAAGAAACCTTGTGCTTCGCGAGAGATTAGGGGTGGCGAACATAGCAGACAAGATAAGAGAGTGGAGATTGAGATGGTTTGGACATGTAAAGAGAAGACAGACGACGAATCCTGTTAGATCCGTAGAAAACATTACTATAGAGGGGAGGAGGGGTAGAGGACGACCGAAATTGACTTGGGATGAGAGGATTAGGCATGATTTGATAGACCTAAACCTCTCCGAGGACATGGTTGAGGATATGAATTCGTGGAGAAGTAGAATTAAAGTTAAGGATTTTTAGAGAGAATTGAATACCTTAGGGCTTAGACTTAACTTATTTAGGTCACATACCATAATGGTATTTCCCTTACATATTTTATTATTATTATTATTAGCTTTATATTGCGGTTAAACTGTGACCTTTTTATTAATATTATTATAATTAGTAGTAGTTTTTTTATATAACTGTTAAACTTTGATTTTCTTTTTTTGCTTCATACACATGTTCTTAGAGCCGAGGGTCTCTCTGGAAGCCACCTCTTTATTCCTTTGGATAGAGGTACGGTGTGCCTACATCCCACCCTCCCCAGACCCTACCTATAGCTCTACTGTCGGTGGGATTTTACTGGGTATGATTGATTGATTGATTGATTGATATAAATACTTAACGGCTAATTTTAAGAAAATAACAACTTTTAACTTTGAATACAATTTTTCTAGCTTTTTTAAAACTAAAACAAAAGTACTTAACATGTAAAAAGTGATGCTGCACTTAAAAAAAGTATACACTTGCAGAGAATTGTCATGTAAGTTTGTAGCATACATGCATGCTAAAATTATGAAAAAAGAACCAGTTCAGTTATATAAGTATACGGTTTATGACTACACTAAACCCGGTCAAATTTTAGGTTCGGTTATTTTAGTCATTTTATGTATTTCAACAAGAGTTCCGTCATATTGTTACAACTTTAATGAATACAAATAAAAATATCATTGTATATGAAAATTTTCTTTATTGTTACAATAACCGAACAGCTACGTGACCTATAAATGCATTATATGTATAATGCAAAAAATATATAAAATCCAATAAACAAGATAGACAAAAATATTATATTATTTTTAGTAATATAAAAAATAGATATATTTATATAAATAAGTTAAATGTAAAAGAGAATATTTATGGCAAAGGACAAATTACAGCACAGCTCAGTTACAGGCTATCGGGAAATTACGCCTAAAAAAGGAAAGGTGACAGCTAGGTAGAGAGAGAACACTCAACTGTTTACAGCTGGTGTACAATGCGTGCTTTCTGGACTTACGAAACGGGTCGGGTCATAAATTGTAACCATGATACAGAATCCAAAGGATGAACACCTGCCAAAGCTCTAATCCACGCAATGACACGTGGACTTTCTTAAAAAATTTAAAAGAATAATAGCAGTATTATTTTGTTAATTAAGTTTGCTTAAATAAAACAGTTACAAAACTTGTTTTAAATTAGGTAAGTTTTTTCTTCAATTGCTAGTTTAATTTAGAAAAATAAGCATTAAATAGTAATGAAGTTTAATATCATTTTTATTTAAGCCAACTTTAATTTTTTAACATTTATGTTATGTGGTATACATTTATGCTTCTTAACTTCACGTGGTCATTGTATCACTTATTTACCCTATTTTACCATACCTCACCATAAGAAAATTGTTTAACCCCCATTTAACTTTTTTTATTTAATGTAAACTTGATTCTTAAATTATTGTACACGTGTGTAGATAATTTTAAAGTCCATTAACTTATTAACCAACCATGCATTTAACGCTCCTTAATACATGAAAAAAGTAGTATGCCACTCGTTAACCTTTGTCAATTCTGCTTTAACACACTGAACGTTAAACAATATTAAAACTCAAGTGTTTTAATGGTTATAGAATATATAAACGCCTTCATTGAAACAATGAAAATTTAATTGCCATTATGTAACACTGTTCTTACATCTTAACTATTTATTGGAAACATTATATGTTTTTCTCATTTTTCTTTTTTAAATTATTTTTATACCTATGGTTGTAAAAATCTCGACCATACGTCGATTAATCACAATTAATCCCGATTAATTGCTATTCGTCTAGTTCCCACCGCCCGACTAGTAAATGCGATCACTACAACACTAAGTACGTCCTCCCAAATTATCTACCAATCCCAGTATTTTTACTTCACCATATGTATTAGATATGTTCCTTTGTTCGTTATCTTTTGTGTATTATACATCTTGTATGACCATGTGGCATGTATTCAAAAATCATCCGAATATAATAGAACTTCCTAAGGATGTGATTGGTGATATAGTGTGACCTCGGTTCTTTTGCTTGAGCATTAACACTATTGTTGTCACATAACATTTATTCTAGTCTCTCAACATTGAGTATCAGCTTCAGATCAACAATTACTTTTTTTCTCATGTTTTGTTGCCCTAGATGTTTGCTATATATTCAGACTCTGAGGTGGACTGAGTAACACATTATGCTTGTAACTTTTCCAAGTATTGTTCTATCTTTGAATGTAATCTCATGTCCATTATGTGTCGAGAATCATCACGACCCGTATAGAAATTAGTAGCATTAGTGTAACACCTTACAATGTGTTCCTTGTCCAATCCTCCATAAATTAGCAATATATCCTTAATCCTCCGCATGTATTGGTGTGACAATCGTCAATTTCAGGTTAACTCCGTTAACTCAACTTCGTCAATTCAAACTTAAGATCATTGAATCTATAACGCACACTTCATTACAGTTAAACTAGGGTTTAAATGACGCTTAACACTTACTACATGTGTAGTCTTTCGGGAATTGCACCGAAACGCAAACGAGTTGACGCAAACGATTGATGAATAAACGAAAAACGTCAAAACAGTAATTATGTGTTAGACTTATGTGTTAGACTTATGTGTTGTGTGATAACATGGTTATAAACGTTAACTCAAGATGTAAACAAGTTAGTTTAAGCTAGGAAAAGTAATACTTAAAAGTGGAGGGGCTAAAGTGTAACATAGTATTCTATAAATACTATGTTATAATAAACCCTAACTCTTATTTTTCTTTCTCCCAAAACCGATCAGCCACCCCCTCCATCCCTCTTGGCTGCCGTCACCTTCACACACACATTCAACCAAGAAATCAAGCTTGTGATTGAAGAACTAGGTGCTAGGAAGGTATAATTGATTATCCTATACATCCTTGTTACTTAATTTTGATGTTTGTTGGGTTAATTGTAAACCCTAACAGCCGATTTTTGTGTGTGTGTATAGTTAATATGATTGTTGTTATTTGAATGATGATTTGATAACTAGATTGAATCTTGTTACATGTTGATTGTTGTGTCTTTGATTTGAGTTCAAACAAAAACCCTAATCTTGTGTGTAATGTGTAATTGATGTGCATGGATGGTGTTTATGGAGTCTAGAGGGTTATATGAATGCATGATAGTTCATAGATTGTTATTATGTTGAGTTTGGATGCAAACAGTTTCTGGACAGAATGTGTATTTGATGTTTAAGTGACTGTAACAAAGTGTAAAAATGAAAATTGGTTGAGATTATTAATACTACAGTAAACTAGGTTGAGTCTAGTTTCTAAAGAATATAAACTTGTAATTTTTGGACAAGTAGAAGTTAACTTTTATGATTTTACAAAAACGTTGTGCAAAGCTGAGCTGTTAGACCTGCTGTTAGGTTGTTTTGTAAATGTTGTATCTCATGAACTACGAGACCAATTGGGTTGGTTCCACTTCTGGAAGTTGACTCATTGAGTTAGGAACCTAGCCCAAGTGGTCTTGCATTTATTGGATTTTTCGTTTAACGGGAATTGCAAACAACATTCTGTTGCGCATGAATTTGACTGTTATGAGTTTGCTGTAATGATTTGATGATTGTGAGAAAACTATGTGGAATAAAAATATAATAAAATATGTTCTGGAAACCTAAGACATATATGCTTCTGTGATGATATTTGGTAAATTAATTGAGATGCTATGATCGGTGGAATAGTACAATCTTTTAAGTAGAATTTCTGTCTCGGTGAAACTAGCTGCTGAGTTTTGTGAAAATGCATGAAATATGATACTTGCTAATTTATTATCGTGTTTTGATCAAATTGCCCTTGAGGGGAATGATTGCAAGATAATTGTCGTGTTTTGACTAAAATGCCCTTACGGGGAATAACTGCTAATTGATTGTCATAATTTGACCAAAATGCCCTTATGGGGAATGATGGCTAGTTAATTGTCATGATTTGACCAAAATGCCCTTACGGGGAAAAATTGCTAGTGATGTACTTTATGAATACATGACACGTATATGATTGCTTACACATGTAATGTGTCACAAATACACTTGTTAAAGTCACACACGATTCACAAACGAAACACGAAACATGTTATGTGCATAGGTATTATGTACCGGGTCTAGAGACTCGATAATATTCCGACACTTAGAAAAATCTCTTTGTTGTTTTAGAACGCTAGAGAGAGTTTTTCTGTGACGCGCATCTTGGTGATTTAATTTGGGAAATTCTTCGCAAACAGTGAGTTTCACTTTCCCCTCTTTAAACTGTTTTCAAACGCTTTTCACTTGGGGGAGATAACATACTCCACAACGCATTTAAGATTTTGTTATAAATTATATATCACTTGTAAAGGCTAAGTGGCAAACGGAACATTTGAAGTCCTACACATCGAACCGGTTAATATTTAGAATAGCGAGTCATTGTTGAGTAGTACTACTGGGTTTGACAAACCACACCCAACGCTAAACTCGACTGGAGGTCGAGCGGGTGTAATTTTGGCTAACACGTACCATGGTCTGGAGGACCTGGTGACAAGGCACTTAATAAACGAGTCAGCTTCGGTGTCGAACACTTGGTAAATACTTGCTTTATAGGCTAGCTACCTATAGATATATAATTGACATAACACTATCTGGCAACGCAAAACGCAAAACGCTGTAACGCAAAACGCTGAACGCAAACGCTAAACGATTTATTTTTATATAACTTGTGAACTCACCAACCTTGTGTTGACACTTTTAGTATGTTATTCTCAGGTAGCCGAGGCGGGCGCGCGGTTTAGGAACATGCATTGCTTGACACATTCTAATTATGCAAACTTATTTTTAACTGTTATCGTTGGTTTTAAGTCGTCCTGCGTGACGCAACTTTTGATTAAAGGTTTTTACGCTTCCGCATTTATTTACTCGTAAACGTTTTCATGGTTTTGAAACTTTATTTTATGGTTTGATTATAACTGATGATTCCGATCCTGTTAGTTCACACCCTCTGACGGTAAAACTCCGTTAGTGGATTTTGAGGGTGTGACAATTGGCCAGGCAACTGTTGATATATACTCCTCATGCCTAAAGCATACGAAACAACAGGTTTTGTGCATAATGCGCCATACATGATCGATTCGTCTGCAACATAAGAACTCGTTCCATGTGCCATTGGAAATAGTCCACACTTGGATTCTTGCATTGAAAAACATCAAATGGCCTTATCAAGAAAAAAGAACGGATGCATGTGAACTAAAAGTTGGTGATAGTAATCTACCTTTTGCTAATTTAATCATTTAACAGTAAGTAACTGAACTAACTAGCAACCATAGAAAGTTACATCATCAGTCCCTACAGTATTTAACCAGCTAACACATTCCAACATTATTATAACAATCTCCACATTCGGATTGAGTTAGCCAATGTTTATGCGCTCTAAACAACACTGAAACTTTGAACCAAGCAGAATTTTTGTGAACATATATGCAGCATTGTCTTTAGTGTCAATGCTTTCAGTCTTCAACAATTTTGACTTTACCACATCTCTTATAAAATAAAACTTAACCTTAATATGCTTTGTTCTTTCATGATGTATTGGATTTCTGGTCAACATCACAGCACCTTGATTATCACAGTACACAATAGTTTGGATCATTTTACCCTTGAGTTCAGAAATGATCTCCTAATTAAGCCATAATGCTTCTTTTACTGCTTCAGTAAGAGCAACATACTCGGCTTCTGTTGTAGAAAGAGTGACAATATGTTGCAATGATGCTTTCCAACTCGCTAATGAGCCCCAAGCCTTGAAAACATATCCAGTCATAGACTTACCATTATTTAAATCCTTTTGCAAAATCTAAATCTCCAATGCCAATAACATCTCTATCAAATTCACATTCTCCAAATACCAACCCAACCTCTCTTGTACCCTTCAAATATCTCAATATCCATTTGACAACCTCCTAATGAGTTTTCCTAGGATTAGCCATGTATTTGCTCACCATACTCATTGCATAACCTATGTACGGCCTAGTGCATACCATCAGGTATATTAAACTTCCCACCACTTTGGCATATGGTACACTTTGCATAAGCTCTTTATCAGATTCTGACATAGGTGAATCTTTGTCAGACAACTTAAAATGCATAGCCAATGGAGTAGAAACTGCTTTACTTTCTGTCATCTCATATTTGAATAACACCCTTTTTATATGAGTAGTTTGAGTAAGAAACAATGAACCTTTACTCCTGTCTATTGAAATCTCCATTCCCATAATTGTTTTAGTTTCACCAAGCTCCTTCATATAAAACTCTCTCATCAACAAGTCTTTAGTTTCTCTAATTACTTGTTTACTTTGACATGTAACTAAGATATCATCTACATATAGTAGAAGATATACAGACTCCTCTTTCTCATACTCTTTGAAGAAAACACAACTATCAAACTTGCTTCTTTCAAAACCATTTGACACCATATACTAATCAAACCTTAAATACTATTGTCTTGGAGATTGCTTCAATCCATACAAGGATTTCATTAATAGCAGACTTTACTATTTTTCCCTTCTACTTCAAAACCTTGAGGTTGATTCATATAGATTTTTTCTTCCAAATTTCCATGAAGGAAAGTTGTTTTAACATCAAGTTGTTCCAATTCATATTCTTCAACAGCAACTAGAGAAAGAATTACTCTTATAGAAGCATCACACAACTGGTGAAAAGATTTCATTATAATCTATTCCAGCCCTATGTGTGAACCCTTTTGCCACCAGCCTAGCTTGGTACCTAGGCTTTTCTCCTGACAATCCTTCTTTGATCTTGAATTTCCACTTACAAGCCACAAGTTTTTTATCCTTGGGCTTGTCAACAAGCTTCCAAGTCTTGTTCTTATGCAAGGATTCCATTTCATCTTGCATAGCAGCTAGCCACTTTTCTTTCTTAACTGAGTTAATTGCCTCAAAATAAGACAATGGCTCAATTGAACTTTCTTCTTCAGCTACATTAAAGGCAAATGCAGAAATATCTTCATAATTCCTAAACCTTTGAGGAGGAAGCACATTCATTCTCCCTCTATTTCCGGCCAAACAATAACTATAACTAGAACTACCTGAACTTCCAGGAATACCCCTATCTTCATCATTTGCAGAACTACTTGTACTCCTTTGTTCATACACACTAGGAAATGGCTCCACCTCAATCTGAACTCCATTGTCACCATCTTGACTATCGATTGCCTTACCAAGCACCTCTTTGTACATAACTTCTTTTTTGAATATTACATTTCTGCTTATGATTACCTTGGGACTTCCTTAATCAAGTCTACATAATTTATACCCTTTTACTCCATCAGGGCACCCAAGCATTACACGCTTAATAGCCCTTGGCTCTAGCTTACCTAGACTAATATGAGGATAAGCCAAACAACCAAACACCTTTAAATTGCTATAATCAGTTTTCACACCTAACCATTTTTTCCATGGGAACCATCATACCTATAGCACTTGATGGCGATCTATTGACCATATAAACTGTATTCTTTACTGCTTCTGCCTAAAACCCTTTTGGCACCCTTGCAGATATCAACATACATCTGACCTTCTTTGATAATGTCCTATTCATTCTCTCAACTAACCCATTCTATTAAGGAATACCTGGAATAGACAAGTGCCTTGAAATACAGTTGGATTTGCAATATTCATTGAACTCACCACTGCAAAATTCCAAACCATTATTTGTCCTTAAATTTTTCACCTTTTCCTCAGTCTGATTTTCTACCAATACTATCCATTCCTTGAATATAGCATATGCATCAGACTTATTTTTTAGAATGAATACCCGCACTCTCCTAGAATAGTCATCAATAACGAATAAGAAATATTAGGCTCCACCTAAGGAGTTGTGCTTAGTTGGTACCCAACAATCAAAATGAACATAATCTAAAATTGCTTTGGACTTATGTTTGCTTGTTGAAAAACTAACCTTTTAGCCTTTCATAAGACACAATTTCACAAGACTCAACTTCAACACTTGTCAAGTCTTTAATCACCAATTGTTTCTTCAACTCCATTAGACCTGTTTCACTCATGTGACCAAGTCTTCTATGCCAAAGTTTTGCATTATTGATAGTTTTACCCTCTGCCATAGAAACAGACCCAACTATTGCATTACCGTCCAGCATGTACATGTTGTTCTCTCATATAGTGCCAGAAAGTATGACCATAGACCCTTTAATTACCCTGGCCTTACCATTCTTTAAACTAATGGTATAACCTTTTCCTTCAAAGGTTCCTAAAGAGATCAAATTCTTGGTTAAAGATGGAATAAACCTAACATTGGCAACTCAACCTCAGTTCCATTATCCAACCTTAAAACTACTATCCCATGTCCCTTAATGGTGCATGATCTATCATCAGTTAGGTTTACAACACCAAGATCTTCTAATTTAAATTCTTAAAACATTCTTTATGGGGTGTCATATGATATGAATACCCTAAATCTAATATCCAACCAGTAACTCCACTTTCTTTGAAAACTACCCAAACATAAGCATTATCATAACCATCTAAAGACTCATCAGCTGAGAGATTACCTTGAGACTTAGAAGAATTAGGTTCAAACTTCTTCTTCTCATGTCTTTCCGGACAATCTCTTTCACATGCTTTTCTGAATTACAAATATAGCATCTCATGATTCTTTTTGACTTTGATTTAGACCTCATTGACCCCTTTGATTTATTACTCCTCAGATCTGGCCTCTCTCTCACAAAAAGTCAATCCCCTTTCTCATCTTGGCTTTCAGTTCTTTTGAATTTAGTGCAGCAAGAACATCCTCCATGGATAAAGACTCCCTCCCATACATGAGGGTGTCCACAAAATGCTCATAGGATGAATGCAAAGATGTGAGGAATATTATGGTTTGATCTTCATCATCTAATTCAACTTCAATATTCACCAAATCAAGAATCAACTTGTTGAATTCGTCTTGTGGCTTTTCAAGGTCTATGCAGATGACAAATGCTATGTGAAAGGTATACAACCTTTTCTTCAAGTATAAGCGGTTAGCCAGGGATTTGGTCATATACAATGACTCCAATTTGGCCCAAACTCCTACATCAGTGGTTTCTTTTGACACCTCCCTTAACACACGGTCTCCGAGACTCAAGACGATCTCGCCGTGTGCCTTCTCCATTATCTCATTCTTCTCTTTGTCATTTAAACATTTTGGCAAGTTTTCTTCACCTTTCAGGGCATCAACAATCCCGTTATGAACCAGAAGAGCACGCATCCTAACACACCATAGACTGAAATTGTTTCGACAATCAAACTTTTCAAGATTGAACTTCGAGGAAGCCATCTTTATAAACAATTGCGGATTAGAGAATTTGTTCAATTTTTGGATCATACGTACGAAGCTCTGATACCAATTGTTGTAATTGAATCAGTTTTTGATGAAATTAAGAACAAGATGAAACGAAATCAAGTATTATTGATGATCAATCAGAAAGAAAGTGATTACATGGATGAAACAAAATGAAATGTACAAACCCTAATTGATGTCTATTTATCCCCAAATTAGCTCTAACGACTTAGCAGCTAATATCTTTTAAGATATACAAGTCTAGTTCCTGATGTTACAAACAGTTAACACTAAGGTGCTGTTTGTTTTTCAGAGGTAAAATGTCAGAAGACTGCGAAACCACATCTGCCAACATCTGTAGCAGAAGAGGTGGACCAAAACTCTGCAGTCTGCAACAAGAAGACTGTTTGTTTTTTAACATCTGCAGACTGCTAAAATAAGCTGAAATTTAAATAATTAAAGAAAAATAAGTAGTATAAACGATGATGGTTCGGGTGAAATATATGACTCAAAAATCTTCAAATACCATCATCTATAAATATCAAAAGAAAACTTGAAATTCATCAATGATTTAATAATCACTATAAAGAGGCTCAGACCTATCGAAACATTGGTGCAAAAGGTTCAAAATGCCATGGCTGCAAGGGTACCTGCCATCCTGCATTTTTGCCACGCCAGGCACATATCCTGAGCTGATGTTAACTCGAACAACATTAGATCATCACAGCCACAAACCTGATTTCATATTTCAAACAACCATCCAAAAAACCCAAATCAAATGTCAATCGACATCGACAGAGGCGGCAACCGGCGTCAGAAACCGTGGATTTAAAAGCCATCACTTCCCCACACCGGAGTACAGCCACCACACCGAATCCAGTAACAATCAGAGGTCATAAACCCTAGATTTAACAACCGTAATTTCCCAACATCGGAGAGCTGCCAACACCACACGATCGCTGCCTAGGGTTCGTAAATCAAACCCGGTAACAATCGGCGATGATGGCGGCAATCGATAGAAAAACACAGCCATAAACAAAGATTATGGTGACAACAAATGAAAAGAATAAAATGAAGAGTGAAGAATTGCTGGTGGAGTCATCAGTAGCAACTTGGCTCATCACTTCTGGGAGAAAAGGTTAAAGAAGTAATAATACCAACACTTCTGGGAGAAGAGGGCGCGCAGACGTTTTTTAATGAAACGTCTTCGAAAAAACAAACACACTGCAGAGCCCAACGTCTGCGCGCCCTCTTCTCAGTGCAGACAAAAGAGGTGGAGAAGTCCTTCTGAGGAAAAACAAACAGCACCTAAGTAACTAAACTAACCAACAACTATAGAAAGTAACATCATCAGTCCCTGTAGTATTTAACAGCTAACACATTCCAACATCACTAACCTTGCTAGGAAAATGGTATGAAGGTTTATTCAAAACACTAATAAATATTATATATGTAATGGGTTAAAGATTGAATCTTTATCTAACACATACTTATTCGAGAAACAAACCATACAAGCTATAACATATACAAACAACCAAGAAAAAAAATGCCTACACTTGTGCACATCAGAACCAGCATCGGTTACAGTTAAATTCAAAATGTTTACAAAGAAGTGAAAGATGAAACAAAACAAATATAAGGTAACTTGCATCACGCTGGTCAGCAATAATCATATGATCCAAGTATACCACTCATGTTTCTTGTCAGGGTAAGGATTGGAGGATTCTAAGTTAGGATTTGACCGTCTGATAGGAAGAACTCTTTGGAGAAATCCATCGATTTCTTCTTCCATTTGCTCATAAATGTAGAAGGCAATAAAGGAAAATGGAAGAACTGAAACAACAATAGCAAATTGGTTGTAGTCATTCATGGCTTGGTTCCAATATGATGTTTGAGGTTTAGAACTCAAATTTAAAGCCAAAGATGACAATTCTGACCAATGTGGATACAAATATGTCCATTTGGGTCATGCTTTATATCAAAACAAATTTTAAGTTTCAGGCAAAAAAGGTAGTAAGCTAAACATGCCCATAATACTTCAAAGTGCATTTTTGAAGCATACAATTTTTATAGATAGTTTTGGTGAGTAAATATAATATCATACCATTTTCTTAGGGGATATAAAAAACTATCCTTTGACATAAAATAACATATTTGTTAAATAAGTAATTTTGATTCTTGATCCGTATGATCCATCCAAAGTAACCCATGTACACGTAAATTGGTCAAATTTGCCACATCGAGACAGTTCTCGCCGTTTTCAGAAACTTCTTTAAGCTAAATGATCATTGTGAAAATATGCAGTAACTAAACGAACCTTTCGTGAAGAAACTTTGCATTGACATGGACCCGACCACGGCAAGGATGGAGAGAAATGACACCGTCTATTTAACAAAAACTTATGACAAGTTCATTAGATATATTGTTGGAATATTATAATGTCCTAAGTTCAATAATTAGTTAGTTATTTAGTAGTTAAATAACCACCACCGCCACAAGGGGTGCAATGGTTTGTTGGCAACCTTTCACTAAGTATAAAATGTATTAAATATTGTAAGCAAGTGTGTTGTGTGTATATGAATCAATGATGCAATTTTTGTCCAGGTTATTGTTCATTCATGTCAACAAATACCGTTTTGTCCACCACGACTTATGTGAGATATGTCTAGGTTGTTACAAACATATGAATGAAACTAATATATATATTTATAGAACGGAAGTACCTTAACAAACAGTACTGAGTCACTCCCACATGAAATAGATTTTAGACTATGTGCTGCACAATTCCATGACAAAACAAGCGATAACGCAGTTTGGCGTGCCATAGTATCTGCGAACCGAAGTTCTGAAATTTTCTCAACTGAACATCCTAGACTGTAACAGAATAAGCCACGGTTAGAAGCCATGCTCAAGTTGGCTCAAAGACACCCCTAACTGTAAACAAAAGAGAAACTTACAACTTATCAGGCAACTTCCCTTGGATAAACAAAAAGACAGACCCCATGATGAAGAGCTTGGAAATTGCAGTGATCATGGTATTTCCAGGTGATACCAAATTGACATAGAATGCACATATTATTAGCTGTGTACCGATTGTCAACTTAATATCCCTCCATATAAAAATGTCTGCAACTGCAAATCATAATATCATACGCATCAAGAAAAGTGGCCCAACTAAAGTATTAGATTTGTTGTTAAAATTGTAAAAGTAAGGGGTGTGAATGAGTCAAGCCGCTTGTGAGCTACTCAAGATTGGCTTGCAAAAAGCTAGAATCGTGCCGAGCTTAAACATGCTCGAGCCTAAAACCTGATGGTCGTTTAATAAAAGAGCCCGGGCCCAAGTTTCTTTATATTGGGCTCAGCTAGGCTCACACGCTTAAACAAGTAACGAGCCTATTAGTTATATAAATATGATAAATTTTATTTCATATAATAAATATATATATTACGTAATAAAAATAACTATATATATAACTAGGATAAAAAATAACTAAATAATATAGGGAGAGGTTCAACACAAAATACTAAATTATTGTGAAATAAACAAAGAACAAACCTCAATCGTATAATTTTTTCTATCAATACTCCAAAATTTTTAAAACTCTATGCTATGTACATAAAAAAACCATTAAACTAATGTGTTCCTAGACTTTTCTCATTTTTAAATGTTTAGCTACACATGTTTGAGTTATGTGATATGGATAAAAGTAAAATTATTAATAACTAACAAATAAAAAACAAGCGGAACTCGAGCTTGAAACATCTGACCTCAAGCTCTATTAAGTTAAGTTAAATGAGCTTATGGGAGCTAGCGTTTGGCTAGTTTACGACCCTAGTTATAATTATACCAATTCCATTTCCAAGACATGCCGCAGCTTTAGAAGCCCCTTTACTTTTAAGATAAACTTCAGCTCTCAGATCAGAATATGACTCAATAGTTCTTTTGAGAGCTTCCTGCAGATAACCAATGTTCTCATATCAATATATTTTAGAACAAATACACTATTAACAGCACATGTATAAGTTATTTTAATATCCCATAATTAATTAATTTAATGAAACAAGACACCTGAAGCGGAACAAGTGGTCTGTAACCAAGTCGATCGTTTGCTTTAAAGGAACTAAAAGTTCTGTTGCAAGATAGGACTCTGATTCTAGAAGATGTCAACTGTGGGACCCGCATCCCGTATGGTGCTAACACGCGATATATACGCTGGATTAAAAATGCAAGCAGCATCATGATGAATACAGGAACTTTTGTTTTGGGCCTGCAAACTATAGTATATCAGAAATAACTAGCTTTCAAGATTATCTAGACCCGTGTTTATTAGGTGCAAATATATATCAAGATTAATTATTATGAGATGTAAAGTAACAAGATGAATACCTTTTATAACCAAGGCCTTCAAGAAAGAGTGACATGAATTCCCAAAACCTTATTGGCTCCATGTTAGTTATGAAATAAGCCTGGAAAACGATCAACACAACGAATAAGAATAACTTTACGCATGTTTTAGCATCGATATATTTATATATTACCTCCCCTGCAGCTCTCTTTGAAACAGTACCACCTGATGCAAGAGCTCTTTCAGCACACACATGGGCATGTGCCACATTTTCAACATAAGTGAAATCATACATGTTCTTGCCATTCCCAATAATGTACTGGAAGCTCAGAGTTCATATTCAGATTAATTATAGGTTTAAATTTATTCCAATATTATTAAAGTTTGACATATGATTGTAATCTAGTACCTTGCATCTTCCTTTCCTTGCTGCAGCAACTAAAGATGGAACAAGCAACTTATCACCGGGACCAAATATGCTGCTGGGACGTATACAACATGTTAATAATCCGTTCATTCCATTCGCCTTTATAATTAATGCTTCCGCTTCAGCTTTGGTTGAAAAATATGAATCAATGTGCTGAAACAGTTAAATTCACCACATTGTAATTCAGTGTTTAAATGATTATTATTTTTCATTTTACATTGCATAGAATAAATAAATACCTTAGCAGGATATGGCATTGATTCAACACCCTCAAATATTCCGTGTTTTCCATCAAACACCACACTAGGCGAGCTAGTATAGATAAGCCTTTTCACATTTTGCACACTACAAGCATCAATTATGTTCTTTGTTCCTGTAGATCAAACAACAGAAACATGAATTGCATATGGCTCCAATGAACGATTTATCAAACAAACAAACACACACAATAAAATATCGCTTATAGGAAAACTATTGGTATAGTCTCTAGATGGTGGGATTCCACTTAGATCCTCGGCTCCAAAAACCTTTCATTTATATGTACAGTAAACTGTCTAGCAATCCATATAACATAAACACACGGCTAAAATTGTAGCACTAACACCCTTGACAGTACCTACACACTCCCCTAAAATTATCTATACACGAAGACAAACACTAAGACACAAGTAATGCCTTACGCAAAAGTGGATTCATCAAGAACTCTTAAGCATTTAAACTCTATAATCCAAGAATTCTTTTCACTCGGGCGTTAAAAGTACTTTACCATGCACATTGATTGAATAATGCAGCTGGTGGTTATTGATTGATGAATCTGGAGCAGCCATATGGTAAACAACTTCAACACCATGACAAGCTGCAAATTGTAACAGAAAACAACATACAAAGTGAAATTAAAAAAAACAATGAAAAATTTCATATAAAAGTTCAGAAATTACCTTTAAACACTTGCGATTTGTTGCGAAGGTCCATGGATACATACTGAGCCCGACCAGAGTGTAAAGCTTGCCCTAGAACTCCCTTCTCCTCATGGGGTTCAAGCTTGATATCAGGACCCGTATCAGCAATCCTAACAGGATACATATCGTAACGAATGAGCATATCAGCTAAATGCCTAGCTGCAAATCCTCTTCCCCCGGTCACAAGACACCATCGCTCTAGTTCATCAGCCATTTCTTATATTGTTTTGCTTCTCTAATTACAAAGAATATTATTAGAACATAAAAGTTTAAATATGAATCATAGAAGGTACAAAATCAACTACAGAAAGGCTAAATTGAATCGTGAACATCGAAAAATGCATTTCAAACTTGAATATATTGTAAATAGTGTCCCATTATCGGTACACCACTCCAAAAATGTACACCCTACTCCATCTTGCCTGTTATATCGTATGGACAATATGACATTGTTTGCTCTATCATGCGGGCTGCATCAATGTTTTGTGCCCAATCATTCAAGCCCTATGTTGTCATACGGTCCGTATGATAGGGAGAAAATGATCACACAGCTTGTACAACGTTTTGTTAGTGGTCACATCAATCATTTCTTTTCATAATAGCCGTGACCTTTTTTTCACCATATCATACAACCCATACGATACTAAAAACGACCCGTTTGACCATTTTTCGCCATACCATACAGCTTGTACAGACATATGGACGGTATGATCTTTTGCGTCCAATAATACGAGCCATATGTTATCATGCGGCCCGTGGCTTTTTCTCAGTAGTCACATCAGTCATTTGTTTGTTAACCAACAAATCATATGAGGCCCGTATGAACTTTTTTACCCTATCATACTACTCGTATGACATTTTACCCTATCAAAATGACGCGTTTAACCACTTATTGCTAAAACCATACAACCCACATCACACATCACACATCACCTACAAATATAATCAGCACAACAGTTGGATTAAATTGCAATACAGTTTGTGACATTTTGCAACTGAGTGAGTAATAGTAATAATTTATAACCTAGTTACTAAACAAAGTTGGCTTCCATAATGAGATTATTATACATCAATATATGCTGGATCTATTTCACCTAATTGTGACATAAAATCATAATTCATGCAGATTAATTGCATGCAGATTATCGTCGAGAAAACAAATCTTTCGTAAATTTAATATTCAGGAAATCATTTATACCTGTAAATCGGATATTCAAGTATTCAACGGAATTGGCCACCGTATCGGTTAAGTATTTATTTGCACTTGTTGTGATCCGGCGAACGATCGAATATAACCTCCAAGGAACATTACAACTTGACATGCACGTGAAACAATAATAAAATAATAAAATGATAATATAACTATTAAACCCAATAGTCATTGGTATACTTATCAAATTTGTTATTTTTTACGTATAAAAAATAATAAAGAGAGTATTATAAAGTATATATGTCACACCCCGAAAATCTTAATTTAAACAGTGAAAGACTTTGACCAAGTCTTTTGGGTGGTGATAGACGTCGTTTCAGCCAAATCACATTTATGTATACATTTATAATGAAAGTTGAAATTTATTTATTCATCAGAGTCATTACATGTATCATATTACACGATAATTATTCAAACTACAAGTTCAACATAAACTCAACATTTTTCATTCAAACACATGTCACTATTTTCCCGCGATCTTCACGAAGCTTCAGTATTTCATTCAATTACCTGAAAAACATATTAAAATAAACGTCAACACGAATGTTGGTGAGTTCTCTTTATTCGAAAATAATCAATATATATGTTTATATATATATAAGGTGCAGTTACTGTACGCTAATGCTTAACGTACGGTAGGTACGCGAGACGCTCAAAGGCAAAAAACAAAGGCAAAAACCTAAAACGCTCACAAAGCCTTAAACGCTCATTAAACCGTCTTTGTGAAAAAAGTGAAAAATTGATCGATTAACTATCCAAAACTGTTTTTTTGGGTGAAGCAATGATTGATTGGATATGTATTGATAATTCCGAGATGTTTGGATGTGATTTCATAGATTGATTCATGAAAAACGGAATTCGCGTACGTATTTGTACGATAAATATTAGTGTATTGGATCTTTCTCTCTCTCTCTCACTATATATATATATATATATATACATACTATATTAAAATGCATATAAGATGGACAAGACAGTCTTTTCACATTAATTCTTAAAAATAAGAGGTTTACAACAATATCAGCTTCTGTTACAACCCTCACAGCATAAAAGTAACACTTTAACTTTTCAGTTCCCTCACACAGTCACCACCGTCCAATACAACTACTCAAATCAACGGCCAAGATTCCGGATCCGCGTCATTCACCACTAACCAATCAAAACACCCTCTAGCCACCTACATAAACAAACTCTCTGTATCCATACTTCACATCAAACTCATTCAAACTTTAACATATTGTCAAAACACACATGTTCCCTCACTCAACAACAATGGCACCAATAACGACCGAGAAGAACTGGCGTAAGAGGGAGCATAATGTTGAACCGTATTGAACCGAGTAAACCCTGACCCGAGTCTCGGAATTGCGTAAAGTCTTCAACTTCAGACCATACCTGATCTACCTGATGATCCCGTGTTTCGTACGAAAACAATGTCGATCCCTTCGGTAAGGGTTTTAGAAGGAGACCCAAATTTCACTCGGTCTTCGACTCACCTTTTGAACAAAGGTGTTTCAGTTTCAAACCCGTGATGGCTGAGGCATCGTCGATATCTTGATGTTGCTATTGTAAACTCATAATTTTTCAGCGTAATGGGGTTGTATATTAAGTGATTCTGGGAGGGGTAGAAACTTGGATTTTGGACTTGTGAATGAGAGTGTTTTGATGTTTGGGTGATTTTCCCAAAAATTAGTAATTTTCTACTTTTTAATGTGGTTTTGAATAATTTATCTACCTATTCTAATAAAGCAAAATAATTGTGACACGTGTTAGTTTGTATTTAATCCTTATAATTCATTTCCCTCCAAAACTAATATATGACATATATCAATAATTATTCATTTCTTTTTACACTTCATTTATATTATATCTAATTAAATTATTCCTTTTCTTTAAACTCTATTTGTATTATATTTGTACATTTTTATACAAATAAATATTTACATATTATACTAATGTACATTGTTAGAATATATTTCACAACATACTTGGTGAAATTTAAAAATCTACAACAAACCATGTTTATTAAATATTGAAAATAATATAATTTTAAATGTTATCATTAACATATTATACTATGTATATTGTTGAAGATTGTAAATTAAAAAAAAAAAAAACACTAATATGCTTTCAATTTACAAGTAATTTTTTTAATCATTAAATTATAAATATATGCTTAAAAGTTTATCCATTTTTTTAAAATAAATTTATTTATCTATTGTTTTTTTTTGTACATTGTCATATAAATTTATAAATTAAAAATATATGATTTAAATCTATTTATTTAATATTTCGGTTAATTTAGTAAACTATACATATTTGTGTTAAATTATAAGTATAGTATATACTAACCGCTTTCAAATATAATAAAGTTTATCATATTTAGTTTCTTGGGTTTTTTTATCAAGGATTGCTTCGAGTTTTTGGTGAAACTTTAATTTGATTGTTACGGGTTAAATGTTGATAACTAGATCGTTTGGTACAAATTTACAACATTTGGCTCAAATTTGTTACGTGTAAAAAATGGGTAATCTAAATATTTTTAAAATTTTGAGAATGCAAATAGATTTATCGTCAAACTTGTTACGGGTTTAAAGTTTTAACTTGAAAATGTAAAAACAAATGAAAGTTAGAATTTTAAATGTGACTGAGTTTCGAATTTATTTTTAGTGACATTTTTAAAAATAGTCAAAATATTCGGGATTTCGCACATTGAATATTTTTCACATGACTATTAAAGTTTAAGAAAAAATGACAACCACTTATGACATGTCATATCTAGGCCTATCAATACTTTTAACTTTTATCAAATTAAAAACATTTGTGTTAGCATTGACTTTTTCTTAAATAGTGATCAGAATATCGTACGTGAAGCATGTCGTACAAAATTATGCTCAAGTAATACAAAATATTCACAAAATTGAACGGGTTAACCTGTTATTTTTTTTGTCAATTGGAAAAGTCGAGAAGTCTCTTAAATTTATCAAAAAAATCTTTTTAATAATGTAGCTCAAAACAATTATTATATGAGAAGTATTCTTCGAAATTGGTTTATAACCAAATTTCTTTCAATTATACATACATGATACTAAGAATAAATTTTCAATAGACGGAGTGTTCTTGTGTATGTTTTTGCACGTGCATTATTTTTTATTAAGTTCATTTTTTTTTGAAAAAAATAATTTTATGATATAAATAAAATCAATTTATGTATAATAATACAAGCACAAATGTAATACATTTTTCTATTATTATTATTATTATTATTATTGTTATTATTATTATTAACCGAACGAAAAATTGGGATGTTACAATAACCGGCACAATATACTTACAATTACCATCATCATTATTTAACACTCAAATAGATATATTGTCCAAAACACCATTAGTAAGCCAAACTTTCAAAATTATAGAATTAAGTAAAATAAATAATAATTTAAACACATCAAAAAGCTCTGTGCAAATAAATATAATCAAAACTTTCTCATTTGTTCGTAGTTTCCATCCAAGAACACATAATATATGTTTGTTTTTAATATTTAAATTTATTCGTTAAGAAATGTGGGTGAAAATTATGTGGCTTAAATGAAAATTGTTTAGATGTACAATATAATATACAAAGCGCGATGTGTTCGTTATTTTCTAATTAAGAACTGTAAGGCTCATATTATAGATAAATCACAATAATGCTACAAGAAAGGTAACAAACGTACTATACAATTTACAATGAGAGGATTAATAAACTTACGAAAAACGAGGACCACGGAACACGTTGCCGCCACCGCCGCATCACGCGAGCATTTACTAGTATATATATATATATTATATATATATATAGGAGTGAGATCCAGAGAGAACTTCTCTTAAAGAGAGAACTATAGAACTAATAAATAATTATTTTTAACTATTTAAAAAAAAAATATTTTGTGATTCTTTTTCTTTCCTCCTTCTAATAAGATAATATTGTTACTAAAAAAACTCGTCGATGTAGTGCATATGTGCACTAATGCGTATTGCATATATACAATAGTGTTTTATTGCATATAATACAATACAATTACATTATACAATACACACTATTGAATTTATGCAAATACAACACTAATAATTGTATGCAATACGCACTTTCGCATGTATGTAATACAACACTAATGCACATATTCACTATATCGATTTTTTTTTATTTTTGTATATAATATAACATTATTGAAAAATATACAATACAAACAACTACATATATGTTATTCAACACTATCTCACATATCAAAATACACACTATTGTATATATGCATTATAAAAAAAGTCGATTTATTGCATATATGCATTACAATGAGTTTTTTTTTGTTTTTTTATTTTTTTTAATTTTTATATTTTTTTGTGGTGAAGAATAACAACGTATAAGAATGATGAAAGGAATAAAAACTAAAAAAATATTTTTTTAATTAAATTAAAAATAATTCTTTATTAATTCTCTTGTTCTCTCTCTAAGTAGGAGTTCTCTCTTGATCCTTTCCCTATATATATATGTATATATTATGAAAGTATGGCAATCGAAAATTCAATACAATACCTCATGAAAATCATAATAAATAGTACTTTATCAACATATCATGAAACATAGTAAACGAGTACTTGTAATTCTCACCATACAAGTGTTCAACGACCATTCTTTTTATAATCTATTATCATACTCAAAATATTCTCACTTTTAACCCAACACGATTGGAAGTGGGGGCGTCACCCCGATAGATCTAGCTACCAACATTTCTGGGCCCTTATTAATTCGGTTAACAGTTATTTAACCAATTGTTGACTCATCTTACCTTTTTACACGGTTTGTAAAATAAAATGCTTTATAAAAATCTTCAATAAAATCGATAAAGAATATGTTCCCCCCCCCCCCTAAAAAAACACAATAAAAACATTTCGAAAACGAGGGGTCAATAGAGAAACTCACAATCGAAGCTTTTCGTCCAAAATCGCGTGTCTTATATTAGTACACGTTTGTTAATAAAACTTGGTTTGAATTTAATTTTTAAAATATTTTATTTAATCTTAAATTATGTGATCACACAAGCACACAAACACATAGAATTCCTAACTTATAATTATATTCATAAACACTTAGAATTGTAAACAAGTAAAACTAGCCAACAATTGTTTTATTTATAATTCTAAATAAATATTATAATAAATTATCCTTTTAGTTGTTGGAATGTTTTGAAAATATAAGTTTTTGTTTTAGTTATGAATATGACATCACTTTAGTCGGTTTTAGTCGGTTTTGCTAGGTTTCGTCGGTTTTGTACTTAAAAACGAACTGGTTATCTTTAAGTGAAAACTTTGAGTTTTAAATTATTAAAAACACTATTTATATAGTTCTAAATCAAGTGTCATTGGTTTTTTTTAATAAAAATGATACTGTTTTTATTTTAGTTATCGTTTTTCTTAAAAAACGTCAATTTTAACGTTTTCGTGTCGGTTTTCGCGACACGAACCGTGTAGATTCAAGCGTTGCTATCTTGACACTTTTCTTATACTTAGATTATGTTAAATATAAGAATTCTATGAATTTAGGAGCTGTTTTAAAACAGTTCCGAAAACTCATGTCGGTTCATGTTAAAATTCGAACTTTTCGACCGTTAATGTTACCGACAAGCTATTTAAGTCATAGTATCAAGACTAAATCATTTTATATAACAAATATACATATAATAACACATAATTCACCAGCACTTTCAGGTTTGATCCTAAAGCACCAAATATACACACTAAACCAATTTTTCAACTAAACATGCTCAAGCCTTATCAAGTTTCTAACAACACATGAGCATGTTATTTCTAAGATTTCAATATGGTGTTTATGCATTAAACTTTCCAGATCATAACAACTTATAACATGGTCCTATTTCATCATATCATCGTCATTTAATAAATAGCATCCTTAACACTTCAAACAACAAAGTTTCTATAATTAGCAAGTAATCTACCTATATACTAATAAAAGAAATAATTTTGGACAGTCATTTAAAGATTAATTATCACTATCAAATTTCCGCCAAAATCACTTCTTTTCTATTGATGGAAAATAATAAAAAAATATCTTCCAATGTATAGTAGTGATTATAAATTCAACATACTGTATTAATTGGTCAATACTCATTGATTGAATAATTAATGTCATAAATTATATTGTAAACATACTTAATATATAAAAAATATTAATGTTATAATTACATATTTTCCTTATAATGAAAATGTATATAAAAGAGTTTATGTTTAAAGAGTTTACTAACATTCAATTTTTGAGACATCTAAGAAAACTATAATATTTTTTTTTATTTTTATTTTTTTTTACAAATATTCAGTGTTCAATAAGTCTTAAAAATTAAATAACATAAAGAGACTTAATTAATTTTTTTTATTTGTATTATGTTTTTCATTGTAACTTACATATTAACTTACCACGTGTAATACACGGGTTTCTAAAGCTAGTTAACTTAATAATTATCTTGTCAACTCAACAATTTCCACCATAATGTTTACGAATACTGTAAGACCCCAAAATCCGGGAATCCTACAGTTGGTAATCATTCAAAACATATTCAAATATAAAGGTTAAACCAGTTTCATAAAATTTAAAAATTCGTTACAGAGTGTTCTTGCAACGGAAAATTTACAAAACATCCACATATTATCTTTAAAACATAAAAATGTAAATTAGAACTTTCAAAAATGTTAACATGACGAAGAGCATCGACTAGAACTGCCTCGAGACCTCGGGTAGTCTTGTGCACCTCCAATCAGTAATCCCATCCACGTGCAACCTGAAAATCATTATAACATACACCCAAAGTCAGCTTGAGCTGAGTGAGTTCATGTTTTTATCAAAATATTTTAAAGACCAACCAAGGTGTTTAACATACAACTTCCATAATGATATATAAATAACATCATAATAATACGTAAATAACATCAATAAATACATAAATAAATTTTCCTCAGTCAAGCATGTAACACGGGTCACATTCTCTCAAGTCCAAAACACAAAGTTAAGGACCCGAATAATCTTCACCCCAATGACAGATAAACTGTTTGGGGATTTTACATCCGTTCGCCCCAAAGACAGTACTTCTTGTCCCGGGACTCATCACCTTAACCCCCAACAGGGAAATTAAGGAATTTTTCTTCTCTTCGACCCGGTCAAGGCTTAACAAAAACATTTACGTGTTGTCCACACACACACACACACATATATACACATAAAACAATCATAAATCATACAAACTTCCAAGCATAGATTGTAACAATACATAAACTATGCAATAACATTCAAATGATTCAAAAGAGTAAAATTGTCATAAAACGTGTATGCTAGCCCAAAACGCAAAACATTTAAAAAGGGGCATCATGAAACTCGCTTGATAAGGATCGCGCAAATATCACAACCGGATCCTCTAGCTAATCACTCACAAACTTACCAACCTGCCAAGTGACAACACACGGCATAACTAACTAGACCGCTAACTACTAGTTAACTCTACGAGTCGTTCCGGCTCAATTAAACCGACCCGAAGCCCCAAAAACTACCAAATTTATCCACTTCAGCCCTTAAACCTTAAATTTCATATTATTATCTCCTCACAACTGAAATGGGGATGACAGTTCACAAACTATGCGCGTCTTATGTTAATTGAGTCGAATTCGCGTGTTAACGAATCGTTTGACCAACCACCATCCAAACTATATCCATTTTGACAAAAAAATGGTGTTATTACAGACCACTTATTAATTTTAATCACCCAAGTTAATGGGGTTTGAAATCTCATCACTTTCCACCTTAATTGACGATTACTCGATTTCACGCGCGCTTACAAACCGATTAAGGAATCACCAACCAAATCAGCCCCTATAACCAAAAAAATAATTTATCTACTGTCCATAAACTAAAAAGAGACTCCACGAACTGATCGGGTTGGAAATTCCTTCAATTAATACCCAAATGACAACAATTAACAACTTTCAACGCACAAGAACCCTAGAAATCGGTTTCTAGCAATTGACCTATCAAAACAAATCCAAATGCTATGAAAATTTAGTATGATATATTATACATACCTAGGAATATTTTGACACCAAAAGCCCCAATTTTGGACCTTGGAAAGCGTGCCAATTGATATAAACCGAAATCTGACCCTAGTTCAAGAAACGGATGATCAATCGGCCATTATAACGACATAGAGAATACAATTAAATATTATGAGGGTGCAGTACACACCTTGAACGACTTCCTGGACCTTGGAATCAATTTTAGAAGTTGAAAAACGAAGGGGAGTGATATAATGCTAAATGTTTATGATTCCCGTGTATATTTTAATTAATATTTTAATAGTTTATTTTCGTTTTTAGTCGAGATTTATATACTACTAACACTTTTATGTTTTGTAGGCAATGGAAGTTGATCGTGATCGAAAAAGGCAAAAAACAAGTTAGAAAGAGCCAAAACAAAGATCCGGAACGCGTCAGGAAGGATCCGGATAGAGAACCGGTCAGACCAGGCCAGTCTGACCGGCCCCCTATTTTGACACGCCGCGCCGCGCGACTTCAAATGCCATTCCCGTCACGCGGCGCCTAGGGAATCTGATGGGATTTTTTTATTTCGTTTTTATTAAGTTTTGGGCCCTGTTTTCTGTATTTAAACATCCCTAACTTTAACCTAAACATACCCTGCTGCCACTAGACGAATTTGGAGTTTTAGAGAGCATACTTTTGAGTCTTGTGGTGATTTTGAAGGCACGAGAACAGTCGGTGAAGAGCTTTACGTTCAAGATCGAAGACTACGGGTTTTATCGCCTTTAATATTTCGTTTCCCATTATTTCACCATGTTTTTAGTTTTATTTGCTTTGTTTGATTTAGACTATATGATGCTAGGCTAAACTTCATAAACTACCTAGGTCGTGAAGAACCTTTGTTCGGTTTGATTTTGATTGGGGTTTCTTTTTGTTATGGATTTTATGTTTTAGGTAAAGTGTTGAGTTTGAGTTAATTGATGCGTATGATTGCTTGGTTTACTTGGATTTATTGTTTCAAAATACCCTTGGTGATTGTTTCATAGGATAGGGTTTTGTCACATAGATTGTTTCAAAACCATAAAACGACATAAGCAATGAAAAAATTAGAAATAAAGTACACGGGATCAAATTTCAGTCTTGACAGGGACTTGAATGTTTTAGAAAAGATCCGAACATGAATCATACTAATTAAATGACTGTCACATAGATCCATGTTCAGCTGTATTATGACATAAAGAAACAGGTTGTAAGCAGGTAAACAACTTAGTATGGTTTTCATCGCTTCTGTGATACAGAAGAAGTTCAATTAAGCTCAAAATTTAGACGGACAACACATCAGAGAAGTGATGTCTCCTATCTATTCTCAAAGCGTATTTGGCTTTCCCCAAGTCACCCCGAGTTGACCTCGACCCGTAGTGTCTGATTAAACTGTAAATACATCATGATCTTTTAGAGTCTTCATCCCGTTCTCTTTCTTGCCTCTTTATTGATAAGTACAACATAATAGGCTTCAGAAGGCTTAACATCTTAATTATTATTTTTATTTTATTTTTTTTTACTGATAATTAAGATTTATATAGCTTCAAACAGTAGACTACTGCAAGTCCCGAATCTGGATCACTGCAGGTACTTGACACACTATCTTCTTGGGAATCAGAACACTCACGGGCTCGTGTATGACTGGGTAATCGCTTTTCTGCCTATCATTCGGAAAGATATATATGGAGACATACACAACTCTTAATGAGTTGTCCCTTTAAATCGAGAAGATTTAGTTAGTATCACTTCTACTTTTATGCACCATAAAAAGCTACCATAACATACAATGACTGTTCTAGAGTCTTTTAGGCCTAATAATTTCACTAGTTAAGCACACAGAAATAGTTTGAGTATCACTTTCCAAGGTTGGATCAATTTTCTTAGAAACATTGTATAGAAACTTCTTACGAAGTTGTAGACTTGAAAAATTATATCATCTCCCTAAAAAAATTTAAATTCTATCGCCCCAATCAAGTCAAAGTCATCAGGTAAACGGCTATCCTGAAGATCCAATGGATCAGCTGGACCGACTACATACGAATATGCGTCCTTTTAACTAAGTATGAACGACTATATTTCAGCGACAGAATAAAAACACATCATAAACCGCCCCAGTCGCTTTCTGTCATCTGGTTAATGGCTATCCTCATAATCTATTGGTAGAAGTGAGGACCAAACACATCCGAAGATATGTCATTCAAACTGAAGCAACCGACATAATTCTAAGCGATAGTGACGTTTTTTTTAAGTAAAAACGAAAAATACGGTTACTCGGGATTGATCATCCCATTAAGCTCAACAAGGTTTTGAAAACGAGTTTTGTCAAACGCTTTAGTAAAAAGATCAGCGAAATTATCTAACGAATCAACCTTTCCGAGCACTATTAATTTCTTCTCAGTACAATCCCGTATAAAATGATGACGAATGTCAATGTGTTTAGTTTTGCAATGTTTTACGGGATTGTTAGTTACTGAGATTGCAGCAGTGTTATCAATACAAATAGGAGTTTGAGTAAAATTCAGACCGTAATCGCGCAATTGCTGTTGTATCCAAAGAACCTGGGAGCAGCAGTTTGATGCTGCCATGTACTCTGCTTCACAGGTAGAAATGGCTACAGAGGTCTGCTTCTTGCACTGCCACGAAACCAATCTTCCTCCCAGAAACTGACATCCACCGGTCGTCGACTTCCTGTTCTGATTGCAACCTCCATAGTCAGAATCTGTATAAGCGACCAAATCCAAGTCTCCCCCTTTCGTGTACCACAATCCCAGCTTAGGCTTGCCTTTGAGATACCGCAGTATTCTCTTCACTCCCTTCATGTGAGATTCCTTTGGGCTTGCCTGAAATTAAGCACAGAGACAAACTGCAAACATAATGTCAGGTCTATATACAGTTAAATACATTAAAGAACCTATGATTGCTCGATATTGGGTGGGGTCCACATCTGCGTCACTGTCTGAATCAGCACCCAGCTTGTGGTTGACGCAAACCGGAGTATCAAATGGAGTGCTGTCCTCCATCTTGAAGCGTTTGAGAACGTCTTGGACATATTTAGTTTGATGGATGAACATCCCCTCATTCTTCTGATCAACCTGCAATCCTAAAAAGAAAGTTAATTCACCCATTGCACTTATTTCAAACCTCCTTTTCATGACTTCCTCAAATTCCTGACACATGGCGACCTTTGAAGCAGCAAAGATGATGTCGTCCACGTAGACTTGAACTAGGAGAAAGTCTCCCCCCTTTTTCTTGACAAACAGCGTGCTGTCGATCTTTCCTCTTTCGAACCCATTCTCAAGTAAGTAATCAGACAAGGTTGCGTACCAGGCATGAGGGGCCTGATGTAGTCCATATAGCGCTTTACTTAACTTGTACACGTGATCAGGAAAGTCTGGGTCAGGAAAACCTGGAGGCTGCTCAACGTACACAACCTCATCGAATTTACCGTTAAGAAACGCACTTTTCACATCTAACTGGAACACCTTCAACTCATTGCGTGCAGTAAATGCCAAAAACAAACGAAACGCTTCCAATCTTGCCACATGAGCAAACACTTCATTGTAGTCGATCCCTTCTTGCTGATTAAACCCTTTTACGACCAGCCTCGCCTTGTTCCTAATGATTATTCCTTTCTCGTCTCTCTTATATTTGAAAACCCATTTGGTGCCAATCGCATGCACATTCTTCGGTTTTGCAACCAATTTCCATACCTCCATCTTCTCGAACTGGGCTAACTCTTCTTGCATGGCTTCGACCCACGAGCTGTCTTCACTGGCTGATGAAGCAGGTGTACAAGCACTCGTTAATGATACCTGTTTCTTTAATGCTTGCGTAAACACAGGTGTGCTCATTCAAGGTTCGTCTTGTTTGTACACCGTCAGATAGATCACCTATCACGTTCTCTAAATGGTGATTTTTGTGAACTCCAGTAGTCGGAACCGAACTGACTTGCAGATTGTCTTCCAGGTTCGAAGAGAGTTCATCAATGGGTGATTGTTGTTGAGAGTGAAAAGGGTTGTAAAATTCTTCTTCAGTAGAGGCGGCAGGAGCATTAACGGCACTTGACGTGGAAGGTTGACTTTCGTCGTATCGTGGACGTTGCACAATATTTTCCTCCTCATCATACAAAATCTGTGAAGCAATTTTCTCATCAACTCCTGTAAAATCCAAATAAGGCATATTAAAGGATTTGAACAGTTTATCATAGTCAAAAACTTCAGCGGGTCCCGTGCTGGGCATTGGTGGTTTGTAACTCGTGATGTCGGTGTTACATACCACTTCAACCTTGCTGTTCGATAAATTAAAGACTCTTCTGTTGGGTGTCCCAACAACATATCCGACTAAAATACCTTCGTAGGCTTTCTCACCAAATTTAGAGTTTGTCTTTAATATCGTACATGGGGACCCGAATGGTTCGAGACCATTCAGGTTTGGCTTTCGACCATGCATAAGTTCATAACAAGTTTTATTTAGCCTTTTAACAGTTAAAACACGATTAAGGATACAACAGGCTGTGGCAACTGCTTCAGCCCAGAACACCACAGGAAGTTTAGCATCAGCCAGCATGGTTCTGGCTCCTTCAATTAGTGTCCTGTTCTTCCTCTTAGCCACCCTATTTTGTTGCGGAGTATATGGGGCGCTGTACTGGTGGTCTATCCCTTTCTGTAAGCAGAACATCTCTATCTGGTAGTTTTTGAACTCTGTCCCATTGTCACTCCTGATGTATTTAACCTTTCTCCCCACGATATTCTCAACCTTGGTAATCAAGTTAATTACCAACTGAACCGTCTCATCTTTTGTCTTCAGAAAGTATACCCAAGAGTATCGAGAGTAATCATCAGTTATTACCAAGCAGTATGATGTTCCACCTAGACTCTTTACATTCACGGGACCGAAGAGATCCATGTGAAGTAAGTCTAGGGTACTGACTATTGAATTAACCTTCTTGGTGTGATGAGGTTTCTTGTGTTGCTTTCCCTTCTTGCACGATAAGCATTGGTCTTCAAAGTTGAAATTCTTCAAGGGAACACCAAGCACCAGCCCATTCTTGACAATGTAGTTCATTTTTCGAAGATGTATATGCCCCATTCTTCGATGCCATAACTCAGACTCAGATTCAGTTGCCTTTGACAGAAGACATGATTCTTCTGTTGTCATCTCAGTTGACCTCATATCCATGACGTATGTGTTCTTTTCTCTTGGTGCCTTCATCACCACCCATGCCTCTGGTATCTTGAAACCAGGATACAGAACAATTGCCTCATTTTTAGTAAACTGCACTGTGTACTCTTTGTCACAAATCTGAGATACGCTCAACAAATTATGCTTCAACTCCTCAACAAAATTCACCTTTTCCAATTTCATTTTTCCATTTGTTACGGTTCCAATACCAGTAATTCTTCCTCCGCTCTCACCAGCGAAACTAACTCTTCCTCCTTGAACAGGTTTCCATTCATGTAACAAATTCTTGTTACCAGTCATGTGTCGGGAACAACCACTATCCACAACCCACATATTGTTTACTGTCCTGTTCAACTGTTCCTACACGATTAAAGCAAAGGATTAAAATCTGGGGACCCAAGACCTATTGGTCTTGGGTCGATTAAATCTGTTAACTGGCATCCCATACCTTGTTTGTCCAAAGTTAGTTTGAGAATGATTTCTGTAAGTTCTGTAAGGATACCTTCTTGAGAATTGACTATGAGGCCATCCAAACCTTAGTGGATTAACTGAATTAAATCTGTTTGTTTGGTTGTTAACTGGGTAAAACTGAGATCGATTTCTTTGAGATCTTGGATTAGTCCAATGTCTGAACTTTGGTGAGTTCGCATTTCTACCAGTATAGTAATTACCATTCGTTTTATTTTCAGTTTTCAGAGGCCTCATTCCTCTGAATTCTCTTTGATTTAGAGGGCAATTAGCAATTAGGTGTCCGATTTGATTGCATCTGAAACAACTCCTGTGTTCAACCTTCGTCTCAACAGTTGTTTCAGATGTTGAGGTTGCATTACTATTCGTTTGTCTAACATATGGTGGGACAAACGGGTTTAGGGGAGAGTTCTTTTCAGTTGGCTTATGTTCCTCCCCACGTTTTAGTAACACTACCTCTTCTTTTTTCTCACTAGATTCGGATGTCTTATATGAATTTGATGAGACAGAACTAGGGACAGAAATCTTAACATTCGAAACAGGCTTACATGTTTCGCTTTTACTAACTTCGGGTTCTTTAATCGAAACTTTGACAGGAACTGTCTGACTAATTTCAACATCAACATATTTCTGATTACTAGGATCATACGTATAGTTATGGTTATATTATGGTGGAACTTCAGAATATCCAATTCCCCCTTTTTTAATTGGGGAACGTTGAACACTTACGATGTGATCAAGCATTGCTGAGGAGTTTCTAAATTGTTCAATTTTTCTGTTTAATTCCACCACTTTTACCTGGTAATCAGCTATCTGTTTATCCCTGTCAGCAATTAGTTTAGTTTTTTCTTCTAACACTTCATAACTAAGATCAATTACTTGTATTTTTTCAGCTAGACTGGCTTTAAGACTTCTGATATCTTTTTCACTAGCTTTTATTTTTACCGAGTAACTTTTTTATCTAGTTTTAGTGTAATGATGATCTTCTTTTAATGTTTTAAATTGAGCGTCTAAACTAACAAACTGATCAGTTATTGTTTTCAATTGTTCAGACAGATTTTCACATTGCATACAAGGGAGTTCAGAACTTACCTCAGAAAGCTGATCGTTCACTTCTGCCATGTAAGCTTGATTTTCCCCCGTCTCCCTCTCGCTTCCTCCAGTTTCGATGTTAACCAAATTTGCCTGTTCGAAGACTTCCTCAACCTGTAGATTCCAGTTATACCCACTATTGTGTCTAGATACCATAGCCTTATTCTCACTATCTCCCCCATTCTATTGTGCAGGCCTGGTCTGGCTGCATTTGACTCTCTCATTTGTACATTCCTTGGCAAAGTGACCATTTTGTTGACAGTTATAGCATCGAACCTTTGACTTGTCAAACCCTGGTCTTTCACCAACGAACTTTCTACTCGTTTTCTTCATGAACCTTTTAACTCTTCTTACTATCATCGCCATCTGCCACTGCAGATCCATCTCTTCCAGATCATAAGCATCAATCTGATCATAGTCTTCATCCAAAGTTGCGGGATCGACTATTTTACCTTTGATGTAATTCTCATAAGATGCAATGAAATATGCATAGAGGGTAAACTGTTGTTCAGCTGATTTAACACTCATGGGCATCTGTGAGTATTTGTTGGTTTGAGCATTTGATGAAAAGTTACCAGTTGTGGCTTGAGGTTTTGAAGAATTATTTCCTGCAGCTACGAAACATACATCACCATCCATGTTGAGGGTCACATGACCATCATGAGTTGAGTTTGAGCTTGAGTCTCCCTTTGAGTAGTAAGCAGATGATTCTGACTTTGAACATGAACTTGAACTAAATTTTGCACCGTACATTCCCGGATCCTGAACCTGATCAGTTGGTGTCTCTTTCCGAACCATGTTTAGTTCAAAAGTTCGTAATTTATTGACTGTTGTTTCCAAATCAATATCGGCAAACTCTTTATCTTCTCTCATCAAAACCGTGTACATTTCCCATTTCGGTGGAAGAGCATCAAGAAGTTTCTCTACTATCTCCTCTTCTTTGTATACAATGGAGTAATTTCTGAGTTCGGTCATCAGGTGATAATATCTTGTGATGATATCATCAAGTGATTCATTTTTCAAATATTTGAACACCGAGAATTGGGTTTTTAGTAGCTTAATTTTGGATGCACGTATCCCCACATTACCTTCATATCGATTTTCTAGCGCTTCCCATAGCTCTCTAGCGGTTTTGTATTTCCTGAAGGTGTGAAGAATCTCTTGTGGAAGAGCCATAGTGATCGCCGCATGAGCTTTACTCTTTGCCTCATACATTTTCCTTTCCTCCTCATCCATCTTACTGTACTTCTTTATTTGATCACGACCCTCAAACAAGGCTGTTGGTGGAATGTATCCATCTTGTATGCACACCCACATCTTAGCATCTTGATATTTAACGTACTGTTCAAACCGATCTTTCCAAGCAACGAAATCGGTACCCTTAAGCATTTTCGGAGCCTTAGTAGCTGAACCGGCTTCAACTTCCATTTTCACTAGTTCCGTGATGTTTATCGAAGTCATCGTTGAAAGAAACGCAACTCAAAACACGAGGAAAGTATAAAATAATTTTTTTTATTATTTTGAACAGTGCCCAGTAGGCGAAGTTAAGTATAACTTCACTTAAGCTTAACTTCGCTAAACCTTAACTTTGCTTGCTTCTCAACTTCGCCTGATGTTAACTTCGCTTAATGACAACTTCGCTTAATTCAAGCGAACTTGTGAGACGGGCGAAGTTAATGATAACTTCGCTTAAACTTATATCTTCGCCTAAACCCTACAAACAGTGGCGGCAACTTCGCCTGATGAACACAAGGTTTTTGCAGGTTTGATTTTGACGTATTGCGAGGTATGCGAAGGTGTAATGGGTTATTCTTGATGGTGGGAGATGGGTAGGACACAAAAACTCGATATTTCAACGTAAACTCGTCCCGTGAATAGTCGAATGGAACGATTTCTACACTCGTGTGATAATCCCGAACCACACAATCACGAGCAAATGCTTTGATACCAATTGTAGGTTCCCAGCCGGATCTACACAGAGATATCTCGTATTACGTAGGTGCGGAATTCCTACGTAAGACGATACAAGTGTTAGACGCGATATACGTTAAACCCAAGTACAAAGACACGTTACAGTATTCAATAGACACGTTGTATTGCAACTACTTTAACACGTGATAGCCAAATCACAATTACACGTACTGAAACCCCCCTTGCAAAACAAGCCGTAGCCAAACATATATAGTTATCGACAACTTCACCTAACAGACTAGGCGAAGTTGTTGATAACTTCGCTTGTCCACAAGTTCGCTTATATTAGGTGAACTTGTGAGACAAGTTAACTAAAACACCAATACAAATCAAACTAACACGATTACAGACACTAGATACTGAACTACTGACATCATGTACCAAAAAAATAATATCACTTATTTATTATATTACATAAGTACGGTTATATTATTCACGAAATTAGGCTAATTTTTAGCTAGGTGCCACAATATATACATGTCTACATTACGCACGTATATGTATACTTTATACTAATTGTAACTAGGGATGACAATGGATCGGGTTTAGGATAGGTTTAGTCATTCCCAAACCCATACCCGGTTATTAAAGACCTTCCTAAACCGTCAGGTATTTTTCGGGTAATTACTCGTAGGGTATAGGGCATATTCGCGGGTGTATTAAAATACGCCAAGTATATCCGGCTCAAAATCCATTGAGTATCTATCGGGTTTTTAACAAAATATAACATATTAAATATCGGTGAAGCAAAAAGAAAATCATTAGAAGTAATTAAAATGATACTAGCTTTCTCGGAAGGGAGTGTACGTAGGTTTGTGGATTGAAAAGCTCTGATGCACGGAAACGCGACCTAGGTGCCGTACCCCGTACCAGAAACTCGCCGGGGACGGAAACGCTGTCGGGGACGGCAGGAAACGTTTCTTGACCGTTTCTGTAAAGTTGGGGACGACCGTTGATCGTTTCGAAAATTCAAACAATGTTTCGATACGTTTCCAGAACTTTGGGGGCGATTTTTAAACGTTTCCGGAAGTTAAAGGGTGTTTCCAGACCGTATCCGATGAATTCCGGTGCCATATACAATATTCTGGCGCCGGAAAAGGGATGAAGAAGATTGAGGAAAAAGAAGAAGAAGGGCGGCTGCCGGCTGAGTCCCGAGTGTTTTAGGTTATAACTTATATTATAAGTTTAGGTTTAAACAATAAACCCCTTGATCTTTCAATTGTTTGCATCTAGTCCCTAAACTTTGTTAATATTTACATAAATAGTATTAAATTAGGTTATGCATTTTAACATTTAACCCTCACTATCTAAACTAACTTACATTTGATTCTCAACTTGTAATTTTATACATAAAATGTTTAAATGACATTATATATAAACAAAAATTAAATATTTATTTATCTGTTACTAATAATTAATTACCTATGTAATATATATTTATTTTTTATATGTATTTATTGCCGTACCCGTTTCTTGATTTTTTGAGTTTTGCCGTTTCCCGTTCCCTTGCCCGTTTCCCGTTCCCGTACCAGTTCCTGTGCAACATAGTCGAAAAGAGTTTATTTTAAATTTCAATTAGGAAACTGAAAAGTCAATTGGCTTGAAAATAGATGGCCAGATTATGTTTGCCTGACCATCTATTACAAACCCGTCTCAAACCAAAAAAAAATTACAAACTCGTCCCTAACTCACAAAAAATTTCAAAAGTAATCCCAAACTCATCTCATACCCTAATGAGACGGGTATTACCCGTCCCAAACGTTTCGGCTTTTCCAATCTGGCTCGTGTTTCATTGTCATCCCTCATTGTAACCCATACGAAATCATAAGTATCTTTAGCATATGAAAAATATATTATGTTCATCCACTGTGATCATTTATAACACTTCATCTTTCAGACATATTACCGTTCATTATATATATTAACAACATACTTCAAGATGATGTTAAATCAATACTTAAGGGCCTAAAAATTAACCGATACTATAGGATCAGTTATGTTGTCTCATTAAAAATCTTACTAAAAAAAACTCAGTGAACAAAACAAAACTTAGTTCATGGAAAAACATGCATCTTAAGATTTATAATTAACATCTTGAGGCTTAGCTTTTAATTCTTCGAGCATTTGACTTTCATTGACTTTCATGTAAACGTCATTTCAAGTGTCATGTATAAGTATTCGAGATGGAGGAGGTGGTCGTTTCTAATGCTTAAGAATTGCAATAATCTCATTTTTAACATATAGCTTTAGTTTCTCACTTGGTGAGATTTTCTCTTGTGAATCAACACACACTTAAACTTTCTACACTCTTCTCAATGTTGATCATTGTCTTTTCTCTATTTAATTTTGAATAATAAACTTTATAATACACATGCCACAAATAAACCTTCAAAGTCTAAAGTTTGAAAGTAGGGAAACAATTCTCATGTATCTTTATTTTAGTCCACATCGATCCAACAACATTTTAACTTGAAAACTTCCCGTTCATGTTTAATCACATTTAAGTTCTCATACAAAGCTTAAAACACATTTTGATATATACGGGCCAGGCCCATAATACCGCTGATCCAATCCACATTAGCATGTTTCCATGACAGAAACTAGGATAATGGTCCGTATTACACACATATGAAAAACATTTATAACATTATATATATATATAAATATGTATATATTATAAATTTAATGACATGCAGATGTCAAAATAAAAAAAAAAAAGATCAATATACATGAATTACAAGACGTAGCATTTTTATTTCAATTCAAATACAAAAACATACAAATACAATAAGAGATAAATGAAAATTTAAAACATGTTTATAAATTATACCACGAGTACAAATAACACATGTAATTAAAACATAATACTCTAATGAAATCAACATAAAAATGTATTGTCTTATAGACATTTTGGAAGTGATTGGCCTCCGAACGTGAACGTCATTGTCGTTTAGCAATCTGATGCAGGGGCATCCGATAAGACGCATTTCATGGATTATTAAATTACCTAAACTATATCTTTAATTTCATAATTATCTATTTATCTAGTTTTCAGTTTTCTGAACCATTTGAATTCCCAATAGGATTAAGTTGGAGATTCAAAGCTTATTTATTTAATTTTTTTTTTGTAAAAAGGGGTTTTTTGATTAAGTTTTATCGATAAGAACTTTGTTTATTTGAACAATTGGTTCGATTATGGTCTTGATTAATCATAAGTGTTTTTAGCTATTTGATCGCTTCCGAAACTGCATTAGTTGGTATCAAAGCTCATGGTTGTTCAAATGGATCTATGTGAAAGCGAGTGTTTTCTTGGTCGAAGATTCGCCGACCGAGGCATCGGCAAGAGCATTGGTGGTTCACGTGCTCGTGAAGAAGATCTACGCCCTACTCGCAGATTCGCCGACCGAGGCAGTGATGGAGTGTATTCCGACCCATGGGATTATCAAGATTAAGAGACTCCGGAAACAAGTCTGAAATCTGGAAATACAAGAGGAGATCAAACGGCTTCGCCAGCGAACCCGAGATCTTGAAGCATCATCGACATGGAAGGAAACGGAACCGGAGGCACCTGTAGGGGACGAGCTAACGGGGGATGAGGAGTATCCTTTTAATGGCGATTTTATTTATGATTCTCCACCCGTGTTTGACGAATACGGGGATGAGGAAGATGATGTTAAGTGGGGAAAACTGTTTGCAGGGATTGGAATTTTGTCCAGGTCCAATCGCGGTGAGATGTTAGGACATTGGTGTGTGAATGATAAATCACTCGATCCGGACATGACTGAATACATTACGAGAATGCCTGCTAGCATTTTTTATGATTTCTCAAAAGTGGATACGGTGGTTCATGGTGGATCTTATGTGGTTAAGGAGGGAGGACCATCTTCTTTTGTTAATCCGGAGGCTCGCCAATTTGATTTGGTAAGTCAAACAACTAAACTAATATTGGAGGAAAGTTTTAAATTTCCACCGATAGTTTTGGAAGTAGATAAGAATGATGATTTTGTGACTAAAACTAATAGTATAAGTGGGGATAATGTTGACATTAATGGATGTCAAATAAAAGGTGGAATTGATCTTCAAGTACCACGTTTGCATGCGGATATGTCTTCAATAAAATCACGTGAGGATATGCAATTATTCAATGACTTGAATTGGCACTCGAACACATAGAAAATTAAAAAAGTCGGTATAACTTTTGAAGTTAGTAACGCAAAATGGGCTGGTTTAAATGTTGGTGAGTTGACCAGAGGTGACGAGCCCATTTTGAAATTCCCAATTATATTGCCGACAATCTTGGGAAGCATAAAAGTTAATTCGCAATATTTGGGTTATCCTATGAAATCAAATTTAAAGAATGTAGAGATTATTGGGGTTTCCAAAGTTAATACGCTTTCCGATAATACTTATAATAACCAATGTGGAAACACGTTTGCTTCCATAATTTCATATGAAAGGTCGAGTAGCATATATAGAAATAGTAATGTTGGGGTTACACCCGGTAAACTATATCGAAAAGGTGCACTTCGGCTAAATGTAATTTCTCAGGTAGAGTCACATAATGATGTTGAGCCTAAGGATTCAAGTGATCTAGTTTATGGGCTACAAATAGGTGAATCGATTTCTGAATCGCTAGTGAACAAGAAACGGTACAATGTTTGCTTCGATCCAGGTGGTATAGGTCACGAGTTAGCCGAGGCGACCCGTGAAGTTGAATTATTTAAGCGGGCCAAATTGATAGTTAACCAAAAACAGATCAGCGTCCCATTCGAGCCGGGTGGTAAATGCCTAAAACCGGGCGAGGCAAAGTGTGAAGTTGAACTAGTTACATGGGTTGTGATGATAGTAAATAAGGAGCGGGTTGATGTTCAATTTGATCCGGGTTGCTTTGATCTAGAAGTAAAACTCAAGGACGGTTTTTTCCGAAGACGGGAAGTATGATGCAGGGGCATCCGATAAGACGCATTTCATGATTATTAAATTACCTAAACTATATCTTTAATTTCATAATTATCTATTTATCTTGTTTTCAGTTTCTGAACCTTATGCAGTTTCGGAAGCGATCAAATGGCTAAAGACACTTATTATTAATCAAAGACCATAATCGAACCAATGGTTCAAAGAAACAAAGTTCTTATCGATAAAACTTAATCAAAAAACCCCTTTTTTAAAAAACAAAATTAAATAAATAAGCTTTGAATCTCCAAATTAATCCTATTGGGAAATCAAATGGTTTAGAAAACTGAAAACATGATAAATAGATAATTATGAAATTAAAGATATAGTTTAGGTAATTTAATAATCCATGAAATGCGTCTTATCGGATGCCCTTGCATCACAATCCAAATAAACTGCACATGAAAAATATTTTATTTGCATAACTAATTAATTTGACAACAAATATAAACTATGTATATATATATACATATATATATAAGGGTTCAAATAATAATAAGTAGTTTCCTAAGAATGGTAAGAACCAACAAAATTTTGACATTTGACATTACAAATTATGGTGAAAGAACAATTGTAGGAAACTATGTCGGTTATAATGATAAAAGAGTAATTCTAGGAAACAATATCGGTTATTGGTATTTTTAAATCTCAGCCATTGATTAACATGATCCAATGGCTTTGATTTATTCCTAGTATTCATAGAAAACTACTTATTTTTAGGATAACTCATATATATATATATATGAGTATAGTTTTTTATGATACCGGTTTTTGTAATCTTCAATTTCACACGACTGATAGCTGAGCCATGAGAATTTGAGACATGAACTTTCTCTACGAATAACAAATATAATAACAGTGAAAAATTATTATATGTAATAAGTAAACGTTTGAAAAATATGAAAAAAAAAAACTGTTTTAAGAATTTTGAAAAAGTAAAACGTCTAATTGTGTCATAAGTGCCCTCCAAAGTTGATTTAAAGAAACGTCATAACTAATAAATTAATTTGTGATCAACATATATTGCATAAACTTAAATTCAAACGAATTTATGTGTATAGAAAGTATAAATGGTTTTGAAGTTGACAAAATATAATATCATTAATTATGATTATATCATTTTGGTCAAATGGTAGTACTTAATATAATATTTGAAATAATTATTAAAATACAGAAATCTTTGTAACAATATTATTAGTGTGAATTAAAACAAATTTGAGTTTAAATAATTTAATTTGACTTCCATAATTACATAAGTGTTTGGAAAGCTTTAATAGTCCAAACAACTAGATTTATAATTATTTTGGAAATCATTAATATTTAAATAATTTGATTTTTGGTAATATGATCACAATATAATGTTAATTGTGTTAATAATAAACTGTGTTGAAAATAATATCGATAAAATAATATGAAAAATGACAACAACTGATTTACAAAGTATAAAAGTCTTTTAACTTTTGTTGAGATTGGTGAAATAATGTTTGCTGAGATTAAAAATAAATTATGTTGATTATTACCTTCTTTGACAATAAATATGATTTCATTAGTGCATTCTTTAACAATCAAATTCATTATATATTTATATTTTCAATTTTATACATTAATTTTGACCCTGTTAGATACGCAATCTAACAAATTTAAAAGATTTGTATAGTTTCCAATCTGATCAAACTTTACATTTTATTTATTTTAACAGTGTATTGTTTAGTTAGTCAATTTAAAAAAATGAAAGTTTTTTTGAATTTTGATATTTTAAAAAAGATTTAATACAATTGGTTATGAAAAACAATTCAGATTCCTTAATTGGTTACAAAATTTGACCATCAATTTAGTCTTACGCATAACAAATTTAGATCCTATTAAATATAATAAATTTGTCAAATATAAAAGATGGAAAGTTTGTTGAGATTAGAAACATTAATATTGATAGTTGGGATTGAAAACTATAAAAAATCTTTTTAAATTTGTTAAATTCTGTATTTAATAGAATCTATATTTGTTATGCTTAATACTAAATTGATGGTCAAATTCCGTAACCAATTAAGGAATATGAATTATTTTCCATAACCAATTGTATTAAATCATTTTTTAGAATTCGAAATACAAAAAAACTTTCCATTTTTTAAGTTGACTAACTAAACAATATACAGTTAAAATAAATAAAATGTAAAGTTTGATCAGATTGGAAACTATAAAAAAAACTTTTAAATTTGTCAGATCGCGTATTTAATAAGGTCTAAATTCATTATGCTTAAGACTTAATTAAGGGTCAAATTCCGTAACCAATTGAGAAATCTAAGTTAATTTACATGATAGGGTCTAAATTAAGGGTTAAAGGAAAGACGGGTTATAAGATAATGGAAACCTAAATTTTCCATAACCAATTTCTTATATCTTTTTTTTAGAATTCAAAATTCGAAATACTTCCCATTTTTTTTTGAAAGTCTACTAACTAAACAATATACTATTAATTAATTAATTATTTTAATTATGATGAAATTTTTGTCAAGACTTTCAAGATAAGATTCACAAATTTTAACACAGAAAAAATTAAAGATTATTCATATAAAAATGAATTAATTTACATAAATTGTGTAAAGTACAACTAAAATGCATTCGTAAATAACAAAAACAAACACAATCAACCTATTTTCCATAAATTACTTCTTTCATGCAATTAGCCAATCTACCAAGTTGGGCCATCAAATTCTAAAAGATCAATTAATGTTAAATATACAGAATTATAAAAAATCAATTTAATAAGAATTATCAATTGATGTAATCGGAATAATTAACAGAATAATTCCGATAACGAAATAAATCAACCATATTTCTGTATATATCAGAAACTTCAACATGTCCATTAAATCTTGGAGTGTGATGTAGAACCTAAATAACTTATAGGAAAAACATATGACAATTAAAAAGAATACAAACAACAAGGTGCAAAAGATGAAATAACAATTAAAAAGAAAAAAAATACTTTACCGGAATGTTGTGTGTGGCTAATATATCGAAGAAACAGACGGCAAAATTGAAATGAATGCAACATCTTAACGGCTAATATATCGAAGAGAGAGAGAGAGAGAGAAATGAATTTGAGGGGTTGAATGTTAAGGTTTATATAGCAATTAGGCCAGGGTGATTTGGTATTAATAAGAAAGATAATATATGACATGGAGTTTAGGTGATATCCTATGTGGATGTCCTAAAATTGTGTCATATGAAATACTTGTGTTGCTTTAATTGATTAGTAAGATTAGTGGTTGCATATTAGTAAGTAGTTGCATGAAATAAGGGACATGGGTGATGAACCTCTTATCTCCTACATATTTAAATTTTGTTTTGCATTGAGAAATACAGAAAATTGCCCCAAGTTGTCTCTCCTTTCTCTTATTGTTCTTTGAAGTTTGATCCACTCCACAGATCTATCACATTTCCTTAAGTATATTTGCTACGTAGTTCAACATTTACATTATCAACTATATCTTTGGACATTTTTGTCCACTTTTCACGATAAACTAAAAATGAACATATGCATGTACGTCACAGTCGAGCATATATAACCATGGGGAAAGTTGATGTACAAATTAAAATAACATGTTAACTGTGAGAATCATGTAGTGTAGTTATATATACAAAATAGATTGTGTAATTATGTAATCACATCATAATAACTGTTAGAATCACGTGTGTGTGTCACACAATAACAAATTGTTTAACCCAAATGAGTGAAACACATGTTAGCACAAGAACATATTGTATAAAACTTTTACCACATAAAAACCTTGGACATCAAATAAAAATCATGGTAACAACGAACTGTCAAGTGTCAACATTGTGTTTTATCAACCATCATACAACTATGTAAATAAATAATTACATCACCACCACAATTTATAATCATGCATGCATCCTCAATATTCTCATGATCATTTTCATCTTTATCATTCTTCGAATGAATGTTTAATGTGATTTACCCCCACCCCCACTACTAATTAGACTAGTAGTAAAGAAGCTCGTTTTAGATTGACCATCGTCAAGTAGTTCAACATAATGGGTTTCCGTGGTTGTGCCACCAATCGTGTTAACTATCTCATCAATAGTAACCAGAGTAAAATTACTCTGAGCTCCAAGATTGTTGTCAATAGTGCCGCCAATCTGATTATAGCATGTTTTACAGTTAATTACATTTGTAAGTATGAAAACATCAACATATAAGTCACCAATATAGAATATATTATTACACAAGAACAAAGAAGAAGAGACCCTTTTTTAATTAATCAGTTTACTCTCTCTTCCACTGCTAACATATATCTTTCATTATTTTTTGGATTTCTGCTCATCTGCCTTTCATGATCCATATGAACTTAAAATATTGGGCCCGCAGCATTAACTAAAAATTGTTTGAACCAAGTACATGACGTGGGTTATTAAATGATATCAGAGACAATGCATGTTAGGGCTGTTCACGAGCCGAGCCGAACCGAGGTTGCTCGTTGCTTGGCTCGTTTACAACCGAACCGAACCGAACGGCTGAAATTCGAACCGAGCGAAAACCGAAACGATCCAAAATCGGATCGAGCATTTTTCGATCGAACATCGAGCGATTTCGAGCATTATTTATTTATTTTTCACATCAAAAAATTCAATAAAAAACAAATTTAAATGTTGTAAATAATATATTTTATAAATAAATTAGTAGTTTTTAGACAAACATGTAATATATTGTAATTTTTTTATTATAAATAAGTTTAGAGTGAGATATAATGATCATGCAAACAAAGTTTTAGTTTTCTAAAAACTTGAATTGAACAAATAAAACTATAAAATTAACGGAACATGAAAAATTTTAACGGGTAAAAATAATTGTAAGCTTATATTTATGTGTTTTGTCTATATATTTATATATTTGTTCATATATAATTATATATAAAATAAAATAAATTAAATATTCGGGCCGAGCCGAACCGAGCATACCTTTGCTCGTTGCTTGGCTCGTTTACAAACCGAACCGAGCAGAGCGGCTCGTTTTCAATCGAGCGAAAAAACGAGCGAGCATTTTCCGAGCAATTTCCGAGCGAGCGGCGAGAGAGTTCGAGCGTCGAGCGGTTTGGACGGCCTTAATAATGCATGTGGACCAAAGTGAAAGAGAATCGGACATGTCGCACCACCCTATTTAGTGATCCATAAAGAAACACAACGTGCATTTGTTAACAAAAACGTTGTTCACTTTGCATATTTTATGATGCATGCCTAAAAGGAGAAAAAACAAGGTTTTTTTTAATGAGGCCAAAGATCTTTATAAATTTTTATAACAAGTCATAATAAAGATTTGTTCTAGTTTACATGTTATGTTATTCACTTTGTTAATACTAACTAATAATCATATCAAGTACAAAACGTTAAATAAATACTAGTAAAATAATAATGAATGCCTGACTTATTTATTGGTGATAAAATATTTTTAGTTCAATTTGACGTAATAACGCGATGAACATGATAATACATATAGCCTTAGGGATGACAGAGTGTCCTTTGGCAACGGTGCCTCAGGGCCGTAGAATAACCACCGTGTGGGGTATCCATCCGGATGATCCCGCTCATCTCCAATGCTTGAAAGTTGGATAAGAATATTATAAAAATAATAACAAAATGGGCGAAGGATGAAAATTTTTGCACTTAAAAAGACGAATTAACGTATAATGACGTAGGGCTGATGTAAAGGAGATGTATTTGGGATGGGGTGGTACTCCCACCGCCCTTATTTATACTTTGCATACCTGAATTTTATTTTTGTCTTTACTCCTGCTTCAAGAGTTGCATAGTCAACTTATTGTGATTTTTGTAGATAGAAGGCCTATTTGCGTCCCATGGTTTTGGGGTAGGCCACGTTTGCGCCCCTGAAAGTCAAATTGACAAGAATGGATCTTCGTGGTTTCTTACTCCGTCGATTTACGTCCGTCTATCAAACTAACGATGTTAGCTTGAGGGACAAGCTCGACTTTTCATATCTATGAACCGATTTCATCTCATAAAGTTTGGGCATTGCACCGTTTGTGTCCACGAGCTATCTCCTCTCCCTTTCCACCGTCCTGACGTTGTCACCTGCACCACCCACCATTGTTGCCTATGCCCTTGCCACCCACCTCAATTAATTCGAGTAGCATTTGATTAATGCATTTTATATTAATAAAATCCAACATTCTTTCATTTACCAATTTTCAAATGCACACATCCAGAAACCCTAACCCTCTTTAAATGGAACCAGAGTAGCAGCTATCACAAGAAACCATAAAAAAGGTCATAAAAAAGGAAGTCGCTAATGCGGATAAGCTCCATCGTCGCCTTCGCATTTGGCCTCGAATTGAAGTACTCGAAAACCAATTATTTTATATCACTGTGTTTTCTCCTCAAGTAATTTGATATTTATTCGGTGTTGACGTTCATTTAGCGCGTTCAGAACACTATTAGAGGTGAATCTGGTGGTGGGTATGGTGGTTGATTGATGGAATGAGGTGGAGGGATAAGAGGCAGATTTTTCGGGTGGTGGGTTGATCATGGTCAACGTCGTTGTTGTAGGTCCGCAATTACGGATCAAACAACTACAACTAATGTTCTTTGATCAATCTAGACCACCTAACTAGCGAAAATCACTAGTGGTTAAACTAGATCTCGTATCTTGTTGTTGTTGAGTTACTTCTAGAAGTAGTAAGATAGGAGAGGGAGTAAAGGAAGATAGATGGATAGGATAATAGTTTTAGCAAAATGGTTATTTCTAATATATGCATGCATCACCTTATATAGGTGAGGACATGCCATACTAGGTTTTCATTATAATCGGCACAATGAGCCCTAAATACTGGGCCTCGGGACCAAACATACAAAGAAACAAATATTACAAATACATTTATGTCTCAGGAATAATACATAAGACTTGATACACAAAATGGACTCTACAATATCCCTCTAGTCTTGTATTATTCCTCAACATCGGTCTTCAATCAGTCTCATACTCAAGGACTTCGTTATGGTCAAATGGTTGATTCTCAACAAGAAAGCGTACAAGCATGTTGAATTTCTCAACAATATGATCAGTGATGTCGCAACGGTATTCCTCTACAGTTGACAAGGGGGACTTGTAAATCTTGAGAAGGTCTTCCTTCCCGAGACCAACCAGTTCGTGCTCATCGAAGAAGCGAAGGTGATGCATCCTGTCACAGTGAATAACGCCTTCCTCGTTGGGGCTCCGTGCACTGGGAAAAGACTCTAGCGACGGGAAATCGGCCACTGGTTACAAAGCTCCAATAAGGTATCGAGAGGGCTACCACAGTCAGGTGCGAACCACCTGAGGAGCTGTAACAAGTATCTCCCTTGGGGTCGGGTAGCTACAGTCACACACAGGCAGCTATAGAATCAGCTCGGTCCTTTCTTCCTAGATGCTTTTCATAGCTATCCGATGATCCTGTAACTACCGCTGCCGATGCCGAAGTTCTTCCTTCATCGTCTCAAGTAGGGGATTAGGCCCTTCTTCCAAGGCTGATAGGATTCCACTCAACTCATCAGTCTTAGACCTTAGCGGGATTGCAACACTAGACTAAGAGATTGGAAGACTTTTTTCCATCATTTCCTACTTTCTTTACGGACTAGGGCGAATCGCAAGCAGACATAATGGAAATGGAAGGCTTGGACTGGATAACAGCGAAAAACCAGATCAGAGACAGCCCTACTGAGAATTCGTCTCAATTAGGCGCTTGTAGGAGACTAGGAGGGGGCCAGCCGTCAAGTAGAAAGGAGAGATGAGGGCACATAAGTTTACCAAAAGACAGTCGGCTTATACGATTTGTAAACTAGTACCTGAAACTTACAATCTCAAGCTCTAGGGCTTACTGCTTAATAAATACTACTTGCAGGCTTACTCCTAGTACCTGCGGCAGTTTACTATAGCACCAGCCCCGGGACTTCCTTACTTTATTCAATTCTTCTTCTGCCTTTCCTGACCCGGAATGACTTGCTTTGCTAGTTTCCTATCACCTCACTGCTGTTGTTGTCGAATTCCCACGAGACGAAGTCACATAAAATGTTTGGGTTGAAAGACATGCCATGGAAGACTGTTTCACCATGATCGTCAAGTATCTTATATCTACACCCTTTTTCTCTTCTCACCAGAAACTGGATTGACTTCTTTAGGAAGTGTGTATGACCTACCTGGGTTCAGGGTGAAATTTGGGTAGTTATTCTCCTACTCGCGGTCCAAAAACCTCTTGAACTAACCCTCCATAGTGTCTTCATCCTCGCCATGGCCCACTGTCCTTCAAAAGTAGTTCATATCAAACTGGGACAGAGTGTGCATATTTGAGTAGCGTAGATATGTAAGGTCGCCATTTGCACGTCTAACAGCCCAACTTGTGTTGTCCTTGTGCCACCGAGCATAAATAATAAGAGAGTCGTCATGACAGGGATTCCGTCTCTACCTAAGACTTGCCACCTTGCTCACACTATATAGCTTGTTTTCTTCTTTCCTTTCTTTTGAGCAGAACCAACAGCAGGCAGAGCAACAACATGTTCTTCACTAGCTTCCTAGTCTCCCTTTCCGGAGTGTTTGGATTAGGAGAGTAGTTTATTTCATCATCTTCTTCCGCGGCTTCTTGAACTAAATACTTGAAACCTGCACATTTATCAACATTGAAAATAGATGAGTACTCAACTTCAAGAACCTCGTCAGACTCCATGACCTTCTTCACTTGTTCAAAGGATTGAGTATCTAATCCAGACGCATCAGTTTGTAAAGTAGTCTGATCCCCTACTCCCAAGCCATGTGCACCAGCACCAACACCACCATCACCATCATGACTACCATCGTCATGAAAGGTATCATGAGGATTGTGTTCGTCGTCGTCCTCCTCCTCCTCCTCCTCCTCATCATCATCATCATCATTCTTTTCATTTTCCTCCTCATCACCAGATTCATCATCATCAGAGTCACCCGACTCATCTCCATCATCACCACCGGGAGCTGCTCCTGCTACCACAATCGGAGCAGTTGTAGAAATAGCTTGTTGGACAAGTGTTCCAACTGTAGCTGCATCACTGCTAGAGACAACAGCTCCTACGCCACTAGCACCAACACCTACAGCACCACTCTTGTTACCAAGAGTATGAGTATCTGCCACAAGGTTGGCAAGAGCGATGCGCTTCTTCTGACCCTTCAAGTTTTCAGCATCAACATCTTGTACCCTAACTTGAAGGTAGAAAGTAGCCTTAACTTCAAATCTTCAACATCGTCTTCAGTCATTTGCAGAACTTCAGTAGCCGCCAAGTATCAGTTGAACAAGGCCTCACTGATAGAGTCTTGATGGCTGTTTTGGCGTCTTTGTCTCTTTATCTCAACCTGCAGACGGTCAATTTCGGTTCTGAGTTCGGAGTTATCAACATCACTCCTTGACGACGAAGGATCGCTTTCTAACAACCCAACACGAGACTCCAATCTCTCATATTCATGCAGAGTGGAATCAATACAGATCTCAACTCATTCCTCAAATTTTCAACGAGGTTCGAGGAGGGGGGCAAGTATCTCTCCAAGTGTGACAACCGAGATTCCAGTATGACATGAACATCATGGCTTTTAGCTCTCTGTAGTGCTTCTTGTGAAATCAACTGTTGCTGACTGTCAACTCAGTGTTGGAGGTTCTCAATCCACCGTCTTTGGCTCTCAATTATAGCCCAATAAAATTCCCTACTTTTCTCCAGATTGGCCACACGTGAGCCCAACTCATCACTTTCCTTCACCACCTTCTCATTCACATTCTGTTGGTCCTTGACGAACTTGATCATAAGATGTTCCCGCTTAACCCTTAAATTATGCGAGACCTCCATGCCTTAATCCTATCAAGGATAGGATCTCGTAAGACTGCAGGTTGCCTTAACATTCCTCGATTCGATTAGTTTCTTAGTCGATTCGTTTAGATTTAATCATCAGGAAGTACAAATCACACTTTTTGCATGACTTTTCGTACAAATACCATTTTTGCCATTTTTAGAAAGTCAATTAATCTTTAAAAACTTGATGAATACCCTTATATCTTCAAGAACACACACTTTAGCTAACGTAATCTTCACTAAACACATCCACGAACCCGTAAACAAACACAAGAACACTTATACACTTGTTTTCACAAACCCGTGAATACATAAGAACATCAAGTGAACCCGCAAACCAACTTTAACACTTGAACACAAGTCTTCAACACACAAACAAGACCAAAATCCAAGGTTGTGACCTAGGAACCATAACAAGTAGAGCCGAAAGTTCAAATGCCAATTGTAGGTCCTCAATTACGGATCAAACAACTACAACTAATGCTCTTGGATCAATCTAGGCCACCAAGCTAGTGGACAACCTAGATATCGGATCTTGTTGTTGAGTTATTTCCGTTAGTAGTAAGAGAGGAGAGGGAGTAGAGGAAGTTAGATGGATAGGATAATAGTTTTAGTAAAATGGTTGTTTCTAGTATGTGCATGAATCACCTTATATAGGTGAGGACATGCCATATTAGGTTTTCATTTTAATCAGCTCAATGGGCTCTAAATACATGGTCTCAGGACCAAACATACAAGAAACAAATATTACAAATACATTTATGTCTTGGGAATAATACATAAGACTTAATACAAAAAATGGGCTCTACAGTTGTTGACGTTGTGGTAGTTGTAGCTAGATAAAGGGATTGTTGCAAATGACGTGTTTGATTAATTTGTCTTAGCTGTGGCAAGGAGGGAAGATGTGTCACCAGATGGTCCAACCCCGACAAATGAATTATTGTATACTTGTATTTTGTTAAATTTGTAAAACATTCAAGAAATATGTGAAGTTTTTAGTTCTTGAAACCCCTAAAATCAAGAAAGGTTTTTGTTGGTAGCAGTGTAGCTGAAGATGGTGGTGGTGGAGAACTGGAGATGAAGGTGGAGGTGGAGGAAATTTTTGTTGGATGGATACAAACTAAACTTTTCAATAATATGGGAATGCAATATGATCTTTTGAAAAGGTATGTTAGAAATTTTAGTTAACTTACTAGTGAACGTTTAGACAGAGGGACTCCAAAAGACGTGTCGAGAAAGTGCAGGGACTCATTCGTGTCATTTTAACTTTCATGAGCGCAAACGTAGCCTACCCTAGAATCACATAGACGCAAACAATCATTATATCTCTTTTATATTATTGCACTAGTCTTTAACACGTTCAATTAATTATTTGTAATGATCATGATGTATATTTTTAAAATATTCATATCCAACTTATTAATTTGGATGACCTATACAATTGAATTATTAAAAAATGTCATCTTGACAGCCTGAAAATTATTGTATATAAAAGAATATTTTTTGTATGCATGTGGTATTTACTAAGATATGGCTAGGAAAAACTAACATGACATAGTACCAAACCGACACTTGTCCTGATAATCTACAACAAAATACAGGTTTTATGAACTTTGAATGTTTAAGAAGAGAAAGGATCAAATAAAAAGTTTGGTTTTTTAAGAAGGCTAGGAAGGAGGGTATTTTAGTCTACTACTTTAATATTGAAACCTACTTAATTTAATTTCAAAAACCTATTTAATTAAAACACACTTAATTAAAACCCACTTAAATTTTCACTCATCTCCTACAACTACCACTGCCCACCGCCACCCACCGCCACCACCTTGCCGGAAAAATCTTTGGAAATTTCGCCGAAAAATAAAACACTATAAAAAACACAACGAAAAAGACACAATGTAAAAAACGCAACGGAAAAAACACTATGAAAATGAAAATAGAATGACAAAAACACAATGAAAACACAATTAAATAACACAATGTAAAAAACATAATGCAAAAAACACTATGAAAAAATAAAACACACTTGTATAACACAATTTTGTAAAACACAATTATGATAAAACACACTTTGTAAAAACCCACAAATTTTTTTTTATTTTTATAAAACAATATGGTACTCGTATAAAAGATAAAAAAACACTCGTTATTATGCATGTATTGTAAGTGATCCGAACCTGCCCGGAGCGAGCCCCTCATAGAGGCAAGTGAAGTTGGTGAGCCGTATGATGGGCAACTATCTCCTGCGGTTCGGAGAGGACTCAGCTGTTAGTTAGTACCCCCTTGGTTTCGGGGTGGACCCTTTCACTCTATTTTATTATATACGTTTAGTGAAAAGAATGTTTTTTGATACACCTAGGACATGGATTCTTTATGAACCAATGGATCGTGACAAGTCGTTACTACTAGCAATGACTTCCTCTTTCATTACTTCATTTTTTTCATATCCCTCTCCTTTGTTCTCAGTTACTCATCAAATGGCACTCAGTTCATATCTTTAATTTAAGTTCGATAATAGAAGCCGCCGGGTTGACCCCGAAGGCCGAATTCTATGGTAGAGAACGCTGTAATAATAATTGGGCCATGAGATACTTTTTTAAGTATTGCAAAAGAAAGGGCCTGCTGATAGAGCTGGGCGGGGAGGCGATATTGGTTATCAGGTCAGAGAGAGGCCTGGCCCGTAAGCTGGCCCCCTTAAAAACCATTACTTAATAAGGATTTGTTACGCGCGATATGCCAACGACTTACTACTGGGAAATTGTTTTGAAAAAACATGTCGTATAAAAAAGTTATGGGCGTTTTAAAATGATGGGGGTATTTGATATGTGTCTTGCATGTGGAGAGAGAAAGTCAACAAATGTGTTATCCCTATTATGCCCTTACCCTTGTTTTACACTTTATGGTCTCTCTAATTTAATCTCAACCATTCAATTTTAAATTGAATGGACAAGATTATTTCATATCCTTTTTAGGAAAACTAATCTTCTTATTATAACTCAATCCTGTTTAAGAAATACACGATGTGATATAGATAGTAAAGAAAGATGATTTAATCTATGTTGGAATGTACAATAAACTAAATCAAAATTTAAGCATATTGTTTGAAGTTGGTGTCTTTTTTTTGAACGATTAACTAAGTAACGCCGGGTACTTCGTACACGGCACCCAATGGCTAAGGTTGCCCGAGCCGACCATGAGTCCCGACGGATCCCCTATCGGTCCACCTATTGAGGGATTCCCCGGATAAAATTCGACCCACATGCCCGCCAAACGGCACGACAGCAAGGAACCGGTAAAACCGGGTGAGATCATGACTTGAACCGTGGAAAGTTAGGGTCATCCCTCATATCTCCCATATAAATTGGTGATATTGAGATTTGAACCCACTACCTCTCAATAATAAAATGAGTGCTCTATCATTGAACCACATCTACTTTATATCGTAATTTCTTCTACATTTAAACATACGACTTAGCCTTTTTTTTGTTAACTCTGGTTCTGTTTAACATTTTATTAGTTCATATTTATAAAAAGTTGGTCTATAAAAAATACTCTTTTTTTAAGAATTCTGTTTAATTTCCCACATGTTATATGCAATTATATCTTTATATTATTTTTTTCTTCTCTTTCTTTCCTACTTGAGGTACAAAACCGAAATAGTTGAGGCAGCCGGCCCTAAGGGGTGGCAGGTTGGGCAACGGTCATAGAACCGACACTTCGCCAGGCCTGATTTTTTTGTAATAAAATTTATATGTATTTTTATTAAATACAATAATATATTTAATATTTAAACTCAATTACATAATTACTGGCTTGGTCAAGTGGCAAATGGGTATTACTCTCAACCAAAAGGTTATGACTTTAGTCTCATTTAAGACATATTTAATCATATTTTTATACAAAAATTTTCTACAAAACTCAAATTATAACTAAAGAATACATATAAAAATTAAAATGTATAAACTTAACAAATTAGTCTTTCTACTTGAGGCAAAATAAAAAATTTCAGTTTCAACCTAAAACTTGTTTTGCTTTCTCAGAGTGGGCCATGCCGAGGTACAATCTTTTTTTATGATATGAATAATGAATCTTTATTAATAGAAACTCTATAGCAAAATATTTAGATTAGTACTAGTTAATAGTTCGGTTCATTCCATTTGGCTCGCTAAATAAACTCCAATATATGCTTTGTGCCAATGGCTACCTTATTTCGATAATATTTTACGCATTGGCGATCAAGTTTCTATATAATTATGGTTAATTTGCTAAAAATTAATAATTTAAAAATTAAAATCTTACTATTTACTTTAGCCAAAATGTGTGCATTTCTTTTGAGTTTGTAATCATAAGATCTTGTATATGATTCAGATTTCATAGACGTAATAGTAGTGATCCAAAATAATATCATTTTACTTAAATTTTTGTAAATCGAACTATCGAAGAAAATTCTATCGACTGAATTTATGAGGTCAAATAAAGAAACACATAGAGTAACCAGCAAAAGCAACTAGTGTTTTGGGAGGATTAATACTTTCCGTTTATTGTATAACGTGTTGAGGTTTCTACACATGTGTCTTTCTTTTTCTTTTGGCGGCGTGATTTTTTTAGTGTTGTGATTGTAATGATGTTTCTAACGTCTTTCTAGTTTGATTAATAATTCTTTTTTGTTCAAAAAGAAAAAAAACCAGCAAAAGCAATTACGCACATGAATGCATTTATATAATATAATCGTTCAACTTTATTAGTACGACCGTTAATGATCTAAACTCCTGAGGATCTAATTTTGTAATTAAAAATAGTCATATTAATTAAAGTTTTCATGTAAGATGCTTAATCTTAAAATCTTTTAACATTTTAACTTTAAATCATTAATGATCTTGCTAAGAAAAACATTTAGGGGTTCCTATGAAACGTGTGTAAATACTACTTACAGGTGAAGAAAGAAGGTCGAATGACGGATCATTGGCTGGCGTATCATTTGCAGTGGGTAGCGATTCGTTATTCGTTGATACTGCCGGAACAAGTGGTGTTGATGATGGTGGCGGAGGGTTGTCCGCAACCATTTCTAACCCTAAGCACTTCAAGAAACCCCTGAAAGCTTCTTGTATGCATCCAGCCATTCCTGCTTCAATTTTGAAGAGGTAGGTCCCAGCAGAGCACAGTTGGACCCACATGACTCACCTTGAAGAGAGACGTCTGCGCAGAAACCAACTGGATCCGCAGGACCCACCATGCTCAGAGACGTGACGTCCTTACGCGCAGTACGCAAGCTGTTCCCGCAGGAAATGCCTCCCAATGGTGAAGTACTCCGCCTGTTCCCGCAGCTGCGGATACAAGCCATCAGGGAAGGCCACCCGCGCAGCAAGGCTACACGCAAAAGGCACTTAGCTCTCAAAATAATTCAGTAATGTCACCTGAAGAAGGAATGAGCAAAGCCGGGAACAATCCCGCACAAAGGCGGGAGGGGGAATACTCCCGCCCAAATGAGCCAGTCCGTACGATACTGGAGGATCTTTTGTACTGTACCTGACGAGGTATGGGCAAAAGATCTGACCAGAGATACGACAGCTCATTGACAACAGTATGGCGAGCAGCATGCTCTTGTACTGTATGTCACTATTAGCCGCTGCCTACTCACCAACTCCTGTCATACCACGTGCATAGCCTGCAATTGGTGGAAAAGGAATAGTACACAGCAGGCCTGGTCACTGTCAGCCGCTGCCTACCCACCAACTACCAGCATGGCACGTGCGTAGGCCACAGTTGGTAGAACAGGAATACTATTCAGCCGGCTATACCTTCTTGGAAACCTACCTTCGGCTATAAATACCCCAAATGGTATGATCATCTTATCTTATCTTGTATCTCATATCTTATATCTGATATCTGCTCTAGCAATCTCTTAATATACACTTATATTCAAGAGCAATCTAGTCTGATTCTCACGCCGGAGGGTGGTCACAAGGAGGTACCCCCCCTTCTCAGTGACGAGCTCACGGTGTCTGTTTTGCAGGTTATCAGAAGAACCATCTTTGCCGGATCTAACCCCTCGTGGGAAACATCTATTTAACCCCCAGATTATCCGTAATCTGCCCGGGGTCGATTAGTGTTTCTTCATTGGCGCCATCCGTGCATAAAAGCTAGAACTTAATCTTTCAGTTTTCTCAAAACTTCTGGAAAGATGGTTAAAGAAACTCCGGTAACCACAACCCCAGCTACTGGGGGGAATACCGGCGACTACACAGTTTTTACGAAAATTACCCCGGTTACCCAAGCCGGGGCAAGTGCAGTAAATTTTACGAACACTACCCCAGTTACCCAAGCTGGGGCAAGTGCAATAAATAATCGCTCACTGGGATTCACCGATACCCAGTTAGAGAGACAACGAACGAGGCTCCTCCGCCAAACACTCGATGAAGTTAAAGCGTGGGCGGAAGCACGTCAAAAAGAATTCCAAGCTGAGTTGGATGAACGCTTACGTTTACTCCAACAGGCTGATGAATTCGTAGAGTACTTTGACGATGATTCGGAGGAATCCGATAGTGACGCAAACCCTCGTCATAGGGCGAAAGGGAAGCGTAAGGAAACGGACTCCCAACCGAGAAGGCATTTTAGAGAAACCTTCAAACCAAAAAACGCGGGTGGAAACCCACGTGACTTCTCCAAAGCATTTAAACCAACTGCGGCAAATGCGGGAACGTCCAAATTTGCAAGGGACATTGCGGTAGCAATCGCCCCGAAAAGTGCCAAACAGATGTCCAACATCGGCACTTACGATGGTATATCTGATCCAGGCGATCATTTAAACAGATTCATAGCGGGGGCAACCGTCAGTAATTGGACGGAACCTACGTGGTGTTACATGTTCCAAATGACGCTTATTGGGCCAGCTAGAGCGTGGTTCGATCGTCTACCGGTTAACCACATCTACGATTGGGCAGACTTCCAACAGAAGTTTAGCCAACACTTCAGCCAACAAAGAAAGTATACCGAAGAGCAATGGACAATCCTCAAATGCATTCGAGAGGAAGATGAATCTTTGCCAGACTTCATCACTCGCTTCAACTCAAAGAAGCTAAGTCTGGGCAATATTAGCGAAGATCTTGTTCGCGCTGCTTTTATCCAGGGCGCGAACGACCCAGAGCTCATCCGCACCTTAACGGGTAAAGATGGCATGCCATCCACATGGGATGCCATCATGACAGCAGCTAAACGCTTTGCGGAAACGGAGAAGCAACTGGGTAGAGATCTCCCCCAGAGCACAAACCTCTACACCCAGAAAACAAGAGAAGACAACGTCCTTACAGCCCGACTAAACAAAAAGCGGAAGCTAGGCATTTGGCAGTCAAGGGTAAACTTTGACACCTCATCCGGCTTGCAACATCGGTTAGGCGGAAGGGATAACGTACAGTCGAACCAGAACTCCAGATGGACGCCACTCACCAAAAGCGTAACCGAGATATTCGCCACTGAGGAGCTCCCATGGCCAAAGGCTCCAATAATCCGACATCGTCACAATGCTGATCGGAGTAAATACTGTGACTTTCACAGGACAAAAGGCCACAACACTGAAGAATGCACAGACGTGAAGGACATTGTCGAAGCATTTGTTAGAGATGGGACGCTCGCGCACCTCGTGGCGTAACGAACGCTGAGCAGGCAGATGCGTGTAGAACCCCAGTTGGGGAAAACACGAATAAAACTGCAGCTTCAATGTTGGAGACTACATACTGTGTAAACAACGAGATCCCGAACCAGGTGCATATCGGCTCGATGGCACTCCCATCCCAACAACATGGAAGGGAGATCAATTACACACTTTGCATATAGATCAATTCCAAATTTGTAAAGAAAAGGCCCAGAGCCACTTCTAATGGAAATGATTCTCCTTAGAACATTGATGCTGATGATCTTACGTTTATACTTATGAACTTTCCATACTGATATGCCGGTCTTCACCGCATACATAAGTGGGGAAGGCGTTGCTTGTGGAAGGCGGCAAAACCCGCATAAACACAAAAAACGGCAAACCTTCACGCAGGTCAGTCATAGGTAAAGTTGGGTCATCCCACTAAATGAAAGTGCCGGTCCTAACCGCACAAATCATGATGGAGGAAACCGAACTAACCTATTGACAACCGCGTGTCGAACGGTTAATTTATTCAAAACACTGATGCCGGTTTTCACCGCATAAATAAGTGTAAAGAAATCGTTGCTTGTGGAAGGCGGCAAAACCCGCATAAACACAAAAAATGGAAACCTTCACGCAGGTCAGTCATAGGTAAAGTTTGGTGATCCCACTAAATGAAAGCGCCGGTCTTAACCGCACAAATCATGATAGAAGAAACCGAACTAACCTATTGACAACCACGCGTCGAACGGTTACCCTATTCAAAATACTTAAAAATTTCTAACAGAAGGATGAGGAAAACCTCCACGCAGGTCAGATATAGGTGAAGTTTAGCCATCCTACCAAGTGCAAGTGACGGTTTTACCCGCACAATCACGAAGGGGAAAGCAAAACTTCAACCTATTATCTACCACGTTCAAAGGTTAACTTATTCTAAACACTTAGAAAATTTCTAACAAAAAGATGAGGAAAACCTCCACGCAGGTCAGACATAGGTAAAGTTTAGCCATCCTACCAAGTGCAAGTGACGGTTTTACCCGCACAATCACGAAGGGGGAAGCAAAACTTCAACCTATTATCTACCACGTTCAAAGGTTAACTTATTCTAAACACTTAGAAAATTTCTAACAAAAAGATGAGGAAAACCTCCACGCAGGTCAGATATAGGTAAAGTTTAGCCATCCTACTAAGTGCAAGTGACGGTCCTACCCGCGCAATCACGAAGGAGGAAGCAAAACTTCAACCTATTATCTACCACGTTCAAAGGTTAACTTATTCTAAACACTTGGAAAATTGCTAATTTAAACTAAAGTGTGCATGAGCAAGTCATATAACGTTTATAAAGCAAGTCATCCAGTGAAAGTAGCGGTCTTACCCGCACAAAGATTTATATTTCATAATAATTCATTACAAGAATGGCCGGGTAACTACCATCCTACAAGAATATAAATCTATACAAGCTAAACCTATCCTAACAGTGGGAAGGGATCTTAAGGTTCAAGCTTCAGGACCACTCCCTCCAAACCCACTTGTACCCGCACCATCAGTTGGCCGTGGCGGTTCAAGGAAGGTCTTTAGAATGGCTAGCCCATCATCAGCAGCAGCAACTTCGTTCACCTTCTCCACCACCGGATGCGGGAAGGCGGCATACTGATTCACTGCTTGGTCATATACAGCTTCAGTATCAACATCATATAAAGGGAAGTTGGAAGGCGGGATGCCTTTCTCAACGAACCCTAGACCAAGCAGGAAGCCGGCCTTTTCCCCATCCTCGTGAGAAGCGTTGAGGGCTGCGCTCATGGCATCGTCGTATGATGTGTCCGTGAAGACTCGATGCACAACCTAAAAGAAAAAAATACAAGTATCAAAACCTTTTCTATTTACAAAGAAAAGCGTGAAGACATTATGAAGCTAAGCTTACCTACGACAACGCTTCTCGAAGAAGCCATTCCTTGGTAACCAGAGCTTCCTGGAGGGCAGCTTGAGCTTGGTTACGGGCGCGTTCGGCTTCACTTTTGTTGAGGTTGGCAAGCAACACTTCTTTAGCCGCAGCCTCTTCAACGCCCTTTAGCTTCCGCTCAGTGTGGTCAAGTACCCCCCTCTGGTCCAAGATCTCTTGGAGCTTCTTGGCGTCTTCCATCGCCAAGGCATCATGAGCCTGTTGGAGCGCCTCTAGTTTGGCTTTAAGTTCCTCATTCTCGAGGCGTAGAGGCTCAGCAACAGCTTCAGCCTTGGTGGCCCTCTCAGTTGCGCTCCGTGCAGTTTCCTTAGCTAGCCGAAGCTGTTCGTTAACAGCTTGGGCAGCCTTGGAACGGGCCTCGAGCCGGGCCTGAACTTCAACCTCGAGGGCCTTGAAGGCCTTCTCCTTTTCCGCAGCCACTGCGGTAAGCCTCTTGTTCTCCTCCCGGACAGCCCGCGCCTGAGCTACTTATTGAATACGAGCTGCTTTTAACTTGTCGTTTTCACGACAGAGCAGCTCGACGCGCGGCTGCATCCGGGCCAGGAGAATCCGAAGCTCGTTGGTTAGCCTACCCTCCTGGTAGCTAGCCATTGCTTCCCCCAAGGCACCACTGGGAGCTGCGTGACGAGCCCACTCCACGCACTCCACAGGCGTGCGAAGGGTTGTTCCTCGGCGGATGTTCCATCGTGGAACATACACTTCATTGGAATCCGACACTGCAAAAAACAAAAAGCAGTTAGGAAAAGATGATAAAAAAAGGCCAAAAGAACCCTACGCACCTGTAGGGTCGACAACAGGCCGATAGCCGCCAAACCCATCACCTGAACCCAAGGGAAATCCATCCAAGAGGTCAGGCAGATGGGAAGGAAGCAGAGGTTGGCGAGAAGCCCCAAGCATACCTGAAGGATCGGCCGTAGCTGCCGACGTCGGAGGCATGGAGGCCGCCGCGGTAGAAACCAACGGAGGCGAACTCACCGGAGGTGAACTCACAAACGTGGTCGCCGCTGCGGAAGTACCCGCAGAAATAGTCACCGCCGGCTCAGTGAAAGATTCAGTAAATATGGCACTGACAGCCGGCGGAGATGTCATCACAGTTGGAACAGTTGGCTCAACTGGGTGAGCAACTGAACCAACAGAAGCAGGCGCAGCCGCCTGGGTCATCGCCTCAGGTAGGTTGACCAAGCCTACCGTCATGGGTCCGGAGGTGCTCCTCCCCGATCCACCCTGAAATGTGGTAGCATCCACGCCTGCACAAAGAAGATATAAGTATAATGGCGGAAAGATATGAAGTTAAAAAGTAAAGTTTGTACTTACGGGTTTTCTTGAGCCTAAAAGTGCGAACAGGCGGGGACGAACCCGATGGAGCCGGCCTCTTCACGCCTCTCACCGTCGTTGTCCTGGGCTGCTAGGAGGTGACGGTCGTCTCAGCCTCCGGAGCAGTGGTCTTATCACCACCAGGGTTCCCCGCCACCTCCTCGCTTTCGGTCTCTGAATCAGACCGATGCACCGGATCGGCAGTGGAGGCAACCTTCGCCTTCCCCTTCCTGCCGGCAGCCTTCTTTTTCCGCACCAACGGAGGACCATCTGCGGATTCCTCATCAGAACACAAGATTAGAGGAATTCCAGCAGAGGTTTCAGCATTGAGAGGTCGAGGGTTGAATAACTCCTTACCTGGCCGCCTGGCGCTCAGGATCTCGTGGCCTGGCGGGTAGACCTCCACGAACCGATCCGCCGTCTGTTCAAGGATGGGCAACTCGTTCTCATCTAGAGCACGAGTACCCATCCGAGCGGGACCATCACTCTCCCGCGGCTGCAGGAGAGACTGCAAGTCGTTCCCCTCTGAAATAAAAAAGAAACAGTTAGAAGAAAAACCTATATTAACAAAGAAGACAGAGCATACCGTAAGGGACAGAGTTCAAACCGTATTCGAGGACGATGGGAATCTGGGACGCCTCCTTCCACACCTGGCTCATCCCAAACATCACCATCCCAGACTCCGCAAAGCGGTACACCGGAGTCTGGATCCGGGAGATTTTGGCGAACCATTCCGCCTCCCGGTAGTTTGGGGCGTGAAGGGCGGGGAATGCTCTCCCATTCTTAAACGTCATCGCTATCGGGACGACGCGAGCGGAGATATAAAAGAACTCCCGCTTCCACGAACGAAGACTGCGCTCGGTTGCGCAGATCTTCAACCCCTTGATCCGATTGACCAAGGTATACCACCCCTGGATGCACCTCCAAGAATATAAGGTCATCAGGCGGTCAACATGGGGCTCCACGCCTAGAATGAGGCACACCCACTCAAAGTGGCGGATCTTGGCGATCGCCATTGGGTGTACCTCCGTCAGATGCACACCGTGCCTCTCCAAGACACGGTATACAAACTTCGTCAATGGGAACCTGAGATTCCCGTAAACGAAGAATGCAGCGTACACCCCTATCTTGCCCTTCGGGGCATCGTACACCGTCTGGTGTGGCTCCGGAAACTCAGGCTCGAACGGCTCGAGCATGAACTTCCGGACGATGTACTGAAAAAGCTCGGCAGGAAGAGAGCACTGGCACTCGCCAGCAGTGCTCTTGTCGTCCTTATCAGAAGTGGACGACGGATTCTCGACGAACACGTCAGACTCCTCGGCAAAAGAAGACATGTTTGGATGAACAGAAAAACGATTTCAGAAGAATGCTCGACGGAATAGTGAGTATTCGCCGGAAATCGTTTAGAAGATGAAGAGAGAAGTGAAAGTGTGGATTGCAAAGGACCCGCTCCCTCTTTATATACTCATCGCAATTAATGCAATGAATTTAATGCGGAAGAGAGAGAAATCGCAGGTGCAATGAAACTATGACACGTGGCAAAGAGCAAGCTGGCAACAGCTGTTGAAAGGACGCGTGCCATTAATTTCGCGGCCACGCGCCCGAAAAATCGCGGCCACGCGCCTGAAAAAGCATCTGGAATGACCATGTACTGTCACGTCACCATAACTTCCTGCACGTCCTGACACAGAAGAAACCGTCGGACGACGTTTCAACAGTTTCGACTGTTCTTATCCTTTCACCAACTCTTCGAATTTCAAAACTTCAAAAAGATTCAAAAGTAAGCGGGAAAATACCCCTTACCTTGGCAACCAAAAAACTATAAGACAGGTGCGAGTACAGTGTTAAGGCAAAACCCTTCACATACTTAGCATCTGCAGGGAATTGAAGCTAAGAATACCTAGGCAACCAAGTAACCATAAGACGGGTGCGAGTACAGTGTCAAGGCAAAACCCTTCACATACTTAGCACCCGCAGGGAATTGAAGCCAGGAATACCTTGGAAGTAAAGTAACTATAAGACGAGTGCGGGTACAGTGTCAAGGCAAAACCCTTCACATACCTAGCACTCCGCAGGAAATTGAAAACAAGAAGGATCTTCTGGGCAGTGCTTGCGGAAACGGGAATAACATCCCCGCATAGCGGGAACGTCGAGAACTAGATTGTTTGAACCTCCAAGATGGAATTGGTTGTTTAAACATAATTGATCACTATGTTCAAAACTACCAAAACCTCATTGAGAATCTACACAAGTGGAACTCAACGCTCCTGACTTGCGAGGAGGTTACACACCTACCCGCATCACACCCAAAGATCAAGCAGAAAAGTCGGGAATTTCTGCACGTGACATTAGGACTTCCGCGGGAAGAATCCCCATGGAAAACCTTAAAACTAAAAACCCTTTTCAAAACCCTTTGCTTAAGTCCAAAAGTTCACCTCACTTATTAAACATTCATGAGAAGAACATTGGACTGGGGGGACTTGAAGAGGTAGGTCCCAGCAGAGCCCAGTTGGACCCGCAGGACTCACCTTGAAGAGAGACGTCTGCGCAGAAACCAACTGGATCCGCAGGAACCACCATGCTCAGAGACGTGACGTCCTTACGCGCAGTACGCAAGCTGTTCCCGCAGGAAATGCCTCCCAATGGTGAAGTACTCCGCCTGTTCCCGCAGCTGTGGATACAAGCCATCAGGGAAGGCCACCCGCGCAGCAAGGCTACACGCACAAGGCACTTAGCTCTCAAAATAATTCAGTAATGTCACCTGAAGAAGGAATGAGCAAAGCCGGGAACAATCCCGCACAAAGGCGGGAGGTGGAATACTCCCGCCCAAATGAGCCAGTCCGTACGATACTGGAGGATCTTTTGTACTGTACCTAACGAGGTATGGGCAAAAGATCTGACCAGAGATACGATGGCGAGCAGCATGCTCTTGTACTGTATGTCACTATTAGCCGCTGCCTACTCACCAACTCCTGTCATACCACGTGCATAGCCTGCAGTTGGTGGAAAAGGAATATAGTACACAGCAGGCCTGGTCACTGTCAGCCGCTGCCTACCCACCAACTACCAGCATGGCACGTGCGTAGGCCACAGTTGGTAGAACAGGAATACTATTCAGCCGGCTATACCTTCTTGGAAACCTACATTCGGCTATAAATACCCCAAATGGTATGATCATCTTATCTTATCTTGTATCTCATATCTTATACCTGATATCTGCTCTAGCAATCTCTTAATATACACTTATATTCAAGAGCAATCTAGTCTGATTCTCACGCCGGAGGGTGGTCACAAGGAGGTACCCCCCCTTCTCAGTGACGAGCTCACGGTGTCTGTTTTGCAGGTTATCAGAAGAACCATCTTTGCCGGATCTAACCCCTCGTGGAAAACATCTATTTAACCCCCAGATTATCCGTAATCTGCCCGGGGTCGATTAGTGTTTCTTCAAATTTCTTTTGATGAATATGACTTATAATATCTTTTTCACATAGTACAACGCATTTAGAAAATAATTAAATGTGATGTATTCAAAGCCTATGAATTAATTAAGGATATCATTGAAGAGTTTAATACTTATTGGGTTGCTGGTCTGAAAAAGACGTTAGATAGTACCTACCTCTCATGCATTAAATATTTCTTTATACTATCTAATATGAACGCGTTAAACTGTCCGCAACTGTCCAAGAGGTCATCTTTCTCATATTAGCTTTCCACTTATCATTCTCAAATGCTTATTTTGCCCCTAGTGCTACCATGCATACACAGTCATTGCCGCATTCAACCTTATTATTTTCACGTCCCCATTACTTTTTAAATTTTATTTAATAAATATGTTCTTTTTATTTGCGCCCAATACACTATCTACAACAAGGTGGTTGTTGATATACCATGCATTTTATGAGACTCACACTAATCAACTTTTTATTATTATTTTTTTTAAGAGAATAATAAAGTATATTAAAAATTGGGTTCCAATATGTAGAAACATAGATATTACATCAATATAGCAGGTAGGCGGACAACAAGTTGGATCTACCAGATAATGAACCATCTCATGACTAGTTATATATGTATATGGTTTTATGATATTTGTGATGCATTAATATATTGATTTGTATACTTTTGCAAGTCATATTGTAATAACATTAATGAGTAACTAATCTAAATTAATTAAATCATTCCGTATCAATTTAAAATCCAATTATATATTTCAAATCTAGTTTGATTTAAATTTAATTACTTGGATTTCAAAATCGTTTACACCTTAATTAGGTTGTGGGTTGAATATTTTAGAAGACCAAAGTGGTTTTTTTCGAAAGATGAGGTTGTGGCCTTGTGGGTTGATAAGATATACACCTCACTGTCATTGGTTGTTTAAGGGTACATTGTCAACGAGTAACCAACTCACTTCTTTCTTACTCGTGAACACGCAGACACATTGGAAAAACACCGATCTAACCCCGAATAGATTAGACCAATGATTTCACAGGATACGGATCAAGTAGCCAGTATTATGTCTATACGAGTGAAAGCTCAACAATTCTGATGACGGAAACCTGCAAAACAAAACACTGTGAGCTTGCTACGGGAAATACAGGAGTTGGAGTCTTCATGTAACCACCCTCCGACGTGAGAATAAGTACAATTCTTAGAGAGAGAAAGTACTCAAAGTGATTGATGTAATATGTGAAGTGTGAATGAATACCTCATGATAATGAAGTGAATATTTATAGCCGGTGGTTAAGAGAATATTTTTGTTACAGTTGTCCTTTTCTAGAAGATGTTCTTTTGTAACAAACTGGACACATGTCCGCACATGATAAGGTGAGACAACTGGCAATGTGCACGGTTATAATAACATTGTCAGCTGACAGCTGTCCTCCTCTAATTGGTTGTCATGTCACGTGCCCTTCAAGAAAGAATTTTTACGTAAACTTCTAGAAGAAAATTAGTTACAACTAATTTGCTAACGTAACGTCACCATTTCGTCATCTCACGAGTAATGAGAATATCCTGCGGATGACTTCTAAGGAAGTCTTAAGTAGTCCGCGGATGATCTTTAAGGTTTCTTCTAATTAATTGAGTTATGCGGGTGATGTGGTTGTCCTGCAAATGACTTTTAAGGAAGTCCTGGATGACCCGCGAATATTGCTTTATGGGTATTTGGAGTTTTTCACTACCCTGCCTCCATACACGTGTACAATACAATTTTGAGTATGTGTGGATTTAAAATAAGGGATACACGTAAGTCTTGTGATCTTTTTCAGAACCTTAATTAATAGGAATCTTTGGTGAAGCTACTGTGTTCTTCAAAGAATATTCCATTTTCACACCTGGTTTTAACTAGCATCTTGATTTGAGCACATTACTTGGAGTGGATACATTCTAGTGAAGTTTCAACTCTGCATCAAAACTACTTCGATTCAAACGTTGTAGCAACTAGCAATCTAATTATTCTCGGGTTTTTATTCTTTTGTTTAGATTAATGGAGACATAGATAGTGACATAGCCCACCCTGTCTAGGTATTTAAGCTAGTGTAGGTGGAGAGCAGCCTTAGGAGTATTGTGTGGCGTCTTGAGGTTCCTAACTAAATTAAAGGGATATTATGTAGGGCTTTGTTCAAACAAAGATATTATATGGAGCACATTGTTAGGCCGTTAAGAAATCTCAATTGTGTAAGTGGGTGGTAGCACAAATGAGGAGGTGATGTGGAGATTAAGATGGTTTGGTCATGTGAAAAGAATACATGCAACAACACTAATTAGAGCCATTGAAACCCTTACTATTGTAAAGGAAAAGAGGAGTCATGGCAGACCCAATTTGACTTGGGAGGCAGAATTTTCAAGGCTTGCACCTCTTAAGCTTATAACATGATAGATGATAAGATTTCGTAACGACACGGGATGAAGGTTGATGACTTTCAGCAGGAATGATTAGATTTGTTTTAGATTTGTCTTAAGGATTAATTATATACTTTGGTTGATCTTAACATGTTGCCTTATCCTTGTCACCGTGTCTCTACGGTGACACATTATATAGAGTAAAGTTTCATTTCATTCTTGTGGTTTGACAAATAATGCGAATTTAGTCTAAAAAGTTTATTTTTTGCATATGGGTCATCCACGTTTCCCAGTTCTTGCCAATTATATCCAAATCACTTACATCGCTAAATTTAATCATTAAGTCATTGGTAGACATATCTTTTCACCCTTTTTTTTATTATAATACTTATTTCAGTGAACTACGGTTTTCGTCCCTGTGGTTTGTCCAAATACACAGTTTTGGTTCAATAGTTTCAAATTTGCAATTTTCTTTCCTATGGTTTCACTTCACTTGCAATTAAACCCGAATTCACTAATCTCGTTAAGTCTGGTCGTTAAACCCATTAGTGTGCCTTTCACGTGAGTGACAATTTTGTTCATTCTCTTTTTCCCTTTTCCCTAAATACACCCCCAGCCCCTCACGTGAGGGGCCTTGTGAATTAGGACTGAGGTTCATTTGGGGAGAAAAACGACAAAACTGGTCGTCACGTGAGGGGCACGTAGATGGGTTAACGACCAAACTTAACGAGGTTAATAAATTCGGGTTTAATTGCAAGTGAAATGAAACTACAAGGACAAAAATTTCAAACTTGAAACTATTGGACTAAAACCGTAGATTTGGACAAACCACAAGGACGAGAATCGCAGTTAACTGAAATAAGTATTATAATTATAAAGAAAGAGCAAAAATACATGTCTACTCCCTGACTTAACGATTAAATTTAACGAGTTTAGTGATTTGAATGTAATTGAGAAGAATTTAGAAACGTGGATGGTCCATATGAAAAAAATAAACTTTTTGGACTAAATCTATATATATATATATATATATATATATATATTAAAACAATCGAGTTTTATTGAATAAACTCTATTGTTTCCATATATAACAATCACTTCTATGATTTTCTTAACAATTAAATAATTTAAAAATTAATTAAATTAATCAATAACCCACAATTAATTCACATACTAAGATATTTAAATTTAAATCATCTATAAACTAGCTTTTAGCTAAAACCGACAATTATAATATTCAAATTTAAATGTCAAACTTAAACCGAAACTAACACAATGAATGTTCAATTTTAATATTAAAATTTAGACCAAAACTAACAACATAACTAATTCATATCCTAACTAAATGTATTTACTCTAAATCTAAATCATCTATAAATAAAAACCGTGTAATAACTATTGTCAAACCCTCAAGTATTAGATGTCCAATTTTTAAATTTTCAAATTTCCACTGCTTATTTGACCTCATCTTATACTTCGAAAACCATTTCAACAATCATTTCTATAAATTCGGTATTCCATATTCATTTGTTTATATCAACATTTTCACTTTTCTGAAGCTGTTATAACTTATAACTACGACTTTGTATTCAAATTTCTATCGTTTGTTATTGTTTGTATATGAAATTCACATATTAATTTAATTATGTTGTCCTTATTTGGTCTTTTGGTTGTTATGCATGCAGGTTAGCTTGAGAATTGGATGTATGCAAACTGGTTAGGTGAATGATTCATGTTAAAATTTCCGTATTGTCAGTTCTACTTAAATATATTTTTTTTGTTCTTATTGTTGGTGTACCTTGAATGAAACTTAATTATTTGAATTGTTGGTATTATTTGCAGTTATCTTATATGTTGCATACATCTTGCTGCTACTTAGGTAGGTCAGATCATGAAGTTTGAGGACCATTCGGAGACTAGCTCGAGCCATGGTAGGACCTGGTCACCAAATGCGTGTTCTGATTGATGTAAGATTTCTTGAAATTCATATTTACAATTTTATTTGTATATGTTGAGAGCTTCCTCTATTCATATTTACAGTTTAAGAACCATTTTGAGACTAACTTTAGCCATGGTAGGACTAGGTCACCAAAGTTCCACATGCTCCTTCCAAGATTCAATAGACATGTTAAAGGTTTTGAGATATGCGAAAATATTGTTGATTTATTTCCTTATCGAAATTATTATGATAATTATTCCGATTACATCCGTTGATAATTCTTACCAATTTTTTTAATAGTTAAGTGAATCTAACATTAATTTATTTTTAGTAATTTCAATTTATAGCCTCTCAACTTGGTAGATTGGCTAATTGCATGGAAAAAGTATTTGATGGAGATTAGGTTGATTATGTTTGTTGTGTTCATTACGAATGTATTTTAGTTGTTAATTTTCTATATTTTTTTTTATTTTATGTAGCTTAGACAATTCATATAAATTAATTCATTTTTATATAAATGACAATCTTTATTTTCCGTGTTAAATTTTTTTAATCTTATCTTAAAAGTTTTAACAATTAGTTATTGAACTTCCAAAAAAATGGAACGTTTTTATAATAATATTTACAATTATTTTTTTATGGTTTTAAAATTCAAAGCTGACTACTATTGCAACAATCTTTTGTAGTTTTTAGTAGTATTCAGTCTCAACTAACTTTCCATCTTTTATATTTGACCAAATTTTAATTAGCATAAATGACAAATTTAATGTAAATCGAAATTTTAAATAATTTGCTTTTGATTATACTCGAAAGTTAATAAGTTTTGTATTAAAAACTCATTAATTTGTTTAACCAATTTAATATGTGGTGTATTACTTATTTCAAATTAACATTTAAAAAATCTTAAATATTTACCATAATTGCTTATTTATTTTAAAATATTCATCACCTTTAATTTTAATGATACATTTCAATCATTTATACATTAATTTGTTTTTGTTTTTAAGAACCGAATTTGATCACTCTTTTTTAGTTTTAATATTCTTCGATCTCAATTGTAACATCCTACTTTTGATTATAATAATAAAATGACTTTCGTCTATTTTATAGTGGGTCGTTATCGGTTAGATAAATAGAATATAGGTTGGGCTTGTGTTGGTTAATTGGATGTGTTACGGACTTGGGTTAGAATGAAATAAGGAAAGACCATGGGCTTAAGCCCATGATCCATAATTATATAAACCTTAAATCACACATTTAATTCATTTCACACATATTCCACACACCACCAAAACACACACTTAAGCTCTCTCTCTAGTTCTCTCCTTATCTTAGCCGAAATCAAGAAGGAAACTGAGCACCGACCCGAGGTAATAATAGTATGATGTTCTATGAGCTTAAACCCATTAGATTTAGTCACAAAACGACGAGCCGACACCGTTACATCGATAAAGTCATGAGATTCGGGTGGAATCGGGTATAAACCGAACCTAAGATAAGCTTAGGGGTCACCCTAGCTCAGATCTGGGTCGAACGGGACGAAAAACGATGAAAAACGGTTTAAAACGGTGAAAATACGTTTTCCCGGTGAGTTTTGCGGTAATCCGGCAATGGCGGCGCCGGAAAAACATGTATGAGGTTGTCAGGGAATGTTCTGACAAATCTGACCTAACCCTAATTCATATGGAAAACTAACGAATTAACAAGTGATTCGTTAGCAGAGGTCTAGCGAACTAGCTCCAGTTCATATCCAATTAGTTAAGGGAAAAGATAACGAATTACCTTTGATTCGTTAAAGTCATTCGTCATAAGAGATAACGAATTAGATGGAATCATTTGTTACATGGACTGGTTCGCTATGGACTGATTCGTTAAGGGTCCAGTTCGTTATAAGGTTCAATTCGTTAAAAGGACCAGTTCTTCATGAGGTCAAATTCGTTACAAGAATTAATTCGTTAGAGACCAAGTAACGAACTAGAAGTTTAACATAATGACAGAACAGTTCCTGGACTTAGAAAAGAATGATTTAATTACAAAGAAGCCAAGGACTTTTGAATTAGTAAATTTATTTAACGATTCAACATGCTAATGGAAAATGTGATATGACAGTTAATAAAAATAAAAGTTTTCCATTCTTACATGGCAGCTCGACCCCAGCCAGGGGCTCTGCCCCTTGGACCCTGCTAGGGGCTGCCGCCCCTAGACCCTGCTTCTAGGGGCGCTACCCCCGGACCCCGTTTTTTGAGGGTTATAATTAGACTAGAAACGCGAGATGAGTAGTGATAGTTAATTGATGCATGTAATTATTATACAGTTAGCCGTGCCCAATTGAATAAAGGAATAACAATTAACGGTGAACGTAACCGACTTTAGGTGAGTTTCTAGCCCCACTTCCTTGTTATGTTTTCGGGGCTTTGTGCATACTCGATGTGATAGTTAATACACTTACCTTAAGTGGTAAGTGTATGCCTTATATGAATTATGTAAGATGATTGCTTGACGGTGCATGAACGATCTTCGGATATGGCATGGACCGTCAGGTGGTAGCTAAAAATGTGAATGATATATATGGTGTATGATTGCTGATTGAACGAAGTATGTATGATGTATGGGTTATGTATGTATGGTATGTAAATAGTACATGAACGATCTTCGGATATTGCATTACCTGCCAGGTAAAGGTTTGATGATAAATTATTATATATGAAGAATGAATGATGTATGTATGTATGAACATACAATTATGTATATAGAAAGGTATGGTATGAAGGTATGGAAGAAAGGGTGACCGGACCCTAATAATATCCGAGGATGCAGGGTACCGGACCCTAATAATTTCCGAGGATGAAGGGTGACCGGACCCTAAAAATATCTGAGGATGAAGGGTGACCGGACCCTAATAATATCCGAGGTATGTAGGGCGAATGCTCTTTATAACGTAAGGATAGCTATGAATGTATAAGAAAGAATGATAGACATGTTAAGTATGTAATGCGTACATTCGGGCACGTATATGTGTATGTAAAGTAAGTTATGTGATTAACTAGAACTCACTCAGCGTAGCTGACTTTTAGTATGCACACAGGCAAATAGATTGAGGCAGTTCGCATGATTGAGGACACATGGTATGGAATCGAAGATACTGGCATCTCGGAGAAATGTTGTGATGTTTTAAAGACTATGTTTTGCTTTGAATGACTTTGGATGTTTTATAAGACAAGATTTGATGGTTATGTAAAATGTTATGGTTGAAGCGTTATTATTCCGCGAAAGTTTTAATTAACTCTGATATTTAGAACTGCGTTATGAGTAAATCCAACACTAAAGTAGGGTTATCGGTAACGGGGCCTTATAAGTTGGTATCAGAGCAAAGTTCGAGAGATTTAAGCATTCTACATGCTTAGACTCGAACAGAGAATGGGATTAAAGTAAGAAAAGAAAGAAGATGTCAGTACGAGAATGCCATGTGTCACTCAAGCATGCCAAGTAAAGGTAAAGTATGTGATTTAATTCACATGTAAGGTAGAATGATGAATGGATGTTTGCGTAATTGCTAAATAAAGAATGTATGAATGCTAGCTTAATTACTAGGGATAGGAGTATGTGATGATATGAACTGTTTGATTGTCTAACTGTTAAATGTAGAATTAGCCCAAATAGACTCATAAGAGGAAGTGTATAGGACACGGAAAGTAACGTGAGAAGCTAATCACAGCTGGCCACTGTTATTACCTGTTAGCCTTACTATCCTTGTACTAAATGGTTCCTTAAGTGATGACGTTTGTGTTTCCTTATAGAATACGAATGGCTGGAGCTAAGAAAGTTGCTGGAAGAGGAGGACGTACGGGACGTCGTGGTAGGCCACGTGTTGTCCAAGAACCGTCAGTAAGAGCAACTACTAACGCTGAAGGAGAAGAAAGTGCGGCTGGTGGAAATCCGAGCAACAACGAAGGGCATCAACTTGACCCTGCTGTTAAAGCTGCCATTGCTCAGGCGGTAGCAGCTGCTGCGAAGAACTGGAATCCTGAAAGGTCTGCTTGAAGCCATGCGAGAACTGCGGAAGGGGCAGGTGGTGATGGTAAGAAAGATGATGAAGGGGAGAGGGAGGCCTCGAGCGTAGTTAGGTCCGTGAAGGTTGATGATAGGCGGAGGGGCCGAGGTGGGTGCAACTACAAGTCATTTAAAGGTTGTGACCCGCCGAAGTTGACTGGCTTGGGAGACGCAATCGCTACTCTCCAATGGATAACTACTATGGACAAGGTTATCCGCATTAGCGAATGTCGTCCCGACCAAGCTGTGGGTTTTGCCACCCAATCATTTCTTGATGAAGCCATGTACTGGTGGGAAACTGTTGAACAGAGGAAGACCCGGGATGAGATCAAAGCTATGCGGTGGGATGATCTGAAGGAGTTGGTAATAAAGAGGTTTTGTGCTGATGCGGAGGTTGAGAAGGTTGAAATGAAGTTCTTCAGCCTAAGGGCGGGTGAGATGACACACCGCGAATACACCACTGAATTCAACCGTCTGTCTAGGCTGGTGCCATACATGGTGAACACTGAAGCCAAGCAGATCAAGTGTTACCTTAGGGGACTACCACAAAAGGTTCGCGTCTTGGTCAAGGCTGGTAGACCGGGTACTTTTGATTCTGCAGTAGGACTCGTAGAAATGGTTTATGACGACTTGTCGGCAGATGATGTGATGGTGGAAGAGAAGAAGGATAAGAGATGGGTCGCTCCTGTCAAGCGCCCAGGTACTCAGTTATGGAACCCTAGGGACAAGAAGCAGAAAGTGTGGGGGAGAAAGATATGCAAGACATGTGGGAAGGTACACCGTGACGAGTGCAAGTGGGGCACTAGTTCGGACGTGTGCCACAAATGTGGAAAGGCTCATGGTGGAGAGTGCAGGATGGGGACAAATGCCAGCTATAAGTGTGGGAAGATGGGACATTATGCTAATGAATGCAATGTAAAACTCGCATGCTATAAGTGCGGTAAGACGGGTCATTTTGCAAGGGAATGCACGGAAGGGGAAGCTGGAGGTAGTGGGAAGAAAGATGCTGATCAAGCGAGGCCGAGGACTAGGGCCTACATGCTGACCCAGGAACAAGCTAGACAGATTCCTGATGTTGTGGCCGGTATGTTCTTAGTAAACGGTATTTCTGCTTCAGTATTATTTGATTCAGGTGCGAATAGAAGTTTTGTAGCTACGACATTAAGTAACCTAGCTAAAATGAAATGTTGCCAGGTGTTTGAAACCTTCATAGTAGAAACCACTAGTGACATCTCAGTGAAAGTAACGAAAATGGTTAAGAATTGTAAGATAGAATCAGAGGGACATGAGTTCCCTGTTACCTTGTATGTTATGACCTTAGGAGGGTTCGATGTAGTTCTGGGAATGGATTGGTTATCCGAGTATGAAGCTCAGATAGTATGTAAGAGTAGGATAATAAAGCTAAAGTCCTTGGATGGAAGTGCGGTGACGGTTTTTGGTGATAAGGAAAGTTCAGGGTTTAACGTCATTTCGATGATAAAATCCGAAGGGTTATTAAGGCGAGGGTGCGGTGCCTACCTGGCGTATGTTGTCAACGCTACGGCCGAGACGAAAGAAAAGAAAGATGTTCCTATCGTGTGCGACTACCCAGAAGTATTCCCTGAGGATCTTTCGGGGTTGCCACAGGAGCGAGAGATAAAATTTCAGATAGATTTAGTACCAGGAGCCCAACCCGTCGCGAAAGTGCCAAACCGTCTAGCACCGTCCGAGATGAAAGAATTGATGTCCCAACTGCGAGAGCTCCTCGACAAGGGATTTATTCGACCAAGTGTTTCCCCGTGGGGCACACCAGTGTTATTCGTGAAGAGGAAGGATGGAAGTATGAGAATGTGCATAGACTATCACGAGTTGAATAAGCTTACAGTAAAGAATACATAACCTTTGCCAAGGATTGATGATCTGCTTGACCAACTGCAAGGTTCAAGTTGGTTCTCACGAATAGATCTCAGATCAGGCTATCAATAGCTGAAAGTGAAAGAGGCAGACATCCCTAAAACAACGTTCCGAACGCGGTATGGACACTACGAGTTCCTCGTAATGCCATTCGGTCTAACGAATGCTCCCGCGGCATTTTTGGACATGATGAATAGGGTGTGTTGGCCAATGTTGGATAAGTCAGTTATCGTCTTCATCGATGATATATTTATTTATTCCATAAGCGAGTCTGATCATGCTGAGCATCTGAGGGAAATATTGGAGACTCTGAAGAAAGAGAAGTTGTATGCTAAGTTTTCAAAATGCACGTTTTGGTTGCGAGAAGTGCAATTTCTAGGTCACGCGATCAATCCTGAAGGGATTACCGTGGACCCAGCTAAGATTGAGGCAATAACGAATTGGAAGACTGCACAGAATCCGACTGATATACGAAGCTTCCTAGGGTTAGCTGGCTACTATAGGAGATTCATCGAAGGTTTCTCCAAGATAGCCGCACCGTTGACCGGTATGACCCGAAAGTCGATAGTATTCAGTTGGGGTAAGTTTCAAAAAGAGGCTTTTCAGGAGTTAAAGAAGAGACTCACGCAAGCTCCAATCCTTGCTTTATCCGATGGTGACGAGGATTTGGTTGTTTGTACTGATGCTTCGCATCGTGGGTTAGGTTGCATGTTGATGCAACGAGTAAAGGTGATAGCTTACGCGTCTAGACAGTTGAAAGTCCATGAGATTACTTATTCGACGCATGATTTAGAGCTAGCAGCAGTAGTGCATGCTCTCAAAATATGGAGACATTATCTATATGGTACTAAGTGTACCATTTACACAGATCATAAGAGTTTAAAGTACTTCTTCGAGCAGAAAGAATTGAACATGAGACAGAGAAGATGGTTGGAGTTGATAAAGGATTACGACTGCGATATTAAGTACTACTCTGGTAAAGCTAACGTGGTAGTTGATGCGCTAAGCCGTAAGAATGAGGAAGTCATTGCAACAGTGAATTCATACCAGTTGATTATGAATTCAAGTCTTTTTAAAGAAATCGTCAAAGTGCAAGCAGAAGTGCTGGTAGATGAAGGGCTAGTAAAGAAAGAAAGGATTTTCGGTCAGCAAGACGAGTTGATGGAAAACACACATGGTGTTAAGACTAGGTTTTACCGTATGTGGATTCCACGCCATGGAGATCTCAGAGGTCGAATCTTAAATGAAGCTCATAAGTCAAGATATTCGATTCATCCAGGAGTTACTAAGATGTACCAAGATTTGAAAAGAGATTATTGGTGGCCGGGTATGAAGAATGATGTAGTAGATTATGTTAGTAAGTGCTTAAATTGCTTGCAAGTCAAAGCAGAGCACCAGAAGCCTTCTGGGAAGATGCAACCGCTAGAGATACCAGAGTGGAAATGGGAACACATCACCATGGATTTCATAACTAAGCTACCTCGTACAGCTAAGCATCATGATACCATCTGGGTGATTGTGGACCATTTGACCAAGAGTGCTCACTTTCTGCCCATACGAGAGGCCATCTCGTCAGAAACGTTAGCAAATTTGTTCATAAAAGAGGTTGTGGCCAAGCATGGAGTGCCGTTATCGATCGTGTCTGATAGAGATACTCGTTTTACTTCGAGGTTTTGGAAGAAGTTCCATGAAGCTATGGGAACCAGATTGAACATCAGTACGGCGTACCATCCTCAAACAGATGGACAGTCCAAAAGGACGATCCAAACCCTTGAGGATATGCTACGTGCTTGTGTTTTAGACTTTGGAGGGAGTTGGGACGATCATCTGCATCTGGCAAAGTTCTCTTATAACAACAGCTACCATTCAAGTATTGGTATGCCACCATTCGAGATGTTATATGGAACACGTTGTAGAACTCCGGTATGTTAGGTAGAGATTGGCCAAAAGGAGATGGGAAGTTTGGAAGTTGTTCAAGAAATTTCTTCAAAGTTCGATCAGATTAAGGCAAGAATGAAAGCTGCTCAAGACAGACAGAAGTCGTATGCCGATAAGCGGCGACGACCGATTGAGTTTAACGTTGGTGACAATGTGATGATCAAGGTCTCGCCTTGGAAAGGAATTATTCGTTTTAGGAAGAGAGGAAAGTTGAGTCCGAGGTACATTGGACCGTTTAAGATTATGGATCGTGTAGGTGAAGGGGCTTGCAAGTTGGAATTGCCTGAGGAGCTAGAAGAAATTCACTCAACCTTCCATGTTTCTTATCTGAGAAAATGTCTGGCTGATGGCACGTCGCACGTGCCATTAATGGACATTGAGGTTGATGAACAGTTTAACTACATTGAGCAACCGATTGAGATAGTTGACCGCAAGGAAAAGCAGCTTCGTCGTAAAGTTATTCCATTAGTGAAGGTGATATGGAAACATCGCAAGGGGTCAGATGCTACTTGGGAAGCTGAGGATGAGATGCGCAAGTTTTACCCGAATTTTTTTATGTATCTTTAAGGAGGGAAGACTTGTAACATCCTACTTTTGATTATAATAATAAAATAAATTTCGTCTATTTTATAGTGGGTCGTTATCGGGTTAGATAAATAGAATATGGGTTGGGCTTGTGTTGGTTAATTGTATATGTGGTATGGACTTGGGTTAGAATGAAATAAGGAAAGACCATGGGCTTAAGCCCATGATCCATAATTATATAAACCTTAAATCACACATTTAATTCATTTCACACATATTCCATACACCACCAAAACACACATTTAAGCTCTTTCTCTACTTCTCTCCTTATCTTAGCCGAAATCAAGAAGGAAACTAAGCACCGACCCGAGGTAATAATAGTATGATGTTCTATGAGCTTAAACTCGTTAGATTTAGTCACAAAACGACGAGCCGACACCATTACATCGTTAAAGTCACGAGATTCGGGTGGAATCGGGTATAAATCGAACCTAAGATGAGCTTAGGGGTCACCCTAGCTCAGATCTGGGTCGAACGGGACGAAAACGGTGTAAAACGGTGAAAATACGTTTTTCCGGTGAGTTTTGCGGTATTCCGGCAATGGCGGCACCGGAAAAACATGTACGAGGTTGTCAGGGAATGTTCTGAAAAACCTGACCTAACCCTAATTCGTATGGAAAACTAACGAATTAACAACTGAATCGTTAGCAGAGGTCTAGCGAACTAGCTCCAGTTCGTATCCAATTCGTTAAGGGAAAAGATAACTAATTACCTTTGATTCGTTACAGTCATTCGTCATAATAGATAACGAATTAGATGGAATGATTCGTTACATGGACTGGTTCGCTATGGACTGATTCGTTAAGGGTCCAGTTCGTTATAAGGTTCAATTCGTTAAAAGGACCAGTTCTTCATGAGGTCAAATTCGTTACAAGAATTAATTCGTTAGAGACCAAGTAACGAACTAGAAGTTTAACATAGTGACAGAACAGCCCCTGGACTTAGAAAAGAATGATTTAATTACAAAGAAGCCCTTGGACTTTTGAATTAGTAAATTTATTTAACGATTTAAAATGCTAATGGAAAATGTGATATGACAGTTAATAGAAATAAAAGTTTTCCAATCTGACCTGGCAGCTCGACCCCAGCCAGGGGCTCTGTCCCTTGGACCCTGCTAGGGGCTGCCGCCCCTAGACCCCGCGGCCAGGGGCGCTTTCCCCGGACCCCGTTCGTTGAGGGTTATAATTAGACTAGAAACGCGAGATGAGTAGTGATAGTTAATTGATGCATGTAATTATTAGACAGTTAGTCGTGCCCAACTGAATAAAGGAATAACAATTAACGGTGAACGTAACCAACTTCAGGTGAGTTTCTAGCACCACTTCCTTGTTATGTTTTCGGGGCTGTGTGCATACTCGATGTGATAGTTAATACACCTACCTTAAGTGGTAAGTGTATGTCTTATATGAATTATGTAAGATGATTGCTTGACGGTGCATGAACGATCTTTGGATATGGCATGTACCGTTAGGTGGTAGCTAAAGATGTGAATGGTATATATGGTGTATGATTGCTTATTGAACAAAGTATGTATGATGTATGGGTTATGTATGTATGGTATGTAAATAGTACATGAACGATCTTTGGATATTGCATTACCTGCCAGGTAAAGGATTGATGATAAATTATTATATATGAAGAATGAATGATGTATGTATGTATGAACATACAATTATGTATATAGAAAGGTATGGTATGAAGGTATGGAAGAAAGGGTGACCGGACCCTAATAATATCCGAGGAGTCAGGGTACCGGACCCTAATATATCCGAGGATGAAGGGTGACCGGACCCTAATAATATCCGGGGATGAAGGGTGACCGGACCCTAATAATATCAGAGGTATGTAGGGCGAATGCTCTTTATAACGAAAGGATAGCTATGAATGTATAAGAAAGAATGATGGACATGTTAAGTATATAATGCGTACCTTCGGGAACGTATATGTGTATGTAAAGTAAGTTATGTGATTAACTAGAACTCACTCAGCGTAGCTGACTTTTAGTATGCACGCAGGCAAATAGGTTGAGGCAGCTCGCATTATTGAAGACACATGGCATGGATTCGAAGATACTGGCATCTCGGAGAAATGTTGTGAATTTTTAAAGACTATGTTTTGCTTTAAATGACTATGAATGTTTTATAAGACAAGATTTGATGGTTATGTAAAATGTTATGGTTGAAGCGTTATTATTCCGCGAAAGTTTTAATTAACTCTGATATTTAGAACTGCGTTATGAGTAAATCCAACACTAAAGTAGGGTTACTGGTAACGGGGCCTTACATTAATAAACTTTACATCTTTTATATTTGACCAATTTTTAATTAGGTATAAATGTCAAGAATTACCGATTCGTCTAAATTGTTCCGGTTAAATGAAAAAATAAACTAATAAACTAAATACAAAATAAAAACTTTCCATCTTTTATATTTGACCAATTTTTAATTAAGCTTAAATGTCAAGATTAATGTATAAAATTGAAAAAAGAATTATCTAATGAATTTATTGTTAAATAAGGTAATGATGCTAAAGTGTTGACAATAATTTTGGGATACTTAAAAAATTAATAGTATATTGTTTTGTTACTGAATTTTCAAGAAAAAACTTAAGTTTTTTATAATAATATTTACATTTACTTATTTCTGTTTTTACAAAACCGAAATTGACGACTTTTGCAACAATCTTTTATTGTTCTTAATAGTATTCAGTGTCATTAAACTTTCCATCTTTTATATTTAACTAATTTTTAATTACGCATAAACGTCAAGATTAATGTATATAGTTGAAAAAAGAATTATATAATGAAATTGATTTTAAATAAAGTAATGATGTTAAAGAGTTTGAAACATAATTTACTGCAGATTGCAGTCACTTTGATTAGATTTTAATTAGGGAATGACCTCCATGTAATAAAATTAAACTTAACCGGTTTAATTTTAATTATCTATATATTATTTTAATTATACTTAATTAGTGAAATTAGTAGAATAAAAATTTATTGCTTCGATTTAACTTAATACATTTAACTAAAAAGTCTTTGAATCAAAATAAAAAAAAGTTTAATTACAAAATAATTTATAATAAAATATACATTTATTTATTTATTAATGTTGAAATGAAACTCATAATACCTTAAGACTTTAATTGTATATTTAATCAGGTTGCTATGGTTTATTTTGTTTTTTAGATTTTGAAGCAAAATGAATTATTTTTTTTGTGAAATGTCGAAGAAGTTGATGGTGGGATAATATGATTATAACATGTTCATGTCTTCGTTTGGTTTTTTAATTTAGGTGTATAGTAAGTTTGTGTAAGTGTTAACGTTTTATGTACACAAGTTAAATGCTTAATATTTTGGTTACAAACTTATGTTAACTATTTGTGTTGATTAAAAATCTTAGTTATGAAATTTTATGGTTGTTTATATGTTTTCAACCCATGCCTAACATGGGCTACTATTCTAGAAATATATTGGTGGGTTAGATCCTTTTACATAAATGAATTAATTTCTGATCATTTATGTCGATTCAAGTTAGCCGATAGTCTACATATCCAGCAGAGTAAGTTGTGTTATTGTTGTTTCCTATGTAATATTTTTAATTTCCATGTCTTTAATATCTTTATGAACATCAAATATAAATAACCTATAATGGTCACTAAAGTTAATGGTATTTGGTTTCCCGATTTTCTAATTCTTCTGTTTTATGTATTAAAATCCTTCATTAAGTCAGCAAAATTGAAACATCATGCTCTATAAAATTATGTTTTTATTTATATATATGTTGTTCATCGTTTTCATATACTAACCATATTATATTATATTATAGATTTGTTCAAAATTAAAGAAAACATAATTTTTAGGGTCAATCAACGTCTTCCAATAAGAGCACTTATTTAAACGGTTAGTCATTTTAATACTTTTTTTAGTTACCCTTTAAATGTTTTTTAAGAATTTATGTTTTTAAACGTGCATCTTCAACACCAAGAAAACTACTTATTAGCTTTTTGAACGATAACATTTTATTTTAAACGTGTTAATACACTATATTGTATTAATATAATTTTTTATTAACTAAAATATAGTAAATAAAAATTAATATGTTATAAACTAAAAATTAGGCACTTGTAACAGAAACTTATAAACGATTTTTAATATGTTTATTATTAACTACATTATACATTTTTGATAAATAGAGTTTTAATAACACTGGATGTATGTTTACACATTTCTTTTTTAGAAATGATACGAAACATAATTTCCAGTTATCCAATACTATTTTATTTTCTTAAAAACCATTTGAAATATATGTTTTAATTAAGATGTGTATACGAATCAATTTATGTTAATTAGAGGCGCAAAGATATTTCTCCGTTATTTTTTTTACTAATATTTGGTTTACTCAATTTATATTGTTTCCAAACTTAGCAACAAAATTCACAAATTTAGTTGTGGTCTATATAAAAAAACAGCTTTTTGGTTTTTAAATAAGATCATACCAATTATTTTTTATATTTTAATTTGAACTAAAACTTTTATAAACACATTATGCTAAATAAAATCAAAAAGACCGAAATTATTTTGACTCATAGATTGGTTTTAAAAGTCGTTGTGCCAATAATGTTACTAAGCAATATGGATCAGTAGAGATGGCAATGGGTCAGGTTTGGGTCGGGTTTAGGTATTCCCAAACCCATACCCGGTTATGAAAGTCCGTCCCAAACCCGTCCCAAACCCGTCGGGTTTTAATCGGGTAATTACCCGTCGGGTTTCGGGTTTTCCCATCGGGTTTCGGGTTTTTTATTGGGTTTTGATAAAATATCCGTCGGGTATACCCGGCTCAATACTCGCTAGATTTCTACCAGGTTTTGACAAAATATAACTAATAGATTACAAAGATGGTTACCATAGAGATAAAATGTCTCAAATAATTGACATAAACAAGTTTCGACAAATAATATATTTGGAATATAGTATATATATAATAAAATAGCTATATCGGGTACATCGGGTATATAATTGGGTAAATGGGTTTATGTTATTGGGTAATCGGTTCGAGTAATCGGGTATATTAGAAATCCCAAACCCGTCCCAAACCCGCGAAAAATTTCAAAACTATTCCCAAACCCGTCCGAAACCCTAATGGGTCGGGTGTTACCCGTCCCATTATGTCGGGTTTCGGGTTTTCCCATCGGGTTCGGATTTCATTGTCATCCCTAGATCAGAATAACGGTTAGTGTAATGAAACTAAATTGCTAGTAATTAATTTGGGTAGGCGTTTTGTTGAAGTAAAAGTTATTTCAGCTACTAATAATGGTTATCGCACCTATATAATCCGTTGTATTCTAACACCTTCAGATAATAAACTTTCGTTTATATTGAAGAGAATATAGTTTTTTTTAGTTGTAGTATGTTTTGCAATGAACATTAACAAAAGTCAATGTCAATATCTAGCAAAAGTTGACATATATCTCAAAGACCCGGTGTTTACACATAGACAACTCTATGTAGCTTTATCAAGAGCGAAGAGTTGTGTTAAAATTCTTAAATTAAACAAGGAAGACACGGTTACAAATAAAGAATAAATATGGTTTATAAGGAAGTTTTTTTTGTAGCTTATAAATTTTACAATTTAACCTTTGATTATGTTTTCAAATATTGTAATTTGAATGTTATTTGGGTTTATCTTTGTGTTTCACAATCATTTGTTTTCGTACCAATATCATTTACAACATTAAATATGTTGTCGTCCCGAATAACATATAACAACTTATGTTGTCCTTTCAAATGACATGTGTTTGTTCGAAAATATCAATATATGCATCCGTATTGTACATGGGTTAATAACCTAGTTTACATTATTTTCCAAATCATAAGAATAAAAATGACACTTTACTCCATTATATATGATCATATCTTTCACTACCGTACCATATAAACAAGAGGCGATCACTACCATCTAATTCAAACAATTATTAATGGTATTTTCCAAGTTAAAGAGAGACTATAAAATTTTGTTGAACAACCAATAAACATAAAATGTCTTGGTACTCTGTACGGGGTGACTTAAAGGCTAAAGGCCACCGCCAGCTGGTCTAACCCAACTGTACGAAGCCCTTAAACGCCTTCAAGTTATCTCTAATTCTGGAAAAAAATCTACCCCTCAAAGACCCACCGGTGATAAAACCCGAATGATCTTAAATCAAACATAAAATTAATCAAAGGCGAAACATTGACCTTTTTAAACAAAACATCGATCGAACAAATTACCTAACTTAAATTTCTAAAATAATTCTTTTAATACATTATATTATTACTTTAATTAATAATTTATATCATTCACATTCACAAAGTATAATAGAATGTTGGTGTCGTAAGTGGTCGCACCTCATTCGTCGGTCATTTAGTTTTATTTTGTGTGTATTTTTTTTTAATTTTTAGTTTCGCTAACACAACAATCTAACGCTAACCGATTGAACGTCAATTTTATTCTTTTGTTTTAGTTCCGGTATCGTAACTAATGTGACAGAAACGACAGAATTTGTGTAGATTCACTGCCTAATTAACGCTTGAGATTGACTAACGTCTAGGTTTACCGACCGACACCACCCAATTGGTCCACATCAATTTTTATATATACTTTTATTTTTTACTTTTGGCACTGTAACGAACATACGCAACCGGATTAATTTTTTTGTTTTTGTTCTGTTTCCGTAACGAACATCATGAAAATCGACCAAATTCACATAGATTCACCCGCCTCAACGCCCGGGAGTCCGAGACCGACATTGCTCGGGTTTTACCAACACCTCATTTTACCGACTGACACCTTATTGTCCCGCCTCAATATTTATATTGTTTGTGTTTGTTTTTGTTCCGGAACCATAACGAATATAACCAAAGCGTAATGAACATGACAAAAGCCGACCAAATTTACATAGGCCCATCACCTCAACGCACATGACCGACAACACTTGGGTTTACCAACACTCGAGTTTTACCGACTGACGTCATGCTCTATTAATTTTTATATTTTTTTTTTGTTTTTGTTATTGTTCTAGTAGTGTAATGAACGTAACCGAAACCGATCGAATTCGATCATGTCAAGTTACTGTCTCAACGCCCATAAACATTGCAACGCACCGATAAATTACTAGCTAGTCCAAAGTGTACACGATTCAGTTCTCAAAATATCGTTAGTTTTGTGCTCTCTCTCTATATGTGTGTGGCACGTTTTTCGTCCAATAACATACTATTATTATTATTATTAATATAATGAAATACAAGCACAAGCACAAGAACACATCGTATATACGTAAAAAAAAAGTGACCACATAAAATATTGCAAATATATATGTAGAAGTAACTAATTGCAGTGACCACATGAAAAGAAATGCTTACGCCACCACCAAAATCATAGATGCATGATCATTTGCATACTTATTTTGATCATCCGGATATTCTTTTAATGTGATTTACCACCACCCCCGCTACTGATTAGACTAGTAGTAGAGAGGCTCATTTTAGGTTGACCATCGTCGATTAACTCAACAAAATGGGCTTCTGCGGTTGTGCCATCGCTAGTGTTGATTATCTCGTCTATAGTCACCAGAGTATAATTACTCTGATCAGCTTTAAGATTGTTGTCAATATCCGTCGTTGTCATTGTAGTACTGTCAATCTGATTATAACATGTTTTAATTACAATTTGCTGGTCCAAGAATACGAAAACATCAAAACTGAAGTCTTTAATTAAGTCACCAATTTGAAATTTATCGTTACTACAAATTTTTATATAATATCCATGTCACTATATAATAATACTATAACTATTTAATTATGTTGTTTTACCATAATTCGAAAATACATAATTTACAAACGTGATGAGGTTTTGTTTTAGTTTTTTCTTTTCGTTTTTCTTTTTTCAATGGAAGATATTAATATCTAGCATTATTTAATTTACAGATCAATTACTTTGCATACCAGAACTTTGTCTTATATTTCAAGAGTTGCAGTCAACTTTTATGGTGTGTACGTAAGCATCTATTAAAAATGTCATCTTGACATCCTAAGAATTCTTGATATTCATATACATTAATATCCTTTTAAATGTTTAAGAAAAACACGATCATATATGAGATAATCCTAAGAATTCTTGATATTCATATACATTAATATCCTTTTAAATGTTTAAGAAAAACACGATCATATATGAGATAATTAAGAGAAGTTATTATTAAATATATATATAATCATGATTATGTGAGAACTATTTTATAGTTGAGAACTTTAAAAACTATTTTGAACCATAAGAAACCCAAAAATAAAAAAAGATCATAAAAAAACGCAAAAAAAAAAAAAGAATAAAAAACCAAAATTTATCATCCCGGTTTACCATCTCGGTTTAGCTAAATTATACATAAATGTTTTTTTACACATATGTACAATTTAAGGTAAATGATAATATGCATATGTGTACATTACGTAAATAGAGATTAAATGAAATTATACACATGTATATAATAAAACCCTTTTGTTTTTCTTTTACTTGATTAAAATTTTTTGTTTTTATTGTTTTATAATTTTTTTACATATTTATTTTAGAGGTTTTTTTATTGTTTTAAAATGGTCGTTAAAGTTCTCAATTTTCAAATAATTCTCTTATGATCCTTATTATATATATGCAAAAATCAAATTTTAACCATTTTTTCTAGAAGTCGGTCAAACGTTTTTGCATCGTATTTTTAACTTTCCTTGATAGGGTTTTTTTTCAGGTGTGTCGAGATTTTAACACTATAATAGTACTAGAGTTTTTTTTTTCTTTTCGCGTACAGCCAACCTCTATAACAGAAGACTAGGTCGGACCCAGACTAGGCGACTAGCTAGTATTATGATGAGCAAATTGACATGAATAAAAAGTACTTACGGGTGAAGAAAGAGCGTCAGCGGGCGGATTATTGGCTGCTGTTTCATCTGCGGCGGGTAGGGGTTCGTAATTAGTGGCTGATGATGACGGTGGAGGGCTGTTCACAGCCTCCTCACCGGCAGCAGCAGGTTTCCCGGCACCACCATCTAACCCTAAACACTTGAGAAAACCTCTGAAAGCTTCTTGTATGAAATTATTACCATTTGTTCTTGCTTCCATTTTGATGAATATGACACTTTAATATCTTTTTCACCCAGTACAGATGCATAGGTATAACTTGACGTATTTAAAGCCATCGAAGGAAATTTAATACGTGTGGGTTGGTGGCTTGAAAGAAGACCTTGAATTGTACCTACCCTAAATTTTAACGCTTTATTTTATTTTATCCTTTTACAACAAATTTTCAATCGAAATTTCTTAACATGTATTTACACGGATTTAAACCTACCATCTTATTTTTACAATGACAAAGATGCCAACAGACCACTAGATTATGGATGTGAACGCTTTATTTACTCCCTTTGTTGAATAATCATCGTCATATGTAATTTTCTAAAAAGCATTTGTAAACATGTGTCTCTCTTTCAGATTCAAACCTAATATTGTTCATACCATGTAATCATGACATGTGACCTAAAAAATCAGCTTAAACACGTTCAAATTTAAATTTAAGCTCATTTATTAAATGGTCACATGTTTCCATCCTAGTGGTACTCTGGTATAAATTGGTGTTCAATGAGATTGAGTGTTTGAGTCTTGCGATAAACATTGGTATATATATTTAGGAGTAGGTCTATATATCGTGTGTGTTAGCCGTTCTAAAAGATTCAAAATTTTAAATACATAGTAAATACTTATGACTATAATTATATATATAAAATAGTCGCGTCTAGCTCTGACTCAGTTATGGGTGTGCAAAAACCAAACATAACCGTAACCGAAAGTAACAATAACCGACAAGAGCGATCGGTTATGGTGAATCTGGTTAATCAACCATTCGATTTTGGTTAGGTTAATGTCAACCGACTTTAAACGAACCGAACCTTGTATGTTTTTTTTTTCAAATTTTATACCTCTATTTCCACATTTTATACCTCCATTCTAGATTCGAATATTTAGATTCATGTTGCAACTACCTATTACCAAGCTTGGAAATCAACATATATATATAAGAGCATTCTCATCCAACCCCTCATTTGATGTGAGGGGTGTTTTTATAATTTAGAGAGTGATTCAGAGTGTTGTGAGTGAAGAGTTTTTATATTTTAGAAAAAGTAATGATTTTTCTGTATATTTGAAAACCTACTGTTCACCCCCTATAGTTTTTTAATATATTTTGAAAGTGGTTGTGAGTGAAAGAAAGAGAAAATATAATGATAAAAGGTATAAATAGTATTATTTAATTGAAATAGAGAGAGAAAACATAGTGAGTTTTAGTGTAATTTTTGATTTAGGGATAGAGGGTGGAATGAGAATGCTCTAAGCTTTGTAACTTTATAATTGAGCTTGGAACACCATAACCGAACCATTTTCAACCGGTACAAAGAAAACCAACCTATAACCAACGTTAACCGACCTATGATTAACCGGCCAATTAGTTATGGTTTTGGTTAAGCAATTTTTCAGAACCGAAGCTTGGTTATATTTATAATTAAGTTCCCATAACCGAACCGAATCGACTTTTCCACACCCTTCGAGCTTATAATATTAGTTATGAGTTAAGCTTAAACCTTTTCTCAGTTAGATAAGAGAATATCTAGCTTTGACTTTTACGACGTTTCTATGGTTGTGAGTTTAGTTTCTTGTAAACGTAAGATGTTGTTTTAGTCCGAAATTAAATAAGATTTGCTGTAACAAAAAAGAAACTATATTCTAGACAATTATTAAGAACAACATTTCAACAAACCTAGGGCAAGGGAACATAAAATCAACCAGATAGATTATGAACGTAAACCTTTTTGTTTTACTTAACAATATATAATAGTTAAGTGCAAGTACCTACTCCCTTCTGAACCTCGTGCTATGATTCTTTAATAATTTGTATGATCTGTCCGAGAGTTGACTAAACCACGTGCAACTGTTTGCTAATAATACTAGACACGCTATTTAATTAGATTATTTTAAAGGGTAATTTACGGGAAATAAAAACAAAGGATTACTTTTTCGAGCAAACTTTAACCAAACTCCCAGTTTTTCTACACACTTTTAGATGGTTTATAATTTAAATACGATCACTAGTAAAAAAAGAGTTTTAAACGAGGTTGATAGTTTTTTTTTGACACGGTTTACCTTCAAAATCACGTCTAAAAAGGTTTCTTAATATACACGAAAATCAATTGTGCAAAAAACCTGCGTCAAAAGCTATAAAACCGCGTCAAATAATATGAAGCCTTTTTTTAGCCACGGTTTTTATACAAACCGCGTCTAAAACTCTACTTTTTAATTAACAACAAGTACACTGTAACAAAGTATTTTATTCATAACTTAACTAAATTTTATTTACTAACATACTTTCTAATTTAAGCTTTGCTTAAGATTCCCGTATTTAATATTCAGTTATGTGAGACTTTAATGATTTTAAATGCATAAATTTTGAATTATACATTCCAAATTAATAAAAGTCTAAAATCTTGAAATTTGGTTTATTATGTAGAAAGAAAGATATAATTTATAAAAAAAAACTATGTGAAACAGAGAGGCGGTAAACAATCGAATCATACATAAATAGGTCAAACCTATAGACACGATCATTTTCAATAGAGTCGGTTCCTAAATCATAAGAATACCATTAAAATAGGTCCAGTTTGGGTCATGTCTCGTGAGTGTGATCCATTTGCTCTTTACATGAACGTGGCAAGACCCGAACCTATAAGACCAGATTTTTACAATAGGATTGGTTCGGGTGTCCCGATAACACATAAAACGGGTCCAGATATGTAAATATTACTGACAAAGTTTGGATAATTTTAATGTTGTATTTAAAGAGGTTTTTAGAGATTTATTAATTATAAAATTTTGTTTGTCATTATTTAGATATTATAAATTCATAAGATATATTATTGTGTATATTATGAAATTCAACCTTTTAGTTGTATTTTTTAACCCCTTGTGTATCACACGGGTTCTAACATATATCACAATCAGTACAAACTTAAACTAAGTCTTTAATTAAATAACAGTAGCGCACACACACACACATACACACACGCGCTAAAGGGTGTGGGTGTATTTGGTCACTCACTGGTCCTACGTGACGTGCCACATCACGCGTGGCACATTTAAACACCATCGCGCCCCTAACCATCTCGCTAGTGACATGACCCAAATAAGTGTGGCCATTCCCGTAGTTTGAAGGGGTGCTGCCCCATCCACCAATACTTTTTTTTTGTTTTTGTTTTCTTTTCTTTTGATCTAACGCTTTTATTATTATTCAAACAAAGTTTTCTACAGAACGTATATTACATTTAGGGGTAAGCAAATAAGTCAGACCTGCGAGATCTGATCCGGACCCGTTTAGTTATACTAGTACAAAAACATTAAATAAGGCGACCAGGGAAAACATTTTAAGGCGATTTTGATGAAAACCGTCATATTTGAGATTGAAACCGATTTTTTAAACTAAATAATTTATTGACACCGCCTTATTTGATGGAATCGCCTTATTTGATTACCTAATACAACCATCTCATTTGATTGTTGAAATTAAACCATCATATTTGTCAATGCCCTAACAACGAGGTTCAATTGCTGATGTCAGTATTAAATCGTCATGAGAAACTAGCTATTTTATTAGAGACACGAAAGATGGAGACACATCATAATATTTGATTAATATAGTAGACAATTATGGATGAACCATGAGGCTGAGGGGTGTGGGGGGCTCTAACGGGGGCGCGAGTGGGGGCTCCAGCCAATAATATTGTGACGTGTGGCAGAGAGAGAACTGGATAAGATGGGTGTTGGAGCCCCCGCTGGAGCCCCTGGCCCTGGTGTGGAGGGGCTCCAGCAGGGGCTCCAGCGGATTTTTTTTTATTTTTTTATAAATATATTCAAAAAACGTATTATTAAAAAAACTCATAAATTATTAAAAAAAACACACATTAAAAAAAACATTAATATCTAAAAATAAAAAAAAAAATTAAAGTACTAAAAAAACATTATTCTTATTCTTCGGCTTGGTCTTCTTCGATCAACCTTTTTCGGATACGTTCCTTTTGCTTTTCCATCAGCATTTGATCGACCGGATTTAGGTTACTGAAGTCTCTTGTAAGGAAGTCCAAATCTCTCATTCGACTTTTTTCCTTTTTGTCATTAGAGACCACATCCATGGTTTTGTTGAATTTATTGAGGGATTCAACAAGATCGACGATGTTTACGGCTCCCCCCTCAGCCGGTTTTTTCCCCTTGGCGTCCCGTCCCAATGGCCGCCTCCTCGGCGGTGAAGACGTTTCCTCCCCCGCAATGTTTAGGTCGAATCCAACGCGGCAATCCGACCCGGCAGAAGTGCTATACGCTCCAGACGATATAGTTTTAGTCCGTTTCGGCCCTACTTCCGCATCATGGTCCGGCGCCACCAGCTCAACCCACTTGGAACACCTTTTCAACCTCTCCCACAACTTTACATCGTCCCACGTCTTCACCGTCCCATACCTCCGCAAACACTCCTGCTTCCACTCTTCGACAGTGAAATTGTAAACCGCCAAATCATCACTGCCACTTGGTCTCATACGACCGGCGTTCCTGTTGAAAAGATTAGTAAACAAGCCGACAAATTTTCTGATTTCGGACCACCGACCCGAAATCATATCGGCGTTTCGCTCTGTACTCCCAACGAGCGTATAGAACGTCTCCCTAACCTTTGTCCAAAAAACCTTGCTTTTTTGGTAGTCGGCTGCAAAATGAATAATTAAATTAGATTTCCAGTTAACTTTTTTATTTAACTTTTTTATTAAAAATCATTTTTAAAAACGTTAAAACAATTACCGCAACGCCGATCCTCAGAAATGACTATCCAAGCCCGACACAAGGCTTCCTTCTCATCCGATGACCACGGAGTGGTTTTCCGTTTCATCCTCGGAGTCGAAGCCGGTCCCGGCCCGTCCGTTGCAAGTTGTTTTTTCCGGTGGACGCGTCTTCTTGCTCCCGTAGCATCACCGTGTGATTCTTGTGTCTCCGGAACAACAAAGTTAGGAGACGGTTGTATGTTGGATGGTTGAAAGCCGGATGTTTCTTGCTACCCCGAAAAAAACATCGATTGGTCTGGTGACGACCATAAATCGTCGTAACTATAACCTGAATCTAGGTTTGGGTACCAATTTCCAGACATGTTTTTAAAAAAAAGTTTGGAAGATGGGTTGATTTTGGGTTTTTTTTTGAAGTTGTGGTAATTGTTTTATGTGATTTTGGGTGTGGTAATTGTTTTATGTGATCTTGGGTTTATATATAGGAAGAACACTTTTTTTTATTAAATTAAAGAGCCCAACGGCTCATTTCTCATGTCCCAACGGCTCTTTCACGTCTCCCAATGTCACTTTACGCCTACAGGTCCCGCGAACCACCTTGCGCCTGCTTTGAATTCCGTGCTCGCTCCCCTCTCGCGCCCCGGTGGTGTGGTGCTCGCGCCTGGGGGCGCGAGCGGAGGGGCTCTCGCGCCCCCGCTGAAGCCCCACACCCCTCAGCCTGAGAACGGTGTCAATGACGAAAGTAATGACGATAACGATGACTAAAATAGCTGTTATTTATAAGAACTTTGTTTTAATTTTTTAAGCAATGTGTTTAATTGTAATATGTTAAGTAGTAGCTTGATATTTTGATATACATTTTATGAAGTTGTTTAGTTTAAAAAAAAATTAAATAAAACATAATTATATGTTAATGCTAGTTCCCTTCCAATATTTTAAAAAGTTTTCCCAAATCGACCCCCCCTCCTAAATTTGGCCGCTGTAAATCGGTTCCTCTCCAAAATCAGTTCTAGTCCAGCACTCCGATCTAAGGTAATTGGCCCCATTCCCTCTTTAGAATTACCTTTTTGATTATTCAAACAGCGTATGCATTGGTATTATCATCGACGGTTAACATCTTAAAACAGGATTACGTTGAGGAGACGCACATTACTGGTGCCGGAGGTAGGACTCGTCAAAATTGGTTAGTCGACACCACTCTTCTAACACCGTCTTCGATCCCAAAAGGTTGGATCCCCCCAAGTCAGTAAGTTTCCTTTTTTTCCTTATCCTAATTGCATTAATTTATTTTAAGGTGGGGAGAATGTAACATTTTCAAAAAGTTCCAAAACATATGACGGGTTCATCCCGCATATAAAATAAGAAAATGGAAATACTCCACTTTGAATAAATGAAAAGATGGGTTCATCCCACATTGAAAGATGGAAAAATATGGAATTTCCACATGGGTATAAATATAAAATGAAATTTGATCCCACATGAAAACTTGAAAGAAAATGGAAGCTCTTTATAAGGAAATAAGTTTCCATAATAATATTCTTATATAATAGGTCACTCTCAAGTGGTCCTAGCGGAGCACCCGAACGGGAACGGGCACAGGCTCGGGCGAAGTGCGATGGGCGCAATGTGGCGCTTTGATGGCGCACTTTGCACTTAGTATTTTTGTGGAAAATTAAAATTTTCATAAATCCACCCATCGTGATACGCGACGGGGTTAGTTAGCCTCATCGCGTTACGCGATGACGTGTAGCTTATCCAGAAGCTTACGTGTCCATCGCGATACGCGATGAACTCCCAAAGTGACCCGTCGCGATACGCGACGTAGAAGTTACGCAGACATCCCACGTCACCTGACACGCATAAAAAATGGGGATGACTCATCAACCCATCGCGATACGTGATGCCCGCTTATTGAGCCCATCGCGATACCTGATGGGTCAGAAAATCAGCTATAAAAAGGGGGCAGAATTAGCCTTCATTCCCTGCTAAAATTTTTCTTCCTCTTTCAAAATTTCTTAAGGAAGTTGGTATAATACCCGAGTGGTCGTAACGATATCCTATCCGATCGAAAGAAGCTTTTTAATACACGAATCCAAAAGCTCTACCTAAATAAGGTAAGACATTGTGCCATCGTGTAAAGTTTCTAATCTCGTGATTATCGTTATGATTATTGGTTTATATTAACTTCGCTATACTACATGGTATTTAACCTAGGTGCTTAATACCAGGAAGCTCATAAACCGTAAACTTGAAAGGTGAGACATTCGAGTTTTTATACAACTCACATTTGCGTGAGACAACTATTTTTCCGACATTGTCATGGTGATTTCAAAACCTACAAAACCCATGATAGATTGTCTAAATATTTTCGAATGTATTTACAAAGTATTTAAAATACATTACAGTGATTAAGTCTCTGTAGACTTACGGGATAGTTACTACTGGTATTGTGGGGTTTTGTATACAAGGCTTGCCTACTGGGCTATTACACGTTACTTATTGGACAAGTGTTAGCCAATAAGTAATATGACCACAGTCATAGATACGGTCGAGTGACAAGTACCTTTCGGTAATTTGTAAGCAGACAGATGTAAAAACATCTTAATGCTGTAATCGTATATGTGTCATTATAAATGAATGTACTCACCAGTATTTTCCGCTGATCAAATATTTTAAAACATGTTTCAGGTGAGATGATAAATATAATGGGATGGTGCATGCGGGCCTTCCAGCTTAAATAAGTGGCTTATCACCAGAACAAAGAAACATGTTTTTTGTAAAATAGGGTTTATCCCTATAAAACATTTGTAAGGATATAAATGGGTTTTATCCAACCAGATGAAATGAAAATCATGGTGTTTTACACTCTAATAATTTTTCCTAACTACGGTCTTGATGAATTTTTCCGCTGCTAAATAATAAACACCGATACCACCACTCGCGTTCACGGCTCCCCTCCCGGGGTATGGGTTCGGGGGCTGTGACAAAAGTGGTATCAGAGCCACTGGTTTAAGAAACATTGGTATTTTTGATAATACAAATTCTTAAACATATGAGTTAGGAAATCAACATATTTACTTATGTGTTAGTTATACGGATAAGATTCTAGCCATAAATATTATATGGTTTATTTTAGATTTCGTTATTAGTTTTAATTAATAGTTTAAGTAAGTTAATAGAAGTATTCCAAAAATCTATCCATTACCAACATGAGTATGGAAATAGTAAACCCAACAGATAAAAAAATGAAATAAACACAAATGAACCCATGATATTTCAAAAATCAAACACCTTCAAAACCAACCTTAGAAAAAGAAAATACTTGGAATAACTAAGAAAAATAAAAGGAGAAAGAGACAAGAAATTTGTGTAACACAACTACAGCCAGAACCACAACTCACAACTACATGGAGCTGCATAGAAACCCATATCAAAGAAGATGTCTAGATGAGTGTGAAATATTCCAATAGGCAAACAATAATAAGCAACGTAGGGACGTCTATCAACCCTCCAGCCCACAATCAAAAAGTTGAAAACCAAGAAGTTGATAATTTTCCCAACGAACAATCAAACCCAGGCCGGTTAGAAGAATGATGTATAAATGATTGGCAATTCCACATTATGATAAAATCCCTATGTACCTTGTCAACCCTTAAACTCCAAACAACTCATTTCTTAAGTTGGAATAAACACAACTAATCTCTAGCAAGTATACTTGAGGAAACATGTGGGGCTAAGACTCAAGATATAAGATTATAAACAATACGGAGATAAATATTTGAAGGCAATCGACTGATGGACATTAAGCAAAGCTTTACTTAGAATTATTACGATCAGAAATCATACATCTAAAAGAACCACTAAAACATATTATAAAACATATATATATATATATATCGTATTTTGCTTTTTGGTATAGGTAAAATATATAAAATGTAAAATAGAAATGATACATATAAATAAAGTAAAAGTCGCAATGATCAACAATTTTAAGTTTATATGCCAATTTGATATTCATAAGAGAAGATAGAGTTATTAGGTTCTAAGCAAATTTACTTTCAATGAATCTGACTGGATTCAATGGATTGGTTGGCAGCCAATCATGATCAAATCCTATGTTGAGAATTGTACGCCATAGGAGAGATTATTAGGAGACAAGATTTCTAAGCCTATAAAGTTCAAGAAAGCAACAAACTACCTAATGAAGTAATGCATAGTATCAGAATATGCTGATCTCTTTCCAAGAGATTTACCTGGACAATAACTAGATCGAGAAATTAAAATTTAGAATACTAGAGGTAGCGCCAGTTGCTAAAGCACCTTAGCATTGGTACCAACAGAAATGCTAGAATTAAAGAAGCAATTAGATGAATTGCTAGAAAAAGGATTTATAAGAACAAGTTCATCACCTTGAGAAGCACCAGTGCTGTTAAAGTTGAATCGATGAATATATGTATCGATTATAGAAAACTGAATAAGGTCACAATTAAAAATCGGTATTCCTTACCAAGAACTGATGATCTATTTTGATCAAACCTTAAGGAGCTCGATAATTTTCTAAAATCGATTTACGTTCAGGATACAATCATTAAGGAAAAGAAAAGATTAATTACTTCTAGTAACGTTATTCTTTGACAAGTGAAAATCTATACTAACACAAACAAGTTAGCAAACTTTATATTTTAAAAACCTAAACCAAGTCAACAACAATATAGATGACCAACAAAGAAAGATCTAGAAGGTATTTGAAATATTAGAGAATAAGATATTCCTAAGACTGTTTATAGGTCGAGAACATGGTCACTACAAGTTTACAATAATGGCGTTTGGTTTAACCAATGCCCAAGCTACATTTATGGATATGATATGTAAACTGTATTTGGATAAATTTGTAATCGTTTGTATAGACGATGTACCTATTCATTCAAAAACTAGTTATGATCATGTCAAATATCTTCATACTTTTTGACACTACGAAGAAAAAAAAAGTTTTATGCTAAATTCTCAAAGTGTAAATTTTGAAGTACAATTTTTAGGTCATTTGATTAACAACGAAAATATTCATATGGACTCTACCAAAATAGAAGCTACGAGAAGTTCCTAAAACTCATACAGAAATCATAGTTTCTTAGGATTAGCAGAATATTATAGACTTTTCATTCAAAATCTTCCTCAAATAAAAGTCTTGTTTACAAAGTTACTATGCGAGAATGTCAAATAATGAACCATGTATTAAGAAGATTTTGTAACTTAGAATGCAAAAGTTAGCGGATACCCTGAAACCCGCCTTACCAAGAAGGAATTGAAAATTTCACCGTTTGTTGTGATACTTCCAAATCAAGATTGGAATGTATGCTAATGCAATATTATGCATCCAGACAACTGGAAAAGCATGAAGAAAATTTTACAATACGTGATCCAGAATTAGGAGCAATAAATTTTGCCCTAGAGATTTAGAGGCATTATAGTATGACTGTAAACTTTTGGTATTCACAAATAATAAAAGTTTAAAATATATTTTTTTAGCAAAAGGAGCTCAACCTATGCGGGTCAGTCCAATAAATATCTATGAACCTTGGCAGCAAACCCTTGCTATATTCATACTTCATGAATATATACCAATCCAAGTTCATAATAGTCTTTCCTTCATATTTGTTCCCACAAATATGATCGACTACGGACATTTAGAATAATTAAATTATTCACGGACTTAAACATGCAAAATGAAACATAACTCAAAAACATAATCATAACCACAACCATATGATTGAGTTAAAATAATTGTGCCGATATCCAAATACAAATCCAATCACTAGAATATCGAAGTAGGCAAAAATATGACCCTCATGCTTTGGCCTTTCTAGGAGATTCATGAGTGGATCTGCAATGTTTTGATCAGTGTGAACTTTGCGAATACATATCTTTCCCTTTTCAACTTCATCCCTTATGTAGTTGAATCTCTGCTCAATGTGTCTTGTCTTTTTATGTGCACGGGGTTCCTTGATTTAAGCAATCGCACCCTCGTTGTCACAAAAGATTTCTAGAAGGTCCTGGATGGTAAGAACTACCCCTAGATCGGCAATGAACTTTCTAATCCACGCAACTTCTTGAGCTGCAAAGGAGGCGGCGATGTACGCTCTATGGAAAAATCTTAGCAAGTATAAAATTTAGTATCATTAGCCTAATATGATGAGAAATGCTTAAAGCAGTAAGCATTATGAGAAAATCAAAACAAGTGTATGCTCTTAAACTAAATTTGCAGATTGATTTAACAGAGCAATTAAGAAACACTAATGAGGATGCTACTACTAATGATACTAAAGGATTAAAAGAAATAAATATAGAAAAAGATAATATTGAAATTTGAAAATTCCAGGAAAAGAAGAATCTGAATACTTACCCAAAGAAATCTACGAGAAAGGATTCTCAAGGAAACAAATATACGATACATCCTAAAGGAATAAGATGTATCAGGATGGAAGAAAATCTATTGGCAGATTAAGTATTAACATATTCAACTTGTTCGCAAGTGTAAAGCTGAACATCACAAGCCATTAGGATTACTTCAACAATTAGATTTGTCAAAATGGAAATAGGAAAATAACAATGGCATTTGTTACTAAAATTACCTATTGCAAGAAGAGGTAAATGGCACAATCTGGGCGATTATGGATAAATTAACAAGGACAAGTCATAGTAACCAATGAAGGGAACTTTTAAATAGAAAAATTAGCTGTAGACAGATTGTCTCATTTTATGGAGTTCTATTATCCTTAGTACCTGATTGAGATAATCGATTCACTTCTCATTATGGAAGATTTTCCAGATAGCTATGGAAACAAGAATAAACTTAAGCATAACATACCATGCAAAGACTAATGGTCAAAATGAAAAGACCATACAAACATTAGATTACATGCTAAGAGCATGTGCAATAAATAGTGGAAATTGGAATAACCATTTACCACTAGTAGAAATGGTTATCATTTATGCATTAATGCTACCTCATTTAAAACACTTTATGGACAAAAGTGTCAAATACGGAAAAACAACAAGGGATCATTATAAGAGTTATGTAGATCATCTACGCAAGCCAATAGAAATTCGATATTTGAGATAAAAAGGGTCTCCATGGAAAGGAGTAATTAAATTCAGAAAGAAAGGAAAGTTGAGTCCAAGGTTTATTGGACCATTCCAAACTATTAAACAAATACGGTCAGTAGCTAATTAGCTAAAGCTGATATACGTAATTACTGGGAAAGTTGTCATCATTACACAAAGGATATAAGAAATAAAGCATGATTAGCTGAAATGTTAATCAAGAAGAATGGTTCAAAAGAAGACTGAATCGAAAATATAATCTAGATAACATCAGTAAATGTTTAGAATACAGAAGTATGGTAAATAATTAAACACAACTGGCCATTGTGCTTAGAAATTTACAATTACTTATGATGTTCTATATCAATAACTGACTGCATCAATTACATATGCAGAAAAGTTAGAATAATCTCTCTTAAGGATCTCGAGGACGAGATTTATTCCAAGGTGGGGAGAATCTAACATTTCCAAAAATTTCCAAAACATATGATGGGTTCATCCCACATATAAAATAAGAAAATGGAAATACCCCACTTTGAATAAATGAAAAGATGGGTTCATCCCACATTGAAAGATGGAAAAATATGGAATTTCCACATGAGTATAAATATGGAATGAAATTTGATCTCACATGGAAACTTGAAAGAAAATGGAAGCTCTTTATAAGGAAATGAGTTTCCATAATAATATTCTTATATGATAGGTCACTCTCAAGTGATCCTAGCGGAGGGTGCGTAAGCACCCGAACGTGCACGCGCACGCACACGGGCACGGGCTCGGGCGAAGTGCGATGGGCGCAATGTGGCGCTTTGATGGTGCACTTTGCACTTCGCACGCTCGCATCGCCGCGAACCGCTTAAGGGCCGCCTTAGTATTTTTTGTGGAAAATTAAAAGAAACATGTTTTTTGTAAAATAGGGTTTATCCCTATAAAACATTTGTAAGGATATAAATGGGTTTTATCCAACCAGATGAAATGAAAATCATGGTGTTTTACACTCTGATAAATTTTCCTAACTACGGTCTTGATGAATTTTTCCGCTGCTAAATAATAAACACCGATACCACCACTCGCGTTCATGGCTCCCCTCCCGGGGTATGGGTTTAGGGGCTGTCACAGTATGGTCTTTTTTAGTCCCAGTGAAATGTTATAATGTCTAAATAATTAAATTTCATTTTTTAGAAAAGATAATTGGACTCTGAGAAATGCTTCTACATTGAACCTATTGACCTAAGTAATTTTTTTTAAGAGGATGGAAAAAATATGCACCAAGGGTTAAAGGTTTACTTCTTTTTCTTTTTTCTTTTTTTTTAATGATTCTTATTAGATATTGTTATCTTCCATAGTCTACAAATATTGTTTGTTTCCTTTAAAATTTTAACTTCTGTTTTGTAATGCATCTCGCAAGGCCTACGCAAACTAAATGATTTTTGACAACTTAGATTACATATATGTATTATCAGGGTTTCTAGGAGCGCCGAAGGGCTTTATATTAATCTTGGTTTCACCCAATTTCTCAGTCTTCAACTTTAATTTCTACTATTCTTAATGGTAACCAATTACATCTCCGATTGTTATATGATCTTAGCTTTAAGTTATATTACTATGTTAATACTTAATTAGAGGTCCATTTTTGTTCAAAAAACATGGTTAAAAATCTAAATCATACACTTTATTGGCGAAAAACACGATTTAGGATCGGTTTATACCGCTTTTTACGGTTTAAAAACTCGATTTCAAACCATAATCAAAACCTTATGTTTCAAGGCTGTATGATTGATGTTCTATGCTTGGTTTTGTGTGAATTGATATGTATATGCAATATATAGCTAACCAAGAACCCGGAATCTCGAAAAGAGGGTTTAACCGATTGAAAATCACAAAGGTAACACCCGAAACACTCGTTTCGGGGCTGTTTTGGTTTAGATTATGACGTGCTAGTTGTTAGCCTATAAAAATTTTGCAGGAACATCTGGGATGATATAAATGAGTCCTTGTCCAAATATGGTAATTTTTCGGTAAATGAAGAATATTTGGCGATTTTATTACCGTTTATTGATGATTTATTGGGAAAAATAGCAAAAAAATTTGGAAAATTATGAAATTTAGTGGAGAACTCATAAATGTTATTTAATAAAACATGAAATTTTGGATCCATTGGAAAAACCTAGATATGGTTTATGGATTCTCGTTTAATCACGTTTAACGATCGATTTTTGCTCAAAAGGGTATTTTAGCTAAAGATTTAAGTTCTGGAAATTTTATTGAGATTATATGATGATATTTTGACCACTCAGGAAAATTTTGGGTACAGTTTGGAATAAACAGAGGATTTATCGGTTAAATATAACATGTAACTAATTTTTATAAATATATAAGTAGGTTTAATAATTTTGAAAATACTTTTATAAAAATCTACACATTTTATTTTGTAAGTGTGAAAATTCTCATAATTTAAATACATTTATAAAAAGTTATAATAATTTAAAGATTTAATAAATTTAAGTTTTGATAAAACCGGCAACGTATGATTAACGAACTGACTGAATGGTATATCAAAACATCAAAAGTGGTCAATTATCATAGTTTTGAATAATTTTAGTAAAAAAAAACTTTTTAAGATATTTCCGGACAATTCGGGTGAATAGTACGCGATTTGTACAATTAAATCCGTAAAAAAATTAAAATGAACCCTGTAGAAAATTCGGACATCTAAACCCTATTTTTCTTTTCTCATTTTAACAAACAGTAGTACATTTTCTCAACTTTGTGTGATCTTACCTATTTTTGAAGCGCGTAAACGGCCAACCTAGCTAGGCATGCAAACGATGAAACTGAGCCACAACCGATTTTGAATATTAGACACTGTACAATGTCACAATCTAAGAATACTGACTTGTTATGGGCGTAACAGTTGTACCCAAGCTAGATATACAACCCGATTTAGTTTAAAGACTATACTAGTATTAACAGTACAATACCGATTATAGGATTCTAGCTATAATCGAGGCAAACTATTTACAGCAGCGTGTTACTAATATTATACTACGATAAAGTGAGTTTCATAACCCCACTTTTTAAATTATTTTACGAACATTTGGGGTGAATAGCATGTTTGAATATATCTATCTATCTGGAAACATATTATGATGTGAATTGTCTAAGTGCTAACACTTGAAAGGCCCCACAAACACGAGTGATTAATTTCGAACCGATGGCATGTGAATAGTACTATTGGTTTGACAAACCCAATTGACAGGGTCGGAGGGGTATGCCAGGACAGTATACAATTGCACATGACCATATAACCATACATTTGTAACATGCTATGTGGTGTTAAACATAGTACCGTTTGGGGCATGTGGCAGTTAAGGCCATGTGGAGTGCGTGGGCAGTGGAGGCCATGTGGTAAAAGCACGTCAAGGGTTCACTTGTGGCTTAGTATAATTACATCACATACATTTGTAATGTGAATACTATAATTACGTATACCAATTTCGTATAAAATTGTGAAACTCACAAACTATTTGTAGATGACTCGTTTTAACATGCTTTTCAGGTATACCAAAGTTGGAATGATATGCTTATGTGCTATGTTCGAGCGATGAACAGTATCATTGTAGATAGATGCAAGTATACTGTTAACGAATAAAGCTACTTAATGAACCTGCTATGTTGTGTAACGCTTAGTTTGTAATCGTAGTTAAAAAAATGCAACATGATGTAAATTAGTTTGCTAATTTTTTTATAAACAATGTGATTGATACCAGAGGTGTCTGTCGCATTCTCGTATTATGCTTCCGCATTTGCTTAGTTGAGGTGTGACATATGTAGATGACATCATATTTGGATCCACAAATCCAAAGTTATGTGATGATTTTTCAAACTCATGAAATCTAAATCTGGAATGAGTAATATGGGTGAGTTACAATACTTTTTGGGCTTCAAGTCAAATGAACTAAAACTGAAATTTATATACACCAATCAAAGTATGTTAAAAATCTCCTAGGAAAGTTTAAAATGACTGCTTGCAAAGCAAGCCCTACACCCATTTGAAAATTGATCCATTAACACCATATGAAACTGGTGAATCTGTTGATCAAACCTTGTATGGATGCATGATTGGACCTTTAATGTACCTAAATGCATCTAGGCCTGATATAATGCATGCAACATGTGTGTGTGTGTGAGCGCACACAAGATATCAGGATTCACCAAGTGTATCTCACTTAAGTGCTGTCAAAAGGATATTTAGATATCTCGGTGGTGCCCCTACCTTGGGAATCTAGTATCCAACCAGCACAAAAATCCAACTTGTTGGTTTTGCAGAGAGTGATTATGCAGGTTGTCAAACGACAATAAAATCAATATGGAGGATGTTAGTTCATTGGTGATGCATTGATATCTTGGCAAAGCAAAAAAGAAAACTACTGTTTCAAATTAACTCAACTGCTGAAGCTGAGTATATTGTTGCTGCAAGTTGCACAACTCAACTACTTTGGCTACAAAACCAATTGTTGGATTATGAGATAACTGCTTTAAAAACTCCATCGAAATTGGACAGCGAAACTACTTTGAACATAATAAAAAATCCAGTTCAACATTCAAAGACAAAACACATTAAGATCAGACATCACTTCATAAGAGATTGCTATGAAAAAGGTTTATATTCAATTGAGCTTGTTTCATCTGAAAATGAGTTAGCTAGTGTGTTTACTAAAGCATTTGATTCAACAAGTTTTCAAAGACAGATTACCAGATTAGGCATGCTTTATCTCTGAATGATCATTTTACAAAATCAACAGTTGTTTGCAACTGATTTTGATAATAAAATATCTTCATATTTTTCAAAAAGATCGCTTTGTACATTCTTTGATGTATAGGGTAATGGCAAATTGTTCAAACCATTGATCAATGTTTTCAAAATACTGATTTCTAAACTACTGATGTGAAAAATAAAGAAAAAAAAACCGTTCAAAACATTTGATTCAGTATTTTCAAAACATTGATCAGTTTTAGTCATAACAACTAATCAATGACATACAACAGTTGTTTCTTCTCGTCAACAATTGTTTGGTCTTACTAGCCGTTGTTTCAATGGAACAATGGTTACGATGGTAACTTTTAATCATCTAATTGCTAAAACCGCCTAATCCTTCACCAATCAAAAGATTACCTTCCATAATCATCTTTCTTAACCCTAAAGAAAGCTTTTATATCATACATCGTTATTTGCCAGCTAAATCACTCACTCACTCTCCACATTCATCGTAACTCATACACTGTAATCTTGGCCAAAACCCTAGAAACCTGCAATTCAAGTATCCACATAACTTGTTTCCATACCTCATCACAAGTCACACATACTGAGTATGACAACATGATTGCAACAATCACCAGAAGCCGATTCTTTAACATCTTGACGATTAGCCTTGATCTTTATCCACAAACTCTTATTGAGTTTTGGAAAAATGCATCCACTAAATGTCAGATCAATGGTAGGTAAAACATAGGTAATTTTCTCATCTTCGCTCCTTTCTTAACATTTGGAGTTGAATCATGATGACTTTCCCTCAAAAATTGCTGCACAGACATTGAAGTCTGAACTCATTGAGATAGGTTATTTGGGTTCTACCCAATAGGCTACCTTTACAAAAAATTATTTCCCTCTCCAATGAAGTTCTTTTTCATACTCTACTTCAGTGTATGTCATGCAAATCTACTATTTGAAATTCATTGCCATTGAATGTTCAATATCTGGCTTATTTCATTCTAACTTGTGAGAATTACTTATTTCCAAAATCAGTTTTTAATGAATTGGTTTCAATTGTGAAAGCAATGAATGCACCAAAAGGAAAACCATTTTTAATGCTTCCAAGGTTCTCAATGGTTTACCTCATGATGGTATTACCAAACTCAGATTTGATCCAAGGATATCCAGTCCAATGTCAAAGTCTCACCAATGAGATATTTGCAAGAACGAAGGATTCCAAATCATCAAGTTTGGTTGATGAGGAGGAACTTGCACAAACTACTGATACTTCGGCACCAGTAGTTATAGACGAGCCCACTGCTCTAGGTGATCAAGGTACTCAAGCTAATACCTTGAAACCCACACCTACCACAAAAAAGAAAACCTTCAAAGAAATCCTTAACGAAAACCAAAAAGGTAGTTCAGGTTGATGAGGTGCCTGAATAACCTGTGGCACCACAAAGTCCACATAGACAATTGACAATTGTTACTTCGTCACAGTTTGGCACAACTCCACCTAAATCAGCTCCTCAGTCTTCCTCACAAAAGGAAGATCTTGTAAGCACAAGGGACCCAAATCAAAAGGGCTGATCAATACTCCAACTCCAAGCCCCTCTCTTAGGGCTACTTCTCTTACACCCCTTTGGATCAACATCTTATAACCACTGAAGAAGTTTCTCAAGTAATTAACAAAATGTCACATATAACTGAACTCAATCTTTTCCTTACCACATCAACTGAAAAGGAAACCTCTACTAAAGCTGTTGATGTTGTGATAGGTATTACTAACCCAAATTAAAATAAGGTACATTTCCCTAGCACTATAGGTGATTTGGTTATGAGATTAGGAGAAACTACTACAACTGATGAAACAAATGTTTCTCAGTTTGTTAGTATTTTAGGATTTAAGAATCTTATCCCGGAAACAACTGCTGATATTTTTATATTAACTACAGTTGGAAGTCCCCGGTACCAACACAGAGGGGCATCTGTACAATATCTGGATGAAAATCCCAATTTTGTTGCGTATAAAAGTGCCGATGTAGGTAAAACTACTTATAACAGGATAGTAGATGTGACTATTAAGTTAGTTGATGCTAAAAATTTTCAGGATTTGACGGATCAAGTTCAGAAGTTGAAATCTGAAGTCATGGAGCTAAAAAATATCATCTTTAACATGACTCAATCTCAAGTCTAACAAATCCATGATAATGCCCAATTGTTGGCCTCCATCCGGAGTGAATTCCATCTTATTTACAACAACTTCTCAATCAAAACAAAGATCCAGCACTCAAGAGGGTATAACCACCTCTAACCCAGAGCAAACTGAGCTAAAATCCTTCATTTCCTCTCAGTTACAAATATTACACACCAAAGTTAACACTGATATCACCATGCTAAGAAACTCACTCAACATTTTTGCAAATGAATTAACAAAGAAAACGGGGGATCAAATAAACCAACTAGCAGAACTCACAAGTATTGCTCCTTCTGCACCATGGTTTCCAGAGCAATCTCAGGCTGCTGATGCCAAAAGGCGGAGAATATCCTTGATGCCTCAGGAAAAGCAGCTGAGAAGGTGCCAGATGAATCTACTAACGAAACTGCTGAAGAGGCTTTTAGGTTGAAAGAAATGTTGGGAGAGAGAGAGAGAGAGAGAGAGAGAGGCTAAAGAAAAGCCTTTAGTCAGATAATTGAGGGTAAAGCCTAATGAAACTGTGTCACACCCCGACTTACGGGCTAGGCGTATGACCAACAGTTGGTATCGGTTTTGTAAATGTATCAGAGTTTTATTTTAGCGGAAGACTTTTATTATTTATAAAATATCTATATAGTTTTGAAACCATTATCAATATAATTTCTTTTGTTTGAAAAAGATTCTAGGGAAATAAATACCCAAATATTTGTTTTATAAATCTTTATTTAATCTTGTTGTTTTAATAATATAAAACAATGAGCTATCTCTACCTTGTGAACATCCACTTTATGAATGGCTCCAATTCTTGATACTTTTAATTTTCTGAAATGTAAAAAAAATACGTCAGCGATATGCTTGTGAGCACGCTGACGCGAAAAATATTTTCGTTCACTTGATTACCCCTCGAGACATAACTTGGGCCCGGCCCATCGTGGCTTAGGAATAATCAAGCTATAAAACAATACAATTTATAAACTTCAAGTCTCTACACTAATACCCCAGCAAACACCGTAGCGTTCGACTTAGTTAAGTACCATACGTATACACATGGTCATTACTCCCCGCAGGCGAGCGTGACTATAACCAAGTGTGGCGATGTGCCCACCGCATTTTACCACATATGTAAGGATCCAGACAAACATATACTACAACATGAGGGCTAGGCTTATACTCTTGTTTATAAATGTTTTAGAGGCACGTAGTGTCATGTAAATCTTTTCATTTAACACATTTGACTCTTTTGAAATCAAGTTTGTAAAGTTTGGGGCGTATTCACCTTTTCGATTTGGATCGGCTTCAATACATCGTCCGAGGGTCTTTCCCGTTGCTATCTCGCACCTATAGTACGAGTATAACCTTTTCTTTTGGATCAGCTTCAATACACTGTCTGAGGGTATTTCCCTCTTCTTTGTTATCTCGCACCTATAGTACGAGTATAACTTTTTGTTTGTCGGATATACAATCCGGCTTAAGACCTCTAGTCTCTTTTGTAAAATCTTTACCTCGATTTTAATTTCTTTATAACCTTTAGTTCAAAACATCTTTTCTTTATTTTAAACATTTAGTTTAAAATATTATTTCTTTCTTTTCTTTTTCAAGTTAAAACTCTTTCTTTTAACTTATTTACTTTTCTTTTCTTTTACAAGATAAACCTCTAGTTTAACTTGTTTTTTTCTTTTTCTTAAACTCTACATTTCTTCTTTATTAAGAAACGTATTGTTTTCTTCTCTTATTAATTAAGAATAATAACTTAAATAATCTATAACTATTTTCTACTTTATCTTTTCCTTTTTTTTTATAATATGTTTGAACCTATAGTCCAAATCATGTATATCTTATTCTCATATTCGGACCTTTAGTCCGTCATGTTTTCTTTTCTAAAATCTACGTTTCCTTAACATATAGTTATATATATACATCATTTAGTTTATATTAATAATACAAACAATGTATATATATTTTCATTTACTTATTATTATTTAAAATACCCTTAAATAATACTCTTTATCTTTTTTATTAATAAAGATTATTTCATTTGTTTTTCTTTTATTTTGTTTCTTTTTAGATTTTTTAAATAATAATTTCACTTTTTCTATAACCAATAGTTATATTTATATCTTTCTTTTTATATAAGTTCTTTGCTTTTCTTTTGTTTATTTTCGAGGTAATGACTATATCCTTAACTAGGGTCTAACACTTTAATACTTTATTAATATTTTATTCGGGCATTATGCCTAACTTGTTTGGCTTATTATTTTCTAAACTCACGAGCAACACTTCGACGCTTGCACGTATATTGAGAATCTTGATCAACACCTCCTCGGCACACAAATCGAGTCACGCCGGTCTTTAAGTCTCGTCGGCACGCACTTCGAGGCGGATCGTAGGGTCGTCTCGTGTCGGCACGTACTTCGAGGCAGGTCGACGGGTCATCTCAGGTCGGCGCGTACTTCAAGGCGGAACGTATGGTCGTCTCGGATCAGCACGTACTTCGAGGCGGAATGATGTTCTTAAAACAGTCAATTAAATATTAACTAAATTAATAAGTAATAAAAACTAGACTTAAGACTCAACTACACAAAACACCGGCAAGTGAACCGGTCAATTGTACTAAAGCTAAGTAAGTCCGGAATATCGAACCCACAGGACTCTATAAATTACGTTAATTAACTAATTAGACTCGACTTACGACACGACTATTTATTATTAATGTTTTAAGGAGGATTTTTAAACTAATAATAAACTAAGATTAAACTAAGAAAGTAAATAAACAAGTTAACGAGAAACAAGCAACTAAACACAAGATCGAAACCAATCAGAAAAGGAATCTACCTAGGTAAGAATCCCATGTATTAACAATCATCAAGCAATGAACAAATAACATGATTATGGAAACTGATTTCTAAACATATTCATCTAACAAAACCTAAGGACCTTTGACTGAATCAAATGAAATCCCAAAGAAGAATAATTAGATTATTAAGCAATTAGTTGAATTGATTTCCGCAAAGTCATCAATTAGGGTTAATTAATAGTATCTATAGCAAGCAATCTTACGAAACACTAAACCTCAGATAACTTGATAAACTAACATGACATCATGAACATGGATTAACACAATAAGCAAGAATATTGTCACAATCTATCCTAGCATGCAATTGACCAAGACACACGAACAACTCCTCACTTTACAGCTATTGGAATTTAGCAAAACATTTAAAACCCTAACCAACTATCAACAAGCTTCTATGATCTAATAGGCCTATTCAACCATAATAATCAAAACACTAAGTAAAGATTAAACATGAACCCTGAATCTAAGAACACAATCAATAGATAAAAGATCCATGTGAAGCAATAGTTAACAATCAATCAAGATAACAAATACTTATACGCATCATGAAAACAAAATCAAGTCTTTACTATTAAATAACGAAATCCATAATCAAACAATAGTCCGAAGCAAGAATCAAGTCTCAAACATGTTCATCAAACCTAGGTAGACATGAAGTCTAGCCTATAATCATTATTAAAAACAATCCTAAACAAGTCTTAAAAACAAAGAGGAAAGACATCAAGAATAATGAACAAGGAACGAAAGTTAGAGTGATAAAACCCTTTGCGATTGATCCTCGAACACCCGGATGAAAGCTCTCTCAATCCTCCTTGGTTCCTAGCTTCAAATCACCTTCAAACCCTTGGTTTTTGACTCAAAATCGGCTGCCAAAAGTTGTAGAATCGGATTGGTTATAAAGCTGTATATATAGAACGCATAATGGGCTTGGACTTGCAAAAACGAGTGACCAGAAAGGCCTAGGCGCCCGCGACGGCAAACTGCCTTTTAGCTAGGCGCGGCGTGGCGCCCCCTGGGGTGAATTTTCGTGTTTTGCACTTATTTCTTGTTGATTCATGTTAGGCCCCTTTCTTGAACTCCAAGTAACGATGAGAAACTTCTAGAACTTCTTTTCCTTGACTCCAAAGCCACCATCTACATGAAAACAAATCTAAACTCTAAGTGAACTAATCATGTAGTCATTGACGAGTAAAACGAACATAAACTTCGCATGGAATGATAGAAAGAATTAAGTTTAACCATCAAGACATTAAAAGAGTTAAAATACGATAAATATATAAAACTTGACTCAAAACCTTAAATAATAAAAGATAAACAAAACTCGAACTAAAACGAACTCAAAACATTAAATAAACAAAACTTTACACGGGATTCAAGATGTATAAATAGACGTATATCATGGAACGTTGGGTCGTATCGGGTCGGCACGTACTTCGAGATATTTTCACCGGTACTTTGGGGTATCGTTAGTTTATGGCACGTATTACGAGGTATAATGTCGGGTTTTTGGCACGGAAACGAGGAAGGTCGGCACGCTTATCGAGGTAGTGAGAGAGAGTATTTTTAGAGAGAGAAAGTATTTTAGAGAAAGTGAATTGGTGTGTGAAAATGTGATGGCCAACATTGCTATTTATAGACTTTTCTGGAGACCTGTCGCAATACGCGATGGGCCTAGACACAGCCGTTGCGTATAGTGACGTAGCTATGGTGAGTCGCGCCCTAGATTTGCTACGTGGTGCAACGTGGTGACACGTTGCGGACTTTATGCCACATGGTGACACGTGGCAGGACATGTGGTACCTTTTATGGCTTTATGCCACGTGGTGACACGTGGAAGGACACGTGTCACCCTGTCAGACCTTGTCATTGCGATACGCAATGACGTTTGGTCTATGGCCGCGCGTATCACGATCAGGCCTGGTGACAGATTTTTCATTTTTGATTTTTAACTTTAAAACTTGTCATCTTTGGTCCTTTATCTTTTGAACTTGGTATTTTTGACCCGATATTTTTGTGATATTACAAACTGCTTCCTCTAAATCAAAAAGACTAAAGTTAATGCCATTAGTTTCCAAAACTACTGATAAATTTAAGAAATACCCGCAAATACCCAAACTGCTGATGATCAAACAATTGTTAAACCGACTAATTCAAGACCAACAATTACTCAAACTGTTGATGTTGCTGCCGCGGAAGCATCTCGTGCTCCACAAGAACCAATAGTAGTTTCAGAGACTGTTGATGCACCCATGGTACCACAAGAACCAACTACTATTCCAAAAGTAGCTGAAACCTTGAAGTCAAAGCCTATACAACAAAAGGCTACTGGTAGTAGTTTAAATAGGAGAAAACTAATCTTATCAGAAGAAGAAAAAATTCACCACCATCTTCACCTGCCAAAAGATTCAAACCCAAACCATAGAATGTTGATGATTTGATTACTCGTCAAGAATAGGAGGCAGCAAAAGCCTTGACAGATGCGTCAAAGATAATGTATGATGTAGAAGCTACAAGAGTTTATCAACAAGAGCTTCTGAAGACACATGATCTTGAATAGCGGGCTTATGAAAGTGTAACATTCATTATTTTTCAAGCCCGGAATTTGACCCGTTTGAATTTTTATTATTATTAACCGGACGTTTGTTTATTTATTAAAACCAATAATTTATTAGTTTGGTTGGTCATTGATCATTTATTTAAATTACACAACTCGTAGATGTTTCGTTTATTTAATAAAATATTAGAACTATACATCTTGTGAAAAAATCACCCCTTTTCATATTCTATCCTAACTTGTTAGCCATCCAAACCCGAAGGACCATTCTGAAAAATTTTAAAATATTACTTTAATTCATCTTCTTCTTTCCCAATAATCACCGTCGAGCAGACTTCCTTTGCTTGTTCCTCAATTTTCAGACAAATTGATCTTGCCAAATCAATTGCTTACCTTAAACGCGTTATACTAACGTTTTTAATTGTTGAATGTATGACGAATTGACAGCAATTTCGTTAATTACGAACCACGGCCTAAATGATTCCTAAAACACTATATAAACATGCTCATAATTCAATTCAACGCACCCACATCATCCTCACACCAGCCCCGCCCTAAACCATATGCCAATTTCACCCACACCTTCTTTCTCAAGGTTAATATTCGTGTAGACCGAATACAAAGCCATTTTATCAAATTTTGCTCAAGGTCTTCTAGACTCGCCTTTCTTTTTCTTGAACTTGCATTATTTCTCCCAACTTCATTTATCAGTGTGACTAGTATGGGAGAACAATCAGGATTCACATAGTTTACTTCAATCACCGGTCTTTCAAAGGTTGTTATGTCTTCAACCGGGTCTTTCAACTTCATGACCTAAAAAATTGGAACTATCTCCCTCTATGTCATCATCTTCAATCACAACCATTGAACTTTTTGACCCTTCAATGACTGACAGAGTTGGTGTGGTATTTATCTCTACAACGTCTTCCTCCACTTCGTGCTCTGAAAGCCCTTGAAGCTCATCTATCACTTCATCATCCACCACGGCACCACTAACCAACTTTTCTTGTTCTCGTTCAATTTGAGGCACTTCTTCTAATAGTTGACTCACCAGTTTATCATGAGCAGCATTAAAGATTTCTTGGAGTTCTAACATCTGATTTAAAGCCTGATTGTGAGCTTCTTGATCTCTCTTCACCTTCTTCTGAAACTCCATAATGTCTTTAAAAGACTCTTCTTTATTACCCGAGGAATCTTCTTGATCTTGATGATAATTTCTTTGATACGTACCACCATGATTATGATATTGAGGGACTTCCTCGTATATTAGTTGAGGATCTTCATGGTAGTAGTAGTCCTCCTCGTCTTGATAACTTACAAAAGTTGGCGTCTCAGGCCCATCACTATCATACTTAGAATCATCCTCAAACTGGTAATCATGAATTCTCTTCTCAGATTGATATCTACTTTGATACAACTTTTCTTGGTTACCTATTGTTGACCAAAAATAACTCTTATAATTAGATTGAGGTGATGAATAATTTTGGTACTGCATGTTGCGACGCTGCTGATTGAAGCTCCTTTGGTTATCTGACTCGTAGAAGCCTTGAGAGTTTGCTGAAGGTGGGCTATGATATGAATATTTATGGTACGAGTCATGGTCCTCCACATCAATATATCCTTCATGTGGGTCATAGACCCAACTCCACGTCATCCTGAGTTACCTACACACATAACACACACAAATACCAAGCGTAAAACTGACAAAAATAAAGTAAAACTAAAAGTAAACAAAAACACTATACTAGCACTTTGCGCGTTGATTCCCCGGCAACGGAGCCATTTGATCGATGTCGAAAGTTCAATCAATAACATTTATAAATACCTTTACTAGCAAGGGCAAGTAAGGTGTCGAATCCACAGGGAATCAGTGGAAAGTGCTAATCAAGTTCAATACATAATAACTAATTTTGCTAGGCGGACAGACGATGTCAAGCAGATTAAATGTTGATTTGGTTGTAAAACAATTAGAGAAAAAGTAACCAACTTCGCATTTCAAGTTGTGAAGCAAACTAGACTAATTGATTATATCTATTTGGAAAAATCGTTTGATTTCACATATAATCAAAAGACTAGATATTTGACCTTGCTGATCGTCATAACTTAATCTGAACAATTGACTTAGTTGAATAATAACCTAATTTAGTACCATTTTAGGGTTTGATAAATATAAGTGATTTAATGGCTAAAGATAAACGGGTCAATGACTTAAAGAACTTAATCCTAAAAGTTGATGACCACCAATTAGTAAACTGATAAAATCGCAAAACATTCAATTACGAAAAACTGTTGAATGCATAAACATAAAAGGTTAATCAACCAAATGATTGATCAACTCTAGTTCCAATGTAAAGATTCAAATACCAAAAAGTCTTGCTTACAAACAAAACCCTACTCCCGGATATGGTCACAAACGGTTTTGCCTTGCACCTTGATCTTCAATAGCTTCATTTATTGTTGATAACATGGATGAGTATGATGATTGGAAAGTGTTATGATGGTGTAGATTGGCCCCAAAAATCGTCCTTGGTGGCTAGAGTATGAAGAATAATCGATTTAGGGTTTATCCCGGCTTAAATATGGAAGAAAACAAGCCCAAAAAGCAATTTTCGTCAGACCTGCCGACGGCCAGGCCACTGTAGTCTACGCCAGGGCCGTAGCCTACGGTCCTTAGTCGCTGCCTTACGGCTCCCATTATGCCATTTTCATATTATTCTAGTAGAGAAACCCAAAACTCATATATTATGGGTTCTGTAACTCATTTTATAGCCTCAGATATGCTTTAGGTGCGCACGAATCACTTTCAAACATCATATTTTATATAAAATCTTCATTCCAACTCCGTTTTCCTCCCCGTTTGCGGCCACGTCTTCGTATTACAATTATCTATCATATAATGTATCATTAATTTCATTTCCACCGCATATAAATTCTCCAAATTAGTTATGTTAAGCTCTGAGCATCTGTAAACATAAAATCACTCAAAGTACTCGCATTCGAAACATATAAACAAATAAAACGCACGAGATTACATCCTATAAACACATAATTACACCCATACATCATAAACACAATGGAAAATTGAACATTTTAATTGCAAATATGAATGGTTATTATGTTATGAGTTCGAGAATGTTATTTCATTATTAAATTTCAGCTTTATGCATTAATTTGATATTTACATTATTCCTACAAGTCATTGAATATGACATATCTTTTGACATATGGGTTGGTTTGAACTACCATTGATATGTAGTGTAAGGCTAAACCAAATGTTTTATTTTGAATAGCCTTTTTTCACTAAACCATATTTGTTAGTATTGATTATGATATTATATAACAAAAACAAATATATAATACTTTGTTGGTTAGCCTTTTTATATCATTTAAACAAATTAAATCCATTGTTGTTATACAATTTTAATCAGGAACACATTCTACATCATTGAAAAATAAATCACTTTTGTTGGATACAAGACATATTAGAAATGATGTGTAGTGGTTTTTATTGGAAAATATCACAAGACAGCTTTATAAAAACGGATATTATAATAATGGATGTGTCTTTTTTATAGTTGACATATTTAATTATTATCTTGAACATGTTATATGATGTTAAAACATGTGACTCAATAGTTGGTATACTCAGCATGATGCATAAATATAACTTGTGTATCTGATGGTATGGAATCACATGATTTTAATACGTGTGTCTTTTATATGTTATAGATTATTTATTAAAATGTAGTTTGTGTTTTAAAATAAATCTTGTGAATGATCCTGCTTATAGTAAAAGAGCCACTGGCTATTAGAATAATTTAATTTTGAGAAATGGCATCCCAAGTGTCACACTCCCAAAAGCTCACTACAAACTTACAAAAAGTTAAAATATTTTGGAAAGATAATTGAGCATAACTCCATCACAATTACTTCTCAATTGATATTATGTGATGAGAAGATTATTTATAAGAAAATTGTTTCTATTTACTTAAAGTGAATTTGATGATATAATGAGCATTGTAAATATTGTGATCATGTAATTAGTTGAGGAATTGTTATCATTTTAATTCATTCCTTGAAGTGAATGTGATGTGATATGATGATCACTGTAGTCCATGATCATGGAAATTAAAGAATTTGTTATGATGCCCATGCCAATAAATAGATTAATTGTGTTAATAATGTGATGAATATATAATGATCGTTATAATGGTCATGATTATGATAAATGAGCAAATTATAATGACCCTCGCATTGATAATGAGACCAACCATATTAAAATTATAATTTACCACAAGAAGTGGCACACTAAGGGAGTGATTATACGTGAAGTCAAGAATAAGATACATGTTACGTGCTTTAACACGAATGTTTGAAATGATAATGCATTATTCTCTCATATTTTATGTCAAGTATTAAAATCCATGAGTGAAACTGAAGCATAGATGATCATAAGCTAGAAATTTATGGATCATGATCGTTTAATATATTGGCTTGACCGGTTAGACCATTCCGAGTCATTGGTGATGTGAAAATATTGAAGAATTAGAAGATTTTCATGGTAATTAACATACAATGTGTGCTCTCAAGGGGAAGTTAATTATTAGCCAACTAAGTTGGGTGTAAATCTCTAATATACTATGAAAATGATAAAGGATATGTATATCCCGATATGATACCATTTAGTGTTTCTAAAATTGATGCATCTTCTAAATGGTTATCAAATTCGCAACCTGAAGTTTGCGTGACTTGTGACTTAGCTAATAGCAAGCACACTATTCTAAAGGTGATCTTAATTCCCATATTACTAATGATCATTGGGATAAGTTTTAAACAACATGTGATTAGTATTGTTACAATTTTTTTTGTCGAAGACGATGAACAATCGTATATTTGTTGTTAAAAATTAAAAAGTTTTAATGAATTATCATTATATTAATCCCCAAGTTAAAAAGTGCAAACAAGAAGTTAAAAAGATAATTCATTTACAAGAATTAGAAAATTAACTACCAGATGAATTCACTGACCTAAATTGAGTGACTAGCTAAGTCACATATAACAACTTCTAGTGCTCCAATTAATGTTATTGAAAGGACAACTATACATTGGTGATAAGTCTATGCACGCCTGAAGCGTGATAGATTATTCGGTTCAAAGAATAAAATCCTCGAAAATGGAGCAAGTAATGAAAATGGTCAAGTCGAGGTATAATGAAATATTCTCTTTAAGAGACGATAAACATGATGGTTCCAGAAAAACCTCAGGTACCTGAAAATAAAAGAGATGTCAACAAACTATATCATGTCTAGATATATATGGAATCAGAAAAAAAATCGAAGTCATTGATAATTTTGTATAGCGCTTGAAATAATGAAAATGTTGAGGATCAAAAACTAAGTCCTGCCGAAAATGAGATATTAAAATGACTGGCCAAAATGAACAGATGCAGAATTGAATTCTCTCACGAATTTGCTAGTTTTTGGACAAGTGGTCCATACAACTAATTGTTGTAATATATAGTAGATATAAAAGAATATTTTCTGCGAAAGCGTGATAAAAAAAATTATTCAAGGTAAGGCATAATTATCGGCACAACGATGAGGAGATATATTCTCTAGTGGTGGATGCAACACAATTTATCTGGTAATACAAGAGATAAATGATATGCATATGATAAATATTATGATAATGAAATTTATCCTTGAAGGATTTAAATTGCCAAAATCATATATAATAAGTTCTCGAGAACGATATGATTGTATTATATAAATTTGGATCCGAGTACATATTATTCTTGTATACATTGATGAATGGAATATATATGTAATTCCTGGTGAGTTTCCTAACACGATTAATTATTGGTTAAAAGTAAGCATCTTAAGGACGTAATTCTTATGCATTAATAAGTATATGGTGATATTGAATAAACTATATACAAGAATGGTACAATATGTAATGAAAATAAAATAATTCTTGATGACATCTTTAAATATGACATAGAAAAGAATGTGCTAACCAGATGAAGTTTATGTGCCAAACTCTTGAAGAGTAAAACTGTATACATGATTGGTTAACATGGAAGGAAATCCATGATGGATTGCAAAACCTTTTGAGTCGTATATTGTATACATGATTGGTTAACATAGAAGGAAGTTCATGACAAATTATACGTGCATGAAGCATTTAAGCTAAAAGCTCAAGAAATTTATAATATGAAATTAACAAGTTCTATACGTGAACTATAAAGTCCGAGTCAGAAATGATATAATCAACTCGGTGACTATCTCTTGGAAAAGAGAGAGGAATATGATCCATGTATGGAATATTTTAATATTAAATCAATAATATCATGTTGATAATTGCATGGTATCTTATATAGAGATGGTATGCGTGTAGAGCATTTCTATAATGATATTTTTATCAATCAAACTTCATATATCAAATGTTGGAGCATTTTAATATGAATAAAGTTCATCTCATATAATATAAATTACTCTAATTCTAAATCCAACCTCTTGGTTAAGAAGTACTATAGTTTATTGCAATTGGTGCAATATTTCTTGCTAGTTATACACAACTAGATATATTATTCATTTATACTTATTGATAAGATATAACTTGTTTCAAGTGAAGAGGCTTTCGAAATGAGCTAAACATAAATATTTTGATACATTTAAGGTATGAAATATATGAGTTTATAATTTACTAACCCGTAAAAAAAAGGTTTGGTTAGTTATGTTGATGCAGGGAATATAATATAGCAAAGTCGTGGATCTCATGTTACTCATATACAAAATGAGGCACTACATGTCACTTATTTTCTAGGAGAGGCACTACAAGTCATACACGAAGATAATACAACATTACTCCAAATAAAGAAGTGTACACTACAAGATCAAGCAACGCATTGTTAAAAATCGTAAACAAACTTTTCCAGATGATTGAAGCTCGTCACCTAAAGGATGTATAAATGAGGGGGGGGGGGTATTATACGCGTTGCACTCTTTTTCCCTTAGCTATGGTTTTGTCCCAATGAGTTTTCCTATCAAGGTTTTTAATGAGGCAACACCACAATGCGTATATAAAGAGTAATATTATTTTTATCACGTGGATGGGAGTGTTATGAATATTTATAGGTGACTATCCATATTCTTAACCTCCATATTATCATTTATGTATGTATTAATATTATAACCCTATAAATAGAGGGTTCATGTACTTGATATGATATACTCAATGAAAGAGTTTTCTCGTTCTCTTTATATTCCCTCTATTATACATATGTGATCCAGCTATTAGGCCGTTGTTTCACAAAAAATCATAATAATATTTATACATGTATTCATATGTAGTAGCACAGGTAATCATTTATACATATATAATTAATATTATATTTTATACACATATGTTGCTGTTTTTCATATTTGATTGTTCAGCGATTTCTCCCCGAATTTCCTCGTACAAGCAAGTCCGTTATAACGTTCCGGACCATAATAACCCACCTGCCCATTCGAGTTCATCTCGAAAGTCATCAGTATATATTATTAAATATTATTTATTCCTAGAGCTAATCGAGCCTATGGTTATATATTCGGGTATCCTAAGGGACACCCTAATTCTTTATAACCAATGGCTCTGATACCAACTTCTGTCACACCCCGACTAGGTAAATGCGGAAGTATAATGCGGGAATGTAACAGACACCTCTGGTATCAACCACATTCTTTATAAAAAAAAATTAACGAACTAGTTTAGATTATCTTACATTGTTTTGTACTATGTTTTTAGAAACTAAGTGAAATACCAATAACCTGGTCTTCAGGCCGTTTATTCTTTAATAATATACTAGCTTGGTGCCTGCGCGATGCGGCGAGATACACGCTCAAACACGACATCGAACACATAAGCGGTGGTCTTACTATAGTACACATGTAGCCTAACTATAGTATGCATGTAATGCGGCGTTGGACGTGTAACCATTCATCGGTGAATGGGTAATCCGGTCTGAAACATGACCCAAGCCCACCAGACCCGTTGCGACCCTAATTGCATGTCATGTAAAATGTTATTTTTTAAATTCCAAACAGTATAGAAATATTAGACTCAAATTAAAGAGAATAAAATGCTCGTTTTTATGGTGTAATTTTTTTTTAAAAAAATATTAACATGTAAAAAAGTTATGGTCATTAAAAGTTCGTGGGGTTGTTGGTTTAGAATAAGGGGGTTAGTATATAACTATAAAATAAGTTAACAAAACTTACCCTCAAGTTTAAGGACCATAATTGTAAGTATGTTTCAAACAAAATTGTTAAAACTTTAACCATACACGTTCATAGTAAAGCAAAGACTATACTACCCCTAGATTTTCAAAACTGATTGCATTAGTGGTTATACTTTATACAATAGTGGTTGTACCTCTTAAAATTTAAGAGGTTCTTCACTAATGCATTATATATAGTATAGATTTGCGTCTATCTACACAACGTGGTCTCAAATTCAAGCACCGAGCACACATGCACTTTATTCTGACTTCCGTTCACCTGAAAAACATGTTAAAACGGGTCAATTACGAATAATTGGTGAGTTTCATAAGTTTGTACGAGAGCAGTAAACGTAATCGTAGTATTCACAATATGTATATTGTGTAATTATGCAAAGCCACAAGTGAACCCTGGACGTGATTTAATTACGTGGCCCCTTACCGCCCACCATTTCCTCGTGGCCACATTGGCCCTTTTGCCCCAAACATGTATTATGTCTAACACACATAACATGTTACAACAGGTTTATATGGTCATGTGCAATTGCAAAACATGTCCCGGCATACCCCACCGGCCCTATCAATTGGGCTTGTCAAACCAATAGTACTATTCACATGCCACGGGCTCGTAGTTAATCACTCGTGTAGGGAGACTTTCAAGTGTTAGCACTTAGAAAAATCACATCATAACATGTTTCCAGAGAAATGGGTATATATAAACATGTTTTCCACCATAAACGTTCGTAAAACAGTTAAAAAAATGGGGTCATGAAACTCACCTTATTGTAGTGTCGTACGGATAACAAGTGCAGTAATTAATACGCATCGATTATAGCTCATATCCGATAATCGGTATTGTACTATTAATATCAGTACGGTCTTTAAACTAAACCGAGTTGTATATCTAGTCTGGGTATGGCTGTTATGCCCAGAACATAAAGTAGTTTTAAATTGTGACATTGTATGATATCAAATGTTTATAACCAGTCCTGGCTCAGTTTTACCGTTTTCCGTGCCTGGCCAAGTTGGTCGTTTACGCGTTTCGGAAATAGGTAAGATCACACAAACGTGAGAAAACGTATTGTTTGATAAAATGATTCGATTTATAAGAGAAACTTAGGGTTTCAATACCTGGATTGGTCATATGGTACGTTTTCGTTTTCATACGGGTTTGATTGTACAAAACGCGTTCAATTCACCCGAATTGTCCAGAAATCTTTTAAAAACGTTGTTTTTTTTATCAAATACATTCCAAACTATGATATTTGACCACTTTTGGCATTTTGACATACCAGTCAGTTCGTTAAACACAATACTGCTGGTTTTTATCAAAACATATATAAATTAAATCTTCAATTTATTATAACTTTTAATATAATTTTATATGATATAATTATACATAAATTATGATATTTTTTTTAATAAAAAATTAAAATATGTAGAGCTTTATAAATAATTCTAGAATTTTACACTCATTTATAGCTAAAATTCATTTTATGTGTTTTAATTAATCGATAAATCACCCGTTTATACCAAACGATTCACGAAAAATTCGATAAATTTTCTAAATGGTCAAAATATCATCAAATAACCCCTGTAAATTTCCATAACTTAAATCTATGGCTAAAATACCTTTTTGCGCATACTTCGGTTGTTTAAACTCGATTAAACAAAAATACACAAACCATATCTAGACTTCTCCAATTAATGCCACACTTTTTGTGCGAACTTACAATGGTATTTCTGAGTTCTCCACAAAAGTTCATAATTTTGCAAGTAGTTTAGCTATTTTTCATAATAAATCACCAATACACGGTAATAGAATCACCAATTATTCTCCGGTTTATCGAAAAATTATAAATTTGGACAGAGTCTCACTAATATGATCCCTGATGCCACTAAAAATTTTCATACTCTAAAAATTATCACGTTACAATCTAATCCTAAACAACCCCTAAACGAGTGTTTCAGGTGTTGCCTTTGCCAGTTTACGATCGATTAAGCCCTCTTTTCAATTTTTTGGGTCCTTAGTTAGCTATATAGAGTATATACAGATCACTTATAAAAAAACCAAACATAAATCATCAATCATCAAGCCTTGTTATATAGGGTTTCGGTTAGGGTTTCAAATCGAGTTTTTAAACCATAAAAACGCGGTATAAACGTTCTAATCCACGTTTTGGCAAAAAAAACATGTTTTTTTATTACTAACCATGTATAAGATCAAAAAAATTTTTAGATCATTTTAAGGGGTTTCAGATAGTTAAACATGGTTTATACTAATCAAAACATGTTTTTATGATTACAATAAGTTTCAAACAAGATTAAAACTCATTAAAATAAGTATTTACCTTAGGTTTTTGGACAAAGATGAAGAAGATCAACTGTTTCAAAAGTTATTCAAGTGCATAGGTGTGAAAACGACCAAATATCTTGCTTAAACTTGAAGTTATACTAAGGGTGTTGGTCCCCTTTTGCGGCCGCCACATGTGGGGTCCCATTGGGCCCCTCATTTGGTCCACTATGCCTCTTTTTGCGTGTCGAATGTGAAATACCGAGTCCAAATTTAGGTCGAGTTCGGTTTTTTGGTGCGAAAAATAGTTCGGGTTTGACAGACAGTGTTTTTCGACTTAATTTTGTAAAATAAGAAAAACATACTATCTCGTTGTAAAATTCCAAAATACTTTCGAGGATTGCTTAAAACATCATATGTAAGTGTTCTATAAGTCTTTTTCGGCTTGACTGATGATAAAATGTTTGTTTTGGTAGTAACGATCGGGTTTAAATTCACAGTGTGTCATTAAAGAAAATCTTTTCGTGTAAGCGGTTTTGCACATACTTGGGCTATAATATCAATATGTTTTTTTCTATAATACATGTATCACTTGTATATGGCCCTCCTGATATATCCGAGTCATAATCAGTATCGTTCGATTAACCATTTACTTGATACGAAATAGTCGGTTAACTGTTTAGTCGTTACGTAGCAAATAAGGCGTACCTCGTGTTGTCACGAATGTCAAATTTTTCGTAAAATGTAACATCCCAAAATTTCAAATAATAATATTTAATATATTTATTTGTTACGGTGGAAAAGTTTACTTGAGATAGTAAAGAAATAATAAAATAATAAAGATGGAAAGATAAGTAGGCTAATTAGATGGGATTAATTATGGACCAAAAAAGGAAAGACGGGCTTAAGGGAGTATAAATACCCCTTAAACCCTAATCCTTTCCATTTCCATTCATTCTACACCATAGCCTACACCATAAAACACACTTATAAGCCAAACACACCTCCATTGCCGGCGGTCTATATACAAATCCAAATAGAGAAGGATTCGTGCTACATCTTTGATTATACAACCAAGATACAAGTCTAGGATCACGTATTGAAGCTAAGCCATAGCCGAAGTGAATCGTCAAGGTACGTTTTAGCTTAAAGATTACATTTTTATAGTCCGTTTGCCCTAAGGATCAATACGAAGTAAGATCGGTCATCCTTGTGCAATAAAAATGTGACTTGATGTTAAATATGAACTTAATCAACTTGTTACTTAAAGATCTAAGCTAAAACGGGTTTGAAATCGATAAAGGTTTAAGCTTTATGTCTAGTTAGATCTTGATACCGTGATAATAATGGGTGTAAAATGGTTAAGAATAGTGGGAAAAGGTGGCTAAAAGTTATGTTATGGACCGTTAACAGTTGCCTGAGCCAAGAAAGGAATAAAAGATAGGAAAAACAAGCTGAAAGCATCAGACCTGGGTTCTTTGTTTAGAGTTCTCTATTATGATGTTTTCGGTGACCTGAGTTCTCGGTGACTTGAGTTCTCGGTTCCAAGGGTTCTCTGCCTTGAGTTCTCGGCCACCCAACTTCTGTTTGGTTTGTGCCTGAACCCAGTTGGACCCAGATGCCTTAATGGACAATTGGGCCTGATCTAACCAAGTCCACAAGTTTCTAAGCCCATATCCTATCTAAAACAAACTAGTCCATCATCATAGACTAATCAAACGAGCCCAACTTAGACAATACGTTGGTTAACTAAAATACCAACTTAATTAATTATATGGTTAATTAACAAATATATATTTAACAGTTAGCCGTGCGCAATTAAAGAAAGGGATAACGATTAACGGAGAGAGAAACAGGATCCAGGTGAGTTTCTAGCCCATTTCCTTGTTATATTTTCGGGACCGTGTGCATACTCAATGTAATAGTTAATACACTTACCTTAAATGGTAAGTGCATGCCATGTATGATTTATGTGATAGATATTATGTGATGAATGTGAATGAAAGCTTGTCGGTACGTGAATGATCTTCGGATATTGCACGTATTGACAAGGGAGGTATGTATATGAAAGATGAATGTGTATGATATATATATATATATATGTATGGGATGGATCTTGCGAGAAGTGATGTTACAGCAAGAAGTGCGAGAAGTGAACGTGTAACTCCATTAATCCATAATTTCACTCCCTTTCTTATGATGTTACCTACATGTATGTAGGTTTGTTGTATTTATGTCTTAGCTAAACACATTCAAACCTACTTACACACATACAAACGTACCGAGCCACATTCAAACCTACATACCTACACACATACAAACATACATACACATATACAAAAATACGTACCTACACACGTACATACGCACCTACACAATAAGAAAGAGAGTGACGTTAGGGATTAATGGAATTACACCTTCACTTCTCGCTGTAAAAAAACTTCTGAAATGATCCAATACATATATATATGTGTGTGTGTGTGTGTGTGTGCGCGCGCAACATATGAGTATGTAAAAATGATTAAAGAAAGTATATGTATGTTACGGGTATGTAAAGACACAATGTACGAAGATGAAGAAGTAAGGGATCAGACCCTAATAATATCTGAGATAGAGAAGAAAGGGATCAGACCCTAATAATATCTGAGATAGAGAATAAAAGAGGGATCAGAACCTAATATAATATCTGAGATAAACAAGAAAGGGCTTAGACCCTAATAATTTCTGAGATAGACAAGGACAGAGGAATCAGACTCTAATAATATCTGAAATAGACAAGGACAGAGGGATCAGACCCTAATAATATCTGAGATAGAAATGACAGTAAATATATAGTATGAAAATAATAAAGTATGAACGTATGTATGAAATTATATAATGAAAATAAATTAGTAAAGTAATTATTATGTATTTTCGGATGCATAATTGAAGGTATGTGTTGTATTGAATGACGTGCGATTAACTAGAACTCACTCAGCGTAGCTGACTTTTAATATGCACGCAGGTGAGTAAGATGAGACAGCTGGCTTGAGTGGGGACACATGACAGAAAAATAAGAGTCTGGCATCTAAGGACTTATGATGTTTTATAATTAATGTTTTGATTTTGAAAGTTAAGATGAATGTTTTAAGACAAGTTATGAATTAATATTGTAATGTTATGAAAGTTTTATATTCCGTGTAAAGTTTTAATTAACTCTGATATTTAGAACTGTGTTTATGAGTAAATCCAACGTCCAACGTAGGGCAACGGGAGCGGGGACTTACATAAGAAACAAGAATCATTAAGTGTCTAATTAGTAACCCAAACAACGATCATGTAATAACATAAAACACGCGGAAATATTTCTAATTAGTAGCCCGAACATGATATATTATTGACTTTTTAAATCTATTAGTATTCTGGCACATAGTCAATATTATATCCTACAATCACAACAAATTTTTTTTCCAAATAGGGAATTTGATGTAGTGAAAATGGTTCTTAAGAGAGAGAAAACGTGATAACGGTTTATAGATATCCGTCATTTGTCTTTTTACATGTAGAAACAAATTAGTCTATTTAATAATACTAATTAATTTTAAATAATTAATTATATTATTTTATTTTATAAATAAAACTAATTATTAGTTTAAAAAAAATAAATAAAAGTAAACAGATGAATACAATAAATATAAAAACAAAAAATTAATATTAGCAGTTGTCAAATCAAATGTCAAATCTGACAGGTACTGTTTACACTTTTCATTTGAAATAACAAATGTTGTCTAGACATCCGTCATTTCAAATGACAAATCACACAAAAAATGTACCACATCTATCATTTCACATGACAGAACACTAGCTACTACTATAACTCACCTAACAAAAACTAACAGCCCTATATTTAATCAGAGATCAGTCATTTCAAATTGCGGATAACCTAGAAACCATTATCACTCTTTCCCTCTTCTAAAAAACCATTCCACTACATCAATTTTCCTATTTTGAAAAAAAAAAATCTATCACAACATAAGCAATAAAGTGATAATATTTCGAAAACGAGAATCATGAAACAATGGTGTTTAAATATATCTATGCTATCCAACCAAAGTGCAAATCAATCTTTCATGAGAATCACGAAGTGAAGGTGTCAATATATTTTTCAGGAAATCACATTTGATGGTTAATTAGCTTCGGGTTAACATGTCAAAACCCGAATTTACTTCTTTGACTTAACTTTTTGTGCCACTTTGCCATATTTTATACCAAAACTAAAAGAGAAAATTTACATATTAGCCCATTTTAGGAGAGAAAGCCTAAAATAGCCCAAAATCCCTAAATATTCTCAAAGTAGCCCATTAAATTTGAACTGAGGCGACGCCTAGAGAAAAGATCCGACGAGATCTTTAAACAAATAGATATTTTACACGTGTAAAGTTTTCTGAAAATCCGACGAGATATTTGAAAATATTGGGGGCCCGGTCTATATTTTCCACTAAATATCCTTCTAAAAAACAGTCTTGCCTGACGGTTTAAAAATGTTTCCTACCTGGTCCTTTCAAATTCCAAAAGCATGGGAAATTGTGTCCTGAAATTTAGTTTTTAAAAACGCATTTGTGGTGAATTTGTAACAAGGAGTCTTTCAAATTCCCATGCTTTTGGAATTTGAAGGGACAAGGTAGGAAACATTTTTAAACCGTCGGGCAAGACTGTTTTTTAGAAGAAGATTTAGTGAAAAATATGGACCGTTCCCCCAATATTTTTAAATATCTCGCTGGATTTTCAGAAAACTTTACATGTGTTAGATATCTATTAGTTTAAAGATGTCGTCGGATCTTTTGCTTTAACGTCGCCCCTCCAAATTTAGTGGGCTATTTTTAAAACATTTAAAAATTTCGAGCTATTTTAGGCTTTCCCTCTCTTAAAAAGCTATTATGGGAATTTTCCCAAACTAAAATGCTTATTCTACTTTTATAAATAATTCTCACAAATCTCGAAAACACGAAGTTTTTTAGACAGATTTACAGAAATTGTCCTTTATGTTTACAACAAATTTTAGTGGTTGTCCTTTATATTTAAAAGTAACATAATTTGTACTTTATGTTTCCAAATGTTATACCGTTTGTCTTTTACCCCTAACCCAGTTAGTTTTTCTCATTAAATCTGGTCATGTGCGTTGCACATGAGGGTAAATTGGTCATTTTACTTGTTTAATTAAAATTACATTATTAAATAACAAAAAGACTTAATTGAAATATATATCACCGTCTCTCTCTCTCTTTTTCTTTCTCTCTCTCTCTCCACCCACCAACAATAACTGCCACCTCCGCCAACCACCATCTTCACAAGCACCGCTGTCATCTCCCCTTTTTCACCACAGCCACCACCGGACCTACCCCCAACAAACCCAAGTTGCCAGATTCGTTCAGGTGACTGGTTTCAAGGGCATGGAAGCAACCTCCAAGTTGCCATTGCCAGATTCGTTTATTGAGTTTATCAAATAGAATGGAATCGATCATTTAACTTACACCGCTGTTGATTTTCTCCGCCGTTATGTTTGGTATCTTCAATTTGTCAATTTACACCACCGCCTGAAACATGTATTCGCCGGAGATGCCGTCGCTATGGTTTCAGTTTCATACCATCTTTCACTAATTAGAACTGCGGTGAGATATTCTCCAAGTCTGAAGGTATTTTTATGTGTGTTGAATTTCAAGGATTGCACAAGAATATAACATTTTAGACTTTGGGATTTCAAACAAACAGATTAGAAGCATTGGTTCAAGTGCTTGCTATAAACCCCAAAATCATCTTTTTTATTTAATAGTTGCATTTACTGTAAAATCCCATTTATTCATAAATCGGTTGTTATTTGGCCATCACAAACCACGTCTTCAATTAAGTTATGCATGAATTGCCTGGCTTTAAATACAGACATGATCTGGTTAGGGATGTTCTGTGTGATGTTCTTAAACGGGCAGGGATTTCTGCTAAAAAGGAGGCCCCTGTTAACTTTCTCACGGATCCTATTGAAGGGAGGTCTACTTTACGACCAGCTGATATTCTTGTGTTCGGGTGGGCAGGGGGGAAACACGCCCGTGTGGATCTTACAGGAGTGTCTCCTCTTGTTGGGCTGAGGGACCGTGGGTTTGTTGTGGGTCAGGCTGCGTTGAAGGCTGAATCGGGCAAAGTTGTTAAACACGAGAAAGCTTGTTTAGATAATCAACATGTCTTTCTACCATTTGCCTTTGATACATTTGGTTTTCTGGCTTCAGAGGCTGTGAAATTTTTGAGTAGGGTTCAGCGCGTCGTACACGGAACCTCTTCAGCTTCTAGGTCTCAAGGCTTCGTTTTTAGCAGGATTGGCTTTGCTGTTCAAAAGGGGGTTGCGGCGCAGCTTGTTGCCCGTTTGCCTGCCACTTTATTGTAATCGTTTTATAGTAAATTATATAAAACTTCGATTATTTTTACAATGAATTAGTGAGTTAAAACGTTAGGGTTTTTAAATCAATTGACCTACAAATTTAAGTGTTACTTGTTTGATTTCAATGGCAGCCGGCACGTCACCGAACCTTGACTTTAATTTGGGACCATTTGAGACTAAACCAGTGGGTTTAAACTTGGAAAACTGGCTAGATGAACCTGTAGATGACTCATTTGGGCCTCGGACCTAGGACTTTGCAAATCAGCAACACGAGTGGCATTTGAAGCTAATTCCGGTGGTGGTTGTGGTGTAAGAGTGAAGGAGATGGCGGTGGTTGTGGAGATAGTGGTTGTCGGAAGTGGCAATTGGTGTTGGTGGGTAAGCCGGGTGGGTGGATGAAGAGAGAGATAGGTTTACTTATTAAAATGTTTTTTTATTGTGAAATGACTAATTTGCCCTCATATGTCTTGCAAATGACAAAATTTAACGAGAAAAACTAACTGAGTTAGGGCTAAAGGACAACCGATGTAACATTTTGAAACATAAAGTACAAATTATGTTACTTTTAAAGATAAATGACAACCACTGAAATTGAGTGTAAACATAAAGAAAAATATCGGTAACTCTGTCTACATAAATTAAGTCACGTGAATCAGAATACAATTACCAAGAAACCAGAGACACGAATTAAATCTCATCTTAAATGAATTGATCGGAACCCACAAGGCGTTAATATAGTTAAAAACATAGCATTATAATTTAGGAAATTGAAGCTCCAAAAGAGGTGTCATGTTCTATAGCTTCTTTAAAAAGAGGGACATCTTTAACTTCAAGAAATGCATATGCTTCCACTCCATTACCTTCAACGTCATCAATCAAATACGCCGAAGGATTCAACGGTATGGTCCTAGGGGCCGCCCAAATGGGTTTTCCGAAACCAAAGTCAGCTTCATAAAATGGAAACTTACACGAACTAGTTACGATAACAACGTTGGTAGATTCATGAATATTGGCAAGATATAACAACGAATTCAGAACCATCTGCTGACCTTCTTCATGATTTTGGCACCCCTTTGAGAAGTCAGTTATAGTTTTCTTAACAGAATCGCTTAAACGATCTGCCAATTCTTCAATTGTTTCAAGAGTCTTACATTCTGTGGCACACAACCCCCAATGATTCCCACAAGAATCTTTGGGTATTAAGGACCCCATTTTTTCTCTTAAGTTTACCGCTTGAAAGAGTACAGACTCTCTTTCATAATTGTGCGTTGCCAGATCAAAGCACATGAAAGCTTTCCAAATGATTGCTGACACTAGTTGTACCTTTGACCATTGGTGGGTTCTATTTGTTCCCTTTGCTCTCATTTTTGATATCACACTCTCGCTGAATGAAAGTTTAATTCTTGTGTACTTTTTAAGTATGTCGTCATTCATAGGTGGCATCTGAAAGGAAGTTAAACCGCGAGCAGGGAATAAAAATGATGAATTGAAGCCTGTAAATTTGATCTCATTTTGCTCGCGGTTTGTACTAGCCCATTCATTTATAAGTGTAGATAGTGTGGAAGCATCAACAATCTTGTGTGTACCACATACACCAATTGCTACACCTCCACATTTAAAGGTGGTTACTTGAGTTGCAAGTAACGGGTCACCTTGTTGATGAGAAACCCCAAGTGTGGATAGGATAAACTCATCAACAAACTTATATTTCACCTCCGAAGCAAGAAAATCTTGAAGTATGATATTAACTTTAGCGTGTATAAACTCAACACCTTGGTCATTGCAATCAACGGTGTGGATTCGGTCAACATATCTACCCGCTAGAGGGTATAATCGCGCTAAGGTTTTCTTTAGTGATTCTTCAAGTCGAGCAACAAAGTTCTGGTTATGATTACTATTGTTGAGAAGAATAGAACAATACCTACATCAACTGCAGCAACAAATTCATCGATGAAGCCTAGCTTGTAAGAAGAGAGTGTTGGAGGGGTTTGAGCAAATGGTGTTATTAATTTGGCCACCACCCCCACTACTAATTCGGCCAGTGGGTTAATGTGATTTGCCACCACCCCCACTACTAATTCGGCCAGTGGGTTTCCCATAGTCCGGTAATTGGTTGTGCGTGTCCCCTGCTGTGCCGCCACTCATGTTAACAGGATCCCAAATAATGTTATTCTCAGCTTCAGCATTGTTGTTGATCTGGGTTGTTGTATCAATCCGAGTATAACAAGTTTTACGGTATAAGTAAAAAACATCAAAACTAATCAAGTCACCTATATAAAAAATCAATCCGAGTAGCAGGTTTTATGGTATAAATATCAAAACCTAAGTAACCAAGTACGTCACCTATATAAAATCTATTGTTACAAGTTTACAACTAACTTATGGTATCTACGAAGTTATATTAATATTATTTAAGTTATTTTATCATTTTTTCTACATTTCCAAATAAACTTATTTAATTACTTAATTTATCATTTTTTTTACATTTCCAAACAAACTTATTTAACTATTTAATTTATATAGTGTGACATAATTTCCTTAGGCCCTTACATAAAACACATCATATTTATTCTTGGGGTGTCTTAGGTGACACGAGGCACATGAAGTCTTCTTACTCTACTCATCCGGTTTCTTAAAACAAAATGTGGTCAATCTGTTATAAATGGTCTCATGTGAGTCGTGAGACACTTGCTAGCTTGGTTAAATGAAATTTGCCATTCTAAAAAAATGAGCCGTGAGGCACTTGTCAAGATTGTAAGGCAGGGTGTGAGAGCCGATTGCTCAGAGATGATGGTTGTATTGCTCATGAACTAATATAATCGCCAAAAAGGCAATGGACCCGTTGGTTGTGATCAATTAGGTTTGCTCGACCACAACATTCATGTGGGATATGGAAATGTAAGCCCGGGTAGGATACCAGTCAAGGGGATGGATGGTTGTCGCATTCTAGGATCAACTTCAGTTTGAGCGCCCCTTAAATCAAAGTGAAGCCTATACTTAGGGCAGTAGGGGGGGGGGGGGGGAATGCACAATTGGACTTTTGTTGCAACATTGTGGAACGTAACGACTTGCTCTCGAGTGTCCAACACGGCCTCTGAAGACGATTTTGTGACGTTAGGCTATCATGTGTCATTAAATATTATTAGAAATGAAGTACACAAATAAAAGATTTTGTAAATCTCTTATTTAAAATTCGTATATCTTATGGATTGTAGAGCTAATATTCTATATTAATATTAGGATTGTGTATGTTTTTCTATTTGCTAATAGTCGGTATAATACGCAAATCAGTACGTTTATTTTGTATCCATGTTATGTAAACTTGGAGAAATGGGGACCATATAAAAGGACGTCACTTTACCCCATTTTTCCAATAACTCTCCATGACTCTTTGAAATAAAACTTTCAAGGAAATAAAAGAGAAACTTTCTCTCTCACCAAACACTTCACGTTTCTATCATTTTCTCTTTTGTGTTTACAAACTAAGATCCGAGTGTTGTTAGTGATTTCCGTTAACTAACAACACGGATTGATCCGAGTAAGGTTGTTAGATCCATCCAAAGAGGACCTACAAATGGTATCAGAGTTTTCGGCTCAACTTTTGTGGTTTTTGGATAAAACTTTCCGGGTTTTGATCTTAGTTTTTTTGGTAGATTTGAGGTTGTTCTTCGTGTTACTCACTACATTTGGAGTACTTTACATCCAAGAAATACCCGAAAATTATCAAATCTAAGTTTATGGTGTTTTTGAGTTTTGTGTTTGGGTTCTGATCCGGTTTAAAAACTCGGATCTCGGTTGATATAGTAGTTTTCAGAATAAAGTTCTTTAAACTTTATTGTTAGTTTGGGTATTATCTTTAAAAAAAAAGTCAACCAATTGAAATGATCGGTCAACCAATCGAATTGACCAGTCAACCAATCGAGTTTGACCAAAAAAAGTAATCGAGAAAAATTCGATTACTTTGAAAAGTAATGGCACTGACTTTTGACCGTTGACCAAAAAAAAGTAATCGAAAAAAATTTGATTATTTGAAAAGTAATCGAGTTGACTTTTGACCTTTGATCGTTGATCAAAAAATGTCTTACAATTCTAAGCTTGAAAGAAGTCTAAATATAAGCGAAGAACAAAAAGACACTTTAAAAGAAGAATTCAACATGTTTAAACATATTTAAGGAGAATCGGTTTCCACTCTCATCAACAAATATGAGTCACTCGTCACTGAAATGAGAAGTGTCGGTATCATCCATGAGTTGTCTGAGAGCAACATGAAGTTATTGGATTCACTGCCTTACACATGGAACATCAATGTGGTTACCATCAAGCGAACTACAAATTTGAATACCATAACACTCTAAGAGTTTATTTCTACCATCAAGTCTTCTGAATTAATGGATGACAACCTTCGAATAAACGATCAGTCAAAAGACAAAGGAATGAAACTAGTCGGCCCAAGAAAGTCAACAAAAGAAAATTAGATGTCGAGCCTCCCGCATTTGGTGTTTCTAAAATTTTTCGTTGCCGATCCTTCCCAAAAAACAGAATTGAAGTTCAAGTCTTCAAGAATGGAAAATAAAGAATTATACAAGATCCAATCTCGTTCAAGCTCTTGAATTAAGACCAGTACTAAATTTCAAGAAATAAAGACGAAGCAAAAAACTTGATGAAGGTTCCTGAACATACTCAATACTAGAGGGAGATTGTAGGGCTAATATTCTCTATTAGTATTGGGATTGTGTGTCACTACGTGAATATCCACTTTTAGCCACACATGTGGTCTGGGCGATTTGCCACACTTTGGCGTAAATGTGTGGCTAAAAGGTCTTTGACCATGTTTGAAAACCTTCCAGAATATTTTGGCCACACATGTTATTCTTCATGTGACCATTCTATACCTACTCAGGTACTTTTCGCCACACTTTGAAAAAAACTGTGACAAAATCTAGCCACATTATAAAAACGTGTGGCGAAATGTGACCTACAGTCATAGTTTGCTTGATCTTTGATACATGTGACCAAAAACACATGCATTAGCCACAAACTGTGACATTTAACTAGCCACATGTTTTAATAGTGTGACCAAATGTGACGAACGGCTACTGTATTGATAAGAGATGTGTCTAAAAGGTAAAAGATATAGCCACTTATATTACGTTGTGTGGCCTAATGTCAAATTTGTTATCCACATTTTTAATAATGTGGCGAAATATGACGAACAACCATTGTATGTATTAGTAATGTGGCTAAAACGCTTAAAATATATGGCCACTTACACGAGGTTGTGTTACCAAAGAGTAGTTTAGTTTTATATGGCTAAAACGCTTTATTTTTCCTAAGTACCATTACCTTCACCTCCTCCCAATTACAAACCTAATATATAAACATCGATTAAAGCTCATTACTCTTCTTCATCACTTTGATTCTTGCTCCAAACTTCATCAACCATCCTGCGATCAAATCTAACGAGGGTTTTCAACATGATGAATTAGAACCCTGGAGATGTCAAAAAATGTTAGGGTTTGATTTTTGTTGAGATCATTTGGTTGACAGATTCGTTCTCGTTTATTGATTGGTCTGTAACTTGATGTTAAACAACGATTATATAACATCCCAAATTTCAAGATTTTTATAAATTTGGATTTTAAACCAAAGAGGGGTCAAAAAGGAAATAAAACAAAAGGGTGGGTTGATGTATATTTTTGGATGTTCTGGATGTGTGTGTAGACAGAAGAAGAAAACAAGCAAGAAGAAGAGAATGAGCAAGAAGGAGAACATATGATTTTACTTCTCAAATCGATTATCAAATCGAGTATTAGAAAATACATAATCATTGTCTAGTAGATTGATTATTGGGTAAGTGTTTCTAACCCTAAAGTTGGGGCTTTGTTATCTACACTTCATGCATGATGATCTAGTACGTGTTTTATGTGATTATTGATGAACTGATAGTGATAATATTGATTATGTGATCTATTACTAGTTATAATTGTTGATTCTATCATAGTAGTGTCAAACTGTGTTCAAGAGTATACCATATTTGATGAATACAGTTGATAAATTAGAGATCTTTTATGGATGTGGTTATATGATTATAATCTGTACACATAAGTTGATTGTTGTAATGCATCAAACATAAGAGGTCATTGTTAAAATGTGTGAGCAAATAGGCATTTCAGATCGTGCATAGAGATTTAAAGTAATGATTTCAAATGAATGCACACAAGGTGTTTGTGAAATGTCTCAACCAACAAGGAATTAAAAGAGTTGTTAAGATGTGAAATTCATATTACTGTTGTCAATAAAGTTCGTATAAAATCAAAGAAAAATCGGGTGAATGTGTATTATACATGCTTGAAAACCTCTTTTGATGTACTAGGTTTCATCTTTGAACACGATAAGCTAATTCAGACTTAAAACGGATCAAAACAGTAGATTAAAATGATGACAACATGTTGTTTGAAGTTAAATTATGTTGCTGTCCTGTTATTTGAATAATCATATAAAATAGTATAAAAATCCGAGAAAGATGTATTTTATATTCTTGAAAAGATCCTTGAGTCTACTACATTTTATATGTGAACATGAAAAGCTGTTTCGGATGAAATATTGTTCAAAACAGTTAGTTTCTAGAGCAATACAGCCGATTCAGCATACTGTTTTGACAGAAAATAAGTTGCTGACCTGTTTTGCTAAAAATCACATATAATAAACCGTAGCTCCGATAAAGGTGAACTTTATATGCTTGGAAACCTCTGTGAGTTTACTACATTTTAATTTTGAGCATATTAAGTTAATTCTGACTTTTAACTGGTTAAAAGTTAAGGTGAATAGGTGCTGCACAAAAGGTGCAGTACTGAAAATAGTTTTTTTTTTCATAATAATAAATGGTGTGCGCACTTGTTTAGAAGAGATTATGACATCACTGCTTTAATGTAAATTAATCCTATAATGTATGAAGTTGCTAAGTAGAGCCTAGTCGTATATGTACTGAGTTAACCGTTAAAACGGGGGTAGTGGTTAAATGACTTGAAAATGTTTAACTAATAACTTGATGAACACATTGATGATTCTTGGCTTGTTAATTATTCGGTATGAATGAGAGTGGTATGAAAATATAAAGAATACTAATGCCGAGTGTCCACATTATGTAGTCTAACTTGTTGAAAGTTGACTTTAACAAGCTAGGTATGTTGAAGCTTGGAAGCCAACGAGTCAAATGGACGAAGTGTAATCAAGCTCCTACGAACAAAGGTAAGTTTATCTTACATCTATTTTAAGAAGTTACAAGTCTTATTAGTATGTTTTGATTTATTATGAATATCAAATAGATACGGGCCGCCTTAACCCATTAATTGCAAGTTGATTCTTTTGACTATATTAGTGCGTACTGGTTGTTTTAACTCGTTATAGTTTGAAGTTACCCTACCAAATGTCTAAGGGGGAATTACTCGTGTCTAGAATACAAATAGTACTAGAATTGTGTAGTACGGTTTGATTTGGGTTTCGGACCAGCTTGTCGATTATAACAATAATATAGTAACTAGATGAAGATTTGACTCGTTGGTGAATATTAAATTAGTAGCATGATTTAATTAGAGAAATGATTCATTAAGTTGTTTAGACGGGTTGTAAATAATATGTTGAAAAGTTGTAACCGTTTCTAAAGTTGAATTTTAGTTGAGACGTGAAATAGCATTAAGATTAATTTAAATGGGTTGTAATTATGTTGATGGGTTATAATCATGCTGATTAGAAACAGGTATGCAAAGCTTATGATCAATCGGGCGATTTAAGATACATAATAAATTGAATCTTTAGAGTTGCATAACGGTAGCCGGCATAGACTACGCTGGACCTGGGTTGGCTTAATATTTTGACTAATGTTACTCCGGGTTTAATATCTTATTTATATATAATATTAAAACATTGGAAATAACTAATATTTGGTATTGGATTGCTTTAGGCGAAGCCCACAAATGGAAGCGAAAAGCCGAATATCAAGTGCTCGGATTTGGACACCAATACACATCAAAGTGCAAGTTTCTAATATTGATAATGAATTATGAATAAGTTTTAAAATATGTACTATCTTTGATTAAAATACAAGTTCCTACGGATATTATACGTGATGTTCGGATATTATACGTGATGTGTGGATACATGTTAGGACTTTTGGTATTGTTGACATTACTTATTATCACCAACAATTTTTTTTAATTGAGTCGTTCCGACCCTGACCTGTTTCGACCCTGACCAATTCCGACCCATAACCCATTTCGACCCAACCCAACCCATTTGCCACCCTTATGTTTAATGTATATTGACGGGGTTAGGCGAGTTGTACCTCTTAAGACACAATTTAAAAAAATATTCAAAAATAATAATAAAAAAATCATAAGTCAAATTATAAATAAAAAACATAAAAAGTAAAAAAAAACAAAAACATTTCCTCCGTTGTCCTTGTTAAAAAAAAATCGACCCGAAACCCATTTTGACCCGTTCCGACCTTGACCCATTTTGATTCGGACCCGTTATGACCCGAACCTTTTGTCCCTGATCCATTCCGACCCGAACCATAACAACCCCTTTTATTAATTGACCCGTTCCGACCCATAACCCGTTCCGACCCATAACCCGTTTCGACCTAACCCAACCCATTTTCCACCCCTATGTTTAATGTATATTGACGGGTTATGCGAGTTGTACCTCTTAAGACACAATTTAAAATTATATGCATAATGGGCCATTAGAGATTTCAAGGCCCAATATGATCCATTAGGACATGTATGAGTTGTTTTTGTGTATTATGGTCTAATATGACTCCCTATAACACGATATAACCCTTAAATATCTAATGTTACATATCACATGCCATAATCGACCACTAAGAGATTTCAAGCCCTAATATGACCCATTAGAACGACTATGACATGAAAAAGGCTATAATGGGCCACTAACACCAACAAGGCCCAATAAGACCTATGATGAAAGTATCACATGTTATCGGCCATTAACATCTAACTATGACTAATGACATTCCTATACAACATTCTTAGCTATGATGTGATAAAGGCTATAATGGGCCACAAACACCAGTTAAGGTCCAATAAGGCCCATTGATGAAAGTAAGACATTTTGTTGGGCGTTAACCAAACTATGACTCACTAAACTCATATTCAACCCTTTTAGAGCAACTATGATATGATAGAGACTACAATGGGTCACTAACAACAATCAAGGCCCAAGACGGCCCATTAATGCAAAGTATGACGACCAACTATGCCTATGGCTCACTACACTCATATACAACCCTCTTGTAGAAACGGAGACATGATAGATGCTATAATGGCCACTAGTACCATTCAAGGCCCATTGATGAATGTATGACATGTTTTGGGCGTTAACATCTAAATATGACTAATGATAGTCATATAGAAACTTCTTAAAGCAACTATGACGTAACCAAGGGACACTAATATCTAACTATGAGTCTATGACTAATGATAGCCAAATAAGGCCTATTGACGAAAGTATGGTGTGTTTCGGGCGTTAACACCTAACCATGACTAATGACACTCCTATAACCCGGACCAATTACGACCCATAACCCATTTCGACCCAACCCAACCCATTTGCCACCCCTATGTTTAATGTATATTGATGGGGTTAGGCGAGTTGTACCTCTTAAGACACAATTTAAAAAAAATATTCAAAAATATAATAAAAAAATCATAAGTCAAATTATAAATAAAAAACATAAAAAGTAAAAAAAAACAAAAACATTTCCTCCGTTGTCCTTGTTCAAAAAAAATCGACCCGAAACCCATTTTGACCCGTTTCGACCTTGATCCATTTTGATCCGGACCTGTTATGACCCGAACCTTTTGACCCTGATCCAATCCGACCCGAACCATAACAACCCCTTTTTTTAATTGACCCGTTCCGACCCATAACCCGTTTCGACCTAACCCAACCCATTTTCCACCCCTATGTTTAATGTATATTGACGGGTTATGCGAGTTGTACCTCTTAAGACACAATTTAAAATTATATGCATAATGGGCCATTAGAGATTTCAAGGCCCAATATGATCCATTAGGACATGTATGAGTTGTTTTTGTGTATTATGGTCTAATATGACTCCCTATAACACGATATAACCCTTAAATATCTAATGTTACATATCACATGCCATAATCGACCACTAAGAGATTTCAAGCCCTAATATGACCCATTAGAACGACTATGACATGAAAAAGGCTATAATGGGCCACTAACACCAACAAGGCCCAATAAGACCTATGATGAAAGTATCACATGTTATCGGCCATTAACATCTAACTATGACTAATGACATTCCTATACAACATTCTTAGCTATGATGTGATAAAGGCTATAATGGGCCACAAACACCAGTTAAGGTCCAATAAGGCCCATTGATGAAAGTAAGACATTTTGTTGGGCGTTAACCAAACTATGACTCACTAAACTCATATTCAACCCTTTTAGAGCAACTATGATATGATAGAGACAACAATGGGTCACTAACAACAATCAAGGCCTAAGACGGCCCATTAATGCAAAGTATGACGACCAACTATGCCTATGGCTCACTACACTCATATACAACCCTCTTGTAGAAACGGAGACATGATAGATGCTATAATGGCCACTAGTACCAGTCAAGGCCCATTGATGAATGTATGACATGTTTTGGGCGTTAACATCTAAATATGACTAATGATAGTCATATACAAACTTCTTAAAGCAACTATGACGTAACCAAGGGACACTAATATCTAACTATGAGTCTATGACTAATGATAGCCAAATAAGGCATATTGACGAAAGTATGGTGTGTTTCGGGCGTTAACACCTAACCATGACTAATGACACTCCTATACAACTCTTTTAGAGCAACTATGACATGATAGATGCTATAATGAGACACTAACACCGATCAAGAACTAGTATGACCCACTAATAAGCGTATGGTTTATTATTGGGTGTTAACACTGATTACTACACTCTTATACAACTCTTTTATAGCAACTATAAATATCACTTTTATTTATTTTATATGTTGTTATATTTAAAATACAAATTTTTATATTATTAAGGTTTAATTAGTTGTTATACACACACACACACACTAACAACTCTTTATTTTAATTAAAAATAAAAATATTTAATTCTATTTATTTTTGCTATTAATTTTATTTCTCTCAAAATTTCAAATTAAATTCACCCCCTCTTTTCTTTAAAAAATTTTGAATTACCCTTTCATTCTTAAATCCAATTTCAAATTAACCTACTTTTTTTTTTCTATCTCTTCATTACTTATTCTTCTTCTTCTTCTTCTTCTTCTTCTTCTTCTTCTTCTTCTTCTTCTTCTCTCTACACCCACCATCTTTCATCTTTAATTCTCTAACTCACTCAATTTTTAACCAAATCCTTTGATTCCGGGCTCTAATCTTATTATTTTTGCGAGAGTAATTCACGTATGGTGTCGGTTTCCATCAATTCTATCTCGATTTTTTCCGGATTCGTGTTGAGTTTGAAGAACCCTAAGAACCAAGTTTGGGGATTTTCAATTTTAAGTGTTATTTATTGTAATTGAAGCTTAGTACATCTTCTTTCATTGCTAAAAAGGTATGTATTTCACTTGTAATTGAAGCTTAGTACATCTTCTTTCATTGCTGACAGATTCGTTTTTGTTTATTTATTGGTATGTAACTTGATGTTAAACGATGATTATTGAACGATTGTTGATTCTAGGATATAGTACTATGAGTCTAGTTTTCAGAAAGGTAAAGTTTGTAATTTTTGGACGATTTTTGAATAGTTTTTATAATTTAACAAAAACACTGGTCAAAGCTGATTTGGGGAGTTATATTCTCGTCTGTCTTTCCGACACTATAACTCCCTAATGACAAAACCAAACGGGTTGGTTCTAGTTCTGAAAATTAGTATTATGAGCTTTGAAGACAACCCAATTGGTCTTGCACAATTTGGATTAATGAGTTGATAGAACCATTAAAAACGTGTTTATTGTGCAATATGCTGAATTGTTGGTACATATCTTTAATGCTTGAATTATTGTGAGTTCTGTATGCATGAGAAAAATATAATAAAAATTGTTTGAGAAACATATTTCAAATATTCTACTTTGGTAAATTTTATAGAATTTATACTTCATCTTTTCATAGTGAATAATATCAGTTTGTACATGTTATAATCTGTCTCGTGAACTAAGTGATCATAAGTTAAGTTGCATGATAGATGTTTGGTTGATTTGCCATGATACGATGTGTGAATACATGTTAGGACTTTTTAGTATAGTTGTCTAATGTGATTGTGCGTGAAGGTCGTTGTGCTATGCGTCGATTCAAGTTTTTATTTTTATATTTTTCTCTATATATGTATCATATATTTTTCTCTCTTTATAGGGTTGGGAACACAGAAAAATGGCTAAAGAAGTCCGCGAGCGGGAGAGACAACCACACGAAATAGGGTATTGATGGCAGTATATCTCAGCATACGGGCGGTTCAATAGGGTTTGATGAGCATCGTATCCACTTGGTAAGTTAGTTTTATTTGTAAATTCAATCTTAAAAAATTAGGTCAAAAATTATAATTGTTTGTGCTTTAAAGTTTATTACATTACTTCTTATTAGGAAAAAGAACATGGTCGAAAAGTTAAGTGGATTGAAGTATTCTTAGATACCCACCTCAGCAAAGAAAGCAAGAAAAAGTATTGGGTGGGCGAGCTCAACATTAATAGCCTTGTTGGATTTGATTTTTGTACGGAAAAGTCAGAACACGCATTTGTAAGTTATCTTTATCATTTTTCGTTTTGTTATATAATTAGGTATAACATATCAACCAGGGGTGAGCAAATGAAATAAACCGTTTCATATTTCATATACATGTGGTAACATAAAAACTGCTAACACTATAATTTATATACATGTGGTATACTCATAAACGGGTTGGTTCGGTTTATAACTAAAAATTTAAATGAAAATTACATACTAATTTTGTGGGTCCATGAAACCAAACCGGAACCAAACCGTTAGTAACGGTTTGGTTTGGTTCGGTTTAAAAGTTACGCGGTTTGGTTTGGGTTTACATAAATTAAAACCGTTACCAACGGTTTGGTTTATAGTTTGACGAAAAACCGTGAAAACCGGACCGTGAACACCCCTACTTGGCTTTGAGGTTTTTCCTTACATTAACCCTTTGTTAGTTATGATGCTAATATTTTTAACAATTTTAGGTTCAAAAAGTTAGAGCCGAAATGGAAAAAGAACTAGAAAATGAAATGAAGTCAAGAAACGAGTTGGAAGAACGAGCAACGAATGGAACAAATGGAAAAAGAACGTAAGGAAAATGAAGAAAGGAGGCAAAAACAATCTGATGAGCTTATGAGAAAGTTTGAGGTCGGTAGTAATTAGTAGTAGTTTCAAATATTTTGAATTTATAACTTATTAGTGAATGTTTGGTAATGTAAACCTGTTTTGAATTTATGTAGTTGGGTTTGTTAAATTTATGAAAAAATATGTTTTGAATTTATGCTAATGTGTTTAGTTACATTTTTAGCCACATTGACAATAACCTCCAGTGTTTATATGATATGATTGTCCACACAATACATCACTATGTGTGACGAAAAGTTTGACATTAGCTACACTTTAAATTAGGAAAAGCATTATGTGTAACAAACGGTAAGACAACAGCCACACCACAAACTACAAAAGAGTGTTTGACTAGCAAGTTCACATTTTTAGCCACATTGACAATAAACTCCAGTGTCTATAAGATATGATTAGCCACACAGTACCTCACTATGTGTGACGAAAAGTTTGACAATAACCACACTTTAAATTACGAATAGCATTATGTGTGACAAAAGGTAAGACAATGGCTACACCACAAACTACAAAAGAGTTTTTAACTAGCAAGTTCACATTTTTAGCCACATTGACAATAACCTCCGGTGTCTATATGATATGATTAGCCACACAGTACCTCATTATGTATGACGAAAAGTTTGACAATAGCCACACTTTAAATTAAGAAAAGCATTATGTGTGACAAACGGTAAGACAATAGCCACACTATAATCTACAAAGGAGTGTTTGAGTGGCAAGTAAACATAGTTAGCCACTTTTAATGTAATATCCAGTGTCTATATCATATAATTAGCCACTCTATTATTAAATTTAAGTGGCTATTTCTTTGCTATATCTACACGGTATAGGTCACAATGCAAGCTTAACACAACCATATTGGCCACATTATTATAAAATTCATGTGGCTGAAACATTAATTCATGTGGCTCTATACGTGCAATGGTCACTCATAGTAAATAGTCATGTGGCCATTTTCTGCCGTTTAGCCACACTTATTGGAGAGGCTTCTTGATGGCCAGCAACTAATACCTGTACCCTTTAGCCACACTTATTACCACATAAGGCCACTAAAAACTGTGTGTGGCCATATCATACCCACGGTGTCGCGACCTTTGGCCACATATGACCTGAACCAAATGTGTGTGGCTAAAGGCCTACGGCCACACTTTTTTCGTGTGGCCAAAGGTCAATTTTCACGTAGTGTGTGTCTTTCTATTTGCTAATAGTCGGTGTAAGTTTATTTTATATCCATGTTATGTAAATTTGGAGAAACGGGGACCATATAAATGGTCATTTTACCCTATTTCTCCAATAACTTTCCAAAAATCTCTTTGAAATAGAACTTTTAAGGAAATAAAAGAGAAAATTTCTCACTCACCAAACATTTTACTTTTCTATCCTTTTCTCTTTTGTGTTTACAAACTAAGATCCGAGATCCGAGTGTTTTTAGTGATTTCCGCTAATTAACAACACGGATTGATCCGAGTAAGGTTGTTAGATCCATTCAAAGAGGACCTACATAGATAGTGTAAATTCCATATATCTCCTTTACCTTTTTGTATCGTTGTAACCCTTATAAATAGAATTCCACACACCACAATTGGTGAATTCAATTTGTTAGTGCATGATTTGGTGTTCGCAACTGATCGAATAGGATAAGGATAGTTTAGTCAAGATTATATATTGTATTATAGTCCATTCACTAAGCATGTTTATAAAATCGAGTCCATTCATTAAGACTAAGTGCCATACACTAGGGATGTTAGCATATGGCAGCCCATTCGCTAGCCTAGGAGCCCATTCGCTGAGAATTCAACGACTGGGAAGCCGTTCACTAATGTGATTACCACATTCGCCATGTTGTCAACGAATGAGGTTGGGCCTATAAATAGGCTGATCCTAGAGAATGTGGCTTAGAGATCCATGCCATTCTTCACTTTTTATACTGTTACCATGCCGGATTCTCTTTAGAATGATAGGTCACCTCGAGGTGCACATCGAGGCGAATCGAGCTTAACCACATGTATGTATGCATGTATGAATATGTAATTATTCAGTTACCGTTAATGGAAACAATCATTGGCTCGATTACCGTTCTATTTACGTCTCGTTTGATCTTTTGTATGTGATGTATCAAATTACGACAGGTTTTGGATCGTATAACATTTTCACACAATTTTATATATAAAGAATCTTATATTATAGTTGAAATGCTGATTTAAAATTCAAAACAAATGGTTTTATTTACATAAACGTATTATTAATTTTAGAGTTAAGTGCAAAATGCATCCTTGTAGTCAGCACTCTTTTTATGTGGTGGCCCTTTTGCACTATGAGTACATGTAGTTTGCATTTTTTCCCCCATAGTTAATACCCCCACCGTGAACCCAACGTTAGGAATCATGTGAAAAGACTCTTATACCCTTGCACTTTGCGTCCCTGTGGTCGTGTATATGTAAATTTTGAGCCCATGTTGTTTATGCCTTTTCCATCACCACCACCACACCATTGTACGAGTATTGAACTGGTTTATATGGACCCCGCATAAATAAAAACTCTAAATCTAATTTCTCTCATCGCGAACCCAACGTTAGGAATCATGTGAAAAGACTCGTATACCCTTGCACTTTGCGTCCTTGTTGTCATGTATATAAAAATTTTGAGCCCATGTTGTTTATACCTTTTCCATCTCCACCACCACACCGTTGTATGAACTAGTTTATATGGACTCCGCATAAATAAGAACTCTAAATCTAATTCCTCCCCCCCCCCACCCCAACCCACACACGCACACAATCGTCTACATTACCAACTCAGCATGTGTCTTCATCAGCAAGTAGATTGACAAAGTTAAACAACGTTGCGTGGGGATGCTAAGACAGTGAAGCTAGTAGATTGACAGAGTTAAAAATGAAGAGAGGCGTAGACGAATCAAATGAAACCATTTGACCGTGGGTAGCGTCCTCTAAGACGACGACAAGTACGCATAATTTAGTTAAGAGTGAATCTTAAACCATCTCCATCAAATGGATCTATGGCTTACATGGCACAATCCTTCCAAGCTAAAAGCAGGGGACTCATTGCGTGTCCCTTTCTGAAGGCATCGCCCCCATAGATTTTTATTGGCCCCAACAATTAATTAAATATATGTTATTTTTAATACATCTTCCTTTTTTTTTTCTTTTCTTATTTTTAATTTAACTTTTAGTGTTTTTCACCCCACTTGTACATACATCATTGTGTTATATGATATAGTGGTTCGTTAACGTACCACTTCCTCCGTCTCTTTTTAAGTGTAATGGTTTGAAACACACAAAGTTATGTTAGATTGAATAATTATTTTTTTTTGCTTATCAAATGTTAATAATACCTTTAAAAATTGGGTCTATCAATATTATTTATTAATGCTAGTTGTGTGTGTTTAATGGTAAATATGAAAATTGGTTAATAAATTATGAAAGTAAACATTTGTAATTTAACAAATAAAAAAAATATGAACACTTTTAATGAGATAGATGAAGTATTATATATTATTTAAATTATTTTTAATATAGTAATTAATTATATATAAATTATGTGGTAATTTTATTTTGAAAACATTATTTATTCAAATTTACACTTTTTTTAGTTCATTTTTTGTTTCATATTTTAATTTATACCAACATGAATAATTAATATCAATTTATCCTACAAATGATGACAAAAGTAAGAAGGATGGAAAAAAAACCTCTAAAAATTAATAAAAAATCAGAACTCAAAATTAAAAAAAGGCACGAAAAAAGTAAACAAAAAAACAAAAAAGAAAATATTCTCTGTCTTCCTTGTTCTAAAAAAAAAGACACAATATTGAAGAAAAAGTCATTGTGTTTTCTTATTACTTTCCGTCATTGATTTTGTTTTTTTTTCTTTGACATTGCGTCTTCTTTTCTCTTGATGTTGTGTTAAATTACTCAACATTGTGTTATATTTTGTTTGACAATGTGTTATATTTTGCGATCTATTATGTCATTTTTATTTATCATTTTGTTTTTTTCATCATTGTGTCTTTTCTAGAAGGCTAACAAGATAGTCGGGTGAAACATTTTATTTATTTTTTACCATTTTCTTTTTTTATTTATATTTTTGAATTTTTATTAATTGTTAAGAGTTTTTTTAGATTTTTTATTTAATGAATTTGTATGGTATTTTAGGCCACAAATACTTCTCACATTTCTATTTTTGTCCCGTTTGTATTTTAACATTTCCTAATTAATTAAACTTTTGTTTAGATATCTAACCCTTGAATCATTAGTTAAAAGATTTTATATAATGCAAAATAAATATTTAAATGTTTAGTTAGTTTATAATTTATTTGGTTATTAAAATGATAGTTTGAAATGAAATACATAAACGTGAACGTGATAATGAATATTTATTAGGGGTGTATATGGCGTGGTTCAAAACTGGTGAAACCATTCGAATCGTTCATCGATTTGTTTCATAGTTGGTTTTCTTTCTTAACTTTTGGTCTGTTGGTTTAAAAATTTTCAAACCATAGAGAACGGTTTGTTTTACGATTTGTACCGAAAACTAGTCGTATAAAAGCAGACCGAACTATATGATTTAATCGTATGCTATATTTTTAAGTATTTTATATAATAGTGTTTAAATATATATTACTAGACACAAATAATATTTTATATTATTAATATGTGTATATAAATCTGTGTTAATAAATATTGACATTAACTAAAACAAAGTGGGCTAAGACGAAATCCAAAACGCAAGAAACATTGTTCGGTCTTTAAAATTTTTTACTGAGGAAAAAATCAGTAATTGTTTGTTAAATTTCATAATTTGTAGACAACTTTACAATAAAATATCAAAAATTATATTAGGCATTTAATATAAAATTTCGACACGCCTAAATCGTGAAACCAAACCGGAACCAAACGTTACAAACGGTTCAGTTTGGTTTGGTTTAAGAGTTCAACGGTTTGGTTTTGGTTTACGAAAATTAAAAACCATTACTAACGGTTTGGTTACGGTTTAAATAGTAAACCGTAAAAACTGGACCATGAACACCCCTAATTTTCAGTTTGCATATGTATATCCAAATATTGCTACGAAAGATATTTACTTGTAATAGGATCTATGTATAATTTGCACTATTGAATCTCATTTCTTATAGAAAAGTTAATATAGGTATTAGATACTTTTTACCTCAAGATTGATTGATTACTCATTAGGACTTGAAACGGATTCAAAAGATCAACTTTATGAAGTTTTTACTATCTATTACCATATGTATTACCCGAAAGTAGATTGATAAAAATGAGTGGATAGCTAGGAACACTAAGGCGCACTAAGGATTTGTAATAGGGATTATGTAAGTGCATTTATGTGTATAAAAAGAATTAGGAGCTTTAAATTGATAGAAATGATCAAGGGGTACTTCCCAGATTCCGATCCGGAGTATACTTCTATTCACCGATTAAGTAAATAACTATCAAGAACGAAGTAATCCTTTAACTTTGTTTAAGACCCCTTGTTGAATGGGAACGAAAAAAATAGAAAGACTGAGTGAAATTGCATTATAAATAAAAGATTTTTTCTTTCTCTACAGTGATATAATTCTTGTCACAATTTGAGAACTAATCTAATGTCTAATTGGATTTCGTAATTGAAAACGTTATGTTGAAATATCTATATCTATTTATATTTTTACAAGAAACATTTTATTCAAGGATTAAGTTATTACTAAAAAAAAGAATTTAAATTATTAAAAGGTAAGATGAATTCAGAAGCAATATATATAATAAATAGAATTTCAGGGTCTAATGGAGAACCTACATTGGATTTCATTTTATATCTATAACATATCAAAAAAGAATAATGGACGGTTCCTTAGATGTATTTGTGACACTTGAGAAGCCATATAAAATGAAAATATCATTGTACGGAGTTGAACTTATAGTTTCAAACTTTATACTTAAAAAAATAATACTTTGAATATTTACAATCAAACAACTTTTCTAGATCATGCATTAAAATAGCTAGCCATAAGGCCCATAACAATTAACAAGCTAGCTAGCTAGCTAGTACGTATTATATGTGACAAGCAAATAAACGTATATAGATACTACTTACAGGTAAAGCAATAACGTCAACAAGCTGAGACCTGGTTAACGTATCATCTGCAGCTGCAGGTAGAGGTTGGTTATTCTTTGAAGCTGCCGGAGAAACTGGTGGTGACGGTGGAGACTTATTCACAAACTCTTAGAAAGTAGAGAGTACTGCAGGTTCACTTAGAATAAGGTTAGTGTCATGTACTTAAAGCCACCGAAACATATCAAAGAAGCCACGCGTTATCTACTTCCCTTACTAATCAATATGCATGTGCATGCATTAATTAAAATTAAAAAAATAAAATAATATTGGACTTATATATTACATATTATATATATATATATATTAAAAGAGAACTTCTTTACGCATAAGTGGTTGTACTCTCTGCAGTGGTGATTGTATACCCCTCACAAGCTTGCACGTTTTGTATGGTTACACTTGTACGCAACACTGCTTTATGAACCCATCCATCTTTCTCTCTCTCTCTCTCTCTCTCTCACACACACACACTCAGTTGTCTTAAGATATCGACTGCCACCGGTGATTTGTGGTTTTTTATGGCGGCGGAAGCAAGACACTCACCGGTTTCGATTGTTAAGGCTCCGATTCGTTTGATGCCGAGTTCCGTTTTAGAAACTCTAGGCGACGACGACGCTTTGATTGTTTCCGGGTTCCATTTTGTAACCCCAGGCGACGGTCACCGGCCACGGTGACATGCGGTTGTTTATGGCAACGGTGCATCGTGGTCACGGAAGTAACATGGTGACCGATCTCGATTGTTGCGGCTCCGATTTATCTCAATCGCTTATTTAATGTACTTTCATATATAACACAAACCAAACTAAATCTGGATAATAGGTAAGCGACCAACAAGCTGCGCCGCTATCCCTTTTTCAATCGCCGATTGTGTGGTGGCGGTAGTATTTTATGTTTTGTGGTTTCGTATTTCAAAAGCTAAAACATGGGATACCGATTTGGATATGGCTGCCACAAAGAAGGTATGGCAACATTTGATGGATAACTAATTTTTTTCTTCAAGTTTAAACATATGATCTGCCTTTATTATTTAGCCTCATTAGATGCCCTATATTGCTATGAGATTATCATAAACCAAAACTACGACTAGATTTTTATATGACTTTTGTAGGTGACTTGGTGTGGCTTTTTACAGGTTCAAGTGGTGTACACTTATTTATGATTATGTTTGGAAACTCTAGGCGGCGATGGTTGTTGGTGCCTGTGGTCCGGTGGCCTCTTTCCGCCTCTCTCCTTCGGCGTAAGATGGTGAACTGCACTTTTTTTTTTGTTGCTCTGTTATGACTTACAAATTCATCTTCAATTTCTCTTTGCTTTGTTGTGACTTTGAATGTATTTTATTATTATTCAACTATAACTTGAATAATTTGAGGGAGTTGACTTTGACCCGACAATGATGTTTAACTGAGCCTGTGGCCGGTCGTGTTGTTGCCGATGGTATGGTGGTGGCATAGCAGCGTTTTGTGGCTGTATCGGTGCCCCGTGACTGACCTACTGTTGTCGGGTTCCTTTTGGGGACCCTAGGTAGCGGTGGTGTGGTTGCAGCGGCGGACCACCTGTGTTGAACAAGAAAGTGGTTTTGATTACGATGCATTCTCATAATCATGATTTCGAATCTTGAATCGCTAACTACATGCTAGAAGAACACTAAAAGGTGTATCTCAAGTTCTCAACGGTCTGTTGTTTGTTTCTAAACGAACGGCTACTGTGGTGTTTTATTGTTGGTTGTTGAGGAGTCAGTGCATTTGTGCCAGTACCACCATTTCCGGTTGTTTTTGCCGACGACGGTGGATGCTGCTTATGTTCTTCTCGGTTTGTCGATTAAATCTTTAGTATAGGCTATGATCACGCTCCACTAACTGGCATGGCAGACTATATTGCAGCCATGGCGGAGATCTGAGCCTCGAGTCATTTCATTCACTTTTTGAGGGTTTCTTTTCATATTTAAGCACCATGTTGTGAGGTTTTGGTTACTGATTTATGATATATCAATCTTCATTTCACTTTTTTTTTATCATTTGGTTCGATTACGTTTTGTGTCTGTTGTACAAGTTTGTATTGCTGCTACTTTTCGATTACCGGCATGCGTTGTTTATACACTGTCCATTAGCATTTTTAGTTCTCAGCGGATGTCAATTAAAATATGTGAATCATGTAATAATCAAGGATGGCTTATTGATTTGAAAAAAAAAAAAATAAGGTAGTCTTAAGTGTTGACTGATTATTACTCCACTTCTTTGCATACAAGTGTTGAATAATCCGAAATAATGAAAATGAGCAGAGACGAGAGACGTGCTATTTGTTTCATATCTTACATAACAAAGTTATCTTAATAGCAATGTGATATTCTTTTCTTTTGTTACATGTGACACCCGGTAAATTCCCAATCCCTTAAACCAAGTAATCAACCTAAATATTAGGTAATTATGTTATGTGCGAGCGCGCCATGTTAATCAGCGCGTGCATTTGTTATGTGCGCCCTGCGCGAGCGCGCCATGTTAATCAGCGCGTGCATTTGTTATGTGCGCCCTGCGCGAGCGCGCCATGTTAATCAGCGCGTGCATTTGTTATGTGCGCCCTGCGCGAGCGCGCCATGTTAATCAGCGCGTGCATTTGTTATGTGCGCCCTGCGCGAGCGCGCCATGTTAATCAGCGCGTGCATTTGTTATGTGCGCCCTGCGCGAGCGCGCCATGTTAATCAGCGCGTGCATTTGTTATGTGCGCCCTGCGCGAGCACGCCAGGTTAAGAACCAGCGTGAGCATATGTTATATGCGCCATGCGCGAATGTTTTGGCTTTATGTTTTCATGTACCTTAACGTTATGTTGTCTAATGGGTTGACCGTCACGCATGATGCTAAGGCGGGTGCATCCTAAATCGTTTGTGCGCGTGCGGAAGGGAACTAACCTCCCCGCATGGCGGGAACATTGAGAGCTAGTTTGTCTGAAGCTCCAAGATGGAATTGACTTCAACATGACTGATCACTATGTTGAAATACCAAGACCACCTGGAGAATCTACAAATGAAACTTAATGTCCCTAACTGCGAGAAGGTTACGTGCCTACCCGCAGCAAAGAAATGTCCTTCACGCAGAAAGCTATGCGCACAAAGTAATACGCGCAGAACACTTAGTCTATTCTCCAGTTGTAAGGAGATTACTCCCGCCCAAAAAGAAACGGTAGCGTGTTTCAGAGATTTTCCACTTTTTACTGTACACTGACGAAGTACCTGAAAAAGCACACTGTAACATGAAAAGTCAACTGTCAGCCACCCTATTCTCACCAACCCCAGACCTGCATGTCCTGACCAAATCAAATCAAATCTTTTATCCACTACTCCACTTTTAAATAAATAATAATAATTTCCATACTTTATCATCATTACCCCTAGATATGAAAAGATTACAATCCCCTAAAGCAAGGGATTGTGTTCCCTTGAGTTTGCCTATAAATATGTAACCTAAATTATCACCCAAAACACACTTCAAAGAACTGCAAACTTGCACTAATCCTCTCCCAAGCATCCGTTGTTTTCATTTCCGATCCTGTTACTAGGTAAGCCGAGAATATAACCTTGAGATCTACTTTCCAACCCTTATATTCTCCCAATTCTTGATCTTAATATATATACTTCTTGTTATTTAATCGTATTCTAGACCTTCGATTCCGAGGCCAACACCAAGAAAACCCGAATCTCGATTAACCCCTTAACAAGAACCACAGGTGAGTCTCACAGCCCCTATTCTCGCTGTTTTCACTGTTTTTAAACTGTTTTCGGGGCAAGGGACACGTACTTAAATAATGTTTTATCATGGTATACTTACAAGCTATGCAAGCGATTATGTGTTTAAATTATATTTCATGATGAGCAATGCGAACGGTTATCTAAGGTTTTCGATGTATGTGCGCTAGAACTCGAGTAAGTGATCACTTTACCATTGGAACTCTAAGGGTAGGGACTGCTGGTTTGATCCACCCACTCGTAGGGGTCGCACCTCTTTGCATGGACGAGTGCCTAGTATGGTCATGGGGCAGTACTATGGGTTTGAGCCCGCTCGTAGGGGTCGCGCCTCTTTGCATGGACGAGCGCCTTGTTTTCCGGCACAACGTCCGCGCGTAACCCGCGGGACGGAATTATTGATTAGCTCGTAGTGGCAGCGCCACTTTGCATGGACGAGCACATTTTCCTGAAACGTTCGCGCGTAACCCGCGGGACGGTATTACTTATTTTAGCTCGTAGTGGCAGCGCCACTTTGCATAGACGAGCACAGTTCCCAGAAATGTTCGCGCGTAACCCGCGGAACGATTTTATCAGAATATGTTGATAGAACTATGTTTTACCGAGCATGTGTTTTAATGATGCTATCAGAATTATGTTTCAGAATGATTTGTATCAAGATTATGATGCAATACGATTTATCAAGTTACTAAAACTTGTGAACTCACTCAGTTTATACTGATTCAAATGTTTTTACGTGTCTTTCAGGAGATAACTAGGTAGCGCATGGAGTCACACTTAGAGCACCTCACGCTGAACATCTAAAACTAGCTTTTTGGAAGATTTTAGTTCTATCCCTTCGATGCGCGTGGTTGTTCCCGCCGCGCAAGGGGATATGGCATGGAAATCTTCAACAGTTTTTATACTTGGATGTTTTTATGTAATTTTTAAACAATGTAATGTATTTGTATTAAACATTTCATGCGCAATGAAAATCTTTGAATGTTTGCAATGGCCCGTGCTTAATTATCAATCCCCACTCGCGCGCGCCCGGCTGTTTCCGCCGCTCAGGGCTGGGTGTGACAGATTGGTATCAGAGCACTGGTTATAGCGAATTAGGGAAAGAAGTTTTAACCTAGACTATAACCGTTGGGGGAAATCGCATGAAATATTTTCAAAAGAAACTATACACACACTTAGGAACACGGGTCACACAGTGTCTAGTAAATAATGATAACATTATGTGCTCAGAGTACATGCGCTAAGTTTGATATATTTCATTCTCTTTTAAAGCGAGAATGCATCCAACTAAAGCCAAGGGAATTACCATGACACCCGAGGAACTCGCGGAAATAATCGCGCAAGCGATCGCAACACATGAGGCCAGCAAGGCCGAATCTAGTCAGGGTCGTCAGAACGAGACCCCAGAACCCGAATCAGGAGCCTTGGACAAAGGATGCTCCTACAAGACATTCATGGCCTGTAAGCCTTGGCCATTCAAGGGTATCGAAGGGGCCATTGGGCTCTACAACTGGATTGACAAGATGGAGACAGTTCTCTCCATTAGCGGATGTAGTAAGAACCAGAAGGTCCTTTACGCGACCTGCATGTTCCAAGAAGCAGCTTCGTCTTGGTGGAAGCTTCAAGTGAAAACCTTGGGGCGAGAAGTTGCTCTTCACAAGACCTGGGAGGAACTGAAGGAAATGTTGATGAGAAAGTTCTGCTCTCGCGCAGAAATTCAGAACCTACAACAGGAATTCTGGAACCACACCATGGTAGGAACGGATATCGACGCCTACAACAACCGGTTCAACGAGCTTTGCCAGTTGGTACCAGACATGGCAAACACGGAGGAAAAGAAGATCGAGAGGTATATCTTTGGGTTACCTCCTGTTGTTAGGGTTCCGCTCAACGCCGCAGCGCCTCCAACCTTTGATGAGGCGGTAGCGCGGGCCATCACCCTTACAAGGGATACGGTCCGTGCGGGTATGTTAACTACGCGCGGAATCGAGCAGCGAACCTCTGATCCCAAGAGGAAGTGGAACTCTCACCACCGAGGGTCCGACTCCAAGCAACCACCGTTCAAGAAGCAGGAGAGCGTAAGGGCTTACGCGATCCAAGCCGCGGAGCCATCAAGGAAAGGATACAGCGGGCCTCGCCCATGGTGCAACAAATGCAAGTATCACCACGAGGGTGAATGCGCAAGAATCGAATGTGCCAAATGTGGCAGACCAGGGCACAAGACGATGAATTGCCGTGTCAGAGAAGCTGGAGCGAGCGACAACTGCTACGCATGCGGGAAGCCAGGGCATTTTAGTCGGGATTGCCCACAAAAGGGAAACCAAGCTCGCGGGAGAGCTTTTGTGATCGGCGCAGGCGAAGCTAAAGAAGAGCCGAATGTGGTAACCGGTACGTTTTTGCTTAACGGACATTTTGCATCTGTCTTATTTGATACTGGCGCTGACCTAAGTTTTATATCCGCCGAGTTTAAAGACTCCCTAGGCCTAGCAACCAGTAGGCTAGACACACCTTATACTATAGAACTAGCCAATGGTAGGCAGTTATGCGCGAACGAAAGAACTGAACAATGTGTAATAGTCATGGGAGGTCACGGGTTCAATATTAACTTGTTGCCAATAGACTTGGGAAGTTTTGACATTGTGATAGGTATGGATTGGTTAGTCCAGAACCACGCGGAAGTTATTTGCCATGAGAAGCAGGTTCGGGTCCCACTGTTGAACGGAGAAACCTTGGTGATTCAAGGGGAAAGAAGGGGAGTTGCGACGAAACTAATTTCGTGCCTAAAGGCGCGTAAGTGCCTAAGGAAAGGGTGCTACGCCTTCCTGGCGCATGTCGTAGAGAAGAAAGGAGATGAGCGAAGAATTGAAGACTTACCAGTAGTGCGCGAATTTCCAGAAGTTTTTCCTGAAGATTTGCCCGGATTACCGCCGCCGCGACAAGTCGAGTTTCGTATTGATTTGGTCCCAGGAGCTGCGCCAGTAGCTCGAGCGCCTTATCGACTAGCTCCATCTGAGATGCAAGAGCTATCCAATCAGTTACAGGAACTATTGGATAAGGGTTTCATACGCCCAAGCTTTTCACCTTGGGGAGCTCCAGTACTGTTTGTTAAGAAGAAGGATGGTTCGTTCCGGATGTGTATTGACTATAGGGAGCTGAACAAGCTGACAGTCAAGAATCGGTACCCCTTACCGAGGATTGACGACTTATTTGACCAGTTGCAGGGATCCAGTTATTATTCGAAGATAGATCTACGGTCAGGATACCACCAACTTAGGGTCCATGAGGAAGATGTGCCGAAAACAGCCTTCCGAACTAGATACGGCCATTATGAGTTCTTAGTGATGCCTTTCGGGCTAACTAATGCGCCGGCTGTATTCATGGATCTGATGAACCGCGTGTGCAAACCATACTTGGACAAGTTTGTGATTGTATTTATAGATGATATTCTGATTTATTCTCGGACCAAGGCCGAGCATCAGCAACACCTGAGATTGATTTTGGAATTGTTGAGGAAAGAAAAATTGTATGCGAAGTTTTCCAAGTGCGAGTTTTGGCTTAGAGAAGTTCACTTTCTCGGTCACGTTGTAAACGAGAAAGGAATACACGTTGATCCTTCCAAAGTCAAGGCCATCGAAACTGGGAAACGCCAAAAACCCCAACTGAGGTGAGGCAATTCCTAGGACTAGCTGGCTACTATCGACGCTTTATTGAGAACTTCTCCAAGATAGCTCTACCTCTGACCGCGCTAACTCAGAAAGACAAGAAGTTTGTTTGGGGCGAAAATCAGGAAGCAGCATTTCAAATGTTAAAACAGAAGTTATGTAGTGCGCCAATTCTGTCTCTGCCCGAGGGGACGGATGACATCGTCGTTTACTGCGACGCTTCACATCAGGGACTCGGATGTGTCCTTATGCAGCGAGACAAAGTCATAGCGTATGCCTCGCGCCAACTCAAGACCAATGAAAAGAACTACACAACGCATGATCTGGAACTTGGAGCGGTTGTCTTCGCGCTAAAGATTTGGCGCCATTACCTCTATGGTACAAAGTGTGTAATCTTTACGGATCACAAGAGCCTTCAACATATATTTGATCAAAAGGATTTAAACATGAGGCAACGAAGATGGGTGGAGTTGTTGAATGATTATGATTGTGAAATTAAGTACCACCCTGGAAAGGCGAATGTGGTAGCAGACGCGCTAAGTAGGAAGGAGCGAATAAAAACACTACGAGTCAAGGCTCTAAGGCTGACCATTCGCGCAGATCTCTTTACCAGCATCCGAGACGCTCAGCAAGAAGCTTTGAAACCAGAGTTTGCTAAAAACGAATCCCTTGGGGGTATGATTAAGAATTTGGAACTTAAGAACGGCAATCGATATTTCGCTAACCGCATATGGGTCCCTCTCAAGGGAGGATTGCGTGAGCGGGTATTAAACGAGGCTCACAAGACGCGGTATTCCGTACATCCTGGCGCAGACAAGATGTACCAAGATGTTAAAGCGCTGTATTGGTGGCCCAATCTTAAAGGCGCCATCGCGACGTATGTCAGTAAGTGCCTGACGTGTTCAAAAGTAAAGGCTGAATATCAGAAGCCGTCGGGGTTACTTCAGCAGCCAGAAATTCCCATGTGGAAGTGGGAACAAATCTCTATGGACTTCATCACCAAACTGCCAAGGACACCTGGGGGTTATGACACGATCTGGGTTATTGTAGATCGGCTAACTAAGTCAGCGCACTTCCTGCCGATCAAGGAAACCGATAAGATGGAAAAGTTAGCCCCATTGTATATTCGAGAAGTAGTTTCAAAACATGGAGTCCCAGTGTCCATCATTTCTGATAGAGATAGTCGGTTCACCTCAAGATTTTGGAGATCGTTACAAGGGGCTTTAGGTACTCGTCTTGACATGAGTACGGCATATCATCCCCAAACAGATGGACAAAGCGAGCGAACAATCCAGACATTGGAAGATATGCTGCGCGCGTGCGCAATCGATTTCGGTGGTAGCTGGGATACTCATCTCCCATTGGTTGAATTTTCTTACAACAACAGTTATCACACAAGTATCAAGGCTGCGCCGTTCGAAGCTTTGTATGGGCGCAAGTGTAGATCCCCACTGTGCTGGGCTGAAGTGGGTGACAAGCACATGACTGGTCCAGAACTGATCCAAGAAACAACAGACAAGATTTTTCAGATAAGGGATCGCCTTAAGACAGCGCGCGATAGACAGAAGAGCTACGCAGACGTGCGAAGGAAACCATTGGAATTTCAAGTAGGGGATAAAGTACTTTTGAAAGTCTCTCCATGGAAAGGAGTCCCCCGTTTCGGCAAGCGAGGAAAGTTGAATCCGCGCTTCATCGGACCATTTGAGATCCTGGAAAGGGTCGGTCCGGTTGCTTATAAACTCCGTTTACCCGCCGAACTCAGTGGAGTTCATGATACGTTTCATGTGTCCAACCTCAAAAAGTGTTTATCTGATGAAACGTTGATTTTACCGTTGGAAGAGATTCACATCGACAAACAACTGCACTTCGTAGAAGAGCCTATAGCCGTAACCGATTGGAAAGAACAAAAGTTGCGCAGAAGTCGAATCAAGTTAGTAAAGGTTCAATGGAACTCGAGGCGTGGGCCTGAATTCACTTGGGAAAGAGAAGACCAGATGCGCATGAAATACCCACACCTCTTTCAGAGCATGGCTTCTGCCAGCAACGTCTCCTAAATTTCAGGACGAAATTCGCTTAACAGGGAGAGAATGTGACACCCGGTAAATTCCCAATCCCTTAAACCAAGTAATCAACCTAAATATTAGGTAATTATGTTATGTGCGAGCGCGCCATGTTAATCAGCGCGTGCATTTGTTATGTGCGCCCTGCGCGAGCGCGCCATGTTAATCAGCGCGTGCATTTGTTATGTGCGCCCTGCGCGAGCGCGCCATGTTAATCAGCGCGTGCATTTGTTATGTGCGCCCTGCGCGAGCGCGCCATGTTAATCAGCGCGTGCATTTGTTATGTGCGCCCTGCGCGAGCGCGCCATGTTAATCAGCGCGTGCATTTGTTATGTGCGCCCTGCGCGAGCGCGCCATGTTAATCAGCGCGTGCATTTGTTATGTGCGCCCTGCGCGAGCGCGCCATGTTAATCAGCGCGTGCATTTGTTATGTGCGCCCTGCGCGAGCGCGCCATGTTAATCAGCGCGTGCATTTGTTATGTGCGCCCTGCGCGAGCGCGCCATGTTAATCAGCGCGTGCATTTGTTATGTGCGCCCTGCGCGAGCGCGCCATGTTAATCAGCGCGTGCATTTGTTATGTGCGCCCTGCGCGAGCACGCCAGGTTAAGAACCAGCGTGAGCATATGTTATATGCGCCATGCGCGAATGTTTTGGCTTTATGTTTTCATGTACCTTAACGTTATGTTGTCTAATGGGTTGACCGTCACGCATGATGCTAAGGCGGGTGCATCCTAAATCGTTTGTGCGCGTGCGGAAGGGAACTAACCTCCCCGCATGGCGGGAACATTGAGAGCTAGTTTGTCTGAAGCTCCAAGATGGAATTGACTTCAACATGACTGATCACTATGTTGAAATACCAAGACCACCTGGAGAATCTACAAATGAAACTTAATGTCCCTAACTGCGAGAAGGTTACGTGCCTACCCGCAGCAAAGAAATGTCCTTCACGCAGAAAGCTATGCGCACAAAGTAATACGCGCAGAACACTTAGTCTATTCTCCAGTTGTAAGGAGATTACTCCCGCCCAAAAAGAAACGGTAGCGTGTTTCAGAGATTTTCCACTTTTTACTGTACACTGACGAAGTACCTGAAAAAGCACACTGTAACATGAAAAGTCAACTGTCAGCCACCCTATTCTCACCAACCCCAGACCTGCATGTCCTGACCAAATCAAATCAAATCTTTTATCCACTACTCCACTTTTAAATAAATAATAATAATTTCCATACTTTATCATCATTACCCCTAGATATGAAAAGATTACAATCCCCTAAAGCAAGGGATTGTGTTCCCTTGAGTTTGCCTATAAATATGTAACCTAAATTATCACCCAAAACACACTTCAAAGAACTGCAAACTTGCACTAATCCTCTCCCAAGCATCCGTTGTTTTCATTTCCGATCCTGTTACTAGGTAAGCCGAGAATATAACCTTGAGATCTACTTTCCAACCCTTATATTCTCCCAATTCTTGATCTTAATATATATACTTCTTGTTATTTAATCGTATTCTAGACCTTCGATTCCGAGGCCAACACCAAGAAAACCCGAATCTCGATTAACCCCTTAACAAGAACCACAGGTGAGTCTCACAGCCCCTATTCTCGCTGTTTTCACTGTTTTTAAACTGTTTTCGGGGCAAGGGACACGTACTTAAATAATGTTTTATCATGGTATACTTACAAGCTATGCAAGCGATTATGTGTTTAAATTATATTTCATGATGAGCAATGCGAACGGTTATCTAAGGTTTTCGATGTATGTGCGCTAGAACTCGAGTAAGTGATCACTTTACCATTGGAACTCTAAGGGTAGGGACTGCTGGTTTGATCCACCCACTCGTAGGGGTCGCACCTCTTTGCATGGACGAGTGCCTAGTATGGTCATGGGGCAGTACTATGGGTTTGAGCCCGCTCGTAGGGGTCGCGCCTCTTTGCATGGACGAGCGCCTTGTTTTCCGGCACAACGTCCGCGCGTAACCCGCGGGACGGAATTATTGATTAGCTCGTAGTGGCAGCGCCACTTTGCATGGACGAGCACATTTTCCTGAAACGTTCGCGCGTAACCCGCGGGACGGTATTACTTATTTTAGCTCGTAGTGGCAGCGCCACTTTGCATAGACGAGCACAGTTCCCAGAAATGTTCGCGCGTAACCCGCGGAACGATTTTATCAGAATATGTTGATAGAACTATGTTTTACCGAGCATGTGTTTTAATGATGCTATCAGAATTATGTTTCAGAATGATTTGTATCAAGATTATGATGCAATACGATTTATCAAGTTACTAAAACTTGTGAACTCACTCAGTTTATACTGATTCAAATGTTTTTACGTGTCTTTCAGGAGATAACTAGGTAGCGCATGGAGTCACACTTAGAGCACCTCACGCTGAACATCTAAAACTAGCTTTTTGGAAGATTTTAGTTCTATCCCTTCGATGCGCGTGGTTGTTCCCGCCGCGCAAGGGGATATGGCATGGAAATCTTCAACAGTTTTTATACTTGGATGTTTTTATGTAATTTTTAAACAATGTAATGTATTTGTATTAAACATTTCATGCGCAATGAAAATCTTTGAATGTTTGCAATGGCCCGTGCTTAATTATCAATCCCCACTCGCGCGCGCCCGGCTGTTTCCGCCGCTCAGGGCCGGGTGTGACATTACAGTTCGAGTGGGCTCTATTAAATTGTCTTTGTTTCTATTAGTTTTTATAATATGGGTGATATAATTTATCAACTACCTGGTAATGCATAAGAAGTTGTTACACAAATTACACAAACCGCTTTGGACTAAAAATGAGATGCGACTATATGTTTAACAACGAGACTACTAAGATAAAAACGAAATGCAACAGTATGTTTAATGACGACTCTGCTAAGATAAACAGCCCCGCTAAAACTAGTTTTATATTTAAAACTAATTTTTCATATTTATATATTTACATTTACGTCTAAAGTTGTGCAACATAGTTTGTATATTCTGCATTTAAAGTTGTACCACTTCTCCCATCATTAAAGGAACAAATACATGTGGGTTGTGGCTGAGTGGGGTATACACGTGCAGCGAGGATAGACTGTTTAGTTACACGTCTTACCAGCTTCTTTCTCATCATCTTTATAGACCTGCTTTCTCATCCACCTGTTGGACCTGCTCTCTCTCTCTCTCTCTATTATCGTGGTCATTGCCTACTGTTGCCGGGTTCGATTTTGGAACCCTTGGTGGCAGTAAAGGTGGTGTGCTACGGGGGATGAATTTCAATTTCTGGCTCTTTGTTATCTCGCTGGTGTGTCGGCGTTGATTAGGGTTTCTGGTATAAAACCCCAAATCGTCTGTTACGGTGGGTGGGATGTCGCAGTTGTATCATGATGGTAGTGGTTTGATGGTGGGTTTGTTTGCTGTTTGGTTGAGCCCCCATGGTTGCTTTTGTACTTCAAGCTTGAAATTTTGTCCGATTTCTCAGGTTTGAGCAAAGCTTACCTTGAATTGAAAAGGGCGAATTTACAGACAAATCATGTGTAAGCATAAAAAACACAATTCGACTGTGATGAGCTTAATTTGGGTGTATTTTTTATTTCTCTATACATGTTTTGTGCTTGAAATTAGGGTTTCCAATTAGAAGAACAACTGATGCATTTCTATTTTGCTTATAAGATGCACCAATAGTACATACATAATTACATATATATATATATACATTTTCTCAATCTAGCTGATGGCTTGACCAGTTGGTGGAGTTGAGAATCTTTATTCATTGGTTCCTTTTTCTTAATAGACATGGAGATAGCATGAGAGTATGTATATAAAATTATAAGCGATTTATGTGCCCCGTGGTTGCCGGCGGCTTTCCTGCCGTCCATGGCGGCAGCGGCTGACGTCGACTGTAAGCCAGTGACGTTGTGTTGTGCATAATGGGTTTGTATTGATAGGTTTAGCGGGTTGTACCCACTGTTGGGTTTAAAAGCCTGCTGCCAATGGCTTTCAGGCCGTCTATGGCGGCTGCTTTCGTTGAATTTTGAGTCATTTTGGATGATAAAGGGTATGATGATTACATATCTGAGCCTATTTGTGATTCTATTTTTACGACGACTTTTGATTGTTAGTTGACTTTTCTTCTGTTTGATTTCTGTGATGTTGTGCTATTAACCATTAGTAATCCAAAAAGTCAATCTTATTGAATACATAAGTTTTTGTAGGCTTTGTAGGATCAGTTCTTGCAAAAGAAGGTTGCATGCCCCAGTGTTCATGATTTGTTTTTTTTGGTACTTCAAAGGTATATTGTTCTTTTTGTAGCTAATAATTTGTAACCTCTTCATGTAAGTCATTCTATTGTTGGGCTAAATAAGGGTTTTACCGTCTCTTTGTTTAGGAACTTTTGAGTTATTCAAACATGATGAGAAATCCACTTCATCCAAAATCACTCAAGCCCTCAATGTTGACACAAACTTGAAAGTATATTCTGTACAACTGTATGATATGGTAGATTTTCATGTACCATATGCTCATTTTTTTCTACTTTACACGTGTATTCACACATTAGCATATTGTTGTCTTATTTGCTCTATGCTGATGTAAGGCCGAGTTACCGGTGCCTCACTTTGGACGTTGGATTTACTCATAAACACAGTTCTAAATATCAGAGTTAATTAAAACTTTACGCTTAATATAAAACTTTCATAACATGTCTTAGAACACTCTTGTCTATCAAAATTAAAACATTAAATATAAGACATCATGCGTCTTCAGATGCCATACTCTTATTCTTCTGCCATGTGTCCCCGCTCAAGCCAACTGCCACATCCTACTCACCTGCGTGCATACTAAGAGTCAACTACTCTAAGTGGGTTCTAGTTAATCACACATCATATACTTCATACACTTACCTTCAACTATGCATCCGAATATACATAGTAATTACTTTACTAATTTACTTTTATCACATAATTTTATTCATGCGTTCATACTTTATTACTTTCATATTATATAATTACTATCCGTTCTATCACATATATTATTAGGGTCTGATCCCTTTCTTGTCTATCTCAGATATTATTAGGGTCTGATCCCTTTTTCCTTCTCTATCTCAGATATTATTAGGGTCGGATCCCTTTCTTGTATATCTCATATATTATTAGGGTCTGATCCATTTTTCCTTCTCTATCTCAGATATTATTAGGGTCTGATCCCTTTCTTCTCCATCTCAGATATTATTAGAGTCTGATCCCTTTCTTCTCTATCTCAGATATTATTAGGGTCTAATCCCTTACTTCTTCATCTTCGTACATACTGTCTTTACATACCCGTAACATACATATGCTTTCTTTTAGCATTTATTCATACTCATATGTTGTACATATATCTATCATACACATTCAGTTATCTTATACATACCTCCCTTGTCAGCACGTTCAATATATGAAGATCGTTCACGTCCCTACAAGATTTCATTCACATTTAAGATATACATGAATAACATACAAATCATACATGGCATACACTTACCATTTAAGGTTTGTGTATTAACTATCACATCGAGTATGCATACAGCCCCGAAAACATAACAAGGAAATGGGGGCTAGAAACTCACCTGGATCCTGTTTCGCTCTCCGTTAATCGTTATCCCTTTCTTTAATTGTGCACGGCTAACTGTTATATATATATATGTTAATTAACTGTATAATTAACTTAAGTTGGTATTTTAGTTAACCAACGTTCTTGCTAAGTTAAGCTCGTTTTTTCAACTTATACTAATGGGCTAGCTTGTTTCAAATGGGCTTAGTTAAATCAGGCCTATCTATTTTAATAGTATCCGGGCCCAACTGAGACCAGGTTCAATGCCTAGAACTTGATTGATCAGCCGAAAACTCTTGGCAGAGAACCCAGCAGACAGCTCGTGACCGAGAACTCAAGGATCGAGAACCCTTGTCACCAAGAACTCAATGGAGGGACCGAGAACTCTTGGTGACCGAGAACTCATGCCACCGAGGACTCGTGTTGACCTAGAACTCATGATGACCTGGAACTCGTTTTGACCGAGAACCCGTGCCTAATGCTTTCAGTTCATATTTTCCTATCTTTTATTCTTTTCTAGGCTCAGGTAATGGTTTACGGTCCATATCACAACTTTTAACCACCTTTTTCTAGTCTCCCAAACCGTTTTACACCCCATATCATTACATCATCAAGATCTAACCCATTTTAGGCATAAAGCTTAAACCTTTATTAATCGTAAACCCGTTTTTAGCTAAGTCTTTAACTAATAAGTTGATTTAGTCCATTTTAATCATCAAGTTCACATTTTTATTGCATAAGAATGACCGATCTTCCTTCGTATCAATCCTGAGGGAAAACGGACTATAAGAGTGTTATCTTTATGATAAAACATACCTTTATGATTCACTCCAAGCTACGGTTAGCTTTAATACATGATCTTGGACTCGTTTACTGGCTTGTATGATTGAAGATCTAATATTACTCTGCTTAAATTTTGGGTTCGGATCTTGGCCGCAAGGGTTAGAGGGTGTTTTGACTTAAGTTTGTGTTTTATGGTGTAGGCTATTGATATAGTCTAAAAATAACACATTATTATATAAATATTCCCCACACTTTGAGTAAATTTTGAGCTAGTTTTGGTTAAATATTACTCATGTTGCTTATATGTGGGTTTTAATGGTTTCGAAGAGATAACGATCTAAAATGAATTATATTTACTAATTAATTTGAGACCAATGATCGAATACTCGAACATAACTTATTTATTGTTATTATTATCATTATAGTTCGTTCAAAATTATCATGTAATCCATTTTATATATTACAGAAAAGAGCAAATAGTTTGAATATGAGCATTAAATCTTAAAATGCAATTTGTTTTTGTTTCGGACTCGAGAACGTGACATTGAGTAAAGCATGAAGCAAATTATAATTATTAGACTCATATGGCCCACTAAATAAGTATAAAGCCCATTTGAAGATGGTGGATTTTTGACTGGACGCGCACAAGAAGGATTAGAGGGTTTGTGGAGGTATAAATTAACATATATAACTTTGAGGTGAACATGAAGGGAGCCGCCCACTATTGGGGTTGGCGGCGCTGTGGGGACAAAACAGAAAGAAGAAAAATAAAATTGAAGCTAGTAGGCAAGCACCCTGGTGAATAAAGTCCACGACAATTCGAATTTAAAGAATCAAGTAGGCAACCAGGCTGGTCTATTAATTTAAGCAAGAAGGCATACAGCTCAATTAATTTAAGCTCACAGGCTAGTAGCTCAATCATATTTATTTCTTTTTACGATAAACTGCAATATATATTTTGTCTTTGTTTCATTCGTAATTATGATTGGCTAAACTTTTATACTCTCTGGGTTTTGATGATTACCTTTTAGACTTGTTTTATTTATGGTTTTGGATTATTACTGATCGGTTCATGTTTTAGTAAAGTTTTTATATTATTTGGTTGTGATGCATATGCGTATTTGGTATTAATTTATTATCAATTTATTGTTTCATATGCGTCTTTGTGAATGTTTTTCATGTATGGGTGCATATTATGTTGTTTACTGTGTGTTTACAACTAGTTTATGGTTTATTGTTAACGTATTCCATAGGAACATCAATTGAGAGTTTAGAGATACCTTATATTCTACCACTTGAGAGACCGGGAGGTAATTAAATGTCGTATGTTTTGTTTTTTTGCGGGTTTGGGTAGTGATTGCACGGGAGTGAGTTACCCTAGATTCCCTTAGATGCTTACAGATCCGAGTAATAACCGAATTTAATAAGAATACCCCTTTACGCCTTAGGGTGTTTTGTGATTAGAGAGACCGGGAGGTAATTTAGTCTTTGGGTACCTTAGCATAGTTAGGTAAGGTGAGACCGGGAGGTGATCCGAACTATTAAACCGTTGAGCTTTACATGATATTAAGGGTTCTTAGGTATTGTTGGTGAGACCGGGAGGTGATCTAGCTTACTTTAGTTATTCCTTAAATTTCATATTTGTAGAATACGGTACCAATCATAAATCCAATTCCGAGAGTTACGAGTTGACTAGTAGGATTCCTTGCCTAGGTAGTTATTTTTCTTATTTGAGTTCCAGTCCGATTTGTCCGTGTCGAGTCTCTGTGTCAGTTTTTAGTTTAAGTATTATTTAATTTATAGGTAATAAAAATCTATTTATTTAAGTTATTAGTCAAAGTCTAGTTTAGGTGTCGCTAGTGTCCTGTGGGTTCGATATCCAGACTTTATTAGGCTTTACTATAGTCGATAGGTACACTTTCCTGTCTAGTGATCTAGCATTAGGAGAGTCTAGATTTATAAATTTAAAACTAGAGTGTCTAAGTTAGGTTAGGTTTTTTAATAGACCGTTTTGCACATCAGCTATGGTGTAGAATGGATGGAAATAGTAAGGATTAGGGTTTAAGGGGTATTTATACTCCCTTAAGCCCATGGACCTAAAGCCCATCTTTCCTTTTTGGTCCATTTCCATCTAATTAGCCTTCCTTTCTTTCCATCTTTATTATTTTATTATTTCTTTACTAACTCAAGTAAACCTTTCCATCATAACAAATAAATATATAAAATATTACTATTTGAAATTTGGGGTGTTACAAGTCTCCCCCCCCCCCCCCTTAACGAGGTTTCGTCCTCGAAACCTAACTCTTACTTAAACAATGCTGGGTAAAACTTGCGCATTTCTTCTTGAACTTCCCAAGTAGCATCTGATCCTTTGCGATGATTCCATATCACTTTCACTAAGGGTATAACCTTGTGACAAAGTTGCTTCTCCTTGCGGTCAACTATCTCTAGGGGTTGCTCAATGTAGTTCAATCGTTCATAATATCCATCAATGGCACATGAGACGTGTCATCGGCTAGACATTTTCTCAGATGAGGAACATGGAAGGTTGCATGAATTCCCTCTAACTCCTCAGGTAAATCTAGCTTGTAAGCCACTTCACCCACACGATCCATAATCCTAAACGGTTTAATGTACCTCGGACTCAACTTCCTTCTCTTCTTAAGACGAATCCTTGAGCATCACATTGTTACCAACGTTAAAATCGATTGGTCGTCGCCGCTTATCAGCATATGATTTCTGACGGTCTTGAGCAACCTTCATTCTTGCCTTGATCTGATAAAACCTTGTAGAGGTTTCTTGTACAACTTCTAGACTTCCAATACAAGAGTTCTACATCGTCTTCCATACAACATTTCGAATGGTAGCATACCAATACTTGAATGGTAGCTGTTGTTATTGGAGAACTCTGCCAGATGCAGATGATCATCCTAACTTCCTCCAAATTCTAAAACACAAGCACGTAGCATATCCTCAAAGGTTTGGATAGTCCTTTCAGACTGCCCATCTGTTTGAAGATGATATGTCGTACTGATGTTCAATCTTGTTCCCATAGCTTCATGAAACTTATTCCAAAACCTCGAAGTAAAACGAGTATCTCTATCAGACACAATCGACAGTGGCACTCCAAGCTTAGTCACAACCTCTTTTATGTACAAACTTGCTAACGTCTTTGACGAGATAGCCTCTCGTATAGGCAGAAAGTGAGCACTTTTTGTTAATTGGTCCACTATCACCCAGATGGTATCATGATGCTTAGCTGTACGAGGTAGCTTAGTTATGATATCCATGGTGATGTGTTCCCATTTCCATTATGGTATCTCCAGAGGCTGCATCTTCCCATAAGGCTTCTGATGCTTTGCTTTAACTTGTAAACAAGTTGGGCACTTACTGACATAATCTACCACATCATTCTTCAATCTTGGCCACCAATAGTCTCTTTTCAAATCCTGATACATCTTGATGGATCCTATATGAATCGAGTATCTCGACTTGTTTGCTTCATCTAATATTCGACCTTTAAGATCCCCATGGCGTGGAATCCCAATATTGTCAAACCTAATCTTAACACCATGAATGTTTTCCATTAGTTCGTCTTGTTGCCCAACAATTCTTTTCTTCTTCATTAGCTTATTATCTGCAAGCACCTCAGACTGTGCATTTATGATTTCTTCAAAAAGATCTGAGCTAACAATCAACTTATACGACTTTACTATTGCAATGACTTCCTCATTCTTACGACTTAGCGCGTCAGTGAACACATTAGCCTTCCATGGTAGTACTTGATATCGCAGTAGTAGTTCTTTATCAACTCTAACCATCTCCTTTGGCTCATATTCAATTCTTTATGCTCGAAGAAGTACTTTAAACTCTTATGATCTGTGTAAATAGTACACTTAGTACCATACAGGTAATGTCTCCATATCTTGAGAGCATGCACTACTGCTGCTAGCTCTAAATCATGCGTCGGATAAGTACTCTCATGGACTTTCAACTTTCTAAATGCATAAGCTGTCACTTTTCCTCGTTGCATCAACACGCAACCTAACCCACTATGCGAAGTATCGGTACAAACAACCAGATCCTCGTCACCATCGGGTAAAGCAAGGATTGGAGCTTGCGTGAGTCTTCTCTTTAATTCCTCAAAAGCATCTTCTCGAACTTTCCCCAACTGAATACTATCGACTTTCGGGTCATACCGGTCAACGGTGCGGCTATCTAGGTGAAACCTTCGATGAATCTCCTATTGTAGCCAGCTAACCCTAGGAAGCTTCGTATATCAGTCAGATTTCGTGCAGTCTTCCAATTCGTTATCGCCTCAATCTTAGCTGGGTCCATGGTAATCTCTTCAGGATTTATCACGTGACCTAGGAATTGCACTTCTCGTAACCAGAATGCGCACTTCGAAACTTAGCGTATAACTTTTCTTTCTTTAGAGTCTCCAATACCTCTCTCAGATTTTCTGCATGATCAGACTCATTCTTTGAATAGATCAATATATCAACAATGAAGACGATGACAGACTTATCCAACATCGGCCGACACACCCTATTCATCATGTCTATAAATCCTGCGGGAGCATTCGTTAGACAAAATGACATCACGAGGAACTCGTAGTGTCCATACCTCGTCCGTAACGCTGTTTTAGGGATGTCTGCCTCTTTCACTTTCATCTGATGATAGCCTGATCTGAGATCTATTCGTGAGAACCAACTTGAACCTTGCAGTTGGTCAAACAGATCATCAATCCATGGCAGAGGATATCTATTCTTTACCATAAGCTTGTTCAACTCGCGATAATCTATGCACATTATCATACTTCCATCCTTCTTCTTCACGAATAACACTGATGCGCCCTATGGGGAAACACTTGGCCTTATAAAACCTTTGGCAAGGAGTTCTTGTAGTTGGGACATCAATTATTTCATCTCGGACGACGCTAGATGGTAAGGCGCTTTCGCGACGGGCTGGGCTCCTGGTGCTAAATCTATCTGGAATTATATCTCTCGCTCCGGTGGCAACCCCGGAAGATCCTCAGTGAATACTTCTGGGTAGTCGGGCACTATAGGAACACCTTTCATTTCTTTTGTCTCGGGCATAGCGTTGACAACATATGCCAGGTAGGCACCGCACCCTCACCTTAACAAACCCTCGGCTTTTAACCTTATCACCATAAACCTTGTCTCGGCCGTAGCGTTGACACATTAAGCCCAGAACTTTCCTTATCACAATAAACCGTCACCACACTACCATCCTAGGACTTTAACCTCATTATGTTACTCATACACACTATCTGAGTTTCATACTCAGACAACCAATCTGTCCCCAAAACAACGTCGAACCCTCCTAAGGTCATAACGTACAAGGTAACAGGGAACTCATGTCCCTCTAACTCTATCTTACAGTCCTTAACCTTTTTCATTATTTTAACCGAAGTGTCACTAGCAATTTATCCTATAAAAGTTTCAGACACTCGACAACATTTCATTTTAGCTAATTTACTAAATGGAGTGGCTACAAAACTTTTGTTCACACCTGAATCAAATAATACTGAAGCGGAAATAACGTTTACTATAAACGTACCTGTGACAATGATGTAGATGTCGTGCTCTAATAAAAAACAAGTATTTATGATGCTTAAATACCTATAACTAGTACGGGTAAGTAAGTTCGTCTCCACAGGGAATCAGTGGAAAGTGTAAGTAAAGTTCATGATAATTAATTAATTAACTAAGTGGAAAAATGATGTCAGTCGTTTTATAAAAGATGATTTAATAAAAACACACGGCTACTTGGAAAAGTTTGTAAACAATAATGAGAAAATAACCAAACTCCAGGGTTCGGGTTTTGCAACAAGTTAAGGAATTGATAAACTTCTTTGGACGGTTTCTTTTTAAAAATATGTAAATCATTAGACTTAACTATTGGCCATGTTGATCGTCAGAACTGAATCCGAACAATTGACACGGCTTAATGAAAATCTAATTGATAATCGATTTTACTTATTGAAACACAAAATCAATAATATGGTTAATGATAAACGGGTCAATGATGAAAGAACTTAATCCTAATTGTTGATGACCACAAATCAATAACTAACAAAAGATTAAGCAATCAATATATAAAAACCGTTTAAGCACAAAAGCAAACACAAAGAATTGATCAACCGAATGATTAACCAAATCCAAATCCAAAGTTAAAGTTTAGAATATCAAAACCTAATCATGCAACTCAAACCTACACCCGGAGATGGTTATGAAGCCTTTAGCCTTGCATCTTGATCTTCATGCTCTTGATGGTTGTGTGGAGGAATGATTTCATGGATCAATTGGATGATTCAAGTGTGTTATGATGGTGGAATATGGCCTCCAAGAAGTCCCTCTACTGATAATTATTGAATGATATCGATATTAGGGTTTTTGGGCCTTAAATATGGAAGAAAAATCACCAAAATCTCTTTTTTCGTCAGACTAGACCGTAAGCTACGGTCTGGCCACCGTAAGCTACAGTCAGACCGTAAGCTATGGTTTGGTCAATCTGCTTTACGCTCTGCTAGGCCAAAACACTGTTTCCTTCATAGAATCTTCGTTTCAACTCCGTTTTCCTCCCCGTTTGCAGCCATGTCTTTGTATTTCAATTCTCTATCATCTCATGGATCATCACTTTCATTCCACTCCATCATGAATGCTCCAAATTAGCTTCATTAAGCTCCGTTAAGCTCCGCACACCTGTAAACATAAAACCTATTAAAGTATTTGTATTCGATACATATAAACAAGTAAAACACACAATATAAAACACTTAAGGCGTGTACTTTTATCCACACATCACATCCCCACACTTATCATTGGCTTGCCCTTAAGAAAACTCTCATGCAACACATACACCTCGATCGACGATTCATCAATTATCAGTATTAATACTAGTGAGGTATAAGGTCATACCCAATTCCCAAGAACTGACACTGTCAAGGTTGATAACCCACCAAATAACTTAATGATACATTTTATAACTATGAAACCGCCCAAACGAGTGTACTTTGTTTCCGGTTAATGCACACATGTTCATACCCCTCATAATATAACATCTCTCCTCTCGGTTTAATATCTGGACCAGCAAAAAATGTGCCAGTATCTCTCTACCCTTAATACCAAGTATGAACACAATGTAATAAGCTTGGTAGCAAGTCATATCTCCACCCATTACCCACCGGTTGCATAAAGAAAAGAACTAAGGGTTTTGTTGTGGCTTAGGTTAGGGTGCGGAAGTGGATTTATTTAGTGACGGTGGATGAAACCCAATTTATTGACACCAACAAACAAACAAACAAAACAAACTCACTAACTATTATTTACAACCAATAACGACTTTAAACAAGAACTCTTTTTGAGTTTTTCTTTGATTTTTCTTTTTTTTCATTTTTTTTCTTTTTTTTCATTTTTTTTAACTGACAAATACTAACATCATTATACACAAACAACTGACCAAAAACATACGTACATTGTGTACTATGATCAACAAACAACTTAAATACAACTCTTAACATACCAAGTTTCATCCACAGAGTTAAAACAAAAGGCAAAGGCTAACACGGCTTGTAATGTGGGTTTAAGCAAACGAAAGGGAAAAGGCACAAACTTGGCTCCTAAGGGATAATATAGGGTAGGGAGTATTATTTTATTTTTATATGTAAGGCCAATATAAAGTAGGTTTTATATAGTCCTATTTCTCCATACAGGTGGTAGTATTAAGATCTCGAAATGCATGAGACAACCAAGTTCTAGATATCATGGACATACCGGTTACTCACGATAATGGCACTCAAATGACATGTGTATATACTATATATTATATGGGTATTATATATAAGGCAAATCTTACACACTTACCGGAGGAATTAGGCTGCCGACATGAAACATGTGTACCTGTCCCCATGACTCGTTATCCCCATCTAAACGGTTCATTTTAATTGTACAGTTTTTGAAAAACATTTGCATGGGAAGACTTTCGAGAAGCTTAAAAATTGACCGTGACCAAAGACCTCTGCTTGGCATTAATACTAACAATTAACAAATTACAATTTCGGCTTTTGCCCACAATCAAGCTACTCTTAAGGCTAAAAATTTTTAATTTCTCCATATTTTTCCATCCCCACACTTGAGATTTACATTGCCCTCAATGTAACTCAGATTTTCAAAAACAGATGCAAACACGGGATATTCATACCAATTGCAATTCAAATGACAACCAATTACCCATCTCTAAATTTAAATAAAGTTACATACCATTAAACGAAACACATAAAGTTTTTAAACATAAACATAGACACTAACATCAACCACATGACCCAAAAGTTCATCACGCCACCCGACCACCCATAAATACAAATATTAAACAGTCAACAGCAAATAAAAGATAGGGGGAGACACATGGACCTGATTCAAATCTCTTATGTCAAACGGGTCTTGCTGATGAGTACTTTTGCAACCTTGACCCACACTTCTTGAATATGATATGCCAATATCTACTTCATCGAATGTTGACACAACCAACATGAGCTTCCCCACACTTAGGGTTCACTATGACCATAAAACACAAACAAAAAGTAACACGCAAAAAGAAAACCAAAAATAAAGAAAACAAAACAAAACAAAAAGGTCGGGTTGCCTCCCGGTCAGCGCTAAGTTTTTGTTAAGGTCTTTAGCCAGACCGTTACCTTATTTTGCGGTTACGGTGGTCGCATGGAACATTTACCTACTAAGTTTCCTATAAAAGCACGGTAGTTGACACGCCTCGGTTCTATTTCATTCTTCATGTTCAGCATGTCCGATAAACCAAAGCGGGTCGATGTAAATGCATATTTACCTTCAGAATTTCCAGCATATGCTCTATAGTGACGTCGAGCCCACACACTCTTTCTTATCTTCGAAACATCAAATATTGAACGGGGCCGATCTGAGCATTTTCCAACTGAGTTTCCCGTGTATGCTCGGTAGTTGAGGTGTTGGGCCCATACCTTATTCCTCATTGTTGACATGTCTATAGAGCCTACATGACCCCACTTTTTACCATTCTTCCCACTATTCTTCACATTCACCTTCTCTTTATTCGAGTTCAAATCATCATCCCCTACTTTATCAATATGAATAATGTGTAATAGAGGATTATCGGGACGATTTGAAACTATCTTAGTCTCTGTTATTTCTACTGATATCTCATCATCCGGGTCTAGGCATTCAGTTCTATGCTCCAACAAGTCTGGATCATGTCCTTCAACTTCATAATCAGCAACTATAACCGTTGCATTCGATGGCTCTTCAGTAACTGGAGGAATTGGTGTAGTATTAGTCTCCACAACCACAACCTCAACTTCATTCTCTGATTGATCAAGATCCTCTTCTATCACTTCCTCATCAACCATGGCACCACTAGCCAACTTTTCTTGTTCTCGTTCAATTTGAGCCACCTCTTCTAATAGTCGACTCACCAGTTTATCTTGGGCAGCATTAGATGTTTCTTGAAGATCTAACCTTTGATTTAAAGCCTTATTTTGAGTCTCTTGATTTTTATTCTGAATCTTTTGATCTATCTTCATTGGCTTTAAGAAATCCATAACGTCTTTCCAAGACACTTCTTTGTGATCAGAGGAATCTTCTTGATCTTGCTGATAAATCCTTTGATAGGTACCACCATGATTATAATTTTGAAGGACTTCCTCGTATATTGGTTGAGGATGTTAATGGTAGTAGTAGTCATCCTCCTCTTGATAACTTACAAAAGTTGGCGTATCGGATCCTTCACTATCATACTCCGAATCATCCACAAACTAGTAACAATTAATTCTCTTCTCATATTGAGAACGCATGTTGCGACCCTGCTTGTTGAAGCTCCTTTGGTTATCTGACTCGTAGGAGCCTTGAGATTTTGGTGAAGGTGGGCCATGATATGTATGTGTACGGTAGGAGTCATCGTGCTCCACGACCTTGTATCCTTCATGTGGGTCACAGACCCAACTCCACGTCATCTTTAGTTACATGCACACATGAGACACACAAATACCAAACGTAAAACTAACAAAAATAAAATAAAACTATAAGTAAACAAAACACTAAACTAGCACTTTGCGCGTTGATTCCCCGGAAACGGCGCCATTTTGATGTAGATGCCGTGCTCTAATAAAAAACAAGTACTTATGATGCTTAAATACCTATAACTAGTACGGGTAAGTAAGGTCGTCTCCACAGGGAATCAGTGGAAAGTGTAAGTAAAGTTCATGATAATTAATTAATTAACTAAGTGGAAAAACGATGTCAAGCGGTTTATAAAAGATGATTTAATAAAAACACACGATTACTTGGAAAAGTTTGTAAACAATAATGAAAAAATAACCAAACTCCAGGGTTCGGGTTTTGCAACAAGTTAAGGAATTGATAAACTTCTTTGGACGGTTTCTTGTTAAAAATATGTAAATCAAAAGACTTAACTATTGGCTATGTTGATCATCACAACTGAATCCGAACAATTGACACGGCTTAATGAAAATCTAATTGATAATCGATTTTACTTATTGAAACACAAAATCAATAATATGGTTAATGATAAACGGGTCAATGACGAAAGAACTTAATCCTAATTGTTGATGACCACAAATCAATAACTGACAAGATTAAGCAATCAATATATAAAAACCGTTTAAGCACAAAAGCAAACACAAAGAACTGATCAACCGAATGATTAACCAAATCCAAATCCAAAGTTAAAGTTTAGAATATCAAAACCTAATCATGCAACTCAACCCTACACCCGGAGATGGTTATGAAGCCTTTAGCCTTGGATCTTGATCTTCATGCTCTTGATGGTTGTGTGGAGGAATGATTTCATGGATCAATTGGATGATTCAAGTGTGTTATGATGGTGGAATATGGCCTCCAAGAAGTCCCTCGACTGATAATTATTGAATAATATCGATATTAGGGTTTTTGGGCCTTAAATATGGAAGAAAAAATCTCTTTTTTTTCATCAGACCAGACCGTAAGTTACGGTCTGGCCACCGTAAGCTACAGTCAGACCGTAAGCTACGGTTTGGTCAATCTGCTTTACGGTCTGCTAGGCCAAAACACTGTTTCCTTCATAGAATCTTCGTTTCAACTCCGTTTTCCTCCCCGTTTGCGGCCACGTCTTCGTATTTCAATTATCTATCATCTCATAGATCATAACTTTCATTTCCACTCCATCATGAATGCTCCAAATTAGCTTCTTTAAGCTCCATTAAGCTCCGTTAAGCTCCGAACAACTGTAAACATAAAACCTATCAAAGTATTTGTGTTCGATACATATAAACAAGTATAACACACAATATAAAACACTTATGGCGTGTACTTTTACCCGCATATCAGACAACATCCGGAATCTGCTTGGCTTGATCCTGGGTTAACATGTAAGCTCTGGTCCTTGGCCTAGTTTGATCAGCATCATTCTTTCCACTCCCTCCGGTCCCACCATTGGTGCATTCCTTAGCAAAATGGCCCGGCTTAACGCACTTGTAACATACGGGTTTTGCAGTACAATTGAGAGCATAATGTCTCGCTTTTATGCACTTATAACAGGCATTCGACCCAAGCCTGCATTCTCTACCATGAGCCTTACCACACTTATGACAAACATCAGATCCTTTACCCCACTTGCACTCACCACCGTGCATCTTCCCGCAAGTCTTACACGACCTCTTTTCCCAAACTCTCGGCTGCTTGTCCTTAGGGTCCCACATTTGAGTACCGTGTCATTTAGCAGGAGCGACCCATTTCTTATCATTCTTCTCTTCCGCCACCACATCATCTGCCGACAAGTCGTCATAAACCATTTCTGCGAGTCCTACAACAGAATCAAAGGTACCAGGTCTACTAGCCTTGACCAAGACGCGAACATTCTGCGACAGTCCCCTATTGTAACACTTGATCTGCTTGGCCTGGGTGTTCACCATGTCTTGCCCCAACCTTGACATGCGGTTTAATTCAGTGGTGTATTCGCGGTGTGTCATCTTACCCGCCTACAGACTCAAGAACTTCATTTCAACCCTTCAACCTCTGCATCCACACAAAACCTCTTCATAACCAATTCCCTCATATCACCCCACCTCATATTTTTTATCTCTTCCTGGGTCTTCTTCTGTTCCACCGACTCCCACCAGTACATAGCTTCATCACCAAATGATTGGGTGGCATAACCCACGGCTTGTTCGGGATGGAACTCGCTAATGCGGATAAGCTTGTCCATAGTGGTTATCCATTATAGAGTAGTGATTGAGTCTCTCAAACCGGTTAGCTTCGGCGGGTCACAACCTTTGAAGGACTTATAGTTGCACCCACCTCGGCCTCTTTTCCTTATCATTAACCTTCACAGACTTAACCACACTTGATACTTCCTTCTCTCTCTCTCATCATCCTTCTTACTCTTCTCCCCATACTTCTCAGCTCTTCCCTGGCTTCTAGAAGACCCTTCAGGAGTCACGTTCTTCACAACAGCGGCTACAGCTTGAACAATGGGTTCTTGGACTGCAGGGTCAAGTTGATACCCTTCGTTGTTGCTCGGGTTTTGTCCAGCTGCGCTTCCTTCGTCTCCCGTGTTGGAAGCTATTTCTACCGAAGGTTGTCGGACAATACGTGGCCTGCCACGACATCCAGTGCGACCTCCTGTTCCAACAACTGCCCTAGCTCCAGCCATCGTATTCTGGAATGGAAAACACAAACGTCATCACTCAAGAAACTATTTAGTACAAGGATAGTAAGGCTAACAGGTAATAACAGTGTCCAGCTGTGATTAGCTGATCACGTTACTTTCCGTATCCTATACACTTCCCCTTATGAGTCTATTTGTGCTAGGTTCCACTTTCAAATAGTTAATTAATCACGCAATCAATTAATCCTATCCCTAACATCCACACCTCCTTTCTAATATTAACATTCATTATTTAATCATACACTTTACCTTTACTGAGCGTGCTTGAGTGACACATGGCTATGTTGAACTGACATCTTCTTTCTTTTCTTAATTAAGTCTCATTCTCTGTTAGAGTCTAAGCATGTAAGATGCTTAAATCTCTCGAAATTTGCTCTGATACCAACTTGTAAGGCCCCGTTACCGGTGCCTCACTTTGGACGTTGGATTTACTCATAAACACAGTTCTAAATATCAAAGTTAATTAAAACTTTACGCGTGATATAAAACTTTCATAACATGTCTTAGAACACTCTTGCCTTTTAAAATTAAATCATTAAATATAAAACATCATACGTCTTCAGATGCCAGACTCTTATTCTTCTGCCATGTGACCCCGCTCAAGCCAGCTGCCTTATCCGACTCACCTGTGTGCATACTAAAAGTCAGCTATGCTAAGTGAGTTCTAGTTAATCACACATCATATAATATATACACTTACCTTCAACTATGCATCCGAAGATAAATAGTAATTACTTTACTAATTTAATTTTATCACATAATTTCATTCATGCGTTCATATTTTATTACTTTCATACTATATAATTACTATCCGTTCTATCTCAGATATTATTAGGGTCTGATCCCTCTTTCCTTGTCTATCTCAGATATTATTAGGGTCCGATTCCTTACCTGTCTATCTCAGATATTATTAGGGTCTGATCCCTTTTTCCTTGTCTATCTCTGATATTATTAGGGTCTGATCCCTTTCTTGTCTATCTCATATATTGTTAGGGCCTGATCCTTGTTTCCTTCTCTATCTCGGATATTATTAGGGTATGATCCCTTTTTTCTTCATCTAAGATATTATTAGGGTTTGATCACTTTCTTCTCTATCTCAGATATTATTAGGGTATGATCCCTTACTTCTTCATCTTTGTACATACTTTCTTTACATACGCGTAACATACATATACTTTATTCAATCATTTGTTCATACTCATATGTTGTACATATATCTATCATACACATTCAGCTATCTTGTACATACCTCCCTTGTCAGCACGTGCAATATCCGAAGATCGTTCACGTGCCGACAAGCTTTCATTCACATTTAAGATATACATAAATAACATACAAATCATACATGGCATACACTTACCATTTAAGGTAAGTGTATTAACTATCACATCGAGTATGCACACAACCCCGAAAACATAACAAGGAAATGGGGCTAGAAACTCACCTGGATCCTGTTTCCCTCTCCGTTAATCGTAATCCCCTTCTTTAATTGTGCACGGCTAACAATTAGATATATATGTGTGTGTGTGTGTGTGTGTGTGTGTGTGTGTGTGTGTGTGTTAATTTACCGTATAATTAATTTAAGTTGGTATTTTAGTTAACCAACATTCTTGCTAAGTTAAGCTCGTTTGTTCAACTTATACTAATGGGCTAGCTTGTTTCAAACGGGCTTAATTAAATCAGGCCCATCTATTTTAATAGTATTCGGGCCCAGCTGAGACCAGGTCCAATGCCTAGAACCTGATTGATTAGCTGAGAACTCTTGGCAAAGAACCCAGCAGAGAGCTCGTGACCGAGAGCTCAAGGATTGAGAACCCTTGTCATCGAGAACTCAATGGAGTGACCGAGAACTCTTGGTGACCGAGAACTCATGCCACCGAGGAATCGTGTTGACCGAGAACTCATGCGGACCTGGAACTTGTTTTAACCGAGAACCCGTGTCTGGTGCTTTCAGTTCATATTTTCCTATCTTTTATTCTTTTCTAGGCTCAGGTAACGGTTTACGGTCCATATCACAACTTTTAACCACCATTTTCCAGTCTCCCGAACTGTTTTACACCCCATATCATAACATCATCAAGATCTAACCCATTTTAGGCATAAAGCTTAAACCTTTATCAATCGTAAGCCCGTTTTTAGCTAAGTCTTTAACTAATAAGTTGATTTAGTCCATTTTAATCATCAAGTTCACATTTTTATTGCATAAGGATGACCGATCTTCCTTCGCGTCAATCCTTAGGGCAAACGGACTAAAAAATGTAATCTTTAAGATAAAATGTACATTTATGATTCACTTCGAGCTATGGTTAGCTTTAATATGTGATATTGGACTCGTTTACTTGCTTGTATGATTGAAGATCTAATATTACTATGCTTAAGTTTTGGGTTCGGATCTTGGCCGCAAGGGTTAGAGGGTGTTTTGGCTTAGGTGTGTGTTTTATGGTGTAGGCTATGGTGTAGAATGAATGGAGATGGAAATGAAAATGATTAGGGTTTAAGGGGTATTTATACTCCCTTAAACCCATGGACATAGAGCACATCTTTTCTTTTTGGTCTATAATTAATTTCATCTAATTAGTCTTCTTATCTTTCCATATTTATTATTTTATTATTTCTTTACTAACTCAAGTAAACCTTTCCATCATAACAAATAACAAATTATAAGCGATTTATGTGCCCCGTGGTTGCCGACTGCTTTCCTGCAGTCCATGGCGGCAACGGAAGACGTCGACTGTAAGTCAGTGACGTTGTTGTGTGCATAATGGGTTTGTATTGATAGGTTTAGTGGGTTGTACCCACTGTTGGGTTTAAAATCCTGTTGCCAATGGCTTTCAGGCCGTCTATGGCGGCTGCTTTCGTTGACTTTTGAGTCAGTTTGATGATAGAGGCTATGATGATTATATATTCGAGCCTATTTGTGATTCTATTTTTACGACGACTTTTGATTGTTAGTTGACTTTTCTTCTGTTTGATTTCTATGATGTTGTGCTATTAACCGTTAGTAATCCAAAAAGACAATCTTATTGAATACATAGGTTTTTGTAGGCTTTGTGGGATCAGTTCTTGCAAAAGAAGGTTGCATGCCCCAATGTTCATGATTTGTTTTTTGGTACTTCAAAGGTATATTGTTCTTTTTTTAGCTAATAATTTGTAACCTCTTCATGTAAGTCATTCTGTTGTTGGGCGAAATAAGGGTTTTTACCGTCTCTTTGTTTAGGCACTTTTAAGTTATTCAAACATGATGAGAAATCCACTTCATCCAAAATCACTCAAGACCTCAATATTGACGTAGGCTTGAAAGTATATTTTGGACAACTGTATGATATGGTAGATTTTCATGTACCATATTCACATTTTTTCTACTTTACACGTGTATTCACACATTAGCGTATTGTTGTCTTATTTGCTCTATGCTGATCAGGCTGCTACCTCGATTGATGACGAAACCAATGAAAATAAAAACAAACAACCAAATCAATACCGAGGAATGTCCATTTTTAAGGGGCTGCATGCTCAAATATTGAAGACGGTTTTAAGCTCGGTTTTGCTTCTAATGAGATAATTGAAAAAAATAACGGCCAAAACATGGTAACTCATACTTGAGATTAAAGAGGCACACATAGTTGACTTTGGTTAGTCAAACTGATTTAGTTCACCCACTATAACTTTTGAGTATATCAGCATTATCTAGACGTTTATTTGTGGTTACTGTTTTGGACAAAAATCTGCTAAGGATAATGTATCCAAATCTGTAATTGTGAGGTTTAGTGCTACGATAATAATAACAATTATATGAACGAAATAAGTATGAACACCGTGATTTGTTGCGAGGAAATACCTCTTGATCTTGATTATATCAAAGGAAAAAAACCCCGAGTGATGACAAATCGTCTATCACCACTTTATTAATGTAAAAATTGGGTTACAAATGGTTGGGAGCTATGATTAGTGAATACAAAGATTCTAAGTGTATGTTGACTGCTAGGGTTTATGAATAAATCGTATGCTATCAGCTATGATGTTGTCATGTGTCCCTAACTGATCAATAGCTTCATTAAATAGAAAATAAAAGCTAACAAGAAGTCCTAAAAATATGTCACTCTTCCACTAGCTTAGTCTTCACTTTTGACCACGTGCTGAAGGTGCCTTGTAGCGAAATCTTAGGTTAGACCACGTTTCCAGCCGTTATACCTATCAAATATTAACCTACATATGAGAAACAATCGTTAGTAATACTAGTAGCTGAGGATTCTTGATCCTGACAGGATTTGGCTAAGGATGATTGATCCAAGAACATATGTCAGGATAACGTATCCACAGTGTTAAATTTCAGTGCCCTAACAATTGCCCCCAAAATGGCGGTTGTGATAAGATCACAGCTATCATTTTGCCTTTGAATGCAAACTTCCTACAAAAACATATGAGATTTGACAAGCTAGATATAATTATCATATATCTATAGAGTTTGCTTGGGAACTTCCCTTCTGGCAATAAATCCAACTTCTCTTATTTTCCCTGAAAATCATGAACAACTAGTAACACCTGCTTAACCCGGGTGGATGGTCCATATTTCGTATGGTGAAATCCGGGTAAAGGGTTTTGGGTAAGTCCAAGTGACTTATGATATAATAATAACTTAACTTTTGTCTATTGGCGTGTTATTTATTATTCTGTAAGTATGTTTGACATAGCTTTAGTCTTGTTGAAAGTTTTAAGGAACAATCTTGAATAAAAAATTTTAGGACAGAATATCCTTGCAAAAAATAATTATAAAAACTTTTAGGATATAAGATCCTTGTAGAAATAATTCTTAGATTTTAAATCCTTAAACAAAAAGGTTTATAAGGATCCTAGCCAAACAAATGTAAATTTACAAGTAGAAATCATACCATAAGGTCTAAGCAGACCCAAGTTACCATGAGTACTGATCCTTTCATGATCCTTGTAGAAGTAAGTTAAGGATTTTGAATCCACAAGTGTTGATCCTCGTAGTTGAACTTAGGATATCTGTTGCAAACAATCTTATAAAATCAATTGGGATTAGACCCATCAAACTGGGGACAAGCCCATAAAATAAACTGGGGTCAAGCCCGTGCAACTGGGGACAACCTGTGAACTGGGGTCAAGCCCAAAAACTGGAGACAAGCCCAAACTGGGGATAAGCCTAAAAATTGGGGACAAGCCCAAACTGGGGGCTAGCCCAATATACGGATGTTAACTGGGGACTCGCTCAAACCGGGATTTAGCCTAAACGTGAGATAACTTGAAAATGTTATAAACCGGTGGTATGGTACGTGTACCATAAATCGTATGATCCTCCATATAGCCGAAGACAACGAAATTATCAGCCACTAAGCTTGTACTGGTCCCGCTGCCCCGGACTTTTCGTTGGATAGCGTGCGCTACAGGCGAGAGTGTAGAAACTCTAATTCGTAAGAAAGGTGAAAACCTTTAAACCTTAGAAGATATGACCATCGGGGGTCATACCTTAATCGTGGGCTAGGCCAAGGGAAATAGTAAAGTACCTTAAATGTAAAGGAGAGGTGGCTAACCTCTTGATCATTGAACATTTTATTGTATACTGCATTGTTACTTAAAACTTGGTAAGAATATGTTATCCTTAACTTAAGAAAAATCTTAAACAAATATGTGATCAGATAGATATTATCGATTTTAGGATCCTTGATCCTTTAAGGATATTCGATCCACAGAGGATACTTGATCCTAATTAGAAAAAGTATTTCTTGAGGTGGATAGCATTCCAAGCTCTTGGTAACCTATTGTCTTCCATAGTGAGCAAATGATATGCCCCCTTTCTTGCTTCCGACACGATCAGATAAGGACCTTCCCACTTGGGTGCTAGCTTTCCTCAAGACCAAATCTCCTTCTTTAAATCTTCTGATCCTTATACTTTTGTTGTATGCCCCAGCTACCCTTTGTTGATAAGCTTCCATTCTGATCTTGGCTAGGTCTCTGAGTTCTTCAATAGTATCCAAGTCTTCGAGAAGGATTTCTTTATTGACCATCTCTATAGGGATTACTGTTTCTGACCCAAACACCAATGAGAAAGGTGTTTGGCCTGTTGCATTCTTGGGTGTGGTCCTGTCAGCCCAAATAACATAAGGTAGCTCTTCTGCCCACTTTCCATTCTTGGATCCTAACTTTTTTTTTTCAGGTTGTTGATGATTATCTTGTTGCTTGACTCTGCTTGACCATTAGCTCGAGGATGCACTGGAGTAGAGGTAATCATCTTGATGCCCCAACTGTCACAAACATTAGTAGTTCTATTCCCGATAAACTAGGAACCATTGTCACAAATAATTTCTGAAGGAATGCCAAATATAGTAATAATATTTCTTTTAAAGAAGGATATCACCTCTTTTTCGCAGACTTGATCAAAAGCTTCTGCTTCTATCCACTTTGAAAAGTAATCAGTCATTGCAAGCATGAATACTTTTCCTCCTGGTGCCTTAGGTAGATTACCCATAATATCCATGCCTCACTTCATAAAAGGCCATGATGAGAATATAGGATACATAGGTTTTGCTGGTTGATGAAGGATGTTTGCATGTCTTTGACAAGCATCACACTTCTTTGAGTATTCCATGGCGTCTCTTTTCATTGTTGGCCAGAAGTATCCTGTTCTTAGGATCCTACAAAACAGAGCTCTACCTCCAGTGTGATTACCACAATCTCCTTCGTGAAAATCTTTGAGTACCTCTTGAATTTCAGGATCCTCGATACACCTCAAGTATGGACCTACAAGGGATTTTCTATACAGAATATCATGTAATAAAGTGTATTGTGATACCTTTAGTTTGAAGGATTTCGGATTCTCTGTGGCTGGAATTTCTCCATCTTGGATGTATTTTTGATTGGGAGGATCCAAGATCCTTGGTTATTTGAGGATGATGGATCCCAAAGTACGATTTATTTGTCATTTGTTATCTACCCAACTTCTTGTTCTTCTATTGCTGGGAGAGTATATGAATGATTGGGATCTTCAAGTCTTCTGGAATCTTCAAAGATAAGGCTAAATTTGCCAAAGCATCTGCCCCAATATTTTCTTCCCTTGGCACCTGTACTATACTAAACAATTCGAAGGATTTTGCTAATTGTTTCACAACATCTAGATATTTGATCATATTGTCACCTTTCACGGTATAAGAGCCGTTAAAGTGGTTACTTATAAATAAAGAATCTATATAAACTTGAAGATACCTGATCCTCATCTGTTTAGCAAAAAGTAAACCCGCGATAAGTGCTTCGTATTCTGCCTCATTGTTGGTGGCTTGAAATGCACATGCAATGGACTGGGGTATTATGTCCCCCTGTTGCAATTTCAGTAGTATACCCAATACTGTTCCTCTTACGTTGGATGCTTCATCTGTGAAGAGGATCCAAGGATCCTTAGTTTTTTCTAGTTGCTGGACTTCTAAATCAACTTCCTTTTGCATGTCACTGCTGAAATCAGCCACAAAGTCTGCTAGTGCTTGGGATTTGATAGCTGTTCTAGGCTCATACTAAATGTCATATGCACTCAGCTTCACAGCCAACTTGGCCATTCTTCCTGACAATTCCGGTTTTTTTAAGCACATTCTTAACAGGATACTTAGTTTTCAAAATAATAGTATGTGTTTCAAAGTAATGTCTCAATTTAGTGGAAACCATAATCAAAGCAAGGATTAATTTTTCAAGGTGAGAATACCTGACCTCTGCCTCTAAGAGGCTTTTACTTAAATAATATACCGGGTGTTGTTCACCTTCATGATCCTTAACGAGGACGACACTTACCGCATTACCAGAAACTGCTAAGTATAGATACAAGGATTCTCCATCCACAGGCTTCATCAGAGCTGGTGCTGAGGATAAGTAATCGTTCAAGGCTTTTAGGGCGAATTCATGTTTCTCTGTCCATTCGAACTTCTTGTTTTTCCTAAGGATGTCATAGAAGTCTTTGCACTTCTCCGAGGATATGGAAATGAATCTGTTGAGAGCATCTATTCTTCCCGTCATCCTCTGGACATCCTTAGCATTCACAGGGGATTTTAGATTGATGATGGCTTCTATCTGCTCGGGGCTTGCCTTTATTCCTCTTTTGGTCACCATGTATCCTAGAAACTTTCCAGCATTGACACAAAAATGGCACTTTGAAGGATTCAGCTTCATGTTGTACTGATCCAGGATGTTGAAAGCTTCTTCGAGATCTCTGAGGTGATCCTCAGCTCTCTTTGACTTCACCACCATGTCATTTATGTAGACCTCCATAGTCTTGCCTAACTGATCCTTGAACATCATGTTGACCAATCTTTGATATGTTGCCCCTGCATTTCTTAGTCCGAACTGAATAGCAATATAACAGTATATGCCGGTAGGAGTCATGAACGTTGTATCCCTCTTGATCAGATGGTTCCATCTGAATTTGTTGAAATCGAGAGGAAGCATCCATAAAGGTGAGCATCTCATGTCCTGCCGTCGCATCCACCATGGAATCTATATGTGATAATGGGAAAAGATCCTTGGGGCATGCCTTGTTTAAATCAGTAAAATCAACACACACCCTCCACTTTCCATTCTTTTTAGAAACAACAACCACATTAGGTAACCATCGAGGATACTTAACCTCTCTGATCATACCGGCCTTAAGAAGTTTTTCAACTTCTTCTTGTATGATCGCGTTCCTCTCAGGAGCGAATTTCCTTTGCTTCTGATGGACGGGTTTAACAGATAAATCAAGGCCTAACTTGTGAGTAATTACCTCCTTAGAAATACTTGTCATGTCTGAATGTTTAAAGGCAAATGTAGACTTTCTTCGTTTTAGGAAGGATATTATATCCTCCTCGATCTCACTAGGGATACTAAATCTTAGGAATACCTTCACATCTAGATCCTCGGGATCCAAGGACACTTCCTTTATGTCCTTTTCTCGAGCTTCCAGCACGTCCCTAGGATGTTGTTGTGGTTGCTATGCTATCGTCATTTTAGCAGCTGGCTTCATTGATGAAGAATAGTAGTTCTTGGCTTTGACTTGATCACCATCTATCCTTACTACTCCCCAAGGAGTTGGTAGTTTGATGCATTGATGGTAAGTTGAGGCTACTGCCTTCATCCCATGTAGCCAAGGACTGCCTAAAATAACATTGCAACAAGAAAGGTTATCTATAACACATAATTTTTGGTATGAATTTAACCCTTCGATGTATATCGGGAGTTTGATGTCCCCCAATGACTTGTTGGTTTCGCCACTAAATCCGACTAACACCGACGTCCTTGGAATGATCTCTGAATCCAGGATGTTCATCTTCTGAAGGACATCATGTTGGATGATGTTGACCGAGTTTCCACCATCGATAAGGATCCTGCGTACATAATGGTTAGCAATAAACAATGTAATAATCAAACCGTCATGATGGGGATCCTGGATGCTTGATTTATCTTCCTCATCAAAGAAGATCCTTTTGTCTGTTATCAAGGTGGTGGATATAATCGGTCATTCCCCGTTATCCAACTTGGTCTCCTTGGCCAGTCTCTTAGCTGCAGAGAAGGAAAGTTCCACATATGTCTGAGCCACCAGAATTGAAGTTGATCACTTGAGCATCTGGTGGGGGCGGAGTTGATTTTTGAGGAACCTCTTCAGGATCCTGGATCCTCGACTTCTTTCTTCCCAACAGTTCCTTAAAATGGCCCTTGCTTAGGAGGTAACCAATTTCCCTCCTCAAGACGATGCAATCGTCCGTCATGTGTCCAAAATCCTCATGGAAAGCACACTATTTGGATTTTTCTCTGAAGGTGGTTAATTTCTCGTTCTTTCGGGGCCACCTTGCTTTCTCCCCTAGATCATTCATGGCACAAATCAAGCCATGGGTATCTACGGAGAAGCAATATTCTGAGATGCTGGGATAATCTTCATCATCATATCCTTCTTCAACCGCTCGTATGTTTTGATTGTTGAACTTGGAGTACGGCTTCGAATTGTTGTTTCTGTATGAGGATCCTTTATTTTTGTCAGGGGATTCTTGCTTTGTTTGAGCCCTAATCGTTCCTGGATCCTTTTGTCATCTTCCAATCGTATGAACTTTAGTGGTATGTTCCTTACTTCATCCAAAGTCCTATAAGGAGTCATCATAAGATCATCATAAAATGGGGAGCTCTTTTGAATTCCCATCTTGAATGCTTCAACAGCAGTAGCCATGTCAAGATTGGGGATTTCCAGGGCTTCCCTGTCAAACCTTGTAACAAAATCCCTAAGGGATTCATCACTAGGTTGGATAACTTGATATAAATCACTAGTTGACTTCTCAAGTTTCCTACTACAGAAAAATTGACTGTTAAATAAGTTAACTAAATGTGAAAATGAAGTAACAGAAAAGGGAGGAAGATTTAGCAGCCATTTTAATGCAGATCCTGTTAGTGTGGATCCAAAACCCTTGCAGAGACAAGCCTCTTTGAGTCTCTCAGGAATAAAGTTGATTTTCATCCTTTCTCTATATTGAGTTACGTGTTCTTCAGGATCAGTGGTCCCGTCATACACTTTTATGTTGGGGGTTTGAAAGCGTTTCGGGATCTCTGCGTCACAGATTGGTGGAGAAAACCTTGAAAATTTGTGGCTTCCTTTCGGTATCTCAGGGATTGGACGGATCACCCCGGGTACGCTGGATATCATATCCTTTAAGTTTCTGCAGTTCCTTAGCCATGGCTTGGTTGATACCTGCATCTTGCATGGAGCCATGGTTAGCATTTAAGGATATAGCATCATGCGCGTTACCTCTTTGTTGTTTAAAGGTTGGCATTCCAGAAGAGTGGCCGAGGTAAGAAGCTTCTGCTACATGAGTTGGTCCACCCGAAGCTATGGTCTGCATGGGGATTATATCCCCTTCATGGACCTCAAAGAAAGATCCTTGATCCTGGAAAAAAGATCCTTGACTGTGGATGAAGGATCATGATGGTTGGGAGTTGAAGGATCCTTGAAGATATGATCTGTAGGATCCTGGTTGAAGGATCACTGGTCCTTGTTGAACAGTTGAGGATCCTTGAGTTAGCTGACCCATGGACCCCGGTTGAAGGATGGATGATCCTTGCTGGAAAGTTGAGGATCCTTGAGCTAGCTGACCCATGGATCCCGGTTGAAGGATAGATGATCCTTGCTGAAAAATTGAGGATCTTTGAGCTAGCTGACCCATGGACCCCGGTTGAAGGATGGATGATCCTTGCTGAAAAGTTGAGGATCCTTGAGCTAGCTGACCCATGGACCCCGGTTGAAGGGTGGATGATCCTTGCGCCTGCTGAGCCTAGAGGAGTCTGATCCTCTGCTGGCCTCTTAGTCCTCTTGAGATCTTCTATCTCCCGAAGGATACTCTGGTTAGTCTTGTTTTGCTGCTCCATGTATGCTTTGACCTGCGAAAACATGTTGGAAACATCATTGTTAATATTAACTACCGAAATGGCAGCAATAGTTTTCAAGCTCTGGAAGACTGGTATTTGCGTCTTGTTTCCGGCAGCAGCAGCCCTTGGTGCTCCCGTCAATGGAGGAGACATCGGTGGCAAAGTTCTTGAGGAGAGAGGAGCCGAAGATGGTATGGTTGATGAAGCAAAGGTTGACTGTGAGGCCATTGATGGTTATATGGGTATGAAAAGGTTGAAAATGGTAGGGTACTTTCTATATTATAGCACCAATTGCCCCACGGTGGGCACCAAATTGTTTTGGACAAAAATATGCTAAGGATAATGTATCCAGATCTGTAATTATGAGGTTTAGTGCTACGATAATAATAACGATTATATGAACGAAATAAGGATGAACACCGTGATTTTTTGCGAAGAAAAACCCCTTGATCTTGATTATATCAAAGGAAAAAAACCCCGGGTGATGACAAATCGTCTATCACCACTTTATTAATGTAAAAATCGGGTTACAAATGGTTGGAAGCTATGATCAGTGGATACAAAGATTCTAAGTGTGTGTTGATTGTTATGGTTTATGAATAAATCGTATGCTATCAGCTATGGTGTTGTCATGTGTCCCTAACTGATCAATAGCTTCATTAAATTAGAAAATAAAAGCTAACAAGAAGTCCTAAAAATATGCCACTCTTCCACTAGCTTAGTCTTCACTTTTGACCACGTGCTGAAGGTGCCTTGTAGAGAAATCTTAGGTTAGACCACGTCTCCAGCCGTTATACCTATCAAATATTAACCTACACATAAGAAACAATCGTTAGTAATACTAGTAACTGAGGATCCTTGATCCTGACAGGATCTGGCTAAGGATAACTGATCCAAGAACATATGTCAGGATAACGTATCCACAGTGCCAAATTTAAGTGCCCTAACAGTTACCTTGAAGCCTTCTTATGAGCATTTATTTAAATTTGTGGACTTTGTTTTGACTTGCCAAAGTATATAGTATGCCATTTATAGTTGTAGCTTTGTATATGTTTAATTACTAAATGTTTTAGTTCAGGTGAGTGTTTCAACTCAGATTTGATCAACACAATTAACTATACAATTACAACATATAGGGTTTGAAATGCCATTTGACTTAAATGAATTCCTATTCTTATAGGTTCAGTTTTATATTGCTTTGCAATTGTTTGTTGTCAAATAATGATGTTGATGATTGAAGTCTTACCTGTCAAAGAATGATACTTACTGTTGATGCAAGTGTAGGCGCGAATCACATTCATGATGTTTGAAAGCTACAAATCGAAACAACCTAGATTACGGATGTATAAACAAAAGACCAAGACCGCCCCCCTGCAACGCGGGGGGTCAAAATACTAGTTTATATATAAAAAGGGTGTAGAAAGCTCTAGTTACCCATTAACCATTGTGGTCGAGCGCAACCACCCATCAAAGACATCGTTAATTAGCTATTGGTTGCTAAGGTTTCATTTAGCATTCATGCCGAGTGACTTGCACCTCCGGTTGTCGATCGGTTGTTATTTATTTTCTTGATCTACCCAACTGGTAGCCTCAAATTGAGTATAAGCCTAATGGATTTCAGGTTAAGCCCAAGTCTAAGCTAAAGTTAATTTCAATTCATAAACAGATTCGAACTCAAATTTTATTAATACGAGGAATATTTTGATTATCATCACATTTTAAAATCATACTTTTTATGTTAACATAAATAATCTATAATACAATATATCAACCTTTAACATACGTGACATAATTTCCACAAGAAGGTCTTGTAGCTAGATTACATAGAAAGAAGTTACCTGATAAAAACTTTTGACACGCATACGAGGAAATAACTTATTACACATGGTTTGATCATCGATTGATCACTAATTTTAAACACACGTACACAAATAGATTATTACACTACCACCATACTCATGCATGATCATCAACAATTATATCTTCAAGTCATGTGACTTGCCACCACCCCCGCTACTAATTTCGCTACCGTCCATTCCTGTGCCACCGCCGGTGGCGATTTCTCATCTGTCCGTAGTTGTGGTGCAATCAATCTGATTATATCACATATTTTATAGGCATAAGTATAAAATGTCAATAACTAACTTAAGTTATAACCATGGATTCTATTATTGCTACTAATCAATAATATCCATGAAAGTATATTAGTATTGATTAAATTATATTACCTTTTATAGAAGCAGATTTAATTACAACATAGAAACATGTCACGTACGGAAGGAATCTCAACCATTGATGAAAGATAATCTAGGACTAGCATGAACGGAGCCAATATTGGTGATTTTTTATTTAATTCATTTAGTTGTTAAATGTAAAGAAGTTTTACAAAAGTATATAACAAAAGCAAGCATTAATTTGATTCTCAAAAAATTGTGAAACTAGTTTGTAATGAAAGATTATTTAAACTTAAGTGAGTTAAGCATTTATACACATGGCAAAAGTGGTTCATAATTCATAAAAGTTAATTATAAAATCATTCTACTTTTCAACACTTAGAATCTAAACTCATGACGGTCCAATTTTGTAATATAAATCAAGAATGATTAAATTACCACCAACACATATTTAAGCTTTGAGAAAGCGGATTGACCATTTTTAGGCTAAAGCGAACAAAAAAAAAATAACAAAATCATAGAAGAAAGTATATATGTGTGTTCTTTGTTTATACTAATGTGTAGGACATTGTTTCTGTAGGTGATCATAAATTTTATGCTAAGAATGATGTACTAAAAGTCTAAAACCCGAGACTTGAAAATACGACTTGATCACAACAAAGCATGCAGTTTGATATAGAATTTCATGTTTTTCACTACCCTTTTAGTGGTTGAAGCTAAATAGATAATATTATATCTCAAAGTATACCTAAATACTCCTAATCAAGGTCAAAACTTGATTGCATGGACTTCCTAATCAAGGTCAAAACTTTAGTAAAGACTGCATGAAATTGCAAAAAGCTAACTTAAGATAGTCCCCAATATATATATGACACAAATAGATTAAACAGAATAACACATAGATGATTAGAATTTAGAACAAATAGAATATCAATTCACACAAAAACACGAATAGACTAAACAGAAGTTACACAATACACATACCTTGATACCTATCGAAAACGACAGTTGATCGGAGTTGGTACGTTCACCACTCACCACTATCTGGTTTTCATCTGAAGAAACCAAAGACGCTGATTCAACTCCTGTTCGTCACATTTTGAAACAAATGGCCGTTTGATTGGTAGTAAGTCAAAATTACAACCATCTATCTGACAAATACTCAAACGGCCGTCTTGTAAATGAGGGGCTATGATTTGAAATTAGGAAGTCAAAACAGCCGTTTTACAAATTCACAAACGGTCGTTTGATGATCTGAAATTAGATTTCTAACAGTATGTATAGCATTCGCAAGTAAACACAAAAGTTCATACTGAGAGCTAAAACCCTAATTTTTTTAGTGAATATCCCTATGTGATCTTGCTATGAGAAAAATATTTACTTGCATATTATGTTCTAGATAAACTTGAAATTTACAACTAAAGAATAACACTTCTATACTTTTTATTTAAAAAACTTATATGAATCAACTCATCATGACAGACTTGACTAGTATAGGATAGTATAGGATATCAGATAAACGATACTTACAGGTTCGTTAGTCGTTGATGCTAGCGGATCAACTGGTGGTGGAGAATTAGTCTCTAGCCCCTTTTCAGCTTCCATTTTCTTAAAACAAGGTTCAGGTATTTTAATTTGCTTTTAGCTTACAAAATGGTTGATGTGCATTTAGAATAGATGTAGTGACATCTATTTATAGCCAATTTTGGAAAGAGATAAAAAAAAGAGTAATTTGATATCTAGGTTAGTGGGTTTTTTTTTTAAGTTGCAGAAGAGATTGGATGGTACCACCTTATCGAATTTGTATGTGCATGCTTTTCAATAAAAAGTAAATATTTTGGCTTTCTTTTAGATTTTAAGCTAAATTCTTATTGCTTTTTAAAGGATGTAAACGTGTCCGGTTTGCACGTTAATTTCTCAAGTTTAATAGAGCATAATCGAAGTGTGGCTGAGCTCAAACTTAAATTGAAATACATTTAATAAAACCGTACGTCTAGAATCTCAACTTTACTTGCCTAGTTTGATTATCATCACTATATACAATCAAATTATAATTTAAATATAAAAAACATTTTTAATATAAAATAAAACTTGATTACAAAACATAATAACAATATTTAGTTTTGTTTTTTAACAGCAACAAATTTCATTCAAACAAAAGGAACCTCAAAAACATTACACAAGTCACCAAATAAATAAACTACAACCAACCCTTGTCTAAAACAAGAAAGAGGAGTTTCTCTCCAAACCAAACCATATTCTTATGTGTTGATCTAGAGTACTTTATCCAACCAAAGAGATTTATCATAATCTATCCACTATGAACAGAGTAAAATGATCCCGTTTTCAAAGATCCGAGTGTTACAATTTTTCCAAATGAACCAAAGAATGGAGAAAATAATGGAATGCAAAACATGCCTGCCTTCTCTGTCTCCGGGTTCCTTAGCAACATGTAATAGTTACTCGAAAGTGTTCAAACCCATTAAATCCCATCGACACCAAAGAGATATTGCCTTTAACGCCTCTTTTGTTCTTGGGCACTCAATAAAAACATGTACAGTGGATTCCCCTGTTGAATTGCACATTGAGCAAATAGAAGGTATCGAGTTCAACCCTCTAGCAATTAAATTTACCACAACTGGGATCCTGTTTTGCAAAAGTCTCCAAATAAAGCAGTTAATATTTATATGCATCCAAGACTCCAAGTTACCAATCGGAGAACCGTCCGATGATCAGCCATGCATCTTCTCAGACTTTGCACCAGGAAGATGCCTGAGGAATTCTTTAACCATTTCCAACCGTCATCCTTGCCATGGTGAAAAGAAAAGCAAACACAACCATCTCCTTCAAATCCTCAATATCAATCAATTTTTCCTGTGACAGATTCAATTTAGACCAAGCTCAAACTAAATTGACCACCCCCCTGACCATTCACACACACTCTATCATTAACAAGACATCCTTTAATAGCCTTCAACTTATAGAAATCAGGAAAACTTCTTTTAAGGAGAACCTTCATAACCATGCGTCCAACCAGAATCTAGTATGGTTACCCTTCCCCACTTCCCTTACAAAGATTTTTTTAGATTTAGACCCATGGCAGAAAAGTTTTTATCAATTTTAGATATTTTTTGCCAAGGCCTGCAAATAGACATTTCTGCCATCTTACCGTCCGGTTAAAAACGGGTCGAATGGACAGCCTTTAAACTCTTAACCCGTAATGATTTTGTTTCCGTTTTCCATCTCCACCATCATTTGGCTATTAAAGCCAAGTTCATTAATCCGAGCCCACCTACACCTAACCCATCATACCTCTTTGGTTTAACCATTGAGTTCCAAAGCCACCTAGTTACTTTTTCTTCTAGCGCATGAACTTCCTGATAAAAAGTTTCTATGATTTTTTCCAGAGCCTCAACGACTTTCAATGGTGCAATAAACATAGAAAAAAAGTACAATGGTAAACTCCCTAAAACCACTTTCACTAAAGTGAGTCTACCCCTGAAGGATTGAAAAGTCGCCTTCCAACCATTTAGCCTATTTTTTACCCTTTCAATTACAAAACTCCAATGCTTCAAGAGTCCCATGTTTGCCCCAACCGGTAAACCGAGAAAATTAACCAGAAGCGATCCCACTTAACAATGAATCATCCTAGCCATGGAATTGATTTATGAGTCGTTAACCCCAATGCCAAACACCTTACTTTTGTTGAAATTAACTTTAAGGCCCGAAGATAAATGGAAACATCTAAGCAACCAAGGCAGATTAACCATATCACTACAGTTCCACTCGCTAACAAACATCACATCATCTGCATACATAACGTGTGAAACAACTGGTCCAACACTATATAGTTGCTATAAATTATATATACTAACCTTTTAAATTGGTAAATACTTGTTGGTTGCCATTGGTCCAGATGGCGTCGTTGTGGTGTCATAATTGTCACACTTTTTTAAAATTAATTTGCGTTTCAACCCCTAACTTTTAACACAGTTATCATTTGAACAGTGAACTTTAAAATTCCTTTTTTTATCTACATCTCAACTTTAATAGAGTTATCTTATGACCCCGTAACTTTATTAACTTTTTAAAAACGATTTGTGCGTCCACCCTTGAACTTTAATAGAGTTATTAGTTTAGTATTTTTGTTCTCTTTTTCTTTTTAGCAAATATTTTTCTTTTACATTTGTATTTTTCTGATTATTTTTTAAAAATGTTCATTTATTTAACTTTTAATAATTAAAGCTAACATTTAACTCTAAACATGTTTAGTTAACCGTGTGTTAATTGCTTACTTTTCGTGTCAATTAGTTTAAAGCATACACGGTCTATATTAATTCATCGATATACGCAAGTAACAAATACAATAGCATCATCATCCTCCTACAACCCAGCCTTAAATAAAATATAAAGCCAATTTCCGCTTCATGCTATCTAGTAATGTTACCCACAAAACGAACTTAAGTTTTGATGTAAAGCTTAAAACGAGTCAAACTCGAGCTCTTTAAAGTTTAGGGACTCAAACTCAAATTTCATGCATCTATGCATGTGAACGGTACTTAACAACAAAGGTCCCGACTGTCAATTTTAAGAGCATAATGACAGGGACGCTTGTATAAAGAGAGGGATAGAATAATGAGAAGCTGACCGAGTGGTCCTAGCTAGGGACCATCATGAACATGATCTATTATCATCACTAAGAGGAATTTTAATAAACCAATGCACTTTCGATAAAGAGTTTGGGTGGTATTGTGTTCAAACTACGTACAGTATGTTTGTGTGAACCCACATATGTCACTGTGGTTGGTTTTCACGGACACCTGCTTTGGTGCATTTGCGGAATGGGTTATTGTCATGCATCACAAACCGTTAAAAGGTTTCAAAGAAGTGTTTAGTACCTGTGTTGGTGGGTTTTTGTGGATGCAGAAGGCAGTGGATGGTACCAAGTACCAACGCGTGATCTACCTCCATTATTTAATAATTAAGCATGTGCAAGCTTTTCAAAAGAGAAGAGAAAAACGATGGAACTAAATTTTATTTTATATAATATAAATAGGGTCGTGCATATATATATTCCATTCAAAACTTACAAATTTTTATATTTTTCTAAGGATGTGTGATGTACGATATGCTCTTCAAGCAAAATTTAGAGATTTTTGCAATTTTTAAGTTTAGAAGAGGCTATATACACATATATGTCACATATGAAACAAATTAAGTTCATATGTGAAACAGATATGAGTTCAATTTAATAATATATCAAACAGTTAAACGTTTATATATGAATAACCAAATATAAGAACTTTATTTTGTGAATTAATCTATATAAACACTAACAGATTTCAGACCAAACTAAAGTCGATCTTTCAGGAAATAAAAACCAAAATGAGATTTCTGAAATTGGAGATGTTGCACTCATTCAACATAATGAAAAGTTTGAATAGTTTCATGAATAGAGACCAATTAGATCAATAACAGAGTACATAGTGTTCACTGCTTTCTCGTTTTCTTCAACTATGCTTATTGCCTACCACAATTATAAAAAAATATATTGTGAACAATCGAATTGCAAGTTCCTCGAGCTGAAGGCTCTTTTGAAAATGGTTATGATGTTCATAAAGTAAACAATGTAAAACGAATTAATATATAAAACTTTATTATTTAATAAATTGATTCATCTTTGTTGGTCTTTAGAATGATTAACTTTGTTCATAAACAAACTGATATACCGAGCTTCATGGAATAAGATGTTTTATCTTTGTTGGGCTTAGAATAACTTTGTTTATAAATAAACTGATATAGAAAACTTTATGGAATAAATTGATTGATCTTTGTTAGTATTTAGAATAACTTTGTTCATAAACAAATTGACATAGAAAGTTAATGGAAAATATTGACAGATCTTAATAGTCTTTAGAATAACTTCGTTCAAGGAAGCATATAATTTAAGAATGCGATCTAATGAGGATTAAAACCACTACTAATATCATATGTTTAATTCAGTTGATCAAAAGTTGGGATTCATAGATTTCAGTTTTTGCTGCATTCTAGCCTTTTAGGTTTTTAATACAATGCTTTAAGGTTCACTTACTAAATAAGTCAAATAACTTTGTTTCGAATAACCACGAATTCACATAAAAGGGCGAATAATACCCTTCGTCTCACTTGTGAAATATTCTGTTAAACAACCTTGATACAACACAAACATCTAAAACTAAAATATACGATAATGTAGAAGACATTGAAGCACTTTTGTTCCGTCAATTAAACAACCTTAATATAACATAAACACCTAAAAATAGAGTTTACGTAAAAGAAGGTTTTAGTTCATTATGTATAAGGAGGTGTTTGTTTTCTGGAAAAAGATCCACGGGAGCTTCTCTGTCTGCGTCGCGCAGATATGATCGAGCTTCTATATAGTGTTTGTTTTCTCGCACACATTTTATTAAAAAACCATATGAGCGGGCTCATCTTGGTGCAAATCTAGCTCAGCCTCTTTTTACCTCTTCTAACCTCTTTGTAACCTTATAAACCATCGTTCTCCTTCACAGACTCTCAACCCTAACCATCACCCATCGCTCCTTCACCGGCCGTCGCGCTCCTCCGGCATCATCCTTGATTCCATATATAGCCCCCGCTCCACCGATTGAAATCCAACACTTGAGACATAAACCTACTTCACCCTGCTATGCTACCTCTCATCACCGCTGCTCTCCGCCACCGTCTAACGTCTCTTTTGAACTTCAACATTGACTGTAAGTGAAATTAACAATCTTTGGATTTGTATTTGCTAAAATTTTTTCGTGATGAGATTGAAATTAGTCATTAGGTTTTCGTGTATTTGAAAGTTGAAATCAATGTATATAGCATGTGAGAACTCATATTAAAAATACCTAGGTTTGATTTTTGCTAGATGAGATTGAATCATTAACCCTAAACTCGAGAAGTGTAAGCCGAAATGGCATGGGCCATATGATCGGTGATGGTCAATGTGACCGATGAGTTCTTTACACAATGTTATCAACCCAATGTGTCGTTACAAAATAGTCATGTACACGTTGATGCTGATGAAGACGATGTTGAAGTACATGGTGCCGAATCGGATCTTGAGTATATGACTCAGTTACGAGATGAAATTGCTGAGGAATTAATCCAAAGTATGAAATGAATGATTTAAAAAAAAGCTATTATGTTAAATGAATATTATTTCAATGTTTGTATAACTATTATTTAAATTTCAATGTTGAAAAACTCTTTTAAGTTTAAAAAATCAAATTTCTTATATTTTAGTTTACTTTAACAATTTACAGAAGTTAAAAAACAAATAACCTTCTTATTACAGACGTCAAACATTTGATTCATCTCTTCTTTTACGAACAAAGGTTTGCAGATATGATTAATAGATTGTATATATTTTACATATTAAAAAACAAACTGCATCTTCAATATCATATTTTAAAAAATGAATTCTTACTTTTCAACAAAATTCTCATTAAAACATAATGTGATTGAATTCTTTTAAAAGAATAAGGAATCCACCAACATGTCTTGTACTCTTGTTAGTAATTTAATGAATAATCATAAAATATAATTATAATTTTTTATGGCAAACGTCTTTAGAGCATCCCAGATGTATCAATATAGACACCGGTTAAATTAGTATGAAAAACTTTTAGGTATACTTTTAATTCATTTTTCAGTCTCAATATATATCCTGGCTCAATTATTAAATATTAAAACTCTTTATAATTGTAGTTTATGATTATAATAATAGCAAGGTTCATGTCTGATAGGGTTAGAACATAAAGGAGAAAGAAAACTAAGAGATATAGAAGATTTACTCAAATTCTGGATACTCTCCAGTAATCGTCGATTTATTCATTATATAAACTAGATTTACAAACTTGACCCCCACAAATAAAAGCAATCCATATTACACCCATATAGAACGCAAAGTATTTAAAACCCAAATAAACTAAAACGACACGTATCAATACTCTGCCCTTAAAAGATTTTTGACCCAAGAATCACAAAATAAATGAAAATAAAATAAGTTGCAGCATCCATTTACTCTTTAGACATGTACTTAGAGCCGATGGTCTCTCTGGAAGCCACCTCTTTATTCCTTTGGATAGAGGTATGGTGTGCCTACATCCCACCCTCCCCAGACCCTACTTATAGCTTTGCTGTCGGTGGGATTTTACTGGGCATGATTGATTGATTGATTTACTCTTTAGTTTGACCCATTCCCCGGTGGGCGTGAATCGGTTTTTTAGATGACATTCGGATGAGTTGTCGTGAAGTACCACATGGGATGCCACTCGAGTCTTCTGTTGGAACATGGAGCAGTTTTAGTGACACGCATGACGGGGGACACTTGTGTTCTATGACTAGAGCTTTAAAAAGATAACTTGTTCTTTCACATTGATAACCCATAACGCGAAAGATTGAAGCCATTTTTCCATTACATATCACAACCGGTTGTCCTAATCGAGTGTCCTTGATTGCTTCTACAACTTTTTTAGCCCTATCTTTTGCAAAAAATAAGCCATCACAGGAATTGTGAATAACAAAATAATATGCTTAATAAAGGCTGCAATATTTCATTTCATCCTTATCTTCAACACACCATGCCAAAACAAAAGAAATTTTAGCAACCAGGAAAACTTTAACTAGTGTACCCTTGAGTTGTTTGGAAATTAACCCGAGAATAGACTTCCCTTGATGTAAACAATCTGATGAAGTAAAGAACAAGAACCCCAAATTGCAAGACATATTCTTTATTGCCAATCATTGCACTCTGGTGTGATTTTCCAACGACTTGTTGACTAGATGCTTCTGAAATTTCAACTGATGCTCAGTATAATTAGCAGTTAATTTAAACTTTCTTGTGAGGAAGCTTATGCTCAGCCTCTCCTTTATTTCTTTTGAGCAAAAATGAACACACTACCACATACAACCTTGCAACCACTTGCACCTTCTTCCATACTTGAGGTTACTTGTTAACAGCTTTTCCATAAAAAGCAAACGATGACTCGACTTCCTCATGGAATGAGAAAATATCAGACATGAGAAAGTTAAGCGACAAGTTGAGCAAAGACCAATAATCTGCTAATTTGTTAGTGTGGTTGAAGTTGTTCGAGACTTCCTGACTCTGCTGAGGAAAAGTAGTTTTCCATTGTTGTTCCAGGAGTGGTTCGTGCTTATAAACTGGTTGTGCTATACCAGCAAAATACCATTTAGCTCGTAGTAAGCGCTTGACCTCAAGTAACAGAATTCCATCATCAAAGGTCAAATTGACTCGATATCTTGAGCTATTAATTAAGTCAAAAGTCTGACCCAAGTATGAAAGTCACTTTGCAAAGTGTGAGTGTGGAATGTTAGGGTACCATACCATTTCAGAAGAAGCTTCTTTTTTATCACAGACAATATTTTCAATCAAGACCTTTTTATTTTGTTGGCTTGGCTGAGTAACATTTTCAAAATTCAAATCGAAATACGCTCATCACGCATGGACAAGATATCTCCACATTTGATAATATCATACCATTTAAAATAAGTATACCAAATATCTAATCCCCTTATAATATGCCAACAACTCCGGTGTAGATAGAAGCCCTGAAAACAATGGTAGGTAGGACTTCTTAAAAGCCCTTTTGAACTAATTTTGACACTCCATAACTTGAATTTCCATTTATGCCACAAATACGCCCATGCCTTCATCTTGAAGAAATTTTGGTCTATTTCATCAGAAGCATACACAAGAACTAATTCTTCTTTTATTATCTCATGTTGACACGTTCGTAACTTAATACTCATATAAACATCATCAAAAGTACCCATAAACTGGAAACCATAGCCATTTCTACCCGAATTCTCATTTAGTTCCCAACCTATATCAGTCAAATTCAAACGTTTCATCCATTTCCATGAAACTAGTTCTTTAGTTAAACACAATATTTCACTTCTGACCACCGAGCCCTTGGAATCCAACTTTATTGCTATAACATGTTCATTGAAATGAGCATCACCTTCCAGGTAGTTATCACTGGGATACTCTTCTGCATTGAAGATCATCATTCCTATAGGCTTGATCACACTAATTCCTTCTTCAAATATAGCCCTTACATTTAGACCAAACTATTCCTTTACAAAGCCATATAAGATACAACAATTATTTAGTAAATATAGACACCCTTCACCCTTATTTTCTATGATGAGCTTGAGCAATGCTTCTAGATTTGGATTTAAAATATGTGGTATGCATCCAATAATCTATTCACATTGTATGTGTTTATCTCCACAGTAAAATAACACGACCAGTTCATCAAACTCTATCATGTCAAGCATTGCCACAGTTGCAACCTCAATTCCTTGGTTACCAATAGACTTAAATTCCTTTGAGTTATGTTGAACTTCACTGCTGTTTTTAATCAAGCAACATTTCTAACCCGGTTTACATTCAAAAGTTTTAGCATCTACCAAATCATTATCTAACTACAATATTTTGTCATACCTAATTATAGAAATCTCTAGATCTTGATTTGTTTTAACTTCTTTGTCCTTTTCCTTTGAATTAACAATTGAATCTATGCTTATTTCAGTCTCAAATCCTTTAGACGTTTCATCAAACACCATAGATGTATGTTCAACTTTTGTGGGCTGAGAAAGATATTGTGCCCCAAAATTCTTTTCAACATCACTCATAAAACTAAAATCGTGATGAACATTAGTAGAGTTTACCTTAAGGTATGATGATAACATTTTATCAGAAGCCTTCTCGATTGCATCTGAATACAGGTGTGTTTCTGCATTAACTAATGTACAAACCCTAGGATCTTCAATTGAATTGTGACCCGGAAGATTCATACCAATGTTACAAGCCAAATAGAAGAACTCAACCCAAAAGACTAGTCTAATAGGTGAGAGAACTCATTTGGCTTATAAACCCCACATCAGTTATCCATACAACCGATGTGAGACAAGTCTCATACCTTGCAATGGTTTCAGTCCGTAACAATGCACCCTCCTCAAGGGCCAACGTCCTCGTTGGTCACGGTCACGTTGGTCACGGCTGGCTCACTCCAGGCCACCACTCCGAGATTGGTTCTGAATACAGGTGAGTTTCTGTATTAACTAATGTGCTAACCCTAGGATCCTCAATTGAATTGTGAGCCGACAGATTCACATTCAATTTTGCTATAGATGTTGATATTTTTTCTTGTTGCTTTGCCAATGCTTCTAACCTCGTATTCATATTAGTGAACCACGAATCGTGATCTGTTAACGTAATTTCTGATTCGCGATTGTTTGTTTCCATTGGTTAAATTCGATTAGAGAGTCTGATGAAGATCGAACAGCTCTGATACCCTTGATAGGGTTAGAACAGAAAGGGGAAAGAAAACTAAGAGATATAGAAGATTTACTCAAATTCTGGCTACTCTCTAGTAGTCGATTTATTCATTATATAAACTAGATTTACAAACTTGACCCCCACATATAAAAACAATCCATATTACACCCCTATAGAACGCAAAGTATTTAAAACCCAAATAAACTAAAATGACACGTATCAATATCCACGCACACCATGTTACGTTAAACTAGGGGTGGCAAAAAAAGCCCGAGCCTGACGGATATACCCGAAACCCGAAACAAATAGGACGGGTGTAACACCCATGGCAAACACAACATCGTCCCACTCTTAGGCTATCCCACATCGGCCGTGGACAAGAGAGATCCTTGGTTCATAAGTAATGTCCCGCCTCTAAACATCACTAACGCGTTTTGGGCTTAGTTGGCTGTGGAGCACATGAAAACTCCACGGTTAAGCTTGCTTAGATGGAAGTAGTACTAGGATGGGTGACATCCTGGGAAGTCTCCATATGGGCAACCAAAAACAAATCCGTGAGCTCTTCGTGTGCAGAGGGGACAATATTGGTGGTGCGAGGAGCCGGATGTTACAGGTGGTATCAGAGCCACTCTTGTGCCGTTCGAGATGATGGGACATGCCTCATCGAGGATGATGAGTCCAAAGGGGGGTTGTTTGTAACACCCTTGGCAAACACAACATCGTCCCACTCTTAGGCTATCCCACATCGGCCGTGGACAAGAGAGATCCTTGGTTCATAAGTAATGTTCTGCCTCTTAGCATCACCAACGCGTTTTAGGCTTAGTTGGCTGTGGAGCACATGAAAACTCCACGGTTAAGCGTGCTTAGATGGAAGAAGTACTAGGATGGGTGACATCCTGGGAAGTCTCCATATGGGCAACCAAAAACAAATCCGTGAGCTCTTCGTGGGCAAAGCGGACAATATTGGTGGTGCGAGGGGCCGGATGTTATAGGGCCAGAGCCCGATTCGCATTAGCAATGGTTTCACCGACACTCATTACTTACTCAACGATTTCATTATTTATACTCACAGATAACAGTTTTGCCTATTTTTATTCATCATTATATATTACCATTTTTGTTTGTGTCAAAACTGGTGATCTACTCACTCAACATGTGTTGTTGACAAATATATATTTTGTACGCATTTGCAGGTTTTCGATTTGGATTGCTTATCGAACTGAAGCTCACGTAGAAATGACTTTAGGATAATAAACATATACAAGAATAGTTGGTTTTGTATTTGTAATTTTCTTTATTTTTGTTGTATTTAAATGTTGTTTTGATAATAAATAAATTAATTAGATATTGTCGCTTTATAATTTCCTGATAGTAACTTGAGAGCTGTGGCAATCAGCTCACTCCCCGACATTTCCATCGTAGGTTGGGGTGTGACAGATTGGTATCAGAGCCGAAGGTTTAAGATAGGTCGTTAGTGGTGCCTTAGTTACATGATTAGGAGCCCCATACGTGCTTATTTGTTTACCTAATGTGTTCTATTTGATTGTTTACAGCTTACGTATTTGCCTTGCTAGATTAGATACTTATTTCACTGTTTGATTAATTGTTTATTTTATTTGTCATGCACACACACACACAACTCCGAAGCTATGCTTCACTCTCAAAATATTTATTACTCCGAGACTATGTCTCATTCTCAAAATATTTCTATAACTTCGAGGCTATGTCTCAATCTTAAAATATTTATTTTAAATTTTATTAGTTGCCTTTTATTGTTGGAAATTTCCTTTCGATTTTATTAGCTTTGTTTTTTGCTCGTTTTCACTTAGGGAGTGTGACAAGATTCCCCGCCATAGTGGAAATTGTCATGTGACCGACACTTTAAACGTTTAACGTAATCGGCCTAACGGTTACACCCTTTATTGTGTTTTATTGTTTTTTAAAATGTCTAGCGGGTGTAAAACCCATGGGACGCCATGGACACGCCAATTGTACATTTGCACAATTTGTTATATTTGCGATATTTTGTTGGAACATTATTATCCATGGTGATACATAAGATGTTTCAACTACTTATGCCTGAGCTCGTTTATTCGTTATTTAGTTTGGTCAGTCAAATCACCATGTAACGCTCATGGGCCGACAAACTCAATTGATTCGTTGATTCCTTAATTAAGTTGGGCCATTCAAATTGCCATGTAATTCTCATGGGAGGCCGACTAACACATTTGTTTGGTTTTGGTATGCTAATAAGTTGGGGAAACAAAATGTCATGGAAAGCTCATGGGAAACCCAACACCTTGAAGAACATTCGTTAACTTTTTTATTTGTTTGAATTTATACGAACCAATTTATGATTTGATTTAACTATTCAATTATTCTATTATTAAACTATTCAATTCCTTATTTACTAAATATTTTTGAATCAAGATCTATTGATTCGATCTACTCATACACTCAAAACATTTTTATTCTCCTGATCGGATACAAATCATTCATTCATCAAGACTCGGTTATCACAAGTCAACCGAATCAATTTACACTATATTATTGAAATTGGTTTTCACCTATTCATCTTATCACGTTATTATAATGTCAATACCTCAAGTGATTTAAATATTATAGCACAATTTATTACTCATGATATCATATACATATTTCAAGCATTCAACCTCAAATTCTAATTTGTTAAAAACATATTAAACTTTGATAAAACTTTTCTCTCATCAAATCAACTCATCGATTATCGATTTAGATTCTAACTTATCCTTAAGTTATAAATAAACATCAGCATAACATAACTAAGTTTCGTTTTATACAATAACTCATATGAAATCTATACAACTATTCAAACCTCTCATTAAATCACATATATATTAATCATAGAATGTTTTCTCAGCATTAAACTACATCAATCATTTAATTTCTATAACCACCTCATGACCACATGTTTAGTCAAGGAGATAGCTCATGCGATCTCTAAAATATAAACTCAATTTCCAAAATATAAATTCAATCAACTAAATCTCATCCATTAAACTAATTGTTGGTAATTTTGATTCTTTTACCCCTACTCATTTTCATAAGAACAATAACAACCGCAAGTCTAAACATCAACTATAGCTGTCAATCAAGTTAACAATCAATCTCAACAAAAACATAACGTCTCAAACAAGAAACTTTACGTCAAAATTCACTCGTTATGTTTCACTTGCCACCATCACTATTCGATTCAATCCTCATATCGCTTTATACCTAATGTAATCAGTTGCCTCGTATCACAATACGTTCCACACGGTCTATGCCATCAAATTCTAAAACCTCTGCCATGACGTTTGCTCAAATTTTATACCCTGCTACCCGTAATTGCTACAACTATGAAAATCCTAATCCCTTAAGCCATGTGTGTTCTCGATTCAATCATGTTCATCAAGTTCAAAATTTTCAAACTTATTTTATTAGACCCTACTTTGCAATTTAATCAAAAATTTTCAGCTCTAATAATTTATTAATTTTTAAGTGAGTATGCTCATACAATGAACTCTATCTTTTCAAAGACAACTGTTTTCAATACTATACTTTTAAAAGATGCTTTGAAAATTTTAATATATTTTATTAAAACAACTCAAAAATCCAATTCATTTTAGTAATATTTTACAAAGTCTATCTTCTACTTATAACTAAAACATATTAAGATTTTTATTTTCTCTAAAAATCATGTCTTCCAAATGTTTTGTAACCCACACGATGGGACGAGTTATGTGGACCATCAGACGATCTAAGTAATTATGGAGGCCTACATAGTTATCGAAGTCCTCGCATGGAAATCATAGTGCGTGCAACTGTGTGTCATAATATAGAATCGAAGGTAGTTGGGATAACGATACAAATATAGAGATGATAAGGACATGGTGGATACGCCGCTGGTACATCCTATATATAAGTGTCTTTATCGGATTTTCATTTGGAGCGTTATTTTGATTATTTAAAGTTCTATGTTATGATAAATTATAAATTATATCTTTTTAAAATTTTCTTTTCCTCAAAATTTGATGGTGTTGTTATAATATCTTTTAATTTCAGGACGAAATTCCCTAACGTAGGGGAGACTGTAACAACCCGGATTTCCCAATTAAGCTTTTATCCATAACCTGACCCATTTTGATGTTCAGAGAATTTTATCGCGCTTATCGAGTTAATTTGTGGTTATAATATTGATCTTAATTATGTATTTATTATGTATATTTAAAACTTTCAAAATATGACAATTATAGCCCAACCTTAAACTAGTACCCAAATGTGATTCCACTTTCATACAATAAGGACCTATTTACAAAACTGATATAATTATTATAATACCCTAACCCGTTTACCCATATTCTCTTACCACATCCATCTCGCGAACCCGGATTCTATTTTGGTTTACTTGGCCCTTAATTCTTGCAATCAATATGGAAATTAGATCTATATTAGCGTTATAGATTCCATGTACGGCCACACCGACAGCCCAATGAAGTTAAATTGATCTAATTGATCCATTGTACCATTTTTAACCTAGCCGACTCAAACCCGTTTTCGTTATACATGTATATGGTTGTATTAAAATAATTAGAAATACAGTTAGCCTCATCGCCTCGTCACCAGTCCTAACCCTAAGTTTAATTTTACTTTGCAAGCTTTCTGATATAGATTCTTAATCGTGTTCAGTCCGTCGGTTTCTATCCATCGTTCACCATCCTTTCAGCGTATTCAAGGTAATCAAATCATGCAGCAATGATCGATTTTATCTGTTAAATGATAACCTTAATGATAATTAAATCAAAACATAACATATTGATCGATTTAGGAATCTAGGGTTTGTAACGATTTAGGGATAAACGTTGTTATGAATATATTAATTTGTTTTCATTCTTAAACCAATTTTAAGTTTAGTTCAGTTGGTTTGATGGGTGCGTTCATTGTTTGAGCCGGCCAGGGGCGCGGGTTCGAGCCCCCTGGACGCGGCTTATATACATATATATATATATTTTTTTTTTGTTGCTTTCTCAATGATCTTTTTAATGATTTAGTTAATTTATAAATTTATTTATAATAAATATTAGGGATAAAATAAATGATATTTTTTATCAAAACCGACACCTTAAGATTTATGTTTCATTTCATTAAAAGCTTTCGTATTATAAGTACATTTTAATAATAACAAATCATCGTTATTTAATTAAAATCCGACACCATTACTGTTTCTTTGTAGTCGTTGAACACCTTTATAAATTTGTTTATATTATTTGTATATATAAATTGTAACTATCTTAAACGTATTAATTATATTTATATGTGTAAAACAAAATTTGATTTTCGTTAAATATTTCAAGATACATATTTTATGATAAATATATATTTTAACGTTGACATAAAATTATTTGATATATTACGAGTTATAATTATTAATATAATTGCAAATATTTATTTAAACATTTATGTATTTAACATGTATATAAGTATATCATATCTTGCATCTTATTTATAAATTGAATATTACTCGTATTTATAAATGTTTAAGTTAATGATCTTGCGAATTCATGATAGCTAATAATATTGATTTGATAATAACAATAGAAACCCATCGATCAATTAATAAACATTATAATCCCAATACTTAACTCCAATCACATCGAAAATCTTAATTCATTAAATCCTGTCGTATCTCTTATATTTAATTTATATTATTTTTTAACTAGGAATCCTTGTCGGTGTGTCCCGAAGGGTTCATCATTCTCACATCGTCACTTATTTCGTTCATCCGATCAGGTGAGTAATCACTCCTCTATTTTTACTTGTTTTCAAATATTTTGGGGACACTTGCGTACCAACTATCAAATTACTTACACTATTATTTCTTAAATGCAAACTGTGATCTTTGTGTTGTGTATCAATTGAATGACTACTAGTATTTGTTATATGCTTATGTGTTTACTGTTTTTATGATTGGTTGGTAACTCATCCTCATCCTCATTCTCATCCTCATCCACATAGTATGATCATACGACCGTCGTAGTGGCCGGAGACCGATTCGCATTAGCAATGGTTTCACCGACACTCATTACTTGCTCAACGATCTCATTGTTTATACTCACAGATAACAGTTTTGCCTAATTTTATTCATTCATTTATATCATTATATATTATCATTTTTGTTTGTGTCAAACTAGTGATCTACTCACTCAACATGTGTTGTTGACAAATATATATTTTGTACGTATTTGCAGGTTATAGATTTGGATTTCTTATCGAACTGAAGCTCACATAGAGATGACTTTAGAATAATAAACATATACAAGAATAGTTGGTTTTGTATATGTAATTTTCTTTATTTTTGTTGTATTTAAATGTTGTTTTGATAATAAATAAATAAATTACAAAATAAATAAATTAATTAGATATTGTCGCTTTATAATTTTCTGATAGTACCTTGAGAGCGGTGGCAATCGGCTCACGCCCCGACATTCCGCCGTAGGTTGGGGTGTGACAACGGGTATACTCAAAACCCGATGGGTATGGGCCGGGTATGAGATTAAGATTTAAAATTTTCGCGGGTATGTTATTAGATGATACCCGACCCAATTACCCGAAACACACACCCATTTACCTGAACCATATACCCGAATTATATACCTGAAAAATTCTGTGTATTTCATAGATTGTGAAGCATATATATATATATATATAATATTATATATATTATAATGATATTATTTATTTATTGTCACGCTTCTATATATGGAGTGCATTATACTTTAATTCATAATAATTGTTATATGAATAAAAGGTATAAAATAATTATAATGATTAAAAAATGTACTTGAAAGTCCCAACGGGTATACCCGATACCCGACGGGTAATTATCCGATAAATACCCGACGGGTAATGGGCCGGGTATGGGACACCGTTTTACAAACGGGTATGGGCATGGGATTACCAATACCCGGCTCGAACCCGGCGCGTTGCCATCCCTACGTTAAACCGATCATGTTGATTAACTAAAAAAAACCTATTGTCTTTAAAGGTTTATATTAACAAGGGTAAAGTTAAAATACAAAGTACAACAAAAATGAGAAGGATGAGAAGAAATATAATCCATTGATCTTAAATTTGGATTGTGGAGATTAATTTAAGAATAAAAACCGATGTGAATGGCATGGATATAATAACCCACTTATGATGACTTTCTATCTCCGTATGAAAGGCACAAGTTAATTCATCCATCATTTTAAAACGTCTATAACATTTTCATACGACATTTTTTTAGAAATGTTTTTTTATCATATAACAAGCATTTTTTATCTTTAATATGTCATATTGTTATATAAAAATAAAAAAAGTTAGTTGGTTTTTTATATTGTGTTATTTGATTGTCCATTGTGTTTTTTAATTGGGTAGTTCTATTCATTGTGTTATAGATTTTGATCATTTTGTTTTTCAATTGGTACTCATATTAAAGATAAAATTAAAACAAAAATTACATCATTGTGTCTTTTTGTTCGTCATTGTGTATTTATGCTCATCATTTGTCTTTCTGCTTATCATTGTGTTTTAGTCATTGTACTCAACATTCACTTAATTTGAGAAAAATAGTATTATGTTCATTGTGCATTACGTTCAAGTTATTGTGTAATATGCAGATTCCATTGTGTTGTACGTTTCAGGTCATTGTGTTATACGTATTTGCCATTGTGTCTTATGTTTCAGGCCATTGTGTTATATGTATACATTATTGTGTTTTATGTATTCATCATTGTGTATTATGTATTAGCTAATTTGCTGGTATTTTTCATTATATTTACACATTATTACACAAAGGTCTTATTATTATTTAAAAAAACACAATGATCAGTTAAAAGACACAATGGCGAAAAAACACATTGACAAACAGAAAGACACAATGACGAAAAAAGACACAATGATAAGCAAAAAAGACACAATGACGTAAATTTTTTTTAGTTTTATATAATAAAGTCATACTCATATTAAAGATAAAAAAATGCTTGTTATTATGGTGATTTTTTTTTTAAAAAATATCACATGAAAAAGTTATAGATGTTTAAAAATGGTAGGGGATTTAGCATGTGACTTGCATGTAGAGAGAGAAAATATGTACTATTACTTTTGTACTCTTTTTCCTTGGTCCATATTTGACACCAGTCAATTAATTATGACTTCTCCCACTTCTCATTTTTGTTGGCATTTGTAGAATAACTCAACCCTGTAAATAAAACTAAAACCTTTATGTAAATGCACCACGCATAAAAAGGGCGTGTAAGAACATTTCAAAATATAAATCTATAACTTAAATAGAAATTAATTAAGTACATCAATATGTTAAAAGAAAATAAAAGTTAATAAATATTGATTTTGTGCTTAAAAAACTTGTACTTTATCACACATTGGTTATGGACGAAATTACATTGAAACGTTTAAACATAGATAAAAAAGAACCATGTCTGACGCTATTTCAAACTTCATAGAACATCAATTTTAAAATTTATAAAAGAAAAAGAAAAGAACAACAATGTGAATGCAATATGTGGCATAATTTAACGGGATAACTTCAAGAAATAATCAAACAAAGTAGAAATTGAAGGGTGTGAAGGTTAAGGGTATTTGGGGGAGAAGTATAAGTTCATGGAGGTTGAAATTGTAACATAACAAAACAAAGCATGCTTAGTTTGTACTATGAGCTTTAAAAGTTGTCTCAAGTGAATAGTAAATCTCAATCACACATACAACTTTATACATGCACGCACGCGCACACACACATGGGAGGGTTGCGTTAGATAGAAGGATGACCCTTAATTTCACTCAAAACAAAAATGCGATGACATAAGTTCAGTTAAAGTAATTGTATTTTCAAACCTCTTAAGCTAACCCATTCATATTCCCGGTCTTTATAAGTTCGTTCACGCAATCTTGTTCAAATAAAACACCAAAAATTCTAACGCTTCATTGTCAGATTATTTAACAAAATATTCTTTCTCGCACCGCTTCTAACTATGGCTAACCAATGCGTAGAAGTGTAAGGCCCGTTCCCGGTACCTCACATTTGGACGTTGGATTTACTCATAAACACAGTTCTACAATTCAGAGTTTATTAAAACTTTCGCGGAATATAAAACTTACCGTTTATTACAAAACATTTAATCTTATCTTTAAAACTATAACATAAAACATCATATTTAAAAACATTATTTCTTCCATCTTCAGATGCTAGTCATTCAATCCATGCCATATGCCATCCTCATGCTAACTCTCTGGTTGAACACCTGCGTGCATACTAAAAGTCAGCTACGCTAAGTGAGTTCTAGTTAATCAAGCAACTTATCTTACAACCACTACCTGTATTATATACGTATCCGAAGACACATAGCCCACTATCTAACCTGCTCACCTTACCACTTAACCTCTTATTTACCCCTACAGCTTAGCCACTTTAATAACGAATAACGTTATGCAACTTTAATAACGAATAACGTTATGCCACTTTGCCACTTTAATTACGAATAACGTTATGCCACTTTGCCATTTAATAACGATTAACGTTATGCCACTTTAATAACGAATAACGTTATGCCACTTTAACACTCTTACTAGACCCCCTATCCACTTCTATCTCACTCTAGAAATCGCAGGCAAAAATATTCATCGAATCAGCGATATAAAGTTGTAGGTGGGGGATAAAGAGGTAACACATGAGCAGGTCAAACCCATAAGCCCGCCGGGTTATCCGAACATGAAAGGTTCAGCTACATGGTTCGTCGGTTCGTGTGTTCTATATGAAATTGGCCCAAGCCATTTATAACAAAACCAAATGGCTACTTCATATTTCTAAAACTTGCCAATTTAGTACATTTTTCTAACTTCATATATTTTTGTCCGTTAAGTCGAGGGTAAACTGGTAATTTCATTAATTTTATTTACAAAAAACAAAAGGTTGAAGAACATGAATTAAAATATAAATTCATTTGAAAGTAGAGGGACCTTTGTGCATCAAGTTTTGGACATAAGAAACGTAACACTCTCAACCATTGGGAAACCAGCTGATTGGTGCATGCACCCTTGTCTTTCGGCTATTGTTGTCACCACATGATGCATGATTAACCTTCCGCCGCTTTTAAGGTTATTTTCATAAAATTAGTAAAATAACATCAAACTTAGTGTAATTTCACTCTTTGCTCACTCGAGGGCCCACACATATATACATTATATGGGTGCGTCGCAAGCAGGGCATAGTTAGTGTAGGCAACATCTTATTAATCAAAGTAAATGTGTCAGATATAGTGATTCATAGTAATTTTGGATGTATATGACCAATTTAGACTCCAAATGGACATTTAATGTAAGGCCCCGTTACCGGTAACCCTACTTTCGTGTTGGATTTACTAATAAACACAGTTCTAAATATCAGAGTTAATTAAAACATTTATGCGGAATATAAAACTTTCATTAAACATTACATAATTCATAACTTGTCTCAAAACATCCTTTGTCTTTCACATTAAAGCATTAAAATTAGAACATCATAAGTCTTCAGATGCCAGACTCTTGTTCAGTGCCATGTGTCTCCTCAAGCGAGCTGCCTCATCCTACTCACCTGCGTGCATACTAAAAGTCAGCTACGCTGAGTGAGTTCTAGTTAATCATACACTATACAATACACATAAACTTATATTCTTTCATTCATACTTTCATACATTCATTCTTTCATACTTTCATTCTTTCTTTTGTATTAACTTACCTTCATATCTTACGTTATAAAGAGCACTACGCCCTACATTCCTCGAGTATTATTAGGGCTCGGTACCCTCCTTCCTCGAGTATTATTAGGGCTCGGTACCCTCCTTCCTCGAGTATTATTAGGGCTCGGTACCCTCCTTCCTCGAGTATTATTAGGGCTCGGTTTCCCTCTTTCCACGAGTATTATTAGGGCTCGGTTTCCCTCTTTCCTCGAATATTAGTAGGGTTCGGTTCCCTAATTCTCGAATATTAGTAGGGTTCGATTCCCTCTTCGTTACCATACAACCATACATCATACCTCGAATATTAATCGGGCTCGGTACCCTTTTCGTAACCATACAACCATGCAACCGTCATTTCCTTCTTTTATTAACTTTATCACGTTCATACACATAAGCATACATATCATACTTATCTTATACTTAGCGTTACAACCTGACAGTACGTGCAATATCCGAAGATCGTTCACGTACCGTCAAGCCATCATTCATACATTTCACATTATTCACATAAGGCATACACTTATCTCTTAGGATAAGCGTATTAACAAACATATTGAGTATGCACACAGCCCCGAAAACATAACACATAAATGGGGCTAGAAACTCACCTGAACACGGTTACGTTCACCGTTAATCGTAATCCCTTTCTTCAGTTGTGCACGGCTGACTGTATAACAAGTATACGTATCAATTAACTATCACTTCTCATAATGTATTTCTATCTTTATATGACCCACAACGAACGGGGTCTAGGGGCGGCAGCCCCTAGCAGGGTCCAAGGGGCAGAGCCCCTGGCTGGGGTCGAGTTGCCAGGTCAGCTTGGAAAAATTTTATTTCCATTAACTGTCTTAACACATTTTTCATTAGATTTTTAATTTATTTTTTAATCGAACTTGGCTTTAGGCGAAGTTAAACCTTAGGCGAACTTAGCTTTAGGCGAAGTTAAACCTTAGGCGAACTTAGCTTTAGGCGAAGTTGTCATCAGGCGAACTTGGCTTTAGGCGAAGTTAAGGCTCAGGCGAACTTAGCTCTAGGCGAAGTTGTCATCAGGCGAACTTAGCTTTAGGCGAAGTTGCCATCAGGCGAACTTAGCTTGCAGGCGAAGTTCATCAGGCGAACTTGGCTTGCAGGCGAAGTTCATCGCTTTGAAGGCGAAGTTGCCCAGATGAAGGCGAAGTTGCCCAGATAACCGCAGTTTCGGTTTCTGTCCAACATTTCGAGCGATTTTAACACCCTTGTTACGGTTCAACATCACCCACTACGCTTCCCGACCATTTTCGGTCGTTTATACACTAAAAGCTCGGATCCTTAAACTTCAAAGATCAAGAATCATACCTTTTTGAGCTTGTTTGGGTCTTGTTTATTTGCTTAATCACAACTAGTCTCTCTCTCTCTCACTCTCGGATCTCGCCTCTCTCTTCCGGCCGCCGGCGGTTGAGGTGTGTGGTGTGTGTGTTTTGGAAGTATTAGAGAGTATGGTAAAAATGAAGATATTTTGGGATTTTGGGGGTATTTATACCCCTGAAATCCCATTCTCATTTAGCCCATCTCAATTAATCCAAGTCCAAGACCCGCTCCTTATCCGATATTAATTAATTACGCGAAATCACTAAACATAACTTCTTTTATTCATCATTAAAATTTTAGGATGTTACATTTAACAATCATAGTCGGGTCAACCCGTTTGGGCATCGGGTTAAATGGTTTAGATTATTCAAATATCTTAACTAACCTGCAACCCGACGCTAATAAGGTTTGGGTTTGTTGAGTGAAAGAAAATAACTATCATTTATGAAAACGATTTTTTTTTGGGGGGGCGGGGGGGTATACAATGCATTTCGAGTTAACCCGGAGCACTTTAAGACTTTTCATCTTTAACTTCGGGCTTGTTGGCTTAACATGATTAGCCTTTTTATGGCTTTTCATCTTTATTTAACCAACCATAATTAGCTTACTTGGGTTTTAATTGATTTCCCTCCACAATTTTAAAAGTCACCAGTGTCTTCACAAAATCCCCCAAGACTAGAAATTTCCCGCCAACTCCCTCACTCCTAAATCAATCTTGCATTCTTGCTTCTCCAAAACTTATACCTAGTTGTCTTGTATTCTTCATTGCCTCTATTTCAGTCCTAACCCTAAATTGGTATGTACCGATGGTTTTTGACTTGTCAATCTCAGATTAGTTGTGTCATGTGTGAAGTTCTTCTATCCTGCTCGAGGTTAGAGTCCCAATTTCAGTTTACACGAGATTAGTTTTGTCTATTTATTTTGCTCCACTCCTCTGTTTAAGGCTCTCGGTCCTTTCCTTGCTACTCATGGTTACTCATTGATGGGTGTCTTCTATCGGCTTCTTTGGGTTGAAGGTTTAGGTTGTTCTTGTTGTTGTTGTTTACATTTTGTATATTCGGGTGTTTATTATTCCGCACATTGCTGATAATTTTTTGTACTTTGTTAATTTAAATGAAAGCTTTGCTTGTAAAAATGAAGAAATCATCATAAGTGTCAAGATATTATAACCTGTCACAATCGACATTTGAAGTAAAAAAAAAAAAAACAATAGACGTTTGTTAATGCTTATATATTTGGAGTAAAATACTAAATTTCTAATTAGAAATACACTATTTATATGTTTTCCTAGAAAAAGAAATACACAAATGCCATTAAAACTTAAAATTTTGTGACACATATATTAAATGCCACTAAAAGTGTGTGTTAAACAATTATGACATACACAAAATGCCACTAAACTTAAGTTTTTGTGACATAAACGCTAAATGCCACTAAAGATGTGTGCCAAGCAAATGTGGCATACATAAATTGCCATTAAAACCTAAAATAATGGCACATGAGCTAATGCTTTTAAAAACGTGTATTTTTTTCATAGTGAACCAAGAAGACATCGATTACTTGGCCGCTCTCTTGCTGTCCCTAAGGATGGATAGCCGAATTGAATGAAGAAAAAACTGCACATAATCCGATTAATGAAACTTAGTCGCCGAAAATTGCAGAGAGCATCTCACTTTACTTGGCTATAATGAGAATATTAATCATCTATTATCATTATTTATGAGAATAGATGATCGGATCCGATGGAGAAAATATGACGATAGGGTTCTCTGAAATCAAAATGCATTCAAAGAGATACCATCATCCGGCCAGGTTTGAAGAAAATGAATATAACCTACGCCTTTTCTAATTAAAAACAGGGTTGATGAATTTTATGATGCCACGTGTACAAATCTACACTTTTGAGAAGTTTGTTGAAAAGTCAACTATTTTATTATATAGGTAGATTAAAAATAAATACTCTGTAAGTAAATCTTTTGGTTCCTAACACAATGTTGTAAAAATCATTAGTCAGTCGCTAGTCGGACGGTGGGGGTGGGAACTAAAACTAGATGTTTAATTTATGGCTAAAATTACAAATGTCCTATTACAGTGTATTATAATAACACCACAATGACTATGCGTCTTATAAAGGTTAAAGTTATATGACCATAGTGTTAAATTTCCTATTAAGTTATGTTCTTATATGACTTCGACTAGAAAGGGTCCTATAACACCGAACATTTATGACTTAACTACAAATGTCCTATTAAGTTATGTTATAATAAGACCTTGGGTGATATAGTGTCCCTCTTACATTACCACATAATGGGACACCAATAACTACATGTCTTATAGATTACTTTATTAGCATTTACATTTTAAGTGTCTTATTAAGTTATATAATAATACGACCCCAAAGAATCATCCATCATATTAAATAACTTTTTAGGACACCAGTTCTGTAGCGTATATTGTAAAAGGACCCCAAATGTTCATTTGTCCTATTAAATAGATTTTAGGACCCTATTTTACAAGCGTCCCACACAAAAGATCCTAAAAAGCCATTTTTGTTGTAGTGAAATGAAACGAGGATACATCATTCTTCCGTTCTTAGAAAGTACATTAAGTTGGATGTATTTGAAAAACAACTGATAGTAGTTGTACTTCCTCTTTCTGGTTAGACTAAGCATCACCCCAACCCAATATGCGTTTAACTTGTCAAACCCGCCATTTTGAGAAGACAAACAGTTTGCAACTATGTGAAACAGAAGCTTTCAGTAATTGGGAAGATGCCTCTTTTCACAAGTTAACCATTCAACATCATAACATGTCTCATCCAGATAATCATCAATTTGTTCCTTTGTAAAGGTAGTGCATGGATCATTTGCATCATCTTCTATTTGCAATTCTTGTCGAATCACCTCCTCGTTAACTCTTACCTTCAACCCATCAATTTATGAAATGATTCTGGAACTGCCTTTCTTTGTTCTTGCTTTTGTCCAGAATTGTTCTATCCAAGAGTATTGAATTTTAGGATCAACAATGATTGCATAGGACAGAGGACAACTTTGTAATCCCTTGATCATAGAAATGAATACTTTAAATTTTCTTTTTCTCGGGATCTCCAAGGTACAGAAGCTATTATGACTCTATTAAGACACAAAATAGACATTAGTGTTGATAATTGATTTGAAAGATAACACGTATATACAAAAAAAAAACTTAAAATAAAACTATACAAAAATTATACACAAAATTGAACTCAAGACAGAAAGCTGTCTAAGTCCAATGTATTTGAATGAGCAATAAAGGTATAACAGAATACACAAAGGCTTAAACATTCGAATCGAATTGGGAAATAAAATCTCTTTAAAGATTGAGTGTAAATAAGTTAGACCAGTTAAAAGTTTCTAAGGTTAGATCATTCGGATCGAATGATAATTCTATTCGAATCGAATACAATTACCATTTGATTCGAATAGATCCTTTTGGAAGTTTCTTTATCTTTAAATGGTGTGATTCGAACACTCAAGACTTGGTACTCAGAGGGTTTATCTTTGCATTCGAATGGAGATTCGAATACATGTTACTTGGAATTTTTTTCGAACATTTCATTTTATTCGAATGCGAATTTGAATGTTTGGCACTTTGGTTATTCGAATGGAATGCCCATCCGAATTCACTGTCCTTGGCTACATTCTCAACACAACAAATCTGTTTAATTTGAATGGTCATTCGAATACTTGATCCTTTGGGCTCATTCGAATACATTGTCCTTGATTTATTTCAAAACACATCATATTTGTTCGAATGAAATTTGAATCAAAAGAACATTCTAATCGAATGTCCATTCGATTAGAATGGTGATTCGAATACTTTGGCCTTTACACCTGATTCACAACTCAACCATGTTCCCATAATCCCATTCATATACTCAAGTCCATTCGAATGCAATTTCATTTGAATATAGTTTCCATTCGAATACAAATATTCAAACTCAAAATCTCCATAATCTTATCCCTTACATGCATTTCTGGGTTCATCAGCAGGCGACTTGAAGATCTGGGCAGGGTATGAACACATATAAACACAAAAACTGGGATTATTAACCCAAAAACTGACCAAAAACCCAAAAAATTACAAAACTATACAAATCCTAACAAAAACTCAATTAAATCAACATTAAGACTCTTAGTGATATCGATAATCATAATATGACATCAATTTAAGCAAAGGACATCATTAAGGCTACCAATCGGCCTTGAACAGTTTCGTCGTGAACCGTTCATCAGCCCAGAACATAAAACATGAATCAAAAAGGTAAAATCTTTACCACTGAGAACTTATCCATGTTTGAAATAAGTTATCAAGTGTGATTATAAGCAGACTTTTGTGTTTTGTTAAAGATCTGAGATCTGAAAAATGAAAGGCGTTGGTGGCGACGGGGTTTTTGAGAGAAAAGGTAGAGAGAGAAAGAGTTTTGGATAAGGATTGTAGTGAATGAAAATAAAATATATTTTGGGTTGACCTATTTATAGGGTCAGCCTATCTTGCGATAGGGTCAAAACATCTCGTGTTATAAACAATTTTACGCTCTCAACCCTGAACTCTGAAAATATTTACAAATTTAAACCCGCAAAATATTTACCCACCGAATCCAAGCAATTTAAATATATACAATATATATTTTTGCTGGGTCAATACTTAACAGACGTTGCATCGAGGACGTTGTTGTAAAACATTAACCCATTTAACTAGACACATAAAAATAAGAATTTAAACATTTAAAGATAAAAATAAAATTTTAAAAAATAAAATAAAGGTTAAAAATTTAAGATAAAATAAAAATAAAACTATTAACAAAGATAAGATTTAAACATAAAATTAAAAGAAGTTGAAAATAAAACAAAACTAAAGGTAAAATAATGTTTTAAACAAAACTAAATAAAGTTAAAAATAAAAAAATAAAAATAAAATTAAAAATAAATAAGATAAAAATGAGATTAAAAATAATACAAGTTAAACTAATTTTAACATGTAAATAAAAATAAAAGAGAAACTTAAAATTAAACATTAAGATTAAAATTGAAATTTGAAGTAAAGATGAAATTAATATTATATTAATTATACTAATTAATTAATTTACATAATCTGAGTGACACGTATTTTTGGTGAGAAAGATCTCGACATGGAATCACATTGCCTATAATGTCCTAGATCACACTTCTATTTGGATATTATTATGCCAGGAACCCAAAATCAATTGTAGATATGTGTTGGTCCACTTTAAACATAACAAGTATTTTGATTTCTCTGTGATACGTTAAAGTATGAATTAGGTACAATACTTGTGGGGTCCCCTGTTATTCCGACATGTTACAAACTCCATCATACGTCAAGCATAGTTTGTGTTCATCAGTATCACCCCGAATTAACTCCGACCCCCTAATGATTGATCAAAACATTTTTGAGCTTATATAGACTTTTTGCAAAATTTCTTTTTCAAACAGTTTAAAGGTTGAACCATGGATTCACATGCCATCTGGACTTACAAGCCTTCATATAAAGTGTTTAGGTCTTACTTGTTTTCCCCACGTCACGTAGTTTTAATATACCCTTTTTTGTTTAATAAATTATTAACATTTTTGCTGTTGATTTTTGAATACTTTATGAGCATTTTGCAGTTTTTCTGCTTTAATAATTTTTTTTTATATTTTTAATATTTGAGTCTTAAGCAAGAAATAATAATAATAATTTTTATTGTGACCAATCACTAACGGGCTCGTGTATGACTGACTATTAACATTTTCGCCTTCATCGATATGACTTATATTGGAGTCGACAATCGCTTCACAAGAGTGTAACCACTAGCATAGACGAGTATTTATGTTTATATCATTGTGATACTTACTCATGTGTCAAGCCTATCTACACATCAAGCAATGATCTTATTGGCTTTTGAGCTACTATTTTCATGTGTTAGGATCACTAAAGACAATTTCTTATCATTTTCTAAAGGTCAGATCAATTTCTTAAAAGTTTATAATAATTTTTTTTATACTATCGGACTCCTTCTAAGCAGGAGCTCCCTCTAACCGAGAAAAAATATTTTGAATCTTTTTCTGATTTTCATAACGAAATTTTGTCGGACCGGTGCGGGACACGGTTTCCCAACGATTCACGGGGCAACGTGTTAGAGTGCGGAATCCTCTAACACGGCGATTCGGTGGTGATCAACAACGCGCGGTAACGATTCCTAAGACGGTTTGACACCTAGGGACGGAGGAAAGGACCGACACGTGAAGAACGGGCAGAGAGTATTTCAGCAGAGTGGTGGTTCGTGACTGTGTGTAGAATGTGTGCACTTGTGAAATTTCCTAAGTTTCGTTTATATATCGAAAACTGGTTCGATCGAATGAGTCTCTCATTCGATCGAACGAGACCTGGTTCGATCGAATCAGTCACTGATTCGATCGAATCAGTTTCTTTTGACATTTTCAGTCCGTTAACTTAGTTTCACGATCGTTATCTTCATATCGAACCATCCTGATAGAACTGGGGACATACACATGACATTTCATGTCCTAACAAACTCCCCCTTGGAGCCAGTTCTATTTACTTACAATCAATCGAGTTCTCTTGCTCGATCGTAACTCCCCCTTGGAGTTATCTCACTCTCTCTTTTCTCAAAGCTAATGGTGCGCATGTTGCATCCACGAACTCCTTTCATCATGAAGTTCTCTCAGGATCAAATGGTCCAGTCAGTCAGACTTACCATAGGTTCCGCATATCCTGAGAAGCTGTCAATTGAAACTTTAGATAAACATTTAAGCACAATCTATCACAATGTTCCAAAACAAATTACATTCAACTCAAAAACAATTACAACCAGAAGATTAAACCTTTCATTACAACAAGAAACAAAATAAACATGACAATTAAGCTTCAGTCTCTTGTGCATACTTCTTCTGTTGCTCTTTCCAATTTGATCCTGCATGTATGTCATAGGCAAAGCAGATCCTAATGACATTTCTATACGTTAAAGCTTGCTCCATGTCTTCGGGGGCGTAGAGAATCTCTGTCTTGTACAGCGTGTAGACGTCCTCCCGTGACAAGTTTGTGAGCCACATAGGATCAAAGATACGAATTGTGCTCCAATTTCCATTGTCGTTGAGCACGATGACTGCTTCATGCAGTCTTCCGTCATAGTACCAATGCCTGAACGCTTTGTAGAAGTCCTGCTTCATCTTTCTTAGAGGAATCTTCTTCATCGTGAGTGGTGGCATGTACTTCAAAACAATCTTTGGCCTGTTGGTGATCGGATCGATCTCCCTTTTACTTGTATATCTCTTTGGCCTTTGTGGAGTGATCATCTTCCATTTTGAGCTGTATTCCATTCGCAATACACTCTGATAATACGTTGCAAATGGAGATGAACTTGCATAAAGCATATCAAGATAGTTAAGACGGTTTAGATCAAAAGTAGGAAGAGTCTTCAAGTCAGTGATACGTTGAAAGTACTCAACCCCTTTTTCTCTCTTGACAGCAATGCAATTAAGATCCTTCAGACACGCCCAAGCAATTATTTCACCTGAAGTTCTACGACCCTTCATCTTATAGGACATTGTGTGAGGAATGGTCGGCTTTGCTTGTCGTCTGGACCTTATCTTCTCAAGAATAGCGTTGAAAGCTTTCTTGCACTCTTCAGTTTTCTCAACGAAATCGGCTTGATCTGCATCAGAAGGCTGTTTCATTGTGTTTGACCTTTCGTCAGCCTTCTTCTGTATTTCCTCCTCTGTTACATTTTGAAAGAAGCTTGCCGAGTTAGGAAGATCTTCAGTTTGAGACGTGTAGTACTCTGGATATTCTTCCTGCGTCAAGTCTTCCATTTCGACTTCATCGAATTGAGAGGGATCAGCGGCCGTGGATGATGTTGAGTCAGGTGTAGCAGCCGAAGAAGATGTTTGTTCTGTTGAAGGCAAAGCCAGATACTTGCCTGTTTCTTCATTGTATAGCTCAAACATATGTTCCAGTTCTTCTTCTGTGAAATTGTGAGAAATTTCACCTTCTTCCAAGTCTCCACTTGCGAAGAATTGCTGCTCATCTGGATTGTCCAGTAAAAACGTGAAATATTCCGCTGCTGTTTTTGATTGCAGCGGTTGGACATTAAACGGATCAGCATCACTACATTCACTCAAAATACTCTTAACTACCTTCACCTCCATCATCAGAAGAGTCCAGTTCGTCTGTGTCCACATCGACATTGGTTGGACCTTCCAGACGATGAACATCACCCTTCAGCTCAGTCACTCTTGCTTCAAGGCGTAGATTTGACTCTCTCAGCTCGGTGATCAAAGAACCTTGTTCATTGATCGAAGATCCCTGTTCAGCGACAGTAGCATTTAACTGACTATTTTCAAGCCTGAGCATTTCGTTCTCAGCTTGAAGTTTAGCAATCTGCTCATCTCTGAGCCGATTCTGTTCTTCTTGCTCTGCCTTGAACAGTAACATCTTCATCATCGCCTTGTGCAAATCAGCAAGTTCGGATGCAACCTTTTGAGGTATGGCCATTTCAGGTTGAGCTTGAGGAATAGGTTGTTGAGCTGACTGCGGTGTTGGTGGCTGTGCTGGTTGAGCAGGAGGAGCAGCAGAAGTCCCGACGGATGGTAACATTGAGGGACGCGGTTGATCGGGAAATAAGCTTCGATACTTCCGAGTAACCTTCTTCTTTTGCCTCTTTGCAGGCCTTTCTTCTCCTACATCTATGTCGGCCGGATTTTCCACGGCTCTGACTTCCTCACCAGTTTCCAACTCTTCTTCATTTAGAAACGAATCAGCCTCCTTTTCAGCTTCGGTCCTTGTATCTTCAGGGACCGCCACCTCCTCAGTGTCAGAGTCGTCGCTTGATTCCTGCAAAGGTAAGTTTTCGACGTCTGAGTCACTGGTATCATTTCTCCATTTCCTTTTAGGAGGGGCCCTGTAAGACGGATTCACCAAATGCCCGAAGCATCTTTTGATTGGTGGCCTGGTTGGACGTTCCTTGTAAGATTTGAGACGGTTGAGAGTCTCATTTTTCATGTGGTCCAGTTTCACCACATCACCTTCGTTTTCTTTCAGTAACCCTGGTGCTTGAGTATCGACAATCATTTGCACGAACCGTGGGAACTGTAGAAACTTCTCACTTTTCCCTTGCTTCAACGTGATGTTCTCGACCATATGACCGAAAGTCATCTGAGAGAAGTTGTATGGTCGGTTCATCACCAAAGCAGCTACAGTGAACTGCATGCTTTCCCTCAGCTTGTCAAAGCTGGTTCGTTGAGGGCCCAAGCAGTGCATCACAACGTGTGCCAAATATTTGAACTCGGGGCACAAGTTGGCCTTATGAAGCAGACCGGCATTGAGGTCGCCGTCATACTTCATACGTGCGAAACATCCTCTTGTTGCAGCAGGATGTAGGGAGGTCGGGTCTGATTCATCATCTTCAAATCCACAGACTTCTCGAATGACCTGGGCAGATATAACAATTGCATGCCCTCTAACGGTGGAGCGAATAACCGACGGCACGACTGTTTTGTCGTGCGTGGCATTCCTCCAAAACTCTTGTTGGATAGACATGATAGGCTCAATAATCCTAGAGATGGGTCCAGAGATCCTCGACCTCTTCAGAAACTTTATCACCGTTGCAAAGTCTTTCCCGTGGCTCGACTTTTCGTCTAGAAAAGCCACGATGTTGTGCTTGATGGACGTTTTGTACGGGACAACCACTTCTGCAACTTCAGCCATTTAAATCTGTAACCATAAACGTGTTAGAACAAACAGATATCGAAACGACTGAATGCGTTTAAACTTTTCAAATTTTCTGGACTGGTTCGATCGAACGAGCAACACATTCGATCGGATGAGCTATTCATTCGATCGAATGAGATCTGGTTCGATTACAGACAATCGAATGAGATAGAATTTCCCATTGACTTCTGATTCGATCGAACTAGTGATCGAATAAGTCACATTCGATCGAACAAGAGACTCGTTCGATCGAATCAACTGATTCGACTCATTCAAGCAAAATCCAGAAATGAAGAACACCCGAACCCGGAAAACTTAAACGATCAAGAACTCGATCAAAACACGGTTAAAAACATGTAAAACTTACATTTTCGTGATCTACGTGAAAAATCGAATAATATGATCGGATCAAAAAGAGGGTTTGAGGAAAATCAATTTGAGAGCAAAAATCCGTAAAATATTTCGAATAAAACTGATCGATCGAATGAGTTTGAATATTTATACTATTTTTGGACTTATTCGATCGAACGGACTTGTTCGTTTGGACCATTCGATCGAATGAGATTCTATTCGATCGAATGAGTCTCTTCGCAACTGTTTACATTCCTCAACCACTGATTCGATCGAATCTGTTCATTCGATCGAGTTATTCGTTCGAATAGCAACCTATTCGATCGAATGAGGGAAAACATTTGAAAAATAAATTTTTAAATATCTTATTTCCCGTCCATCGATCGTGATGCCTTTGAACCTGCACGAAAACATAAACTTTTGACACTTGGTTAGTTTTCGTAGACATTTTCCAATCCTGAGAGCTTCGTTCCTACAGAACATATAGATCATAATACATTAGTAACAAATGGAAAAATATCAGGCTCAAACATCTTTGGGTTTTCTTGTCACTTCATTCTTTCTTTCATGCACAGCCTGTTGCACAGATGAACATTTAGCAACCTGCATGAAGTTTTCTTTCATTCCTACACACTGGATAAACATTTAGTAGGAACAGACAGGGATCAGACTACCTGTCACGATGATTTCTCATCGATTCTCAAACAAACAGAAATAGATAAAATGAGAAAGAAAAAAAAAAAAAATAAATAGAAATAAAATCTTTTTGGTTTTTATCAAAATATTTACAGGGAGGGACAGGGATCAGACTACCTGTCACGATGATTTCTCATCAACATTAAAGCAGAATAAAATAAATAAAAATAAAAAGATTAATTCAGAATTAAAAATCTTTTTTTTTTTTTTTTTTTTTTTTTTTTTTTTTTTTTAATATTCAAACTGAAATAAACAACTGTACAAAAATTTTAAAACACATTATTTTTGGTTGAGAAGGATCTATAATAAGAAATCATACAGACGTATATGACTGTCTACTGAGATTTTTTTTTTTTTTTTTTTTTTTTTTTTTTTTTTTTTTTTTACGAATAAACGAAGTTAAACAAGACATAATGAATATTCTTTTTGTGAGAAAGATCCGAACAGGAATCATACTAATTACGTGACTGTCACACAGATCCGTGTTTAGCTGTATTATGACATAAAGAAACAGGTTGTGAGCATGTAAATAACTTAAAATGGTTTTCATCGTTTCTGTGATACGAGTTAGGTTCAATTATGTCTCAAAATTTAAGTGGGTATCAACTCAGAGATTATGATGCCTCCTATCTATTCTCAAAGCGTATTTGGCTTTCCCCAAGTCACCCCGAATTGACCTTGACCCATAGTGTCTGATTAAAGTTGTAAGTGTCTTCATCTGCTTCCCGTTTTCTTTCTTTCTTACTCCATGATTGAGAAGTCTTGACATTGTTAACTCTAGAATGTTTCAATCACTCATAATGTAAATTTTTTATTTTTTTTTTTTTTTTTTTTTTTTTTTTTTTTTTTTTTTTTTAACATAGACTTCAGAGTAGTAAACAATTGCAAGTCCCGAATCTGGATCACTGCAGTTTCTTCACACACTATCTTTACGGGAATCAGAACACTTATGGGCTCGTGTATGACTGGGTAATCGCTTTTCTGCCTATCATTCGGAAAGATATATATGAAGACATACAAAACTCTTAAGGAGTTTCCACGTAAAATCGAGTAGATTTAGTTTGTATCACATCTACTTTTACGCACCATAAAAAGCTACCATGACACACAATGACCGTTCTAAAGCCTTTTAAGCCTAATAACTTCACTAGTTAAGCACACAGAATCAGTGTATCTATCATTTTCCAAGGTTGGATCAATTTCTCATTTTCTGAATATATATGAATGTCTTTTAAAACATATAACGTTTAAATTATTTCGCCCCGATCAAGTCAAAGTCTTCAGGTAAACGGCTATCCTGAAGATCCAATGGATCAACTGGACCGACCACATACGAGTATGTGTCCTTCTAACTAAGTATAACCGACTATTTTTCAGCGAAAGAATAAAGACCCATCAAAACCCGCCCCGATCACTTTCAGTCATCTGGTTAATGGCTATCCTCATAATCTACTAGTAGAAGTAAGGACCAACACACATCCGAAAATGTGTCCATCAAACTGAGGTAACCGACATAATTTTAAGCGATAGTGATGTATAAAAATTTAATATTTGAAAAATGAAAATAAGCTGTACAGACATAACAAATCTTTTTGATGTCTCAGTATGATAGCGTCTGTGTACTATCACCTTTCTTGAACAAGATCAACTTCTCAAAATTTTGAAATTTTTTAATGTTTTTGGGTTTTTGTATTTTATATTGTTTTTGGTTTTTCTTGAAACCTTTCTCCCCCTAGAATTTATAAAAAACAAAATCTTTTTGGACTTTTTCAAATTTTTAAGAAAAGAAAAAATGAAAACAATTTAAATGATATCTTCAGGAACATCATCTGATATACGTTTAACGCCGTTGATCTCTAGTACATATAAAAACCGTGGTTTATCAAATGCTTTAGTGAAGAGATCAGCGCGTTGTTCCTGAGTGGGGATTTTTATCACATCGATAAACTTCTTTTCGTAACAGTCACGAAGGAAGTGATATCGAATTTCGATGTGCTTCGTTTTGCTAAAATGAACAGGATTTTTGGTAATTGAAATTGCAGCAGAATTATCAATATATATGGGAGTAGTAGAACATTCAATACCGTAGTCACGCATTTGTTGCTGAATCCAAATAACTTGAGAACAGCAACTGGCAGCCGCAATATATTCCGCCTCAGCTGTTGAAGTGGAGACTGACGTCTGCTTTTTGCATTGCCACGTTACTAAACGACTTCCAAAGAACTGACATCCTGCTGTTGTTGATTTGTAATCGAGTTTACAACCACCATAGTCCGAATCACTGTACGCATGTAGATCAAAGTTATCATCATGAGGATACCAAAGACCCCAATCTGGAGTACCCTTCAGATAACGCAAAATTCTTTTGACTGCAATCAGATGGGAGACCTTCGGCTTTGACTGGTAACGTGCACAGAGACACGTAGCAAACATTATGTCTGGCCGAGAAGCAGTCAGGTACATTAGAGATCCGATGATCCCTCTATAGTGAGTTGGATTGATCAATTCACCCTTCTCGTCAGGATTAATCCCGTGATTAACCTCTAAAGGAGTTCCCTGTGAAGAAGAACTCAACATCTCAAACCGTTTCAAGATGTCATTGACGTATTTTGTCTGGTGAATGAAGATACCGGAATCTTTTTGATCAACTTGAAGTCCTAAGAAGAACTTCATCTCACCCATGGAGCTCATTTCAAATTTTTCTTTCATCACTTGTTCGAACTCCTTACAAAGTGTTTTATTCGTGGACCCGAAGATGATGTCGTCCACGTACACTTGTACCATAATTAGATCTCCTTCTTTTTCTTTTGAGAATAGTGTGCAGTCAATGGTTCCCCTTCTAAACCCGTTGTTCAGAAGGTGTTTGGATAGTTCTTTATACCAAGCTCTCGGGGCTTGGTGAAGACCGTACAAAGCCTTGTTGAGCAGATAGGCTTTGTCCTTGTGATATGGGTCTTCAAAACCTGGAGGTTGTGCCACATATACGGTCTCTTCGATGTGACCGTACAAAAAGGCACTCTTGACGTCCATTTGATATACTTTGAATTTCTTGAAAGATGCATACGCCAAGAACATCCGGATTGCCTCCAAACGAGCAACCGGAGCATATACCTCATTGTAGTCTAGGCCTTCGATTTGCCTAAACCCTTGGACCACCAGGCGGGCTTTGTTGCGAACAATCACTCCACGATCGTCACGTTTACATTTTAGTACCCACTTAGTGCCAATTTTCTTCTGTCCTTTGGGGAGATCCACCAGCTTCCACACACCAAGTCTTTTAAACTGCAATAATTCCTCTTGCATGGCTGAGACCCAGTTGGAATCTTTCAGCGCATCGGTGGTGCTGTGTGGTTCTTCTTGTGCTAAGAAGCATTCATGGGCATTAAGAGCAACTGATCCTGACTCCATCATTTCTGTGTAGAGACCAAAATTCAGCTGTCGCCGAGTTTTGACACCCTGTTGAAAGTCCCCTATAATGTTGTCTTGTGGATGATCACGTTCAGTCCTAACAACCGGATTGTCAGAAACGACAACATTTTGTTCCAAGTTAGTTAAGTTCGGCTCAGGAACTGGAGCGGATTGTGGTGCCTCTGAAGTAGACGTTAGAGGCTGATCTGCATTCGGCACTTCTTGATTTGACGATGAAGGTTGTGACGTAACCTGAGTTGGTGCCGATTGTACATCATCTGCTGGAGATTCATCTTCAGATTCAGATTCGGAAGATTCTTGAACTTGATCGCTAGACTCTGTGGAGGAAGATGATGACGGACCAGGATGAGTTGAAGATTGCAAAGATTCATCAGGAGGTGCATTTTGCGCCTCATACATCATTTGAATAGCAATCTCATACAGATTGAATGACTTGAACAGTTTGTCATAATCAAACAACCAGTCTTCTCCTGTCCCCTTGGCTGGTTCTGTGTAGCGTTGAACATCGACATGGTACCATTCTTCAACTAATTTTGTTGTTCTGTTGAAGACCCTTTTGAGAGGTATGCTGTAACCCAGAAAATAGCCGTTGATGATCTTCTCCTCGAACTTATTATCGACTTGCCTTTTAAGTAACGTGCAAAGAGCCCCGAATGGTTCCAGGTGCTCTAAGTTAGGCCTTCGTCGTTGAAGAAGCTCGAAACTTGTCTTGCCGTGGCGCTTGACGATGCCTACCCGATTTAATGTGAAACAGGCGTTGGCAATTGCCTCACTCCAAAACGTAACAGGTAACACAGAGTCGGCTAACATTGTTCTTGCTGTCTCGATTAACGTACGATTTTTCCTTTCAGCAACCCCGTTCATTTGTGGAACATATGGGGCACTGAACTCCTGAACGATCCCTTTTTCTTTGCAGAAATTTTCAACATTCGCATTTTTAAATTCTGTACCGTTATCTGACCGCATTCTTCGAACCTTCAGATTGTATTGAGACTCAATAGTTGTAACCAGCAGTTGTATACACCCAAACGTTTCTGATTTTACTTTCAAGAAAAACACCCAAGAGAATCTAGAATATTCATCAGTAACCACTAGACAGTATGAGTGCCCAGAGATACTTTTGACGCTTATTGGGCCAAAAAGATCCATATGAAGGAGTTCCAACGGAATATCAATTGAGTGGAAACTCTTAGACTTGTGGGACCTTTTTATCTGCTTTCCGGCTTTGCACTTCACACATGAATCAGGGAGACGAAAACTTCTCAGATTAACTCCCTCAACTAGTCTGCGGTGCACAAGCTTGTTCATGTTCCTGACATTTATGTGTCCCATCCGTCTATGCCATAAGACAGTATCACGTTCGGATGCCTTGGACACGAAACATGTCGCCGTTGGAGACGTTGACCCTGCCTTAGCCATATCCAGAATGTAAAGATCACTCTGGCGTGCAGCTGACATTAAAACCTTGTCTTCAGGAAAGTTGAAATCCTTAGGCAAGATGTGGCAATCTCGGTCGTCAAACATAACTTTGAAACCTTTGTCGCAGATTTGACTTATCGACAACAGGTTGTTCTCCAACTCTTTGATGAAATTTACTTTCTCAAACGAAATTCGCCCATTAGACACCATTCCTTGGGCCGTGATATAACCTCCTTGATTTCCTGCAAAGGAAACTGCACCTCCTTTTATTTGTCTGACACTTGAAAGGAGATTCATGTTTCCAGTCATGTGCCTGGAAGCTCCTGAGTCTATGATCCACATGTTGAATCTTGGATCATATAGAGCAACCTGCACACAAAAACAAAAGGTTTAAATATCATTGGAAACCCAAGCCCTTAAGGTCTTGGGTTTTCCATCTTCATCACGAATGAACAATTCAATCCATTTACCCTCATTAACACTGTTTTCAGATTTGACGTTGTTATCAACAGTGTTAGTTTTCTTAGGTTTCCAAAAGTCAGTCTTCTTCTCAGCATGTTTGAGATAGCTGGTTGAAGACTGAGTTTCACTTGTCGAAGTGGAAACACTTGGATCTGAGGGGTTTGGGGATTGGTGTGGTGAGGTTGGCTGAGGTTTCCGAGGAGAAACCGACCTCGGTGTGTGAAACCGTTCTTGACCTTGAATGTCAATGGTCGGTCGCCTCCTAGGAGGTGACTTGACATACCTCGGATCCGGAGTCGATATGTACTGCTTAGGATCCGTGTACTTATAGCAAAATCTTGCTATATGCCCTACCTCTCCACACGAAAAACAGTAGTTTTTCCCCCTTTGACTTGGTGGAGAGAAATAACTCTGGTTTTGTCTGTTATCATAGTACCCCCTGGATTTGACATTTTGGGGTGGAGTTTGTCTAGGAGGGTGTTTTGGGAAATTATGTTTTTCATTAACGTTACCCTCCTTTACAAACTGGGTACTATGTTCCACATAGACTTTCTCAGATTTAGGATTAAACTTTTTCTTCTGAGAACTTCTTGTTGTTGTTGCCTTTGACTTAGATGGTGGTGGGCCCGATTTAGTTGTGGAACCTAAGTCTGTGGCATCAACATTTTGTTTGGACTCAGGAGCCGGGTCAATGACTTCTTTACCCTTAGACTTAGAAATTTGGTTTGTGTCCTCGGGTATATAATCATTTGATTCATCATCCGGCACAGCTCCTGGTGTGCTTGAAAATTGATTCAGGATCGGGGGTGGGACATTGTTATATCCCACGCCTCTTTCCTTTTTGCCTCGGAACTCGGGAATGATGTGTTCTAATAAATAAGATGAATTTGAGTAACTTTTTAATTTGAAATTCAATGATTCAAAATCAGCTTTCAAGTTTTCCAATTCTTTTTTCAAAACATTATTCTTATTTATGTGAAAATTGATAGAGTCTTGTTGATTCAGAACACATATTTCAAGTTCCTTGTTCTGACGCTTAAGGCTATCAATCTTTTCTTTAAAAACAGACTCTTTCTGCTTCCAAGCCTTATTCTGTGCAAGCGCGTCAGTCAGTTCCATTAAAGATCTTGAGGCTGCTTGTTTGTAAGCCTCGAGATCTTCAATTCTCTCTTTTAGAGATTGAATTTCTTGTTCATACAATTCACATTTTAAACATTTAACATTTTCTGGTTTGGGAGTTGATGGGTTAGAACTTACCTTGGCATTTGATGTCTCTGCCATGAATGCAAAGCAAAGATTCCCAGCTTTTTCCAGAAACGATGCAGAAGTTGCTTTAGACTCTACTTCGTTGACTTCTTCAACTTTAGCAGCCTCTGCGGGAATTGTCGAACATGGAGATGTTTGAGGAACATTTGACTCTTTTTCGTGATCCTCCTTAATCTCCAAAGATACCACTTCAACCTCAGGTTCTCCTTCATGGACTTCAGCAGCTGGTTCATCGACAGTATATTCTTCATTGGTCGAGGAAACAACAGACTCTGTTTCAGAGTTTTCATCTACTACTGTGACATCAGCCATGTTGATGCTCAAGTTCCATGTCTCGCCTTCATCCCCTTGAACTGCAAGAGCAGTTTCGTTGTTGATGTCGACGTTGTTTGCTGCGGTTTGATTTTGAGGGACCAGTTGTCTCTCAAGGTTGACAGTTGCAGCTGCTGCAGCAGGAGTGGATGATGATGAAGTGGTTCGGAAGGGATATTGGTGACCTTCCCTTCTTGGCTTCGAGCACTCCTTGGCAAAGTGACCAAGTTCGCCACAGTTGTAGCATTTTACTTTGTTTTTATCAAAGCCGAACTTGGATTTGTTGTTTATTGAGAGGGCCTGACCTGTTTTCTTCGTCCACTTTCTGGCCCTTCGGAACGCACTGCCAAGAGCCCACATAATGTCTATGCGTTCCATATCATCTTCGTCAAGCTGTTCATAGTCATCGCTGTCCAGATGACTATTTCCTAGCTTACCCGCCACCATTAAACTGTAGGACTCAATTATCGTGCCTAGAGTTGCCATGTGTTCTTTGGCAACCTCCACTGTTACTGTTCCCAAGCCTTCAGTATTCAACGTTGCTTTCTCCGTTGACTTGGGTCCGGAGTTAGTACTTGAGTTTCCAGAAGTTGATAGTGGGACGGAAGATCTCGTTTCAGTCCCCTTTGATTGATTTGACGTTGAGGAGACAAAAGCAGTCTTCATCGGAGCATGATCAGTTGAATCTGACAAAGGAGGTTTTGACATGTAAAGTGATTTGTCAGAAGTTGATCTCGGTTTTCTGGAAGAGGCTCTTAGTTCAGCCTCTTCGTGTCTGATTTCTTTAATAAAATCAGACAGGAGAATCGTCTCCAGCTGATGACTTCTTCTCATTACTGTCAGGAAGGTGCTCCAGCTAGGTGGAAGTCCTTGTGCAAGACATCTAACTTTCTCAGTCCCTGTAGTTTTGACGTTATAGGACTTGAGTTCTGACATTAGATGGTAAAATCTCGACAGTAACGACTCAATATCTTCTCCCGACTCTGGACTAAACAGATCAAATTCACGCTTGAGCTCCCGTGCGTGAATTTCTCTAAGGGAATCAGATCCTTCACATCGGTCAACCAGTGCGTTCCAAAGAGTTGACGCTGTAGTAAACTGGTTAAACTGATGAAAAAGATCAGTGGAGAGTGCTTGTGATAGTAAGGAGAAGGCTTTCTTCTCAGCATCGAAGGCTATCTTTTGTTCTTCAGATAGCCTAAAGTAGCTCAACGACTCACCATCATCATTCGTTGGATGCACCCAACTTGTCTGGACAGCTTCCCAAAGTCCAGGATTTACACCTGTTATATGAATTTGAAATCTTGTCTTCCAGGTTGTAAATTCGTTTAAAGTCATTAGCTTTGGTGGCTTGTTATAGCTTCCCGATTCAGAATCGCTTTCGAGAATCGATTGGATCCTCTTGTTGGTACTCGAACTTGAAGCCATTTTTGATCCTTTGGTTAACTTTGAACTGTTGATCGAATGAGTCTGGTTCGATCGGACGAGTGCCTTATTCGATCGAATATGTTCTGATTCGATCGAATGTCTCTCTGGAAAACCGAACTGATCTTCTGAAAGTTATTCGATCGAATGTGTAACTGGTTCGATCGAATGGGTTAACAGATTCGATCGATTGAGTGTATGGTTTGATCGAACGGGTTCTGACAGTCGAATAAGACAGTGATCGAATGGACGGATCGAATGTGTGACTTATTCGATCAACTGGAGACTGGTTCGATCGAATGAACGAATCTGGTTCGATCGAATGAACTTGGAGTATTTCTAGGCGGGAAAAACTGATTCGGTCCAAGTTCAAACTGGTTCGATCGAATAGGAGGGCTATTCGATCGAATGAGTTCCAAAAATAGACTGGTTCGATCGGAAAATCTGGAAATTCCAAAATTAGGAGATTTTGACGGATTTTGGAATTTTGAACCACAAACACGAATCTTAGAAGATCAAGGAGCAAAGTAAGATCAAAATGAGACTTTTAACACAAAAACAGATGAACACCAACCAAAAAACGGATCAAACACACCAAAAACACGAAGAACACGAAGAACGCGAAGAACGTTCTTGACGAAACTCGAACTTTTAACACACTTTTCCAAGATCAAAACACCAAAATATGACAATTTTAACAGTTTTTGACAAGAACACGACGAACACCAAGATCAAAAACACCAAAAATTCGGAATTTTCCGGCAAAAATAACGATTTTCGCGAGAAAAACACGAATTTCACCACGAATCTAACGTGAATCAAGAACCAAAGGCTCTGATACCACTTTGTCGGACCGGTGCGGGACACGGTTTCCCAACGATTCACGGGGCAACGTGTTAGAGTGCGGAATCCTCTAACACGGCGATTCGGTGGTGATCAACAACGCGCGGTAACGATTCCTAAGACGGTTTGACACCTAGGGACGGAGGAAAGGACCGACACGTGAAGAACGGGCAGAGAGTATTTCAGCAGAGTGGTGGTTCGTGACTGTGTGTAGAATGTGTGCACTTGTGAAATTTCCTAAGTTTCGTTTATATATCGAAAACTGGTTCGATCGAATGAGTCTCTCATTCGATCGAACGAGACCTGGTTCGATCGAATCAGTCACTGATTCGATCGAATCAGTTTCTTTTGACATTTTCAGTCCGTTAACTTAGTTTCACGATCGTTATCTTCATATCGAACCATCCTGATAGAACTGGGGACATACACATGACATTTCATGTCCTAACAAATTTAATTAAATAATATAAAATATTTTTGGTAAGTCAAAATGACTTAAGCTTTTTGTTTTTCTTAAAGAACCTGAAAATCTTTTTAGTGAGTTAAACGTAACTCATTTTCTCCCTCTAAAATTGTGACATATTGTAAAATATTTACAGTTTTATATACAAAAAGAAAAATAAAATTAAATTAAATTAACTAAAATAAAAAATAACTTTAAAATGAAAATTAAATATTAAAGTAAATGTCTAAGAGTAAAGTAGAATAAGAAATAAATATAAAAAATCAAATAAAAATTCGCAATTTAAAAGTAAACAAAATTAAAATAGAAACAGAATCAGGTAAAAATCAAAACAAAACAAAATAAAATAAAATAAAATAAAAACTTAATTTTGAACAATAGATATCATGCCAAGTTACTCAACAAGATACAAAAATCGGACAAGATTAAAGGCTTTTGTAAATAGGTCCGCAAAGTTGTTATCAGAATCGACCCGTTCAATTGTGACAAGTTCCCGGTCATAACAATCACGAATGAAATGCATTCGGATGTCAATATGCTTTTTCTTAGAGTGCTGGACCGGGTTTTTAACAATACGCACGGCTACCTCGTTGTCACACTTAATGGGGGTGTTAAAGAAATTCAAACCATAATCCAACAGCTGATGTTGGATCCATATGACTTGAGAGTAACAAGTGGAGGCAGCAATGTATTCTGCTTCAGCAGTGGAGTTGGACACGGTGACTTCTTTCTTGGATTTCCAGGATATCAACCTATCACCCAGGAACTGATATCCACCCGATGTTGACTTTCGATCAAGATTACATCCCCCATAATCACTATCGGTGTAAGCATGTAGTACCATAGGGGAGTCTCTGTGATACCAAAGACCTAAGCAAGGCTTTCCCTTTAGGTACCGAAAGTTGCGCTTTACAGCAGTTAGGTGGGACTCTTTCGGATTACACGGATATTTGGAACACTGACAGACAGGGAACATGATGTCCGGCCTGCTGGCAGTGAGATACATCAGGGAGCCGATCATGGATCTGTAGAGATGTTGATCAACTGGAGTCCTCGATGGATATAGAGAAAGCACATGTCTGGTAGCAATCGGAGTGAGAAAAGGAGAGGAGTCTTTGAACCCAAACTTTTGGACGATATCACGAACATATTTTTCTTGATGAATCAGAATTCCGCCCTCCATTTGTTCAACTTGAAGACCCATAAAGAAAGTCATCTCTCCTAACGAGCTCACCTCAAACCGGCTTTGCATGACCTCGGCAAACTCTCTACACAATTTGTCAGATGCAGATCCAAAGATAATGTCGTCAGCATACACTTGGACCAATATCTGATCGCCCTTTACCTTCTTGATAAATATCATCTGATCGATGACTCCTCTTCTATAGCCGCTCTTTAGCATGTGTTCTGCTAGGGTAGCATACCACGCACGAGGTGCTTGGTGCAGGCCATAAAGAGCTTTATCAAGACGGTAAACATGATTTGGATGATCAGGATCCTCAAATCCTGGTGGTTGTTTCAGGTAGATCTCAACCTTTACTTTTCCATACAAGAAGGTTGTCTTTACATCCATTTGATACACCTTGAAGTTCATGTACGAGGCATAGGCTAGAAAAATACGAATTGCTTCCAGCCTAGCCACCGGTGCATAAGTTTCATCGTAATCAAGGCCTTCACGCTGAGAGAAACATTGTACCACCAATATTTCTTTATTTCTTGTAATAACCCCTTTGTCATCCTTTTTGTTTCTATAGACACATTTGGTCCTAATTGGTTTCTTATTCGGAGGCATCTCAACCAGTCTCAAGACTTGAAGTTTCTTGAATTGTAGCAACTCTTCTTGCATCAAATCAACCCACGAGTTTTCTCTTAGGGCCATTTTGTAATCCTTCGGCTCAACCTGTGAAATGAAACAAGCAAAAAGACATTTGTTTATGGTACCAGATTTAATTCATGTTTGGATGCCGGCAGATGGAGAACCAATGATGTTCTCTGATGGATGACTTCGGTGAATAGGTAACTGAGGAATGTCTTCGACAATTGTTACCGGCTCTGCTTGACGATTGACAGAGAAATTCTCAATGGGATGGAAGATGCGAGGAGCACCTTCAAGAACATCAACAGTTGATAGAAAAGAGTCAGGTTGATCAACTATATTTTCTTGAGTAACTTGTTTTTCTCAGAGATCTTCACCATATGGAACAACGATGGTATTGATTGGAGATGTAGCAGTGTGATAAGAATCACCAGTAGTAGGTTCTTCAACAGTAGTAGCAACTTGAACAGTTTCATCAGCAGAGGGAGGTGTGGCAGTAGATTCCACCACACTAGGAACTACTTGGGATCTGCCACGTGATCAGTGTGATGTTGTTCCACATTGTCAGCAGACTGAAATGAGTCCTCTGAGTCGGCGTCAGAACATCTTTAACTTCAACTAATTCAGTTGAAACGACAACTTAAGGAGTGACTTGAGGAGCGGCTTGAGGAGCGGGATTGTTAACAGCTTGATGATTTGCATGAGGTGGAGGTGGAGGTGGAATTGCAGGTGGTGCAGGTATTGCTGGCATGATAGAGAGATCCACCTCAGACAGACTGTTGATCAACGTTTGCATCAACAAAGGTTTTTGTGAAGAAGATGGAACTTGAGAACTTGCAGGTTGTGGAATAGACATGCCACGAAACTGGTTGAACAAATAATCATAATCAACCAACCAATCTGGTCCCGTGCGCGCATCAGTAACATTTAGCTCTTCTTATTGTAGACTCGATAAGCGGTTTTGTTGCTGGCGTACCCAACAAAATAACACTCAATAGACTTTTCTGCAAACTTGGGATCAGGCTGAGCACCGGTATGGAGCAAGGTGCATGGACATCCAAAAGTCTTGAAGTAGTTGACTAGCGGCTTCGTCTTGTAGTAGACTTCGTAAGGAGTCTTCTTCAGACACTTGTTAACGAGTACACGGTTTTGAATGAAGCCATCCGCGTTGATGGATTCACCCCAAAAGAACAGTGGAAGTTCGGAGTCTGATAACATTGTTCTCGCAACTTCAATCAGTGTACAGTTTCGACGTTTGTAGGTTCCCAGCCGGATCTACACAGGAGTATCTCGTACACGGAGGGTGCGGAATCCCCTAAGTATACGATTACGAGTGTATAAACGAGATGATAAAACGAACACGTAATAATAACTCACATGTAGAACAAACACTTAATCGTTAGTAGCAACTCAGTGCTCGTAACCAATAAGCAAGACGGAGTTTAGAAGTTATGACCAAAAAACCTTAAACAAACCACGGCCGAAGTTAAGTTTTATAACCTACGACAACTTCGCCAAACAGGCTTGGCGAAGTTGTCCCTAACTTCGCCTATTGGCTAAGTTCGCCAATACCAAAACATAAACCATTAAGTTCACTAAAATGTAACTAACAATGTAACGATTACAAACATGATAAACTAAAGACTAATGAACTACTGGCATATTGCGCCAACAGACTCCCCCTTGACACTAGCTTCATTTCTCTTATAGCTTCGTCTCGTCTTGTAATCCAAAAAGCCGTACCAACGATCTTCAGGCATGCACACCATGTCTCACACAAACTGAGACCACCCTTTGATACTTCTTAGCCTCATCTTTCCAAGTTGGAATATAAAAGATCTTCTTTTCATTTAGTACCTGCAAATCAGCTTGAGACATGTTAACCAGATGCATAGGATCATACACCTTTAAGATCTCCTCATATTGATCTTCCATCACAGCTTCAGCGGTCTGGCAATCAACATACCACGATTTCAAGTCTTTCATCACATCTTGAGGCATGATCTTCATTGGAGCCTCTTTTAGACATCGAACTGGTTTGTACTTCATGACCATCCACGGCTTACCATCCGCTCGCAACCCCCTTTCAGTATCCTCAATCACTTTACCCTTCTGAGGCTTTAACAACACAAACTTTTTCTCTTTGACCAACTCACTCCACACAATCTTTCCAACCCAACCAGTAAACATATCATCACTCCTATTTATCAACCTCAGACATGCCAAATCTTTCACCTCACACTCAGGCAATGTGTTGAACGATCTCAGCTTATTTGAAAAGTACTAGATCCCATCATATCTCTTAACCACAAACAACTTGAGTTGATCATCATAAAGCCAACAGATGATTCCCTTCTTCGATTCAGCACATCCGTTGATATTATAACTCCTCTTGAATATCGAAGGTACCACTGGTTTCTTTGTCTTGACAAACCAATGAACACATTCTTCCTTCCACCTAGGTTGTTCTTAACAACCACAAGGAATATCATGTTCAACACTATCATCCGGCATCTCCCCTTCCTCTAAACCACTGTCAATCTCAATCTGTTCCCTTTCTCTAAACCACTGTCAATCTCAATCTGTTCACCAATCTTAAAATCTCACTGAAAGATAACACATCTTCAACCAAATCGTCCTCATCATCCACAACAATTGTCTCACGACCTGCACTGCCAGATGGAACAGTAGATTCCCCCTGAGATGTGGAAGCCCCAAGAGATTATGAAGTTCTTGGCAGCTCACCACCTGCATCTTTCGATGCATTGGGATCATCATCTATATCCTCCCTTCTCTTCAATCTCAGCTCATCTCCCTTGCAACTACTCTCCCCCTAAGATGCGAAGTACTTCTTTAAGGCATCAAAAAGTTTACCGTGTTCACCCAAGAGAGCCGTCTGAAGTTGATTTTCAGCCACCAGTCGTTGGATGGCCTGAGTTTGAATAACATTGATCCTCGACTGCTCAGCAACAACACGTTCCAAAGCCGCAATCCGCTCAGAATCAGACAAGGTAGTATCAAATGCAAATGACATGTGAGAGATATCCTAAGCATATGGTGGTGGAATACCCAAACTTACTGGAATCTCAGATGTAGGTGGAATAGTAACTGGAGCAGAAATTGAGACTGAGGGCCCAACAGTAGCCACCAATGTGGACTCAACAAACATAGCAACCACCTCAGATGGAGTAGCAGAAGGAGGTGGTAAAGAGACAATTACCGGCCCAGACATAACTACCGTAGAAGGCACAATATACGGTGCTGACAAAGCCACCGTGGAGGCGAAGTTAAAACAACTTCGCTTATATGGAACTTCTCCCTATGAACAACAAAGAATTAAGCACCCTTTTTCGTGCAAATAAATACAATCAGATGATCATCGCAGAATCTATAAGGTCCGATAAGGGCTACCAGTAACATGTTTTATCATAATCAACAAAGATGAAGGAGAATTAAGGGTCGTTTGTTAATTTCCATTAAAAATCACTAACACATTCTGTTTAGAAAGAATTAACACAAACATGTATGCAATCATGAACCAACAATGAGTTATAAACCTTAGTAGGAGAGCAAAAGCAGATTTGAACAAGGTTGATTCGGATGATAAGTTCGCTGAGGGTTTAAGTAAGTTTGTTTGACCTATTTTGACCATTGAGACGTTTATATACTTTCATAAAACCCTGGAGGCGAAGTTAGGGTAACTTCGCCCTTACTCACAACTTCTCCATTGCGAAGTTAATTTTTAATAAAAATTTGAAAAACATAGATCAAGAACGAGTAACCCATGATTTAAAAGAAAAACTGCTTCAAAGATAAAGATAAATAAGGTTGGCAGGATCAAATTTCATCCTTTGAGAGCAACCAACGTGTTTATGAAAAGATCCGAACATGGAATCATATTGATTAAGGTGCTGTCACAAGGATTCATGTTCATCGTTATTATGACTTAGAGAAACAGGTTGAAGTCAGGTATATGAAACTTAGCATGATTTTCATTGCATCCGTGATACTAGTTAGGTTCAATTAGGCACAGAGTTTAGATGAACATCACTTATGGACCTGTGATACCTCCTATCTATTCTTAAGGCGTATTTGGCTTTCCCCAGATCACCCCAATTTGACTTCAACCCCCTAGTGCTTGATAAATAGTTGTACATGAGATTCGGCTTTACATGCCTTTCATTCAGTGTGTACAGGACTTATTTAAGCGCCCCATCCTTGTAGTATTAGGCTTTTGAATTGCAAAGACAACAACTTCATATAACATGTTTTTTTTTTGTTAAAAATAATAAAAAGAACAAACACCTGCAAGTCCCAAATTTGGATCACTACAGTAAGATAGCACAATATTTTTGGTGATCAAGACACTAACAGGCTCGTGTATGACTGGGTAATCACTTTTCTGCCTATCATTCGGAGAGATATATGTGGAGACATACACATTTCTTCAAAATAACTCTCCACAGTAAATTTAGCAGGTTTAGTTTGTATCACTTCAACTTTTACGCATCATGGAAAGCTACCATGCCAATCAAAGACTGTTCTAAAGCCTTTTAAGCTTAATAAATTCATCCGTTAGGCACACAAAATCAATTTATATCATTTTCCAAAGGTTGAATCAATTTTCAATTTAAAAACCAACTTTGAAGCTTCTTGAAAAGCTATAGACTGAATGATTATATCACTTTCCTGAAAAACAGTTTAAATTCAATCGCCTCGGTCACTTCTTAGTTCTTAGGTAAATGGCTATCATGTATGTCCAGTTGGTTAACAGGACCAAACACATATAAATATGTGTCTCTCAAACTTAGAGCTACCGACGTAGTTTTAAGCGAAGGAATTAAAATAACACACAACACAATCACCCTAGACGCTTTCAGTTTTCAGGTGAATGGCTATCCTATTGAATCTACAAGTAGATCAGAGGACCAAACATATACAAGTATATGTTTTTCAAACTTGAGTAGCTGACTTAATTCTAAGTGAGAGTGGAGTTTTTTTTAAAGCAAAAACAAGACACAATTACTCGGGATTGATCATCCCATTTAGCTCAATAAGGTTTTGAAAACGAGAATGGTCAAAAGCTTTTGTAAAAGGATCAGCAAAATTATCCAAAGAATCAACCTTCTCAAGCACGATTAATTTCTTCTCAGCATAATCCCGTATAAAATGACGACGAATGTCAATATGTTTAGTTTTGCTATGCTTTACGAGATTGTTAGTTACTGGGATGGCAGCAGTATTATCAATACAAATAGGAGTATGAGTGAAATTTAGACCATAATCTCGCATTTGTTGTTTTATCCACAAAACCTGGGAGCAGCAGTTGGATGCTACCATATACTCTGCTTAACATGTGAATATTGCTACCAAGGTCTGCTTTTTGCATTGCCACGACACCAATCTCCCTCCAAGAAACTGACAGCCACCGGTGGTCGACTTCCTATTCTGGTTACAGCCTCCATAGTCAGAATTAGCGTGTGCCACTAGATCCAGTTCCCCTCCCTTTGGATACCAGAGACCCAACTTAGGTTTTCCCTTGAGATACCGAAGTATCCTCTTTACGCCCTTCATGTGTGACTCCTTTGGATTAGCCTGAAAACGTGCACAAATAAAAACTACAAACATAATGTCAGGTCTAAAAGCAGTTATCTACATTAAAGAACCTATTATTGCACGATATTGAGTGGGATCCACATCGTCATCACTGTTAGAGTCAGCACCCAGTTTGTGGTTGTCATGGACTGGAGTATCATACGGAGTACTTTCTTCCATCTTGAATCGTTTGAGAACATCGTGAACATATTTAGTTTGATGAATAAAAATTCCATCTTTCTTCTGATCTACCTATAAACCCAAAAAGAAAGTTAGTTCACCCATGGTGCTCATCTCAAATCTTTTCTTCATGACGGCTTCAAATTCCTGACACATAGAGATCTTTGATGCCCCAAAGATAATATCATCCACATAGACCTAGACAAGAAGAAAGTCTTCCCCATTCCACTTCACAAACAACGTAATATCAATCTTTCCTCTTACAGATCCATTCTTCAGCAGGTAATCAGATAAAGTTGCATACCAAGCCCATGGAGCTTGATGTAGACCATATAATGCTTTGCTGAGTCTGTACACATGATCCGGAAAGTTTGGATATGGAAAACCTGGAGGTTGTTCGATGTATACCACTTCATCGACCTTACCATTCAAAAATGCACTCTTAATATCTAGCTGAAGAACCTTCATTTCTTTGAGAGTGGCGAAGGCCAAGAAAATTCGAATTGCCTCCAGCCTTGCCACAAGAGCAAACACCTCATTGTAGTCGATCCCTTCTTACTGATTATATCCCTTGACTACCAGTCTCGCCTTGTTCCGGACAATTACACCTTTCTCATCCCTTCTGCATTTGAACATCCACTTAGTATCGATAGCATGCACATCTTGTGGCTTCTCAACCAACTTTCATACCTCCATTTTGTTAAACTGAGCCAATTCTTCCTGCATGGCTTCGACCGAAGAGCTATCCTTCAATGCCATCTGATAGTTTTTTGGTTCCATTTGACTGATATAGCATGCATACAAACATTCATTCATAATACTAGTATCTTTGATGCTCACATACACACATGTGTTTTCTTTCAAGCTACTTCTGGATCGCAGTCCATCAGAAGGATTGCCAATCACAATCTCCAGAGGTGATTCTTGTGGATTCTTGTGGTTTGGATAGGAGAAACTTCCAAGTCTTCACCCAGATTAGGAGTGAGTTCATTTGAATTATGTTAAGTGTGAAAAGGATTTATGAACTCATCTTCGTTTGAGACAGTTGGTGTTTCTACAACACTAGTCACATCTGATCGTTTATCTTCAACCTTTGGGTGATACATGATGGCTTCTTCTTCATCAATTAGCATCTGAGTGGCCATCCTTTCTTCCATATCTATAAATTCATAAGAAGGTAGGTTAAAAGATTTAAACAGTTTGTCATAATCAAAAACCTCATCTGGTCCCATGCTAGGTTTTGGTGACTTGTAACCGGTAATGTCAGTGTTACAGACCACCTCAACCTTGTTGCTTGATAGATTAAAGACTCTTCCATTGGGAGAACCAACCACGTAGCCAACGAGAATACATTCGTCAGCTTTCTCACCAAATTTTGAATTCGTCGTTAATATCGAGAAAGGGGAACCAAAAGGTTCGAGACCAGATATATTAGGATTTCGACCATGTATTAATTCATAACATGTTTGTTTAATCTTTTAACTATCAAGACACGATTAAGGTATAGCAGGCTGTCGCGACAGCCTCAGCCCAGAACACCACTGGAAGTTTAGCATCTGCTAGCATAGTTCTGGCTCCTTCGATTAGTGTCCTATTCTTTCTCTCAGCTACTCCATTCTGTTGTGGGATGTATGGTGCACTGAACTGATGCTCTATCCCTTTCAGCAAACAAAACATCACCATTTGATAATTCTTGAACTTGTGCCGTTATCACTGCTGATGAATTTGACTTTTCCTCCAATGATGTTCTCCACTTTGGTTATTAAATTAATCACCAAATGCACTGTCTCATCCTTAGTCTTTAAAAAATAGACCCACGAGTATCGTGAGTATTCATCAGTCACTACTAAAAAATAAGATGTTCCACCCAAACTTCTAACATTTATGGGACCAAAGAGATCCATGTGGAGCAGGTCTAGAGGTGTGACAATCGAATTAATCATCTTGGAGTGATGTGTGCTGTTTTCCTTTCTTGCATGATAGACATTTATCTTCAAAGTTGAAATTATCCCCAGTACCAACCCATTCTTGACGATGTAATTCATTTTACGTAGATGGATGTGTCCCTTTATTCGGTGCCACAACTCAGATTCTGATTCTGATGCTTTGGACAAAAGACATGATTCTTCTGTTGCTACCTTTGTGGACCTCATATCCATTACATATGTATTCTTCTCTCTTGGAGATTTCATGACAATCCAACTTTCTAGAGTCTTGAAACTAGGAGAAAGCACTAGGGCTTCGTCCTTTGTAAAGTGCACAGTGTATTCTTTGTCACAGATCTGAGAGACACTCAGAAGATTGTGCTTCAATTCTTCCACAAAGTTTACTTTTTCCAATCTGATTTTTCCGTTAGTAACCGTACCAATGCCTGAAACTTTCCACCACTTTCTCCTGTAAAACTTACTCTACCTCCTTGTACAGCCTTCCAGTCAAGTAACAATCTCTTGTTACCTGTCATGTGCCGGGAACAGCCACTGTCGACAACCCACCTGTTGTCCACAGTCTTTTCAGAATGTTCCTGCACATTTAAAGACAACAGTTAAAGCAGGGGACCCAAGACCTTCCGCTCTTGGGGTGTTCAAACCTATTAAACGACATCCAACCAGCTGGTTGTTGAAATTTCCTTTGGGGAAACCTTTCATTTGGTCTGAAACGGAGATTTCTAGAGAAATGATTATGAGACCAACCAAAGAGCCCTGAATTTCTATTATTAAGAGTTTCTGATGATTCATAGTTACGGGTTTTGTGGTTAACTGGGAAAAAACGAGGTTGATTTCTTTGAAATCTTGGATTAATCCAAGGTTTGGCGTTAATGGAATTGACTCTAGTTCAAAAACCGGTTTTAGGTCTCGTTTTATTCTCAGTCTTGTTTGGTCTCATATTCTTAGTTTTCTCTCTTTTCAAGGGACATGTACTGGCGACATGTCCCTTATCTTAAGCAACTCTTATTTACTATTCCTGTGTTCATCTGAACCCCATTATTATGAGTAGATTCAGAAGATGAGGTTGGTTTACTGACATTTTGTTTCACATAGGGGGGAACGAAAGGTTTAAGGAAGATTTCTTTTCGCCAAGGGTGACTTCCGACCCCCTTCTCAGTAAAACAACTTCATCATCCACTCAATTAGTGTTCACGGACTTGGTACTAGACTGAGACTCTTGATCAATAATAGAGGAATTTGTTTGAACCGATTCGTTAACAGTCCTTTCTACCTCTTCAAGGTTAACACATTTAACGATGGTTTTGCTTAACTGAACCTTATCGGGTGCTATGTCCATGTTTATAGCACCCGGTATGGTTTGATCAGTCTGAACAAAAACAGGTGGGCGATTACAGGGATTATAAGTATAGTTGTTATTATAAGGTGGAGGAAACTCAGAAAATCCAATTCCTCCTTTGTTGATCGGGGAACGTTGAACACTTAGGACATGATTTAGCATCATAGAGGAATTCCTAAACTGTTCAAGTTTTCTATTTAGTTCCACCACTTTAACTTGATAATTAGCTATCTGTTTGTTCTTTTCAGCCATAAGTTTGGTCTTTTCTTCAACAGCTTCAGAACTCAAATCAATTACCTATATTTTCTCAGCTAAAGTGTCCTTAAGGCTTCTAATGTATTTTTCACCAGCTTTTATTTTAACCGAGTAACTATTTTCTTTTTGTTTAGAATAGTGGTGTTCTTCTTTTAAACATTTTAATTCTTTTTCCAAACTTAAATTCTGATTAGTTAAGGCAATTATTTGTTCAGATATTTTCTCACATTGTTCACATTGAAGTTCAGAACATACCTCTGAGAGCTGATCATTCGAATCTGCCATGTACGCTTGGTCCTCCACTGGTTTCTTTTCACATCTTCCAGTCACAATGTTCACCAGATTAGCTTGTTCAATCACCTCTTCAACTTGAATGTTCCAATTATATCCACCATCCTGTTGAGACACCATGGCTTTTGTCTTAGCACCATTTCCATTCCCATTCTGATTTTGATGTGTTGTAAAACACACTTACTTTCCTTATCGTTTTATCATGATTTAATTACTTTTTAGTTTAATTATTAAGAGGTTTAGCTTGTTTTTGCTTAATTTTACAAAGATGGATGTTTACTTGTAGGTTATGAGTTTTAATGAAGAAAAGTGGAAAGTTTGAAGACTCTAGGGGCTTATTTGAGCAACTTTGAAGACTACAACTCAAGGCCCGACCCAAGCCCACAAGTTAGAAGCCTTACATGCATATTATATTAATTAAACAAAAGAAAAAGAACCCTAACAGCCCCAAAATCCCGAAATCAGCATCAACCAGCCATAAAACTTCCGTTTGGCAGCATCTAGGGTTTCAAAGAAAGTCGTTTTTGCATCTTGTGTGACCAAGTGAAGAAGAAGGAGGCTTAGGACAACTTGGTACAGCAGCTAGGGACCATATTCATCAAGAAACTCAGCCATATATCTTAAGTATTCATCCATAAACTTTATGTTCTTGTTCAAGATTCATAACTAGTTAATTTTGATCTTTAACTTGAATTTTTTTGCAAGTAACTTGAAGATTGACTTGTGCTTGATTGAGATTGACTCTTGAATGATTTTAATTATGTTTATGTTGAGTTATATGATGTTTACTTTGATGTATAGCTGCTGTCCAAATATCATGTTCGGCTAAACTTGTTAGTTCTACCTAGGTTAGATGAATATTGTTAGGTTTTAATGAGTAATATGGATTGTTGATTATCATGGCTTGAATTGTTAATGAAAAGTTTGGTTTAATATTGAATTAGGTTGTATTTAGTGGCTGTGAATTTATTAATTACACTCATATACCTCTTGCTTTGATTAATTGAATACGTTTTGATTGATTGTTGCTTGTTAGAACTCTTTACTTGGTGTTTAGGGTTTGTTTGCGGGGTGATCAACCGTAGGGTTTAAGTGAGTGTTTTAATTGAATATAATCAGCGGGTGAACACCTTCTTAGAGACCGAGAGGTGATAGGAAGTAAGGTCGTCTCTTAGCTTTTACTTGTTAGGATTAAGATCGCGCGAGAGCGGGTTTGGTTCTTGTCGGGTTTGGGTTTTGAGCGATTAGTTGATCTAGTTTAAGTTAAACTAAATTGTTCCTCTATCCTTGGTTGCGTAGTATTCGTCTTCATTAGGGTAGTGTGTAGGTGAGACCGAGAGGAGAGTCGACATTAGAGCACTTTAACAATTCGTTTCTCGGTTTGTTCTTAAAATCAACTAAGTGTAAGTTAGAGTTTGTTAGTGAGACTGAGAGGTGATCTTGCTTTCTTGAGTGAAACTTAGTTGTGTCATCCTTAGGAATCGGTGTCGTGAGAATCCTCAATCCATTATCTTATTATACCTTCAATATGATTCTTACCTAGGTAGACGTTTTCTCCGATTGCAGTTAAGTTTCCAAGTTTTGTTAAGAGTTTAGTTAAGTTAAATTAAGTCTTTTAAGTTAATTAAATTAAGTTAGGTTAAGTATTTAATAATATAAAAATCAATTTAAAATATATTATTCTTAGGTGAGTCTTATTTAGGGTTAAGTATTAGATACGTGTTCACGTGTCCTTGTGTTCGACACTCGGACTTCCTTAGTGCTATACTATTAGTGATCGGTACACTTGCCGGTTTTGTGTGGCTTCTTTAGGAATTTCGTTTAATAAATTTAAAGCTTAGTTGTGAGAGCATCGTTAGACACACATCAGATTTGTAGACCTATTCTGATTCCTTTCAACCCTCTCATTAGTACACTCCCTTGCAAAGTGCCCATTTTGTTGACAGTTGTAACAACGAACTTTGGACTTGTCAAACCCTGGTCTCTCTCCCACAAACTTTCTACCTGTTTTCTTCATAAACCTTTTCACCCTTCTCACTATCATAGCCATCTGCCACTGCAGATCCATCTCATCCATGTCATCAGCATCTATCTGATCATAATCCTCATCTAAGGTTGCAGGGTCAATTATTTTTCCTTTGATGTAGTTCTCATAAGAAGCAATGAAGTAGGCATAGAGTGAAAATTGTTGTTCAACAAATTCTACACTCATAGGCAGCTTTGAGTAATTCACATTTGAAGAACTTGCGGAAGAGTTACCTACTGAAGATTGAGGTTTTGAGGAAGTACTTCCACCAGCAACAAAGCATATATCTCCATCCATGTTCATCACCACATGACCATCTTGAGTAGAGTTGTTTCTCCACCTGAGTAATAGGCAGTCGATGCTGCATTAGAGCTTGAGTTTGGAGAGCCTTTTGCACCATACATTCCCGGATCCTGAACCTGATCAGTAGGAGTCTCTTTCCGTATCATATTAAGCTCATAGGTACGTAACTTGTTGACCACCTTTTCCAAATCAGAACTTTTAAACTCTTTGTCTTCTTTCATCATAACTGTGTACATCTCCATTTTGGTGGGAGAGCATCCAGAAGCTTTTCTACTATCTCACTCTCATTATACTATATGGAGTAGTTATTCAACTAGGTCATTAAATGATAGTATCTTGTGATGATGTCATCAAGTATTTCACTATTAAAGTACTTAAACACCGAGAACTGAGTTTTCAGCAGTTTTGTCTTTGAGTTTCGAATTCCCACATTTCCTTCAAAACGATTTTCCAATGCTTCCCACAACTCTCTAGCAGTCTTGTATTTTCTGAATGTATGTAGAATCTCTTGAGGCAGTGCCATAGTTATTGCTGATAATGCTTTACTTTCTGCTTCGTACATCTTCTTCTCATCATCCTCCATCTTATTATACTTCTTTAGCTGCGCACGACCTTCAAATTCCATTGTTGGAGGGATATAACCATCATGAATGCATACCCACATCTTTGCATCCTGGTACTTTACGTATTGCTCAAACTTGTCTTTCCAAGCAAAGAAATCAGTACCTTTAAGAAACTTTGGAGCTTTTTTTTGCTGACCCAGCTTCAACCTCCATCTTTACCAGTTCAATGATGTTTATCGAAGTCATATTTAACCGAAACGAGAAATGAAACTAACCAAACTGTATTCAGTGAACAGTGGATGGCGAAGTTACGATAATTTCGCCTCTGTGATAACTTCGCTTTGGGCGAAGTTAGAAAGTATTAATTAACTTCGCTTTCTACTAACTTCTCCAAACAACTTCGCCACTTATATCTTCGCCAAAACCCTAATGACAGGTGACGACAACTTCACTAGATATTGGATCTGATTTTGAGCACTATTTCTTTGATTTCGGATGGTTTAATGGTAATAGGGTGTGCGACGAGGGTGATGCGGTATAAGAATGGACTGAACAAACGGTGGTTTACGTGAAACGATTCCGCTAGAAGTCTAGCGGAAGTGTTTTAACACTCGTGTGATAATCCCGAACCACACAATCATGAGCAAATGCTTTGATACCACACTTGCAGGTTCCCATCCGGATCTACACAGGAGTATCTCGTACACGGAGGGTGCGTAATCCCCTAAGTATACGATTACGAGTGTATAAACGAGATTATAAAACGAACACGTAATAATAACTCACACGTAAACAAACACTTAATCGTTATTAGCAACACAGTTCTCGTAATCAATAAGCAAGACAGAGTTCAAAAGTTATGACCAAAAAACCTTAAACAAACCACGGCCGAAGTTAGGTTTTATAACCTACGACAACTTCACCAAACAGGCTTGGCGAAGTTGTCCCTAACTTCGCCTATTGGCTAAGTTCGCCAATACCAAAACATAAAACATTAAGTTCACCAAAACGTAACTAACAATGTAACGATTACAAACATGATAAACTAAAGACTAATGAGCTACTGGCATATTGCACCAACAACGTTCAGCTACCCCATTTTGTTGCGGAGTATATGGAGCACTAAACTGACGCTCTATTCCATTTGAACTGCAGAAGTTGTCTACTGTTCTGTTGCAAAATTCAGTTCCATTGTCGCTTCGTATACACTTGACCTTCTTGTCCGTCTATCTTTCCACTAGAGTAATGAACTTAATCAGAAATTGTGCGGTCTCATCCTTGTGCCCTAAAAGGAATGTCCAACTAAAATGGGAAAAGTCATCAGTAATCACAAGACAATGGGCTTTTCGGCCGATTGTCATAGGATGGATAGGACCAAAAAATGCATATGTAACAGCTGAAGAATAGAAACTATCAAGTTGATCGTCTTGGGGTTGTGAGGGAGATTGTGTTGCTTGCATTTAGAGTGTGAAAGACATTTTTCAATGAAAAAGAAAGATTTAACAGGCAATCCCCTCACATGTTCCCATTTAACCAACTTTTTTAGATTTTTAAAATTCACGTGACCGAGACGTTTATGCCATATAGATGAGTCGTTCTCCGAGGCCTTAGATAATAAACAAGAGGCGGTCTTATGCGAATAAGAACTATTCATGTCCATTATATAAGCATCATTATGCCTCGGAGTACGCCTCAATATCCATTCTTCCGGGACTTTAAAACCTGGTTTGAGAATCAAGCATTTATTCTCAGTGAATAGTGTGGAGTACTGTCTGTCGCAAATTTGTGAGACGCTAAGCAAGTTGTGATTCAGCTGCTCCACCATATTGATGTCGTCAAACGTCATGATTCCATTTGACACTCTACCATGTTTTATAATGTTCCCTTCCATATATCTAGCAAAATAAACGTATCCACCATCGAACGGTTTAACGTCAAATAGTAAGGATTCGTCTCCTGTCATGTGTCGGTACAACCACTATCCAAGAACCAAATACTATTTACAGACCGTCTTGGCTGACCCTACGCATGTTAACAGTTTAGTTAGATACGGGTTATCGAGACTTAGTTGTCTCGGGAGGGTCAACCACAAGGTTGTCAAATTTCCTTTTCACATCTTTAAATATAAAGTTTCGGGACATGTCAGAGTCAGAAGAACAGTCTCTAGGAGTCCATGCACGTGCAGGTCACTTGTTTTTCAAAGATTTTCAATGAACCTTTTGTTACTCCTTGGTTTTGAAATGAAATCCTCAAATTTCTCAATCTTTGGATTCCTTTTCTGAATTCCTTTTGAAGAATTCTTAGACTTTTCAGTCTTTGAATTCCTTTTTGCTCTCTCCTTTTTGGTTATCCAGAAAGAAGGTTTACTGTTTTTCTTATTGTTGGATCTCACATCCATTTCACTGGCAAAACTGTCAGGTTGATCATTTCTTGTTCTTGAGTTTGGTTTAGCTCTGGAACGGAATTGATTAAATTGATTGTTCGTTTTCTTTTGCATTCTATGTCAGTTCTTGCAATGTCTTGCAAGGTGAGACGGGTTAACACACACATAACAGAGTCTTTTCATGTAATCACTATAGAATCTATCAGAATTATAATGCATAGGCTATGGTGAATAAGGTGATGGTTGGAACGGAACAAACAGGTTCTCAGATCTATAACCCCGATCATAAAAAACATTTGAATAGAAAGAGTCGACATGTTCTTCTGGATAATAACCATAGTAGCTATTATCAAATTGATTGTAGAGTTGAGGTTGATAATATTGATTAGTTGATTGATAAAAATTGTTTCTATGAGGTGGAACATATTTACTTGATGTACTTGCTTTTCCTTATCAAAAAAACTTTTATTTACTTTAATTTCCTCAACCTTACAATCACTTGATGAACATCTAGGTAAGTTTGAATTCACATATACATTTTCTTGCATATTTCTATTATAAACAATCTCATCAAAAATGGTTTCACAATCACTATCGGAAGTGGAAACATCATTTTCATTCTCAACATTAAGAAAAGCGCCAACATGAAAACTCTCACCAGTTGCATGATTGTTAAAAATGTTTTTAGAAGAAATATTATTACAGACAGGGTTGACAATAGATGAATCAAAAAGTAAATTTTTATCTCCACAACCCTTGTTTGTTTCCATACACCCACTTTCTTCTACACAACCTACTGAAGAAGACGAACTACCATTAGGACTTACTGAAGAAACAATTGGATCAACTGTCTTGAAAGTAGCGGGAACGAATGTCTTTGGCTTTGGCACATGACCAATGCCATAGAACATTTCATTCTCAGGTGGGGAATTAAAATTAAAGTGGGGAAGGCTAGTATAGTTATCATTAAAAGGAGGTGGAACTGCAAAACTATCATAGCCTATTCCTGAATTTATTCTTAACCCCATCTGTGCCTCAATTATTTTATTCAGTTTCTCAGTGGCTAACTTAAAGTTTTCAATAGTAATCTTTCTTTGAGCTAACTCAAGATCTAACTTGACAATTTTATCATTTAGCTCAACTACATGTCTTTCATGATGTTCGGCTATTTTTTAGGTAATAAAATCCTTCTCCCTAAGTTTAGCCATATCATTACCACGAGTGTTAATCCTAATAGCATAAATCTTTTCAGCCTTTTTAAGATCATCATTCTGACATTTAATGCTACGTATCTGATCTAGAATTTTAGCATTGTGATTTCTTTAATAAAGAACTTTATCAATACAATCTTGTTTGCAAAGTATATGTAACTCGGGAATGAGTGAGGCAGGTGCAGGAATTCCATTATTTCTGCTTGAAGAGGTGCTAGCTTCATCAGTAAAGGCCATCCCAGCAAAGGTCAGAGGATTCTTCAATTCCTTAAATTGATCATCCTCCCAATCTGGTTAAAAAGACTCAGCAGTTCTTGTGATCATTGCCTTTGAGCTTGACTCGAAGTTTCCCTTGGATCTACTTCCTTGACTGATTCTTGGGACCCTTGTCTTCGAGGAGTAGTGTGGGATGGATCTTTTGTCTTGTTTCTTCACACCATCATTGTCTGACATCTCTGTGATCTTGATATCACCCACGACCATCGGTGGATTGGTGCATTCCCTTGCAAAGTGACCAGGTTCCCCACAGTTGTAGCAACGTAGCTTTTTCTTCTCAAAACCAATACCATTCCCATCAGAATTCTTGAAGACGTTCTTTCCGTACTTTTTCATAAAGTTGGTAGCTTTGTGAACAGTCATGGCCATCTGATCTAGATGTCCATCTTCTTCATGTCTTTCTTGTTGATTTCAGGAAGATCTCCTTGCTCAAAGGAAGAAGGCAATAGCTTTCCTTGTAGTAACTCTTCATGGCTAGCCATAAAGGCATGAAACAGTGCCACATTGGAGTCATCAACAGCAACGGTTTGAGGTGCAGAGTAAACTGGAGCACTTGTTGCAGCTTTGATCCCATGAACCTTTAAGGCTTGTGCATCAGCCTTGTCAACAACATTATTAAAGGAACTTGAGTTTGAAGATGCTTGGGGTGCGGAAGTAGTCTTGAAGGATGAACTTGCATTGGGAGCAGTAGTGTTGTCACACCCCAAACCACGGCTAGGCGTGTGACACATATGTTGATACCACATTTGTAATTATATCAGAGTTACGTGTTTAAAGAGGAAGTTATATTAATGTGGATTATAAAATTTATATTACAAAAGACGGGATTATAAAATACCCGTTTAATGTTTATAAAAGATTACTTGTTTATACAAAATATCAATTGTTTATATTAAACCACCATTTAATATTTAACAAAATAATCTGAGCCATCGGATATCTTAAGCACTCCGGCATCCCAAGCTCCTATTATTGATTACCTGCAAATGTTTAGAAAATGCGTCAGCAACACATGCTGGTGAACATGCTGACGCCAAAAATATTTTCTTTTACTTGATTACCCCTCGAGACATAACATAGGCCCGGCCCATCGTGGCTTAGTAATAATCAAGCTTTTAAAACAAACACAATTATAAACTTAAGTCTCACACAAGACACCCCAGCAAACACCACAGCGTTCGACATTACTTAGATACCATACGTATACACATGGTCAGTCTCACACGGGCGTAACTTAGGTCCGGCCCATCGTGGCGGAGGTTATGGCCAAGTGTGGTGTGGTGTGCCCACCGACTTTTACCACATATGTAAAGATCCAAACAAACGTACATGACAACCTGAGGGCTAGCGATTACTTTTGTTTATAACGTTTTAGAGACAAATAGTCCCATGTAATTCTTTTTCATTTGTTTAAATCGATTAAACAAGTTTGTAAACTTGGGGCGTATTCACCTTTTCTTTTGATCAGCTTCAATACACTGACCGAGGGTCTTTCCCTTTTTCTTTGCTATCTCGCACCAATAGTACGAGTATAACCTTTTGTTAGTCGGATATTCAATCCGGCTTAAGACCTCTAGTCTCTTATTATAATCGTTACCTCGATTATATTTTCTATATGAACCTTTGGTTCAAAATCTCTTTTCTTTACTTTAAACCTTTAGATTAAAAGTACATTTTCTTCTTTATCTTTTATAAGTTAAAACTCTTTTCTTTAACTTATTTACTTTTCTTTTCTTTTATAAGTTGAAAACCTTTAGTTTAACTTGTTTTACTTTTCTTAAAACCCTACGTTTCTTCTTCTTTAAGAAACGTATACTTTTCTTTTAGTTCTTATTTAAGAGTATTAATAAACTTAAATAATATCTATAACAAAGAATCACATATCATATTCACATTTCTTTCTTTTATACCCTTTGTTATTTTTTCTTTCGTATATTTTTGAGGTATCGAGTATATCCTCGACTTAGGGTTTTAAGCCTTTCACTATTTTATTATTATTTTATTCGGGCATTTATGCCTACCTTGGTTGGCTTATAGAAACCCTACACAATCTAGCAGCACTTCAATGTTTTTCTCTTTTCTTGTATTTCCTTTGATCAATGTGACATCTGCCCCGATCCGACCCGACCCAGGTACCCGTTTCTCTGACCCGATCTCTCTTTTATTATTTAATATTTATACTTATATTTTACTTTTAATAATAATATATATTTTCCTTCCCGCCTCTTTCCCTCTCTCTTTCCGCCTTCTTTTCCCTCTTGTCGCCGTCCCGCCCTTGCGCCTTGTTTCCCTCTCCTCTTTGCTTGTCCTTTGGTTCTTCCCGCCTAAGGATGTCTGCAGCTCCACGCGCCAGACTCCTTACATGGAAGCCTGCGTGAAGACATCTTGTTCCTGCGATGCGTGAAGAGAACTCTTCTCGCAGCGCGCTAAGAATGCATGTTCTTCCCGCAATGCGCTAAGAATGTATGTTCTTCCCGCGATGCGCTTAGAATTCTAGTTCTTCACGCAGCACGCTAAGGATTTGTGATTCTTCCCGCAGTGCGCTAAGGATTGTTGTGCCAGCCTTCGCGCTCGCGCACTCAGCCTTCCCGCGCTTAACCCTTGTATCTTCTGTTTAAATCTAGCCGTTTGCTTTTGTGTTGTCTTATCTTCTGTGCTGTTGACCTAACCTATCTAATGTCTGAATAGTTACTTTCGGCGCAGCATGCGTACCAACCCCCATTGGTTGGTAGAAAAAGTGACTGACATTATCTTTTGAGATCTGCTTTTGCCAAGCTTTATCCAGTACCTTTATCTGAACCGCCCATGCCTGTTACTGTTTCCCTGACAGCTTTATCTTGCCCCTGCAGCTGCCATATCTTTTGATATCTTTTGCTTTTGGATTCTTATGCTTTTTGATATCTTTTGCTTTTTTAAGATCTTTTCCCCTTTTCTAGGGATTATGTCTCCTAGGGTTTTTCTATAAATAATAGTAGTATTTTCTTAACACTTCACACACTACACTTATTATCTCTTCCTCCCTTTTTGCTCTCTGCCGTTGTCCTCCTGCCGCCCCCCTCTCTGCCTCCGTCTTCCTCCTTGTTCTTCCTGCTTTTCCGGTAATATATATTATATATAATAGTTTACTTATTAATTATGCTAACTTATAATCAAGACTTAAAACCAATCGTTAAAACAATAATCTTATTTATAGGTTAACTTGTGCTTGTTTAAAGTTGGTTCTTGCTTTATCTATCACCGCATCGTTTATCATGTGAGTTATCTCGTATCTAATCCCTTTTTATTTTAAATGCTTTGGGATGTTCATGTGTTCATACAAAACTTGAGTCTTAAACTTGTTTATGAACTTTAGTCGCGCAGTATCCCATGTGTTGAGGACGTTTACTTGGCTGTTTATTTGTATGTGTGTATCATTAACCGCTTTGTTCGGCCTATTCCGCAGTTCCGTTGGTACCATTAGTTGAACACGGGAGACCTATCGTTTACGGTTTTCTTTGTTTACACTTGCACAGATGTTTTCTCGTTTTTATGCTCAATTGGGAGCATGGATTGAACTATGATCTATGAACTATCTTAGGCTTGATCACAATCTGATTACACCCTTGTTAAACTCTAGACATACACGTGTTGCGCGCAGATTTATGATTATCTATGTATTGTATTAAACTTGATTTCTCACCAACACGCAAGTGTTTGACGTTTATTTTAACACATGTTCAGGTTTGCAGTAGCTGTTTTGGAGCTTGTGGACACGTAGGACGTTTTTACTTTTGGACCTAGAATTAAAATGTATCAAGACAAGTTCATGTTGTTTGAATGTTATAATTTATAATATATTGATTTATGTTTGATTTATGTTCTTTATTTTCCCCGCTGCGCGTGCGCGATAAAATGTGTATTAATAAATATTGACACCAATAGTGTCGCGAGTAATGAAGCAATATGTGGCGCCCCGATGTATAATCCGCCTTTGGTCGGGGTGTTACAGATTGGTATCAGAGCTCGTTGACTTTAGGATAGGTGGTTAGACGTAACGGCCTAGAATACCTAAGAGTCCCTTCTCGCGCATGAGAGAAATCTCATGTTTGCGCGCTTATTGTTAATTACTCGTTATTTATGAATATGCTCGCGCTTGCGCAGTATATGATTTTATTCCGCGATATTTCGATTTTTGTGAATTTCGATTTTTATTGATTTTACTTACATATTCGTTTGTTTGGATTGAAAATCCGAAAAGTCATGGTGATACATGAATAGTTGATTTTCAATTTCCATTTACGATTATGTTCTGAGGTTGGAGACTTGAAAAGTCATGGTGATACATGAATTGTCAACCTCCAATACTCATTTTCTTGTATGTTTTATATTGAGGATTGAAAAGTCATGGTGATACATGAATCGTCAATCTCCAATACTCGTTTGCTCGTATATTTTAAATTGGGAATTCGGAAAGTCATGGTGATACATGAATTGTCGATTCTTGATTCGAATTTGTTACCTTTATTAAGTCTGCATTTAGGATCATTTATTTTACTTTAACTTTTGATAGTATCTAACTCTGCGAAACCAAGCTTTATAAAGTTAAACTTTGCGATAAAAACCAAGATATTAACTAAAATTAAAACTTTTATAGAATGCCTCCGCTATCTCGCCGATTTCAGAGAAGAGAAGCCTCGCGCATGCGTAGACAGCAACGTTCCCAGGAAATGGCCGCCGTGATAGCCCAAGCTTTGAGCCAAAACAATGCTAATACCTCCAGTTATAACATTAAGTCCTTTAATGCGGGTAACCCTCCGAAGTTCACAGGTCTTGAAGGAGCCACCGTGATGCTCCAATGGCTTGAGAAGATTGAAAACGCTTTCCTCCATACCCAATGCCCCTCAGAAAGACGAACCCTATATGCTTCCAGTGTCCTGGAATCCAGAGCGCTTACATGGTGGAATGGAGTAGCTCATGCGCGTGGCGCAGAGGCTGCTTCTAGCATGACATGGGAGGAATTCAAGGAAACTCTTACGCGAGAATTCTGCCCTCCCAACGAAGTTAAGCGCCTGGAGGAAGAATTCTGGAACTTGAAGCAATACAGCGGCGAAGCGCGCGAGTACGCGACGCGCTTCCACGAGCTGAGCTTACTGGTCCCTCACCTTGTTACCCCTTCCCGCCGAGCCATCGAGAAATTCCTTGGGGGTCTCCCCATGGAAATTCAAGATTCTGTATGGGCCAGAAACCCAGTAACCCTCTCTGACGCCATCGAATTGGCCGCTGTGCTCAGCGACAACCATGTCAGAGCAGGAACCCTGTTCCTGCGGGGAACTGAGAAGACCAAACCCAAGACTGTCCCTGAACCAACAGAAACCAAACCAGAACCCTCAAACCATAACCAGAAACGTAGGCGCAGACAAGCCTATGCGCTTACCAACCCGCCCATTACCCAACAACCCATTTATCAACCTCCAGTTTACGCGCCTAACCCACTGTCAACCTACCCAGCACCTCCTGTAGTCCACAACTATGCCTTAACCAACCCCGCACTCCCTGCCCCGCCAACTAAGAAACCTTACACAGGAAACCAACCCTTTTGCCCAACCTGTAGACTTCATCACCCACCTCAAGTCCCGTGTCGACAATGTAACCGATGTGGCCGCGTAGGTCACTCCGTTGAGTACTGTAGAACCCCTCCCTCCAATCCGATTGCGCCAACACCACCAGCCTACCCGCAGAACCCACAGCCAACTTACCAAAACCCACGACCCAGATCGTGCTTTAACTGCGGTGATCCAAGTCATTTCCGGAACGCGTGCCCAAGGCTACAAGTTCAGATTACTCAAGCGAATCCGGTGAACCAAATTTCGAACCAAGTGACGCGTGGCCGAGCTTTTAACATAACCGCGCACCAAGCGCAAGCGAATAACGACGTAGTTAATGGTACATTTTTGCTTAACGGATTTTATGCATCTATGCTTTTTGATACTGGCGCCGATAGAAGTTTTATCTCTCGCGCCTTTGAGCGGAAGCTTGCGCGACCGCGCGATAACTTAAAAGAAGATTTTTCAGTTGAATTGGCTAATGGCGAAACTGTTTTAATAAACTCGGTAATTAAAGATTGCACGCTTAACCTTAACGAAAACGATTTTCTGATCGACCTCATCCCTATGCCTCTTGGAAGCTTTGATGTTATCATTGGTATGGACTGGCTCTCGAAGAATCGCGCCGAAGTTATTTGCGCCAAGAAATTGATTCGCATACCTCGAGAAAATGGTGATCTTCATATCTACGGCGAAAAACCCTCCAGTGGTCTTAAACTTATGTCTTGCGCCGAAGCCCAAAGACTCATGCGGAAGAAGTGTATTGCATTTCTAGCCCATGTGGTTAAACCCGATGAAGGAAAGAAGCTTCGCGATATCCCTGTTGTGCGTGATTTTCCTGAAGTTTTTCCTGATGATCTTCCTGGTATCCCTCCCGCTCGTGAAGTCGAGTTTCGTGTTGATCTTGTCCCTGGTGCTTCCCCCGTTGCTAAATCTCCTTACCGTCTTGCACCCGCTGAGATGCAAGAATTGGCCAGCCAACTTCAAGAGTTGACTGCTAAAGGATTCATTCGCCCTAGCTCTTCGCCCTGGGGTGCTCCGGTGTTGTTCGTTAAAAAGAAAGATGGATCGTTTCGCATGTGTATAGATTACCGCGAATTGAACAAACTCACCATTAAAAACCGGTATCCCTTACCGCGTATTGACGACCTCTTTGATCAACTCCAAGGTGCCTCTTGTTTCTCGAAGATTGATCTCCGCTCTGGCTATCACCAGTTGCGCATCCGCGATGAAGATGTTCCGAAGACTGCTTTTCGAACTCGTTATGGCCATTTTGAATTCTTGGTCATGTCCTTCGGTTTAACCAACGCACCCGCCGTTTTCATGGATCTTATGAATCGGGTGTGTAGGCCTTTCTTGGATAAATTCGTGATCGTGTTTATCGATGATGTTCTGGTGTATTCTAAGACCAAGGCCGAGCATGAGCAACATCTCCGATTGGTATTGCAAAAGCTTAGAGCCGAGCAACTCTATGCTAAGCTTTCCAAGTGTGAATTTTGGTCTGATGAAGTACAGTTTCTTGGTCATGTTGTAAACAAGATGGGTATTCATGTCGACCCATCCAAGATTGAAGCAATCAAGAACTGGATTACGCCATCCTCTCCTTCTGAGATCCGTTCCTTTCTGGGCTTAGCTGGTTATTACCGGCGTTTCATTTCGAACTTCTCAAAGATCGCTTTGCCTTTAACAGCTCTAACGCACAAAGGTAAACCATATATTTGGGGCTCGAAGCAAGAAGAAGCCTTTCTGACGCTCAAGCGTTTGTTGTGTGAAGCTCCTGTTCTTGCGCTACCTGAGGGTAATGATGATTTTGTCGTGTATTGCGATGCATCCAACCAAGGTCTCGGTTGTGTTCTTATGCAACGAGGCAAGGTTATCGCTTACGCATCAAGGCAACTCAAGGTTCATGAAAAGAATTATACAACTCACGACCTCGAGCTTGGTGCAGTTGTTTTTGCCTTGAAGATCTGGAGACACTACCTTTATGGTACTAAGTGTATCCTCTACACTGACCATAAAAGCCTTCAGCATATCTTTGATCAAAAGGAACTTAACATGAGGCAACGCCGATGGAACGAACTCATCAGCGATTACGATTGTGAGATCCGGTATCATCCTGGTAAGGCTAATGTGGTAGCCGATGCGCTCAGCCGAAAACCCTGCCAACTTAACTGTATCTTGCCGCGCACCCAGCTTCACTTCGCGCCGATTCAAAGCAACCTTGAATCGCGTATTCGTGACGCGCAGCGCGCATTCATCAGTAATGGTAACCTTCGCGCCGAGTTAGCGTGTGGCGCGGAAGCACTCTTTGTCCCTAATCTGAGTGGAATTCTCTGTTATCTTAATCGCATCTGGATTCCCTTTGATGAGAATCTTCGCGCTGATATCCTGAGTGAAGCGCACAAATCTCGATATTCTATTCATCCTGGCGCTGATAAGATGTACAAGGATTTGCGCATTACTTATTGGTGGCCTGGCATGAAAAAGGATATTGCTGTGTTCGTAGCTAAGTGCCTGACTTGTTCTAAAGTTAAAGCTGAACACCAACGCCCATCTGGTTTGCTCGAACAACCAGAAATTCCTACGTGGAAATGGGAAGGTATAGCGATGGACTTTATTACCAAGTTACCTTTGACAGCAAGCAAACATGATAGCATTTGGGTAATAGTGGATCGATTGACTAAATCTGCTCACTTTCTGCCCATTCGTGAAAACTACCGTGTTGAGCATCTCGCGCAGCTTTATGTCAAGGAAATCGTCTGCCGCCATGGTACTCCTTTGAGCATCATATCCGATCGCGATGGCCGTTTTATATCTCGCTTTTGGAAATCTCTCCAATCTGCGCTAGGAACTCGCTTAGACATGAGTACGGCATATCATCCTCAGACTGACGGTCAGTCTGAGCGAACTATTCAAACTCTCGAGGATATGCTCCGATCTTGTGTTCTTGATTTTGGAGGTAATTGGGATTCACACCTGCCTTTGATCGAGTTTTCTTATAACAACAGCTATCATTCCAGTATCGGTATGGCCCCATTTGAAGCACTTTACGGTCGTAAATGCCGCTCCCCGATTTGTTGGAGCGAAGTGGGTGAAACTCAAATCACAGGACCCGAACTTGTTCAAGAGACAACCGATAAAATCGCCAAGATCCGTGATCATTTGCTGACTGCCAGAAGCCGACAGAAGAGTTACGCAGATCGTAGGCGAAAGCCTCTCGAATTTCAAGTTGGTGATCTTGTTCTCCTCAAAGTGTCGCCTTGGAAAGGTGTTGTCCGCTTTGGGAAGAAGGGTAAGCTTGCTCCTCGTTATGTTGGTCCATTCAAGATTCTCGCGCGTGTGGGAAAAGTTGCCTACAGACTTGACCTGCCGCTCGCGCTCAGTAATGTGCATCCAACGTTCCATGTTTCCAATCTCAAGAAGTGTTTAGCTGACGAGAACCTTCACATTCCACTTGATGAAGTTCAAGTTGATGAATCCATGCATTTCATTGAGAAGCCTGTTGAGATTATGGATCGCGAGGTTAAGCAAACCAAGCGCAGTCGTATCCCTATCGTGAAAGTTCGCTGGGAGTCCAAGCGCGGAGCCGAGTTTACATGGGAAAGGGAAGATCAAATGAAGATCAAGTACCCGCACCTGTTCTCTGCGCAACCTACTTCGAGATAAATTTCGGGACGAAATTTCTTAAAGTAGGGGAGACTGTGACATCTGCCCCGATCCGACCCGACCCAGGTACCCGTTTCTCTGACCCGATCTCTCTTTTATTATTTAATATTTATACTTATATTTTACTTTTAATAATAATATATATTTTCCTTCCCGCCTCTTTCCCTCTCTCTTTCCGCCTTCTTTTCCCTCTTGTCGCCGTCCCGCCCTTGCGCCTTGTTTCCCTCTCCTCTTTGCTTGTCCTTTGGTTCTTCCCGCCTAAGGATGTCTGCAGCTCCACGCGCCAGACTCCTTACATGGAAGCCTGCGTGAAGACATCTTGTTCCTGCGATGCGTGAAGAGAACTCTTCTCGCAGCGCGCTAAGAATGCATGTTCTTCCCGCAATGCGCTAAGAATGTATGTTCTTCCCGCGATGCGCTTAGAATTCTAGTTCTTCACGCAGCACGCTAAGGATTTGTGATTCTTCCCGCAGTGCGCTAAGGATTGTTGTGCCAGCCTTCGCGCTCGCGCACTCAGCCTTCCCGCGCTTAACCCTTGTATCTTCTGTTTAAATCTAGCCGTTTGCTTTTGTGTTGTCTTATCTTCTGTGCTGTTGACCTAACCTATCTAATGTCTGAATAGTTACTTTCGGCGCAGCATGCGTACCAACCCCCATTGGTTGGTAGAAAAAGTGACTGACATTATCTTTTGAGATCTGCTTTTGCCAAGCTTTATCCAGTACCTTTATCTGAACCGCCCATGCCTGTTACTGTTTCCCTGACAGCTTTATCTTGCCCCTGCAGCTGCCATATCTTTTGATATCTTTTGCTTTTGGATTCTTATGCTTTTTGATATCTTTTGCTTTTTTAAGATCTTTTCCCCTTTTCTAGGGATTATGTCTCCTAGGGTTTTTCTATAAATAATAGTAGTATTTTCTTAACACTTCACACACTACACTTATTATCTCTTCCTCCCTTTTTGCTCTCTGCCGTTGTCCTCCTGCCGCCCCCCTCTCTGCCTCCGTCTTCCTCCTTGTTCTTCCTGCTTTTCCGGTAATATATATTATATATAATAGTTTACTTATTAATTATGCTAACTTATAATCAAGACTTAAAACCAATCGTTAAAACAATAATCTTATTTATAGGTTAACTTGTGCTTGTTTAAAGTTGGTTCTTGCTTTATCTATCACCGCATCGTTTATCATGTGAGTTATCTCGTATCTAATCCCTTTTTATTTTAAATGCTTTGGGATGTTCATGTGTTCATACAAAACTTGAGTCTTAAACTTGTTTATGAACTTTAGTCGCGCAGTATCCCATGTGTTGAGGACGTTTACTTGGCTGTTTATTTGTATGTGTGTATCATTAACCGCTTTGTTCGGCCTATTCCGCAGTTCCGTTGGTACCATTAGTTGAACACGGGAGACCTATCGTTTACGGTTTTCTTTGTTTACACTTGCACAGATGTTTTCTCGTTTTTATGCTCAATTGGGAGCATGGATTGAACTATGATCTATGAACTATCTTAGGCTTGATCACAATCTGATTACACCCTTGTTAAACTCTAGACATACACGTGTTGCGCGCAGATTTATGATTATCTATGTATTGTATTAAACTTGATTTCTCACCAACACGCAAGTGTTTGACGTTTATTTTAACACATGTTCAGGTTTGCAGTAGCTGTTTTGGAGCTTGTGGACACGTAGGACGTTTTTACTTTTGGACCTAGAATTAAAATGTATCAAGACAAGTTCATGTTGTTTGAATGTTATAATTTATAATATATTGATTTATGTTTGATTTATGTTCTTTATTTTCCCCGCTGCGCGTGCGCGATAAAATGTGTATTAATAAATATTGACACCAATAGTGTCGCGAGTAATGAAGCAATATGTGGCGCCCCGATGTATAATCCGCCTTTGGTCGGGGTGTTACAATCAACACCACTTTGCACGCAAAACGAGGCACGCCAATACTTCTCCACTCGTCGGCACATTTATCGAGGCGGGTCGTCGGGATGTCTCTTGGCAGCACCTTCTTTGAGATAACGTCTTTGGAATCGTCGAGATTTTGTTGGTTTAATGGCACGAAACACGAGGGAATGGGCACGGAAATCGAGGAACATTTGCACGTACTTTGAGATAGTGAGAGGGAGTATATTTAGAGAATGAAAGTGCTGATGTTTTGATGTGAGGGGAGAGAGAGCCCAAAGCCCTCTATTTATAGGCTGATCAGGGGTCCCATTGCGATACACGATGGCCCCTTGATCAGCCCGTCGCGTATCACGACGTAGACTGATGACCAGCCATATAAGCTTGCCACGTGGCGACACGTGGCAGACGTGATGCCACGTGGTGACACGTGGAGAACGTTGTGCCACGTGTCTTACCTGTCAGATGACCCATCGTGTATCGCGATGGATTTGCCTTCTGATCCATCATGCATCACGATGGGTCAGGAAAATCAGAATTTTTATTTTAAACCCTGGAGTTTAGAATTTTTCATTTTTGGTCCTTTAACTTTTGAAACTTGGCATTTTTGATCCGAAACTTTTATGATGTTACAAGTGTGAGCTTGGCTTATGAATGACGTGCTTATACCAGATCCAGTAGTCATACCAGCTTTGAAAAGAGAACTTATGTGATTTCCCATCCTTAATTTTTCGTCCATTTCAAATGACTTTATGATAGAGGTCAAGTCAGCAAGACTGGTAATCGGTAGGTTGGTGGTTCTTTTGATTTTTATAACACTGTTGTTCCAGGAGTAAGGAAAAGAGTTGAGCAGCTTGTCATTGATCTCAATTTGATCATATTCAATACCAGAACTGTTAATTTTAGTGATCAAAGTTTCAAATGTTGAGATGAGACTAGCTATAGTTTCTCCTTGAACATGATTAAACATGTTTGAACTCTCATTTCAACATCCCTATCCTGATGTTTCTCATTTCCAAGTTGCATTCAAACTTGTTCACCAAGGCATCCCAAAGTGTCTTAGCAGTAGTGTAACCTCTTAGAGTTAAAGCAATTTCCCTCGAGAGGCACACACTAAGAACACCAAAGGCTTTGTTGTCTTCAGCAAACAATCTTCTATCAGTGTCATCATAATCTGCAACCAGTTTAGGAACATCACCATCAGTAGTAGTAGCCATAGGACAGTAAGGTCCTTGTTCAAATGGTCTAATAAGATTGTAGTCAATGATTTTAAGATAGTTCTTAAATCTCCATTTGAACTCATCAAAATCACAATCCCACTTCATTAGCTTTGGAGGCTTTGTCGTAGATCTAGCCTCGTTTTCAAACATCACACAACTCGTTACGGCTTTATTACTAGAAACAGTGTTAGGATTGGTCATTGCACAACCAACTTTAATATCAAACACACTTAACAGATTCAGCTCAGAACTTAAGTATGACGGGTGCATCGGAGGATGACCCGTAAGTGTACTTAAATGATATAAAAATCTATGTATTAAGTGTTAGTTTCATGGGAACAAGATAACTACTGTTGTGTGGTTATATGCAGGTATGAGGAGATAGAGGATGAAATCACGAGAACGTGGGCGAAAACGGCGAAGAAAACGGAGTTGAAACGAGAAAGATATGAAGAAAACAAGAAAATGAGAAAGAGCTTCACCGTGGGCCACGGTCTGGACCGTGGTCCACGATCCAACTGACCAAAAATGACAGTTTACACCGTACCGTGAGCTTTGGTAGACCGTGGAGACCACCGTGGCCCACGGTGGTCACCGTGGGCCACGGTCCGAGAGCTGTAACTTCCGTTTTTCTTTGTTTTTAATCCATTTTTCATTGTCTTTTCACATATCTATCACTGGGAGATGACCTAGAGGCGATTTTTGGGTCCAAGAACATTATTGTGAGTGTAGTAATAATTAGAGACTTGATTTTGATTCTTATTCATGATTTAATTGAAGGAATGATGAACCGAATTATGTTCGGCTAAATCCCTTTGTGTTTTCCCTCGGATTGTAAGGTTTATTTATGAATGTTTGATTGAATGCTTATGCAATTTCTGAGATAATAGTTTGATCTTATTGATTTCATTGTTATGGTGTTTATGAATTGATTGATAGATTGTTAGTTTGTTGAGTTCGTGTTCTAAAGCGTCAGTTCTTGGTGCTATAAGCAATCGAGATTAATCGGGGGGGATTCGGGGTTGGATAAACTAATTGATATTTGAGTGATTACCTTGCGTTTCTAATCGAAGTACTTAGTCTTCAATTATCACAATCGTTCGTATAAGAACGAACTATATCTTTATAGTTCATCTCATATTAAACATTTACTTTAACAGTCATAGAAACCTGAAACCGAGGGAAGGCATATGTTCTCATATTGTTTAAAACTCGTTAAAGTGTTTTTAGTTCTTTTTGTTAATCAAACCAATCAAACAAATCTTTGAAGTTATTTTCTGCATTTAGTTTAATATAGTTAAATTACAAAGCTACTTAGTAACATATTTTCCACAAACTCCCGGTGTTCGATACCCACTTACCGCTATCTAATTAGTTGTATTTGGTTTATTTTTGAGTGAGTCTTCGACCTCACGTCAAATTTTGGCGTCGTTGCTGGGGAGTAGTGCGCAATGTGTGTTAGCTTTAGTAGTTTTGGTCTTTTCTCCTGCGACTTGGAAAAATCAAAAACAGTCTCGCGAGGAGGGCTGCGCGCAGGAGGAGGTGAGGGAGGTCTCGACGCCGTTAGATCAGCGCGTAAAATGGTCTCCTGCTCCTTAGTAATCCCAATGAGAGGAGATTCAGTGCTTGTAGGAGCAGGAGCAGAACTAACGGCGCCGGCGCCAGCAGTGCCACCAGCAGCTTGTGTGCCAGCTATAATTCCTATGAAAAAACCAAAGAGAAATGATTCATGACTTGATCTAAAGGAAAAAGTCAGAAAATCAAAGCGCAATATATACCTTGGCGCACCGCCGTCCGCGAGTTGAGCATCGCCATGAAGTCCATTTTCCCCCTATTCAAGGGTAAAACAGGGGACTTCAAAGCAACCTTCGGCGCAGCCTCGGTACCTTGCTGCGCCTGAGGTTGAGCCACCAAAGTCGCCGGCTCTACAAACATTTGAGTGAGCAAAGATTCATTAATAACTCTATCGGAATCACGCTCATAAAACCACAAAATATAAACAAAGTATACCTGTGGGAGAAGATGAAACAGCAGGCGCAACGCCGCTTCCCTTGTCCACCGCGCGAAGAGATGAGGTGGCGGCACCATACCTCGTGTGGACAGGAGGACTGCCCACACCTCGAGGCAAAGAAGACGAGGAAAACTTGGAGGTAAACCCCTTGGTTTTCTCAAGTCCCTTCGCTTGAGTAGGAGGATCCTGAGCAACAGGGGCATCATTTTTCTTCTGTTTTTTACTGGCCCCTGCGCCAGTTTTCCCTTTAGCTTTGCGCTTGAGTTGTGGCGCCTCAGCTTCTTCCTCCACCTCTTCTTCCGCGAGCTCCAGCTCATAGTTCTCGAGCGCATCTACAATACGTGCAACAGAAATGTTAACCAAATTTGGTATTCTAAAGGCATAAGCATAAGTACAAAGGCTTACCAGTCGCATCGCTGTCAAAGCAAAATCCCAAATCAACAGGGATGAACATATCATCGAAGCGATCGGGGAAAGCAACTTCCCCAGCGCCCAGCGCGACAGAGCCACCCTCCATATGCTCATCATAGGCGGCGTGGACGTATTCCTTGCTTACTGCATAATACAAGACAAATGATATCAGCAGAACGAATTATATTCGCGCAGAAATAATGCAATGAGCTAATAACTCACCTAAGCCATCAACTTGGACGACGGGCTCAGTCGCGCTGTCGGTCCACCTCTTGCTCATACCAACCCCCACCAGCGCCTCCTCGCAAATATTCTTGGCGGGGGATGGTTCAGCAGTCAACTTGTTAACCCATGTGCCAGTTGGGTTTTTAAGAACATTCTCATCCGCGGGCGCATAAGTGATCGCGCGCATGGTCATGCGGATGGGAATCACACCAGCCTTAATATAAAAAAATTTCTCAGACCAGTCATGAAGGCTTTTGAAGGAAACAGTGCAGCACTTAACCTTCTGACTGCGAGGTATGAATGAGAACCAAGAATCTTGGATTTTTGGCTTGTAAAAATATTGAAAGCGCCGAGGGGTGGGCTCCTCGCGCTGAGCTTTGCACATAAACTCAAAATGAGTCATGCGCACTAGTCCACAAGGATGGACTTGGGATATGTGAATCCCATAAAACTGAAGCAGCGCACCCATGAATCTTGTCATCGGGAGACGAAGGTTACAGTGGGTGAAAAAGTGACAGTATAAGGAGATATAGCCGGTGGGCGGATCTGCCGCCGTTTGCCCGGCCGCCGGGAGCAGACAGCCGTACTCAGGGAGAAAACCCTGAGAGGCGATGAGATTGTCGAAATCAGACTGTTTCAGTTTGCAGGGAATCTCATCCCATTTCTTCACTGTTTTGCTTTTCCCCACCTCCTCCGACGAGGCCTCGGCAGCCCGTTTTCCCTTGCCGGTCTTCTTCAAAGTGGACATGACTAATGATTTTACACGGCGTTTGCTGGGGGAGATTGTGGTGTCTGGGTTATCAGACATACAACTGTGAATCAAACAGCGGTTACTTCAAGAACGGAAATCTGGAAGCAAAAGACAGGCTCTTAATCGGAATGAAAATTGAAGGAAAGAAAAAGCTCTGAAATAACAATGAAGATGAAGAAAAACCACTCAAAAGGCTTGCTTTTATAGGCCCAAGAGAGAGAAAGAAACAGGTACTGATCAGAGTTCACGCGCCCCCACTCGCAGGTGCAGGCCAACACGAGTGCGACACGTGTTCCTGACACTGTGTGAGGAGACATGAAAGGCAACTGTAGCACCTCGAGCACACGAAAAGTCTGACACATGTCTCCATCTCTGACGCATGTCAGCACCAACCAACCACGTACATGGACGATTCATTTCAACCAAAAGGATAGAATTTCGCGCAACGATGAGAAATAAAAAAGAAAAGACAAACCCTATTAAAAGAGCAAACTATTAAGTCTAATATATATCTTACCTCGTTCGCGCGAGACAAGACACACATTAGACTAGGGGGGCTTGAAGAGGTATGCACCCGCCTTAACATCGAGCGGGGCGGGTCAAACCACAAGATATAGACAAGAGGCTTGAAATCAAGATGTCATGAAGGCACAAAGCCAAAAACCTATGCGCATGGCGCATATCACATATGCTCACGCATCACATATGCTCACGCGTATCACATGCTCACGCACCATATATGCTCACCCATATCACATCTGCGCGTGGCGCATCTGCGCGTGGCGCATATCACATATGCTCACGCATCATATATGCTCACGCATATCACATCTGCGCGTGGCGCATCTGCGCGTGGCGCATATCACATATGCTCACGCATATTACATATGCTTGCGCATATCACATCTGCGCATGAAACATCTGCGCGTGAGAATAAAGAGAAGACCTCGCGCATCCTCAGGATAGGCGCATATCACACATGCACATAATCAACCTCGTCCTTATCCAAATCAGGATAAGGACAACCCTGATTGTGCTCATCAGACAACCTTCCAGAAGGTATCCTTTAAGGAATAAAGAATATGCTGATGTTGACAGCTGCCAATGAAAGGTGGACAACTCAGTAAAACCCATGTGCTACCACGTGATTGCACATGGGTCAGGTGAAATACCTTGGTCAGAGAATAATCAATGAAGGAGCACCAGGTGTCCTAAGGACACGTGGCGCGAAGCAATAGGAGGAGGCCAAAAAGGCCCTAATGGGATCTGAGCCCAATCATTGGAAACCCTAACACTATAAATACCACACCACCTCCACAAGGGGAGGTAAGCAAGAAAATACACTCTAAATCCTTACTCACTCTCAGATTATTATTATTATTCTCCTACAATCTCTTATTCTCACACCGGAGGGTTACCCCAAAGAGGACCCCTCTGTCCCTTTCTGAGGGGTAAGTTCACGGGCTGCTCGTTTTGTAGGTGGAAGAATTAATACTCCGGGGAACCATCGGTGATATAGCATACTCATACCCGAGGAAAGTTGATCGTCTACCAGTGAGCCGATCCACGTTTCTTAAAAAATACATATCACAACATCATAAAAGAACTTGAACCTCTAATAACACTTAATTCTCAACAAAAAAGTGTGATAACACTAAAGGTATAAAAAAACTCAAAGTAGGTTAATCGTCACCAAATCAGTTATCGTCACTTAAGTTTAAAACGAGACCAAATAACCGAACCAAAGCAAGCCAAAACGTTTACAATACTTCCAACCTCTAGTCATAAGAAAAAGCATCATCGGCTACAACACTCTCAAACCACCAAATCGCCGCCCAATGTTTCATCTTCATCAAATGCAGTCCATTTACAGAACCACCATCACCACCACCCATGGCCACCATTACCTCTACAACCTCCTCCACCTCTCCACCACACCCGATCATTTCATGATACCCTTCCTCACCAACACTCTCAAACTCTCTAACCCAGAAGCCACATCAGTCTCAACCAAATTAAGCCACTTAACCACCCCCAAAAACCCACAATCCGTCATCAACTTCCTCAAATCCTACAATCTAACCTCACCCCAGATCAAATCCGTCATTTTATCCAACCCCAACATATTATTACGTAACGTCGATAAAACCCTAGCCCCCAAATTCAAAGTTCTTTCCGAATTAGGGTTTTCGAAGCAAGATCTTGTTACAGTTATTAATAGAGATCATAATATGTTACTTCGAAGCTTAACCACTTCAATTGTGCCCACGATTAATCTGTTAATGAGTATTTTGGGGAGTAAAGAGAAGATTGTTAAGGCCTTTTTGAAGTCACATTTTCCGTTTTACGGAAGATATTTTAGAACGAATCTGGGGTTGTTGAAAAAGTATGGCGTTTCGGTTGACGATATTCGGAAGCTGATACTGAGAAACCCGAGGCTGGTTACGCAGAACCCGTTGCGGTTGGAGGAGAAACTGATTGAAGTGGAACGGGTGTTTGGGATTACGCCGGGTTCGAGTATGTTTTCGTACGGGTTATCGGCGCTTTGTTCGTTGAATAGTTTGAATTTACGGAGGAAGTTTGAGGTGTTTCGGAGTTTTGGGTGGTTGGATTCGGATATTTTTATGATTGTGAACCGGCAGCCGTTGTGTCTTACGCATTCGGAGGAGAGGTTGAGGAAAGGGTTGAGTTTTTTTGTGGAGGAGCTTGGGTTGACGCCGGCGTGGTTGTCGACGCGTGGGAGTCTTTTGATGTATAGTTTGGAGAAACGGGTGAAGCCGAGGTATAGGGTTTATCTGGTGTTGAAGGAGAAAGGGGTGTTGACTCGGGAGCTGCATTCGGTTATGTGTTTTTCGGATGAGGATTTTGTGAAGAATGTCGTGGAGCGGTTTAAGGAAGAGTTGCCGGATCAGTTGTATGATAGTTATACCAAGAAGATTTAGGCAGATATATGTGTATGTCTGTTTTTGTGCCTTGCTAATGCTCACCATTGACCGCATAGTATTTTTATCTTAGCTTGAATACTTTTTGCAAGATGGTAGTTTTGAATATGAATGTAATTTATGGTTCTTGTGTTCCTTTCTTATATATCAAGGATCACCTAAATAAGCCAGAATCTTATTTCTGCTATTTCCGTGGAGAATAAAAATGAACCAGGCGAGTCGAATGAAACTCAGTTCCCAGCAATAGTGATGAGATAAACTGAAATCTGGGCAATAGTAACGAAAACGATTTAAATTCAAGCACCAGCTCGACCTCATGCAATAATCATCACTCATCAGACTTCAATTTCTTCATCTTTCTCGTTTGAGATGGCCAGAATCAGTGACAGGAATATGGTTTCTTGACTTTCTTCATTGTCCTTTCTGTTGTTCGAATTCCAAGTCGGCCCACTGAGCCACAATCGAGCTTCAGCTGTACAAGCCGAATTCGCCTTCAAAATTTCAGCTTGGTAAAGGTTTTTCAATCCCTAATGGTTGGTATTATATATGTTTATAAATATATTAGTGAAAGATACTATTATCAAACTTAACTAGTTCTCTTAAAATATGCATGAGGCAAAATGTTGCATGCGTTAACCGTTAGCCGGTCCGAAGTGGCAGAGAAAACAGCCAAAACCACGGTGGAGCGGTGTTATGGGGCGGTAATGGTAGGTGGCCGACGGCAGGGGGTTAACGTCGCTGGATTTAATCCATAAGAACCGGCTTCAGAGGATCAGTAGCCATAGAATCCTAATTCACACATGGCAACCAAATCAAGCAAATTAACAATGAATGTATGCACCAAGAACAACTGAACCAACTTTCAGACTGGTATCAACTCAACGGGCATTACAATAACAAAATTATATATGTATAACAACAAACTCGATTATCAATCAATCAATCATACAGCAATCGCGATATCCCCAATCTCAAGCTCAGCCGCAATATCATCCAACTGCTTCTTGACGCTCATATCAATCAACTTCGACAGCGCATTCCCATACCTAATCGTAAACCCTGCCACCAACGACTCGTCAATCGCTGTCTTAACCCTCACATTCCTCGCCCCGGTCAGTTTCTGCACCTGCTTCGCAATCTGCGCCAAATGCTGCTTCTCCAGCTGCACAACTGAGGTCACGACCGCCATCTCCTTAATCAAATCAATCCGTTTGCTTTCAATCAATATATTAATAAAGTTACACACGTGCGGCTGGAGTGTTCCGGAAGAGGTGACGTCATCGATGAGTTCTCGTTTCTGGTCTAGGCTTACGATCGGACTGATGAAGAAGTTAAGTATGGACTCGTCGGAGAAGAGTTTATCGAGTTTTTCGACGTCGGCTGCGGTGGCGGCTAGGGTTCCGTTTGCGGTTGCGAGTTCCGCAAGAGCGGTGGCGTAGCTTCCGGCGGCGGAATCGGCCATTGTGCAGCGGCGGCGTCGGAGAGATCTAGTTTTGATTTTGACGGTTAGGTTATGGAGTCTTAGGCCGCCGGAGAATGAAAGGTTTGGGGAATTGACGAAGTGAATTTGAGGATAGCGAGATTGAAATGTGACCGAAGGTTTTTGAAGAGTGGTGGTGGCAGACGCGACGGTGACGGTGACGGCGGCGGTGGCTGCCATATTTACCGGTGGATGTGAGCGGAGGATAAGGTGAGTGAGTTTGGGGATGAAAATGAAGTTCGAGTATTTTGTGAAGGAGGAGCTAATAGGGTGGGCACGTGATCGGTATCGGTTTGGTTCGTTACGTTACATGTATGATATCTACACTCGGTATAATAAGACTTGTCTCTATGATGAGGGGCATTGATACCCCTCCACAGTGTCACGTCAATGCCACGTAAGCACCGAAGGCATCGAAGCCCCAACCTATAATGTCCCGCTATGTTAACGAGAAATGAAATTATAGCGAGAAATAGATATGAACCATTGATTGTGTTTAATCAAGGTTATGCAATAAAAGTGGCTAAGTGGTTAAGACAAATATTTTTAATATGTTTTATACATTAAAAAGGACTAGACGGGTGCTCGCGCGATGCAGCGGGAAACACATACCTTTGCAATCATGTAACAAGTTTGTGGACGTTCGTTATTCGATTTGAAACCGAAAAATGTTCAAAGCGGTCATTGGTTCGATTTCACCATTGATTTTTTTCATTAAGTTTTGGCTGGTCGTTTTCAATTATCAAAGGTTCGTTTTGCTTTTTTAGACAACAAAAACCTGTTACTAACGGTTTGACTCACGGTTTAATTTATAAAATTATCGTAAACAGACCACAAACGCCCCTACGTAAAATGTTATTTTTTTAAATGAAACAAATTATAACAATATGATACTCAAATTAAAGAGAAAAACATGCTCGTTTTTATGATGTAATTTTCTTTAAAAAAATATTAGCGTATGAAAAAGTTATTAATGTTTAAAAATCATGAGGGAAGTTAAGTCAAAAATGAAAATAAAAATAATATAAGAGTGAAAGATCAAGAATCATAGTTGTAACTATTTTTAAAATTTACAAAACTTAAACAAAGTAAAGGGATCAATGTTGTAAATATTATTTAATAACGGTATATGACTTTTTTACTTGACAAGTTTTCCCTTATCCTAGATGTATTAAAGGTTATACCATGTGTTGATTGACTTGTAAATCCCTTAAAATCAAGGTGTCTCAATTTGCCCTTCTTTCATACATTATATATAGTATAGATATATGTGACTTTTGGGTTTAGGCTTATTAAATTAGATCTCTGTTCATTAAGCCGTTTCCCCATTTTATGCTTTAATCATAACAAATTGCATACACTATCTACCATCATATTCGCCAACTACAAAATTGAGGATTTTGACTTTTCTGACTATTCTATGTTTCTTAACATATATCTCTTATCATCTCAAATAAAATAGTTATATACATGGATTTAATAATTATTCATTGTGTTTATTACGGAGACATAATTGTCCGGACAAAAAAAGGGTTTTTATATACATCTAAAATTGATTTTAGAGCTTCTTGTGTATCTAATTTGTTTATTGTGTATGCTTTTTTAGCTAATATGTAGATTGTTATCTGTGTAGGTTTATTGTCTGTGTAGGGGTGTACGCGGTTTTTTTCTTTGTTTTTTGTGTGTAGGGTTAATGAGCATGTTGTAATTTGTTACTATGTAGGGGCATCCGTGGTTGCTCTGTTGTTAACTGTGTAGGTTTACAAAGCTTCTTGTGCATGTGGTTTATTTATTGCGTATGCTTATTTAGGTAATATGCTGGTTGTTTTATGTGTAGGCTTGTTGCCTTTGTAGGTGTATTCAATTTGTGTTATATCTAGGCTTAATGAGATTGTTGTTTAAGTAATTTTTAATGTGTAGGGGTGACTAGTTGTGTATGCAAGTTGTATGTTGTGTAGGTTTATTGAGCTTCTTGTGTATGTAGTTTGTTTATTGTGTATGCTTATTTAGGTAATCTGCAAATTATTTAATGTTTAGGCTTGTTGCTTGTGTAGGTATATCTAGTTCGTTTTCCGTGTGGAGTTAATGGGACTATTGTGTAAGTAATTTATTAATGTGTAGCGGTGTCTATGGTTGTGTATACGGTCTATTTGTTGTGTAGGTCATCTGAATATTATAATCGAATTAGTCATTTTTTGCTTCAATAATAATTAGTGACAGTGATGCTTGAAAATTAGGATAATGGAAATGGTTTGATGAATTAGTTTGAAAGTTTTTTGAATTTATATAAACAAAGAAAAACAAATAATATGATTTGAAACCTCCTCCTACATTTAATTGTTACCAAAATAAAACACTTGAACATATTACTAGTATACTCTTTTACATAACTTAAAAAAAAAAATTTGATTGGTTGAAATGACTTCTCGCACTTCTTACAATAAAAACACTTCTGAAATGAACCTAATATATATATATATATATGGTAAGGATCCTAATAGAACCCTTTGCAAATTGGGAACTTTGAGAACCATTTTGGACCACTAAAAACACATTTGAAAAAAATATTTAAAAAAATCATAAAACAAAAAATAACAAAAATTTTTAAAAAAGTAAAATCCAAAATTTCTTATATTTCATTCCGGTTTCATTAAAAAAATAATAAAAAAACGTCGTATTATACACATATGTATAATTTTATTTAATCTTTAGTTACGTAATATACACATATGTACAGTGTCATTTATCTTAAATTGTATATATTGTATATATTATACATATGTGTATATAATTTGGCTAAACCGAGTTTTTTTAATGAAACCGGGATGTTAAAATAAGAATTTTGGTTTTTTTAACTTTTTTCATTTTTGTGTTTTTTTTATTTTTGAGTTTTTTGTGGTCCAAAATAGTTCTCATAGTTCTCAATTTCAAAAAAGTTCTCTCATGATCTTATTCTCTCTCTCTCTCTCTCTCTCTATATATATATATATATATAGGGAATGGTTATTTTGAGAACCATGGTGAGTTCTAAGAACTTTAAGAACTCAATTTTGGACCACACATTTAATTAAATGATATGAAACATGTGCTGAGATCAACTGTAATTAAAAAATGTAGCAGGAGAGAGAATAAGTAATTTTGATAATTACACAAGTTTAAACGTTAGTTATACATGTGTAAAAAGTCGATTCGGTGTGTAAAAAAATACCGTAATTTTTTGTACATCACTTACACTTACGAATTACACATGTGTAAAAAAAATTCGAAAAAAAAAATTGTTACGTTGAGTTCTTAAAACTCAAAGTGGTTCTCAAAAGAAATCAATCCTAAATATATATATATATACACACACACACACATGTATGTATGTATTTGTGTGTGAGAGATGGTGAGAGAGAGGGCTCACAAAAATTACCAAGCGTGCCCGGCGTTCGGACGACCCCAACCTTCACCGCACCCCCACCAAGGGCGTCCCTTGGTGGTGTTCCGCGCCCATCGGCGCCCAAATTGGATCCCGTCGGCGTCCATAGCAGTCAGTCTAATAGAAAGACAAAACTTATGAAATATATTTGTGATACCGGCACGGGTAATTATACTTGTCGGTACCAGCACGGGTACCAATAGTGTTCAGTTGATATCGGTTCAGTTTAGCTCATTATATCATTATAGTACCACACTCACGCTCACGCTCACACTCACACTCACACTCACACTCACACTCACACTCGATATAGTTTACATAGCAAGCATGTTTTTTTATCCGTTTATGATAAATAGATGAAAAAGTTGGGGTTATTGTTAGGTATGATTGTAACAAACTCAAAAAAACCACTCTCATATAGATTGAATTTGTATGTACATATTTAGGCAAACATAATAACTTCTATGCTTTGAATATATAAACCAGTAAAACAAATACTGTTACATATCCCATAAGTTCACATGGCCAAGGTAAATTTGGCTGTGACTTGTAGGCTCACAAGAGCGAACGCAGTTCTAACTTGTGGGTTCACGAAAACGAGCTGACCAAAGTGAATTTAGTGCGCGAAGACGTTGAAAGTACTCCCCTAATGCGAGCAACCCTCTTGCAGCTTGGTGTGTGGTTAAAATTCGAGACATTTGTTGCAACACTTGCTGTCGTAAGTGATCTGCCTGCGAGTTCTTTCGGTATTAGTTGGGACAAAGATTATATCTAACTTCTAAATGTCAGGCGAGTTATATATTATATAAAATTTGTGTTGTAAAATTTTTAATGTATAAAACATTATTATGATGCAAGTTGAACCATGTATAAATCTATAATGTAACTATAGTAAAAATATTAATATTAGAAGAACTTACCTGATTCAAAAAATTTTCTATTCCTTCAAGCCTTTCCATTGCCATATTCATCTGCGAATTGTAACTTCCAACTCCGGTTATGTCGATGGTGATGCCCTGAGCGAGAGTCTGTTGAAGCTTTTCCATTCCTATACTCAGCGCATCCTCGGCTTGTCTACAAGAGTGTTTCAAAGTCGAGACACTCACGAGTTGTGCATCCGATAATGGCTCAAGTTGTGGCATTAGCATCTACACAAAAAAATCAAGTACAATGCGTGAAATTACCATTACAACATTTATGAGCGTTTCAAAGTCGAGACTCTTACGTATAGGAGCTCTGATGGTTGTGGTCCACCAAGCCACTGGAAGAATCTTTCAATAGGCGATCTCCATGTCCCATTCATCAGATAAAATACATCGGCTTGCGCAACATTAGCTTTCAATTGGAAAAGCTCATAGTAGTGGTTCAAGCCACTATCTACGAACATACGAAGCTCAAGCTCGCTTACTTGACTTTGCAACGCCTCCTTAAGTTCATTGTCCATTTTTTGTTGTGTGGCAACCCATAAATCATACGCCATTTCAAATGCAACGACGCCTACAAATAAGTAGTCTAGATCAACACTCTACTTGTAAAAAATCCATAGGAAGAGTTGATTAGTATATAAAATTTTGAGATAAGTGCCATTTTAGTACATGTGGTTTGAACAACTACGCAATTTTAGTACTTTTTTTGAATTTTTCGCAACTGGATACCCCATGTTAAAAAAACTGGCCGTTTTAGTACTTTTTCGTTAACCCGTTTAATTTGTCCGTTAAATCAAGGGCATAATAGTAACTTTGGTGTTTTTTTTTTCTTTAAACTGCTGATAATAATATCCCATTTATTAACCCTAATACCCGAATCCTTTTCTCTGTTTCTTTGTGAGTAAAACTTTCAAAAACCTTACAAGTTTGTTAATCTCCCAAACCCTAGAAAATCCCTAATCTAACCCAAGTCAATGGATTCTCCATGGAACTGCACCTTCATCAACACTAGAAAACCCCTAATTTCGTTGAATTTCAGTCTCCATGATGAAGAACTGGAGTTGGGTTCTTCCGAATATGTACAGAGGAGCAATAGGGGAAGACGACGGGAAGGGGATGTGGGTGGTGGTGGCCGAGTTTGGTTGTGCCGGATTTGAGGTGGTAGAGGTGTGATGATAGTGGCGGTTGTGGTGGTGCCGGCGACGGCTGTGGTGGTGGTTATATCGCGGCGTGGTTGTTAGGTAGATGTATAGCAATGATGGTTGACCTTCGGGTAAAACCCTAGATACGAGTAAACCGGTTTATCTCATGAAATCAAAATTATTGCGGTGATTGTTTGCAATGGTTGTGGTGATGGTTAGAGATAGATGAAGAATATGGGTCTATTATTGTGTGTGAGATTGTGATTGTAGTGGAGGGATAGAAACTAGAAAGAAGGCAGACAAAGGGAGATTTTGATTATAAGAAAATAGAAAAATAAATAATATAATAAAATTACCAAATTGTCCCTGACTTAACGGAGAAAAGTAAACGATGTTAGGAAAAAGTACTATAATTGCAAGTTTTAGAAAACTGAGGTAGCCAGTTGCGAAAAATTCAAAAAAAGTACTAAAGTTGCGTAGTTGTTTAAACCACAGGTACTAAAATGACACTTAACTCTAAAATTTTAATATACACCGGCCATACTATACCTGAGTTTACATTAGTAGATAATAAACCATTGCTTGTACTTAGTAAACCTTCATATGCACGCTACAATCAATCAAGCAATGTAAAATTTTGGATTGAGATAAAATGAAACATAGGCTAAAGTTGTTTTTAAAAATGAATCTTTCAATGATTTACCTGCTGTCGAGCTCTCTCAAGCTCCTGCTCCAATTGCGCCAACTTCAAACGACCTGTTTCTAATTGTTGAACATATGCCTACGAAGTACAATGCATCAACAATACCATTTGTGCACTTTACAATACAGAAAGATTCTCCGCTCACATATGTGATACGAGTATATTATTGTGACTTGTGAGTGAAGAATCCTCATTACGATGATGAATTATTGTTTAATATGTGACCAAGGAACACTGTTCCTTAAATATTCTTTAAGGAAGAGTGTTTCCTATTCAGTATTCATTGTTGGCCATACGGTCTACTAGAGCGACTAGTAAATAGGATTATTGAGATGGAAGATCTAAATTAAAGCTATAGACATACCTTTTTCCTTAAACGACTTTTACGCGCAGCTTCTCGATTTTGTGCTAATCTTCTTTGCAACTATATGTAGACGAGTAAATATACACACAGCTAGGTTAATTAAACAATATAAGATCAACAAAAGCGAATGAAGGAATATGTTACCTTATCAGACATGGTTTTTGCTTCTTGATTGTCCGACGAAGGTCCTAGCGATTCCTGAGAATTGTACTGAATCTAAAGAGCGCAACAAACTGATATGTTAGAGATGAAATATTGCATAAAACAAGACCCGCGCGCACTACAAGAAATTAAGAAAATATACCGTCTCAATATATATGGCCTGAGTTGCCCATAGATATGCTTTATATTTCGTGTCCTATGTCATGTATAATATACCTCTAATAATAACAATTTTACACTGGCCAACTAGTTTAATTAAGATTTAAGTGTCATGATGTAAGTGTTTTATGACCATTCATGGCCAATTAAGCACAATTTTGAATTTCCATGTTTAATTAAGATAAATAAGGTATTTGTTTCTTTCAACTCTTACATAAATACTTGGTTCGCCTTATTTTAATTTGAAGTTTTTAAGTTTTTCTCCACTTAAGTGTTTCATTCACCGTATACGTGGGATTGTTATTGGGCCTGGGGCCACATAAACGTAGTTGAATTTTAATGGAAGGAGCACAATACAAACCCATGTACGTTAAGTACATCTTAGTGGGCCTCATGCCCTCATGTTAAATATGAATATATTATCATCAATCCAGTCCTCGTTCATGTTTTTTCTTTTTCTTATCAATGAATAGATCTATTTACTTGTATGACTTAGATGTCTCGTATTTAAATGATTTTTATACATTTTTTTAGTTTTAACAACAAAATCTTAATATCACGCAAACATGTATAACTATTACTTTTAACTTTCTTACTATATATGAATGTTTCGACCACGGCCGTCCTTATGAATTGTTAATAATGTTTGGGCCAACGGTGAGTAGAAACATGGCCCATAAGACACTTAGACTCTCTCTCTCTCTCTCTCTCTCTCTCTCTCACACACACATATGTATATGCCACGTTGATTCAAATATACATCTTTGCGAATAAAGTTAAGGATTTTTAGAGAGAATTGAATACCTTAGGGCTTAGACTTAACTTATTTAGGTCACATACCATAATGGTATTTCCCTTACATATTTTATTATTATTAGTATTAGCTTTTATATTGCGGTTAAACTGTGACCTTTTTATTAATATTATTATAATTAGTAGTAGTTTTTATATAACTGTTAAACTTTGATTTCCTTTTTTTGCTTCATACACATGTTCTTAGAGCCGAGGGTCTCTCTGGAAGCCACCTCTTTATTCCTTTGGATAGAGGTACGGTGTGCCTACATCCCACCCTCCCCAGACCCTACCTATAGCTCTGCTGTCGGTGGGATTTTACTGGGTATGATTGATTGATTGATTGATCTTTGCGAATAAATTAATCAAGCCCATGTGTTTTGTAAGTATAACTTATTAAATAAAACAGTAGGATTTAGGAATTAATATAGGATGATGGATGACAGATCTTACCTTATTAGATTGCCTTGTATCAACTTGGGAGATCGAAGAAGTACCCGTGTTGGATCCGATATTGCATCCAAACGTGTCGTCCCACATGTTAATATGGTGTAGAGGATCAAACATACCCATCCCTCTAGAACTCGCAAATTGTGTTGACGTTGATGCCATATCGACTCACTAAAAGTTTAGAACCTGGTAGGTACGTTGTATATCATGAGTCCTCAAAACGTCAAGATAAACATAAAAATGAAACATATATTATAAAATGATACAAGTCCTTGACTTTTAAAGTTCAAACCTTGTATTCTTCATAGTCCAAATAAAAATCTATTTGTTTTAACCTTTTCTGTTTAACTTTTTTTATATTTGTAATAAATAATAAACTAACATCATATTTTTCTCCGTAAATGAAAACGATATTTTGTTAGTGTTAGTGTTAGTGTTAGTGTTGAAGTTTAAATGATTACTAGTTTGACTGTAAAAGTCAAAAAGTTTAGTTAAATATATTCTAAGTACCAATGATTGTGTACTGCCTGCAGAACATACCGATCATAGCACTCCAAATCAAGATAAACATACCCGCACACACACTCACTTTACACACACATAGACATGAGTATACATGTTAATTGTAAACTTACACCTGTATATATCAAAGAAGAAACTCACAGTTCACAAACAAAACCCTATGAAAAGTATATAGATCAAAACACACAGATTATAACAAAAATACCAGAGAACTTTTATATATATGTATGCATGTATGTTTACATATATATATATATATATATATATATATATATATATATTGAGAGAGAGAGAGAGAGAGAGAGAGAGAGCTAACCTTATCATGAACATCTGAATGGTTAAGAGATCTTCGAAAACCAAAAAGATGCAATTTTTGGAGGGTTTTATAAGCAAGAAATTTAACCCATTAAAGTAGATGTACATGATTAAAGTTTGTTTGGGTAAAAAGGCATCAAATCATATGACTTTGGAGAAAAAGGAAGAGCATCATGGGTTTAAAAGCAAGTGAAACACCAATTGGCCAAGAAACAGACAACCTAAATGAATTGACAAATTAAGCACTCAACTTATTATCAATATAATTGTGTTTACATTGTGATAAATTTAAGTTTGAGGATTGTTGAGCGAAAAAAGACAAAGCAATTAATATCATATTACATTTATAATAAGGAAACTTGGATTTAATTAATCGCAAACTATATATTGACATATATCAATCTCAACTAACGAGTAGACAGATGACGGTTTCAATTTTAACATATTTGTTTCAACGAGTCACGACTAACAGAAGCTTAAATCTGTTAGTGTCTGGTTATCGGAAAAACATTTTTGGCTGGAAAACTTTTTTCTTGTCAGAAAACTCAACATTTTCGTCTCAAACCTATTTGTAACCTTAGATTGGACATTTAGAAACCTTTTTCTTGTAAAAGCTCTGATTATTGAGGTTGTCAGGATCCTAGAATCAACGTCAGAGTCAGCAGTGGTATAAGTCGCACCGGCTCTGTGATGGAGATGGGTTGTGGTTTGAGGCAAATCCGGCTGGCACCCAACTACTTGAATGGCGAACTAGGGCTCTAACGAAGGTGGTGGATGTTAGCGGTGGTGATGTTTAGGTGCTGGTGATGGTAGTGGTGGTGTTCAGGTGCTAGTGGTATGCAGTGATTTTCAATTGTTCAAGTGGTTGTGGTGGTGTTCAGGTTGAGCTTTCCGGTGAAAAATATTGAGTTTTCAAGCAACTACGTTTTTTCGGTGACCAAAGACTAACGAAGTTAAGCTTTCATTAGCCGTGGCTCGTTAGGAACAAATATGTTAAAAATCGAACCATTAGCAGACAGCCTGATAATTGTGATTATTATTTGCCAATAGTTCTTAATTGGGATTATTTAAATCTAGTTTTCCTCATAATAACAGTATAATAGCTTTGTGTATATTATAAAACTAAACTAAACTACAATTAAATTAAATTGAATTATATATACACACAACTTTTTAATATACTCTTAAATTTACATTAGTGTTTATCACGATGCTAGAACTTTCAACCACTAGTAAAGAAATAACTATAATACATATATTGATAAACTACAAATCAATATTGGTGTATGCATATATTGTAGAAATTTTAATGGGGTTTAATAGTTCTCTTTTGCACAACTTTATTCCTGATTTTGATATTGGAGATGCCGTCTCTCCTAAAGCCAGAAAGCTTTGTAATGCCTTTTATAGTAAAATCGACCCAAGTTTGGGAGAGAAGTTTGACCTATCCACTTGCCAGATAAAGGTATCACTACAAGAAAGTAGCCTTATAGCGACCAAGTCTATATCGAGGATAGTAGTCGTCGCTAGAAGTAATCTTTTATCGACGACATTTCGTTGGTATACTATTGATCAAATATTTCTAAATTTTATGCTCTATATCGACCACATATCGTCGATATAGGGTCGGCCAAACTTTTGGAGGGATTTGCAACATTTGAGCGCCAACTTGAAACCTTTTTTCGACGGCTTGTTGTCTCTATAGCTTTAACTATCTTTTTATTTTTAATATATTAGAATGTCTTCCGACTCCTCATGCTCAAGACTTCTTGTCCGTCAACCCTATCGAAGGGTTATGTCAACACATGTCAACAGTGAGCCATTCTTAAATTTTTTTTAATGATCCCCATGAGCCATGTCTGATATGCTGTAAAGTTTATTTAGATAATTTTACTGAGCATGTGGTTCATTACAAAGAACTCTTGGGATTTAAAAATAGACATGATTTGGTCAGGGATGTCCTTTGTGATGTGTTGAAACGGACGAGAATCTTGGTATAAAAAATTGGCTTCTATGACACGAATAGGAGAATACACGGGTTGACTCCCATAGGGTTGCACAGGAACTATCGGTTGATTTTGATTGAAAAAGCTAGTGTAATAACTATTGCTACTTGCCACATCTGATGGTTGCGAATGAGTGTTGTTTAGTTCGAATGGCTACTCGGCGTCTATGACCAAGATAGTTAACATAAGACATCTGTACTTAATTAGTTTTAGGGATAGAAAGTTTACCAATCCTATCTTATCCCTACGAAATAATAATAATAATAATAATAATAACAACAACAACAATAATAACAATAATAACAATAATAATAACTTTAAGGTTAAAGCTTAGGTACTAATGTTTAAATACCTAATTCGCTGAAACCGATGGCTCTGATACCAACCTGTCACACCCCGAGTCCCCGACTTAGGGCCTAGAAGTATGACCAATAGTTGGTACCTATTTTGTAAATATATCAGAGTTTATGGGTTAATTTTAGCGGAAGACTTTAGATTTGAATATAATATTAATTTACATTGAAAATTACTTGGGAATAAAATACCCATGTATTCGTTTACAAAATGTATGTTTATATTACAAGGATTTTGATAACAAAAGCTAAGCCATCACGTAACGCGCTTCTAACTTCATGACGACTTCAATCCTTGTTACTTCTTATAAGTACTTAATTACCTGCATTGAGTTGGAAAAATATGTTAGCTATGTGCTGGTGAACACGTATGTCTCCAAAATATTTGAATAACAGTTACAATACAAATATAGTTTTCTGTACAAGCTCAGCAGAAGTATTTCTATTTCTGGGATTTGTACCACTACCCTATACACACAAAAGTGTTCCCCGAGCCACGTAGCCCCTAATGGAGAACTACTTATGACTGTTAGCCCGCGACCACGTAGCCTTTGACTGTTTAGGCTGAACAGTTATGTTTGGATCCAGACACATGCGTAATCGGTTTGAGTTGCTTTCATTTTCTACTTTGTATTATAACGTTTTAGAGATCACGTAATCTCATGTAAACGTTGACTGACTCTTTAAGACAAACAAACCGTTCATATTATAGAGAATATATATGTTTTGACTGATTTATAAAGGTTAATGTATTCACCTGTACCGTCGGTGTGCGTTTGAAACCTTGATTGTGAATGAGAATGATATTAACCAATACATAAATAGGTTTGTATAAATATTTGAATGATGTTTCTTGATTAAGCTATAACTCTTAAGCTTAACCTTGAAATAGTTTATAACTTTGTTTGTGAATGAAAATACTTTGTTTTATGTGATGTTTGATATAACATACTTTGGATTAATAGGTTCTAACACGTTGGGAAGTTTCTCCAGGTAAGTAAACGGGTCCCGCGGTTGATTGATATTTGTACGAATTACTTTTCCTTAGACAAGAAACTCACTATTAATGATATCACCCTTACAGTTTACTACATGCTTGTCAAAATATATTTTTTGTTAACATTACTTCATCAAGAAGTAACGTTTATGAAAACTCATTGTGAATGTCTATAAAATACTTTCAAGGATTACTTCATCGAGAAGTCACGTTTATGTAAACTCGTTGAATGTTTATGAAATATTTTTTAAGTTTAAAGGCCATAGCCTCGATTGATGTCTAAGCTATAATTTAATAACTTAAACGTAACCCCTACCTTAACACGGATACTTAGAATGATAATAAGAAAAGAGTAAACTTGACGAGTAGGGTCTTGATCTAACTCGCTTAAGTGATTGTAAACTCGTTTATAACTTCTAAACTTGCACAAACTTCGAGAAAACGGAACGTCAGCTCGCCACGACAATCGGCACGCTTTCCTAGGCTATGTGTGTGAGAAATAAAAGTGGTTTTTGGGATAAATGAAGCTAAATCTCGTAACCTCCTATTTATAGGCAAAATCCGCGTCCCATCGTGATACGCGATGGAGTAATACTCCCGACCATCAAGTATCGCGGCGCCGCAATTTATGCCGCATTACCAGATTGTGACACGTGGCCTGTCAAATCGTGTCACGTGTTGACACGCGGTGGGTCATGTGTATCCGTTACTTAACGTGGGCATCGCGATACGCGATGATCTTATAGATTAGACCATAGCGTATCACTACGCCGCCCAAATATGGGTCCAAGTGCAAGTCCATCGTGTTACGCGATGGGTGAGATGACTATTCCGTCGCGTATAGAGATGAGATGAGATTTCCAGAATTTACATTTTAAGTCCCTAGACTTTAATAGTTGGCATTTTGGCTAATTTCTAATAGGGTAAATTACGCGGTATTACAACATTAATGCACAGAGGTTCGTCTACTATCATAGGCGAGGTTGAGTGGCTATTATACTTATTTTAAATTTTAAATTATTAATGTAATTCATTTTTAAGACGTGTGTTTAATATTAAACTGACTTGTTATAACTCGCGTGACTTTGTTTTACCACAACAAACCAATCTAAATTACGTCAAGCCCATCATGGCCAGTAGTGAAGCATTAACCATATATGTGTTTGGAACACAAAAATGACTTGTTATAACGTGTACAATTGTCTTATATTACCAAAGTGAACCGCCAACACGTGTCTATACCCATTAAGATTCAATAACAAGCAAGATATCATGTATTTGCATTTAACACCAAAATGACTTATTATGGACTAATATTTAGTTCACAAAACAAAACAGTTGAATATGGCATTACAAAAATGTTTTCAAGAAAATTTAAATAAGTAGGTTTTTTATTTAAAATTCAAAATGTCATTGCAGTGAATTTATGATGAAAAGTTCGTCTGCAACTTCTAAACATCCCATCGTAAATCAGTTGATAACAATACCATCGGACAGTGACGGAATCAGAAACTTAAAATAAGAGGGTCAATAATACACTTCTTAACGTTTAATTATAATAATGATGTAATGAATGACAAAAAAAAATTAAAAGTCTTATAAATTAGAATAATAAAACTAAAAATACCAAAATTTCTATGATGATTAATTAAATAAACATAAACGTACAAAATAAATAAAAAATAACGTTCTAAAAAGATTTACGGTAACAATTAATTATAATACTATTATTATTTTTATTAATGTGATTAAAGGACTTGAAAAAAACATTATTACTCTACACTCTGGGTATGTTTGGCAAAACTAGCTGGTAGCTGTTAGCTGAAAGCTGGAAGCTGAAGGCTGAAATCTGGTAGGTGTTAGCTGTAGCTCTTTAAATATTTTTAGGTGTTTGACAGAGTAGCAGAAGTTTTTAATAAAACTAGCTGGGTGCCCGCGTGGTGCGGCGGAATGGGCGCACAACCTAACATCAACCGCATAATCAGTGTCGGTACATGATTCACCTGATGACAATGCATACATAAGCCGAATGTAGACGTGTAAGTTAGGGAAATGTAGTAAGCGTGTAATTGATGTCGAAAATCAAGAAACAAAGCTGAAATATACAGTAATTTCAAATAGATATTTTTTACACCAACCTATTTTGATCTGAATCCTTTTTTGAGCAGGCATTGTTCTAATCAGAAACATGTTTTGACCTGACCCCTTTCGACTCAAAAGCGTATCGACACGAACCGAACTAATTTAACCTTTTTTGTATCGACTCGTTCTTACCCTAATTTGGTCTCACACATGACTCGAGCTCACTGACTTGACTTGTTACTGATCCTAACCGATAATCACGTAGTATGTTAAGGGTTAAATGTGTAACTATTATATAAATTAACAAAATTTGATAGAAGTTCAAATACCAAACTTGTAAATTCAAATGTAAAAGCTTGTAGCTACTTTTTCTCAAACGCTAGTAATAGTAGCATTCAAATATGAAGTTTTTTCTACCAATCTAAAAGTTTGAAGCTACTTAACCAAAAAAAACTTTTTAATGAATATGAACTCTTTCTTAAAAGCTTGTAGCTTGAAGCTCCTGAAAGCTTATTGCCAAACATACCCATTGACTCTGGACCTAGCATAAACTTGATTGGAAATAATGTCTAATTACAAAACTACCCCTATTGTGAACATCATCTTCTTCACACGATCTCTGCTTAACACAAAGCAAAATTTCCGACGAGAAATCTTTTTCTATACATTTTCTTCTTTTTACTTCTTAGTCATCACTGCAACCAATCAACTAACATTACAGAGGGTCAAAACTTAAATAAGAAAGAAATATTTCACTGGATGAAGGATCAAAACATACATGGCCGGAGAATGGCCGGAGAATGGCCGGAGGGTCAACGGACCCCCCGGACCCTCCAGTAGTTCCGTCTCTGCCACTGGAGAATACTTACCAACAATTGGAGAAGACTTGTTGGCCAATGGTTTCTAGGGAGGTACCCTGTCATAATGTAATGTGTTTCCGATGCCAATAAAAAAACAACTAATGATATTTAACATCTAAAAAACTGCCAAATAAAATGTGTCCCAAGCCGAAATATCACAAGTACCAACTCGACCTGGTCCATCACACAACAAAACTCTTTTTATCCGGCAACTTTTTGGTTCATCATGATATTGCTCTGAGTTTACATACAACTACGTTGATCTTAGTAAAAGGTGCGTTAGATGCATGTGGGCAATCTCTCAACGATTTTACATCGATAGGACTTGGGGAAGTTCCTTTGGTAATCATATTACTTAGACCCATATATTGCCGACAAACTTTTGCTGATGAACACTTGCCGGTGATGAATTTCAATGCTGGAGTTTGACAAATTTGTCCGTATGTGGAAGAACGTATATCAAATCCACGGGATGATCAAGTTCAAAGATTTAGAATACAATGGCTAAAAAGATCACTAAACAAGTTTTATAAAATCAAAAGAGTTTTATAAAGAGTGAAGTTTTACAAAAATAAATTTAGTCAAGTGGTTTCTTAATGGTTCATGATTGGATGTCTTACAAAACAGGAACGTTATATGAAAGGTTTGGATATGCAAATTCATAGTATCCAATGGAAGGTGAGTTAAATGTTAAATATTAAGTTATTATGGATCGTTAAAGATTTTATTTTTCGGCACTGTTTGGTAGACTCTTAATAATTCTATTTTTTTAAAGGTGAATTTCTTAATCCCTTGTTGGAAGTGGTTTTTGAACCCACAACCTCCCCAAACCTTAGTGTATTAGAAGTTTTGCCTCTACCATTGGACCACAACCCCAATGGCTCTTAATAATTCTATTAAGAAGCTTCATTTGAATCGGTCAGAGATAAAGTATGTTTAATGTATTAAAAATGCATATCTTAATGAATTATTAAGCCTCTTAATGGGTAAGTTTCAAAAATATGCTGAATGATTTAAAGATGACCCCTTAATCAGTCAAGCCTCTTAATGATTCAACACAATATGTTAAAGGGTCATGCTAAACATACCCCCCCTGGTTGCTTGTCATACCCCCCACTTGGAAAAACCAACTTTCATATTACCCTTTAAATTTATATAATTACCAAATTAGCAAAAAATTAAGGATTTCATATTATTTTTTTTACAAGTTGCGTTTTTTTATTTGATTTCGGGTTTAGGGTTTAGGGTTCGGGTTTAGGGTTTAAGTTTTCGGGTTTAGCGTTAAGGGTTTCGGGTTTAGGGTTTGGGTTTAGCGTTTAGGGTTTAGGGTTTGGGTTTAGGGTTTAGGTTTTCGGGTTTAGGATTTAAGGTTCGTGTTTTGGGTTTAGGTTTTCGGGTTTCAGGTTTTGTGTTTCGGGTTTAGGGTTTAGGTTTTAGGGTTCATGTTTAGGTTTTAGGGTTTAGGGTGTCGGGTTTCGGGTTTAGGGTTTATGGTTTATTTGTAAAAGATAAAGAGGTAAAATAAGGATATTAAAATATATATACTTTTAAAACTAAAAAAAAGATATTATAAATATTTACAATATTAATACTAGAAAACTAAATTAATAGTAATACTTGATACTTTTAATTTGATATATGTAGTAGAGATTATTAAGTGAAAAAAAATGTTATAGGGGCTAATATGTATATAAATAATGTTAAGAGGTAATAGTAATTTATCTTATAAGTTTAGGGGGTTTATATTTAGTAAAAATAGTGTAAGGGGGTACGTTTAGCAACAACCTAAATCATTCATGTTGTTGTTCATGATTTAATCTTGATTCATTATGTAGTAATTCATGATATTAATTTAGTTTTATATTGGGAAAAGTGAATATGAGACTGTTACACATTTAACTTATATGCAAAAATATAACTAAACACAATTTTAACCCTAAAAAATTCTTTTTAGCGGCGTCTTTGTTGTATCTTCTTCTCCAATCATCCATTCTCACATCGCGTAAGGGAATTGTGTTTGTAATTTCCAGTTTTGATTTGTGAATCAGTTAATTATGTATCCAATTATGAATTATGAATTGGGAATTGGTTTTCTGTTTTGAATATGGATTATGAAGAACATATTTCTTTAACATTGAAATATGAAAATCATTACATGCTAGAATTCAATAATTAATTACTTAATGTTGTAATACAAAGTTAAATACAAACCGATCGTTACATGATTTTTTTATTGTTCTTGAAATCCATTGCTAAGCGCTCTCCTACTTAATCTCTTCCTGTTGTTTTTTGTTTCTGTTTCTTTATTGTTTTAATCTTTCAATAATTAGTTATTTTATTTCAAACAGTGATTCTTTAGTTCCATCGCACAATCACATATTTGCAAGTGGAAGGTTTTGAAACCAATGTAATTGATAATATGATGCAAGTTATTACGATATTGAAATCAACAAAGAAAAAGGGATTTGGTTGGATTTTAATCAAAACTACGTAGTTTTGATGAGTTTTGCATATAAGTTAGATGTGTAACAGCCCCATATTCACTTTCCCCTTTTATATTACACGGGTTGAGTTATAATAAGAAGATTAGTTTTCCTAAGAAGGATAGGAAATAATCTTGTCCATTCATTTGAGAATTGAATGGTTGAGATTTGATTAGAGAGATCATCAAGTGTAAAACAAGGGTAAGGGCATAATAGGGATAACACATTTGTTGACTTTCTCTCTCCACATGCAAGACACATGTCAAATTCCCCCATCATTTTAAAACGTCCATAACTTTTTATACGACATTTTTTTTTTCAAAATAATTTCACCATAAAAACGAGTGTTTTTTTTTATCTTTTATATGAGTACCATATTGCTTTATAAAAATAAAAAAAAAATTTGTAGGTTTTTACAAGGTGTGTTTTATCATAATTGTGTTTTACAAAATTGTGTTATACAATTGTGTTTTATTTTTTCATAGTGTTTTTTGCATTGTGTTTTTTACATTGTGTTATTTAATTGTATTTTTGTCATTGTGTTTTTATTTTCATAGTGTTTTTTCCATTGTGTTTTTTACATTGTGTCTTTTTCATTGTGTTTTTCATAGTGTTTTATTTTCCGGAGAAATTTCCGAAGACTTTTCCGGCAAGGTGGTGGCGGTAGGTGGCGGTGGGCGGTGATAGCTGTAGGAGATGAGTGAAAATTTAAGTGTGTTTTAATTAAGTGTGTTTTAATTAAGTGAGTTTTTGAAATTAAATTAAGTGGGTTTCAATATTAAGGTAGTAGACTAAAATACCCTCCTTCCTAACCTTCTTAGGAAAACCAAACTTCTTATTTGATCATTTCTCTATATTACACTATTTTTTTATATAAATATCAGATCATCGTCCCCTACAAGACACAACGTGTTCCCCTTGATACTAATTACTAAGTACACATTTTTGTATGATTAAACTTATAATAACATTTTGGCTTTAACTAATTTGGTGTCGTTAAATGTCACATCTAAAACTCTTTTTCTTAAATACTACAAAAACACTCTTTCAAACCTACATAAACTCCTTTTCTTTTGATCAAACAATAATGTCCGGTTCTTTAATTTGGATAAAAAATATATAATACTTCATATTTATATAATTTTGTGTTATGGATATACTATTAATTTTCTAGATAATTCATTTTAGAGAAGGATAACGCAAATCATAAACTTCAGTAATCGGGTTATTCGCGTCACCCGATATTTTTTCTTCCAAAAACGAACCCGAAACTCAACCCTTTTAACAATTCAGGTTATTCAGATTAAATCCGTGTTAACTCGAATATCCCGATTAATACTTTTTAAACCTATTTAACCCAACCATAATGAACTTGTTTAAGTTAGGGTCAGGTCGGGTTAATCGGGTACATGCATTTTGGACACCCCTAAAGTCTAAGGATTTCACAAACATCACCAATTTTAACCCTATATCTCAACTTGCTTAAGTCCCAACGCATTCATCATTGCATTATGAAAATCTTCAAGGAGAAATCATTATGTTACCCAGTGAAAATATATTTTTACTTTTTTGAACGGCTAACAGATTATTTAAGTGGGTTACTGGCTAAGGGTGTGTTTGTTTGGGGTCTGAATGACTCTGAATGGGTCTGAAGTCTGAATCGCTCAGACTTCAGCTTGTTTGTTTCAATAAAGGGTTACATCTGAGCGATTCAGCAAGGCTCTTATTGATTCAGATTTGAGATATCGCTGAATGGAAAAGAGACCAAATTACCCACGCAGACAACCATCCCTTGCTCCTTTCTTCTTCTTCTCTCCAGGCATCCCAAGCACAACACCACAATCCTTGCTCGATTTCAACCCGATTTCAGTTATAAACAGGTATGATTTTTTGTTTCCTTACTCGATTTCTGTTCTAGGGTTTGAACGTCTTGAACGAATAGGACTGGAAGCTAGGGTTTATGGTTCGAATGATGTTCAATTTATGCTAATTGATATTCAATTTGGTTGGATCTTGCTTTTGTATTGACAACTTGGTTTCATCATGAGAAGTTTTAGAACTTTTGAATGGTTCTGTTATGATGCTGAATCTTTTTAATTTTGTTATAATAAGTATGAATGAAAATTAGATTATTAATTTTTTAGGAATTAGAAACTCGATTCCTAAATCTTTGTGTTAACCTAGTCATGTGGCATGTGTGATTATGTGTTGTGCGCTTTGGTTTCAATTTCATTTCATCTCCTCCACTGTATGGTTGTTTCTTCTAAAGTTCTAGTAGGCCGCTTCTGCTTATAACTTCTTCGTTTTAGGCGATTCCTTTTGATTGCCAGTTTCACTTTTAGCAAGTTTTGAGGAGTCAAATCGTTATCTAGGGGTGATCATGGTCCAGAATTAACGGTTTTACGGTTTTTAGGTAAAACCGTGAAACAAACGGCGAGTAATGGTTTTGATTATTGATAACAGAAACTGAACCACTGAAAGTTAAAACCGAACCATTACAAACAGTTTGGTTCTGATTTGGTTTCATGGTTTGGACTTTGTTAGGCTCTTATATAAAACACATAAGCTTAAAATAAAAGACATAGTCCGAAAATACATAATACATCTTTTAACAAAACTTTTCATATGATTAAACACATCTTAATTTTAAGCATTTAAAGTGGAGTTGTGGGCGTACACTTCTGAGTTCTGACCAACAAAGAGGAAAAACACATATATAACTAACTAGGATTGAATTAATAGCTAAATTAGTGTTCTTTTTTTCTAAATATGATATAACCTCTAAAAATACAAATAGTAAAATATATGTAATATACAATATTAAAAAAGTTAAAATATACATTTAGATGTTACTGCCTTGGTATACAATGTAGGGTTGTCATTTGGGAACGGTGGTTTGGTGTCGGCCTTGGTATTCGACTTTGGTATGTTTATGTAAGACTTTAGGTAATATGTAAGCTGCAAATGGGCTGCAACAATTTTAGAATGAACTAAAAGCTTGCAATCTGTTAAGTTGATAAAATTAAAGTATCTTTCTTTTAACATGCAATATGACTTTCTTTTCTTTAAAAATTGATAATTAGTTTCATAAATTAATTCCACTGACTAGGTAATATCTACGTTGCAGGTCAACCCCCACTGAACGCACTAGCGTTATAACGGCCCGGTCACCAGCTAGGGTAATACACATTAGAGACCTAAAACGCTATGCATCCCCGATCACTCTCCAGGTACAAAACAACAATCCTGGAAACAACAATCCTGGAAACACACCCCGATCACTCTCCAGGTACAAAACAAACCACTCACTTAAACAGTTAAACACACTATACACTAACTGCAAACTCATTATCACCAGACACAGACACTAAAACACTGAAGTTTATAGTAAAATTGTCAGGATTGTTATGAGGCAGATAAATACGATAGATTTTGATGTGTTTGGGAATTTAATCCACTGAATTGGAGGATTTGTAGCAATATAGCATGGATTATGAAGTTTATAGTAAAACAATTCATTTGTGTGTATTTGCAGCAAAAGGACTTATAAATCACATCTTATATGAAGCTCATGAGGTAATGGCATTATGGCAGGCATGAAATTCAACTGAACATCATAATGGGTGCTGAGTTCATGAAGTCAATAACATAGTGGAAAGGTGCTAGTTATTGAAGGATCGTCCAACAAAAGTACATAACTTTTGAAGATGAGTAGCTCCCGTTCAAGTCTTATCTTCTTTGCGAGTTCACACTCATTCCATAGTTCATACTCTTCATTGTATAATGAAAGTTTGCATTAAGATGTATTTTGGTATTGGTTATAATGAAAGTTTGTAATACGATGTATTTTAGTCGGTTGTAATGAAAGTTTGATCATTCAATATATTATTAACAGCTAGGACTAAACATATATATTTCATTCAACACTAGGGGTAAAATAGTCATTCTGCACAGTCATTCAGAGGTTCAACCAAACAACACTTATTGATTCAGCACTTACTGGCTCAGATTCTCTTAATCATTCAGACCTCTTTCTGGTTCAGCACTTAATTGTTCAGCATTTGCCAAAGAGCCCCTAAGTTCATTAAATCGGGATACATTCGCCTTTAATATGAGGAAAACCCTCACCTAAGGCCATTATTGTTAGTAATAATTTTATTAATGATTATGAGTCAAATTGTTAATTGTTAATAATAATATTTTATCCTTGTAAATCAAAATCAAACAGTTGAAAATCAAAACCAAACAAACAAGTTTTGTAATTGTCCTACATATATGAAAGAAATCTGAGAGAATGTTTTATGCAAAAATATAATTCCAACATAGTATCAAGATGAGTTTATCGACTTGGGTAAGCTCGAAGAAGATGATGACTTACTATGCCAATTTATGGAAGATGCTCCATGATGGCCAAAACCAATTTCGGTTATTTATATACATTGTGGTGTCTAGTATGTGACTGGCAGGACTCAAAGCTTAATTTGCAATGGCTAATATTTTTTTAACATCTACAATAGCTAATTATGACACATAATGCGTGGACATAATACAACAGGACACCTGCTCTAAGGTTATGCGAAAATAAACATTACTTAAATTAGTATGACGCATAACAATATTTCATGTAGTAGTTTGTACTTCGTAGGGATACGAACAACAAAACTTATACATGAAGATAAAGCCGATAGACAAATGATCACACACATGTCATAGCTTTATATTAGCTTTGTTTGTAACAGGATTTCAACAACGTGAGCTATCAAAAGTCACTTGTAACATTATTTTATCTTTGCCTTTATGTACATTAATTTCGAATTTGTATCTAATTTGCTTATTATCTTCTATCTTTTTGTTTATATACAAAGTTTTAAGCTTATTAGATTTTGTTAATTGTTTCATTTCTTTAACTAATATTTGCATAAAAAGATTTATTATAATGCATTTATAGAGAAACTATATTAGTAACTCATTATTGGCTTCAATTATTTCGTCCAATCAATCATCCCACTCTCCTTTTGTTTTTATTTTATTTCCTTTTCTTGTCACTTTCTTATATTTTCTTGTGGGTTTTTTTTTATTTGTCATGGACAAAGGCATAAAATAGTAAAAGTTGGCATGCTTAGCTAGCTAGGAGTTTATTCTAATTCTAACGGGTCATTTAGCATATATATTTTCTAAATTAGTTATAGAAAGTATAATAATTAAATCTATTTACATAGTTATAATTGATTAAACCAAACTTAAAAGAAAAAACATGGTGTTGATTATAAGAAAAAAAATGAAATATTTGATAACGATGTTAGAACTAAGGGTGTTCAAAACTATCCGAATCCGAATCTGTATCCGAATTATCCGGTTATCCGTATCCGAACTATCCAAATTTTGGGTATCCGAAAATTCGGATATCCGAAAATTCAGATGTAGATTCTAGTTTTCAGATTTTTCTCGGTTAGTTATTTTCTTCAAGTTTTGGTCGGTAGGTTTCAATAATTTCAAACCGTATCGAATGGTTTGGTTTACCGTTTTTATATAAAAAACCAACCATACAAGATCGGATCAGACCGTATAATTTAATTATATTTAATTTTTAAATATTTTATATCTTAAATATATATAAACGAAAACTCCCTATTTTTTCTCAAGCCACCAGATTGCATTATTTGTTAATGGTGGTTTCTCGTTCATTTGACCCGAATTCACGGGTATGAGTCTTACCAAACCCAGATAGCCATTAAACGGGTTATAACTCTCAATATATTAAAAATTAAACTCACAAAATATATGATATAAAAATCCTATAAAATAGGGATATAATAAAAATTAATATCTATTTTTTTTTTAAAAAATATATTATTTATAACTATGAAACAATTTTATAGTAAAAAAATAAGCGGGTCATGAGTCTCATCAAACCCAGATAGCTTTTAAACGGGTTATAACATCTCATTTATTTGTAAAACACTTTCATCATCAAACCCTAAGTATATATTAATTTCCTTACAATAAATAAAATTAAAATACAATAAAAATATATTAATATTAGAAACACGTAAAATGTAAAACAAACCCCGAAATCAAACCCTAATTTAATTTCTCAATACGGATTTAGTTACACGATTCTTTTTTCTTTTAAGTTTAACTTAAATGAAAAGTTCCACAAAATAATATCCAAATTGTAGCATATGAACAAAAACGAATAAATATAAAAATTAAGTAGATAATTAATTCAACTTTTCATTAAAAAATGAACAAACCCAACATAAATTAATCAAAATAGGTTCAAGTATATTATTAACTTCTTACAATAAATAAACTAAAATCTAACAAAATACATTCACAATATTAGAAACGAAATTTTAAACAACCCCCGTATTATAAGGGACACAAACTAGTTATATATATATATCAATATTATATATATTTATTTGCAAATGTTACTTATCTCACGTTCTTCTACTATTTATAAGGAATAAAATTATTTTATTACATGTTATTAGTTACTTATGACTTTAATTTTGGATGCGTATAATGATGTTTGACACTTAAATCATATATAAAATTGAAATAAAATAATAATGATGGATTGTTTTTATTTAATTCAAAACTATCATTTATTGTAATTTATTTAATTTATGACTATCTTAAATGCAATTATATCGTCTTTATTAAATTAAATATAAATAGTTCAGTATTTCAATTTCAAATAGTTGTGACGGGTATTCTTTAGATGTAAGAATATCACCGCAACGCGCAACAAAGCTGTCTAGATCGAACGTTGCCACCCGCAATGTAGCGAGGGAGAAAAATACTAGTTTATGTTAAATATGAACTGGTAGTGCAAATTTATATATATAATAGACATATTTAACTATTAACTTAATGCTAACTGAAAAATGGTTGAGCACAAATTCTAAATACAGTAGCAAGTTGCAATAAACCAACTTTTATATTTTCTTCATTAAAATATTAAACCTTAAATCAATATATACTTTATAATCTCATACTCATAATCCAAGGCCACTTATTCTGATGTATTTTCATGTTTCTAGGCCACTTATTTTGATGTATTTTCATGTTTCTAGACAGATTCCGTTTAAAACATGATCATGGTGTTAGACTCATTCTGCGCAAGACACATGCTAGAGTTAATGTGGCTAGTATCCTTTGATCCAAGTCGGGTCATACCCAATAAAAAGCTAGACAAACACCCACGATATTTATTTTAAGATATGATATAACAAATATATATCAACGCCCAGAGTATTTAGAAATTGGGTTTATAAATGTCAGACCCCGACTTAGGGCCTAGGCGTACGACCAATAGTTAGTACCTGTTTTGTAAATATATTAGAGTTGCGGTCTATTTTAGCGGAAGACTTTGGTTAAATAAAATATTAATTTATTTAAAAACTTCTCGGATAATAAATACCCGGGTGTTTGATTTATAAATCTTGCTTAAATATTGTTTACAATATTTTTATAATTAAAAGTTGAGCCATCATTACCTTGCGAGCATCTAACTCCATGAATGACTATAATTTCTTGCGACATGTGCTAATCTGTTTCCCTGAAATGCGGAGTAAAAATACGTCAGCTATGTGCTGGTGAACATGTATGACTCTAAAAATAATTGAGTTACCGTTACAATACAAACATAGTTTTTTTTACTAGCTCTGCGGAAGTATTTCTATTCGGTATATGACCACTGCCCCACACACACAAAAGTGTTCCCCCGAGCCACGTAGCCCTTAATGGGGAACTAGTTATGACCGTTAGCCCGCGGCCACATAGCCTTTGACTGTTTAGGCTGAACATTTATGTTTGGATCCAGACATATGTGTTATCGGTCTGAGTTAATTTTATTTTCTACTTTGTATTATAACGTTTTAGAGATCACGTAATCTCATGTAAACGTTGACTGACTCTTTAAGACAAACACCCGTTCATCTTATCGAGTATAAATATGTTTTGACTAATTGTAAAGGTTAACGTATTCACCTGTACCGCCAGTGTACGTTTGAAACCTTGACTGTGAATGTTTGGATCCAGACATATGTGTAATCCAGACATGTAAAAGTTATGTTTGGATCCAGACATATGTGTAATCGGTCTGAGTTGATTTTATTTTCTACTTTGTAGTATAACGTTTTAGAGATCACGTAATCTCATGTAAACGTTGACTGACTCTTTAAGACAAACACCCGTTCATCTTATCGAGTATAAATATGTTTTGACTGATTGTAAATGTTAACGTATTCACCTGTACCGCCGGTGTACGTTTGAAACCTTGACTGTGAATGATTGATTAATTGATTGACCTATTAAAAATAGGTATATATAAATATCCAGATCATCTCTTGATCCGGCTACAAACCTTCAGTCTGGTTTTTATAGCTTTAAATCTTGATTGATCATTTGTTTGAATAAGATATTTAGACCTGTAGTCTTTCTGTTTATTTACCAAATCATATGATGAGTTTCTTCTTCATGAAGAAACATCTATAGTATTCATTGACTGCTATATTTGTATGTAAATTATCTTGTTTAAATATTGTTTACAATATTTTAATAATTAAAAGCTGAGCCATCATTACCTTGCGAAAATCTAACTCCAGGAATGACTATAATTTCTTGCTACCTGTGCTAATCTGTTTTCCTGAAATGTGGGGAAAAAATACGTCAGCTATGTGCTGGTGAACGCGTATGACTTCAAAAATAATTGAATTACCGTTACAATACAAACATAGTTTTCTTGACAAGCTCAGCGGAAGTATTTCTACTTTCGATATATGTACCACTACCCTACACACACAAAAGTGTTCCCCGAGCAACTTAGCTCTTAATGGGGTACTAGTTATGACTGTTAGCCCGCGACCACGTAGCCTTTGACTGTTTAGGCCGAAAAGTTATGTTTGGATCCAGACATATGTGTAATTGGTCTGAGTTGATTTTATTTTTTTACTTCGTATTATAACGTTTTAGAGATATAATAATCTCATGTAAACGTAGACTGACTCTTTAAGACTAACATCCGCTCATCTTATCGAGTATAAATATGTTTTGATTGATTATAAAGGTTAACGTATTTACATGTGACGTCGGTGTGCGTTTGAAACCTTGACTGTGAATGATTGATTGATTGACCTATAATAAAATAGGTATATATAAATATCCGGATCATCTCTTGATCCGGCTACATACCTTTAGTCTGGTTTTTATAGCTTTAAACCTTGATTGATTGTTTGTTTGAATAAAATATTTAGACCTGTAGTCTTTCTGTTTATTTACCGGATGATATGATGAGTTTCTTTTTCATGAAGAAACATCTATAATCTGTTTCTTCTTCAAGAAGAAACATTCATTGACTACTATCTTTGTATGAAAATTATTATGTTTCTTAATCGTGAAAAAACAATGTTTTAACTATATTCCATGTATATAAAATGCTACATTTCTTAATCATGAAGAAACTATATTTGGACTACATCCTTATGAATGCAAAATTATGTGTTTCTTAATTGTAAAGAAACATTACTATAATCCTGTGTATGTTTAAAGCTTATATAAAACATAATTATGATCAAGGTTTGGGTTATACCCCCTGACTATGGTATAAGCCATGTAATATAATAATAAAATAATGAATTAGGCAGAACCCCTACCTTATACGGGTATCCAGAGTTTATATATGTCTAAGCTTGTATGAGAAGCACCTCTATTCTGTGTCGCGTATTAGAATCTTATACGGTCAGAACTTCGGAGCTTGACACGCACTACGATGTTCGGCACGCAAAACGATGTTTGACACGCAAAACGATGTTCGGCTCGCAAAACGAGGTGAGCCGTCGTCAGGACTGGTCAGCACGGACTTCGAGAAACGGCACGTGGATCGCGGGCACAAAACCCGAGGTAGAGAGAGTAAATTCTAGAGATAGAAAGTGATTTGGTGTGCGAAATGAATGTCGTGGCCCCTCTCTTTTATAGCTAATTTTGCAACCCATTGCAATACGCGATGGGTCATGGTAACCCTACTCACGTATCACGGCGCCGTATATTTTACTCCGCCATGCCACGTGCTGACACGTGTATGCTGAGTCATCAAGGTGCATTGCGTATCGCGATGACCCTTGTTCTGTTCTCATCGCGTATCGCGATGGCTTCCCGAATTCAATTTTTCACTTTTGATCCTTTGTCTTAGGTAACTTGTCACAAGTGCAAAATGCGCCATCAAAGGGCCACATTGCGCCCATCGCCCGAGCCCGTGCGCGTCGGGTGCTTTGCACCCTCCGCTAGGACCACTGGGTGCATGCTAGGCATAAAAGAATATTACCATGGAATTTTATCTCTTTATAAAGAGCTTTCAAATCTTTACCACTTTCCATGTGGGATGGATTCTTAACATCCTTATTTATACCCATGAGGAATGCTTCCACTTTCTTCTATCTTTTCATGTGTGATGAAATTTCCTTATTCTATATTCTTTACATGAGATAACTTGTCTATGAAATATTTTTATTTTCTTATAAATTGATTTTATTTTCTTTATTAAATTATCTCACTACTTATTTTAGAGAATAATTTTGATCCTTTAACTTTACTAAGTTGTCAAATTTGGACCAAAATTTTGGGGATGTTATAATAAATATTTGCACTTGTGTGATAAATAAATTATATGGATAATTTATATTTAAGAGAAGATATTTTATAATGTTATTTAAGTTGGTTAAATAGCATGATTCATGTTACTTACATTATGTTATGTTACATTTTGTGACATCTAACAAGTATAACATAAACATCAAATAAGTGAGTTTAAAATTTTCATCCTATTCATTTTTCTTAGCATATTGAATGTAGTATGCTCAAACACCCTATGGTTGTTTTGATAGCATGTAGTTTCATATATGGATCTGGGTTTTGTGTTTTTGTTTATACAATCGGTTTTATATTCATCTAATTAACAAGATTTAAACTTATTTATCCGTTGCGTTTTTCATATAAATGGGATTATATGACTTTGCTAATCTTGTTAAAACCCAACAATGGCATCAAGAGCCGCTTATACGGATACATGCTTCAATAGATCTAAAAATTTTCGGATTTTACGGTGTGGTTCATCATATGGCCGAAAGTTTTTAGGCTTTTGGTTACCCCTTGTTTTTCAAGACTATTCTTTACATGCATGTGGTAATCTTGAAGAATTAAGTCATATGGATGATTGATTATTTTGTTTGGACAAAAACTCTGAGTTTTCGGTTTGCTTAACCTTGGCCGAAAACTTCAAGGGTTGAAAGGGGAACCATTTTGGATTTGCACATCTTGCATATTTGGATATGTATTTGCATGTTCATAACCTAGCCATGACCTTGTGTTTGTGTAACATCGTGAAAATATCGGGTTCAAAGCATCAAGTTTCCAAAGTCAAGGGACCAAAAATGTCACATTCCAAACCTTAGGGTTTAAAAAGCAAATTATGGTTTCCTGACCCATCGCGATACGCGACGGATCAGAAGGGAAACCCATCGCGTATCGCGATGGGTTGTCTGACAAACGAAGCACGTGGCATGCCACGTGTCAACACGTGGCACAACGTCCGCCACGTGTCACCACGTGGCAGCACGTCCACCACGTGTCAACACGTGGCACAACGACTGCCTCGTGGCAGGACTACATGGTGACTGCGCAAGGCTACGTCGCGATACGCGACAGGCCAGCCAAGGAGGCCATCACGTATCGCGATGCCCCTTCTAATTTTTTTCTATAAATAGCAAGGTCAGGCTCTCTCATTTGGCACACCCAAATTCACATACATATCTCTCTCTAGTCTCTCTCTAAGCCCCGACAATCATACCCTCGATCCACCTCGAAAAGCGTGTCCACAATACTCGATCTCCATTCCCGATTCCTCGATATTCGTACCACTTTTCACCGACGTTCCAATCAAGAAGGAGTTACCATCTCAACGTCCCGACGACTCGCCTCGTAAAGCGTGACTAAGTGAGAAGAAGTGTGGTGTCCTGTGTGAAAAAAAAGTGACGATAAGAGAAGTTTGATCAAGAAGAAAAAGAAGGCGAAGCGGTGTTGGAGTGTTGCTCGAGTGTTTAGGGTTGTATAAGCTATCGAAGGTAGGCATAATGCCCGAATAAAAATAATGATAAAATATTATAAAAGGCTTAAAACCCAAAGTCGAGGTTATACTCGATACCTCGATAAAAGAAAATATAACAAAGAAAAGTAAAGAAAGAAATTATGAATATTATATTATATATATGTGTGATTATATACATATAATTCTATGTTATAAATATTATTTAAGTAATAATAACTATTCTTAAATAATAAAGAAAAGAAAAGAATACGTTTCTTAAAGAAAAAGAAACATAGGGTTTTATTAAAAATAAACTAAAGGTTTATAATATATATTAAAAGAAAGACTTTTAATTTATAAAAGAAAATAATACTTTTTAACTAAAGGTTTTAAAGTAAAAAAAGTAAAGAAAAGAGATTCTAACTAAAGGTTCACATAATCGAGGTAAAGATTATAAAAAGACTAAAGGTCTTTAGCCGGATTGTATATACAACTAACAAAAGGTTATACTCGTACTATAGGTGCGAGATAGCAACGGGAAAGACTCTCGGACGATATTTGAAGCCGATCCAAATCAAAAAGGTGAATACGCCTCAAACTTTATAAACTTGTTTTAAAACGAGTCAATGTGTTAAATGAAAAGATTTTACATGAGACTACGTGTCTCTAAAAGTTATAAACAAGAGTATAATCCTAGCCCTCAGACTGTAGTATACATTTGTCTGGATCCTTACATATGTGGTAAAATGCGGCGGGCACATCGCACCACACTTGGTTATAGTGACGCTCACCTGCGGGGAGTAATGACCATGTGTATACATACGGGTACTTAACTAAGTCGAACGCTGCGGTGTTTGCTGGGGTATTTAGTGTAGAGACTCGAGTTTATAATTGTGTTGTTTTAGATTGATTATTCCTAAGCCAAGATGGGCCGAGACTTACGTGGTCTCGAGGGGTGATTAAGTAAAAGAAAAATATTTTTACGTCAGCATATTCACCATCATGCGTTGCTGACGTATTTTCTATCATTTTGCTGGTAACCAAGATTAGGACTTGAAGAATGAAGTGCTCAAGATATCCGATGGCTCGGATCTTTTTGTATAAACTTAAACATAAAAATGATGGTTTGTAATTAAACAAGTAATCCCTTTTGTTATAAACTTAAACCGGGTATTTTATAATCCCGTCTTTTAAAATGTAAATATTATATTTCAATCCACATGTTTCCAAGACTTCCGCTTCTAACACGTAACTCTGATTTATTTACAAATGTGATAACAACTGTTGGTCGCACTCCCAGGCTTTAGATGGGGGTGTGACAGTTTGGATGTGTATTTGTGTAGTGATTTATTCAATGTGGTTGTATTCGTTTATTTGGGTTTGTAATCTATTTATTTATTTCATATAGGTTTGTAATAATAAGTAGATTAATCGTATTTCTTTTACTAGAGAATAAATTTATTATGATATATTTTTTGTAAAAGAAGATGCAACAAAGTTACGGTTTTGGTTTTGGTTTTGTGCCTTAATAGACCTCATAGTCCAAGATGGGATTTTAGTCTAATGGCCAAAACCCACACATGGAGGCCCAAGAAAGCTAGGAGCTGAAGTTGGAGCCCAAAAGGTAGCCCAAATAAAGTGGAAAAGTCATAACACAAGGTGGGCACTTATAGCATTTGGATGCGGGGTCAAGTAGGAGTTCACCGACACATTCTTTGTGACATTCTCGTCTCTTAGGAGAGACCTTTTGGCACACTTGTTTCGGTCAACAAGTGTTGTCAAGCTTAGGTGGCTATGATTATGAACTTATGGTTATTTTATTTACGCATGTTTGGTTGTTTTATGTTTTGCATATGGAATGTTAACTTAAAATCAACAACTTGCATAAAATTGGTTCATTAGAAAACATTAGGTAATAAAATTGGTTTTATTAAAGGTTAATAATTTCATAATAAAATGGGTTTTATTAGAAGGAACTTTGAAAATTGGTTTTAAACAAAGTACCATGCATTTGAATGCATGCAAATGCAAGGTATGCAAATAGTTTTCCAATCTAGAATTTTGAAAACTTAAATCCCTTTTAAAACAAGTTTAACTCCATCCTTTTATACAACAGTCGAATCACATGGGAAATCGATATGGGATAAAAGTCACCTAGCCATATTTGTTGGATAAAGGTCACCTAAACACTTGTATTGTAACATCCTAAAATTTATAATGTTGAATAAAGAAAGTTACGTTTAGTGATTTCGCGTTATTAATTAATTAATATCGAGTAAAGAACGGATCATGGACTTAGATTAATTGAGATGGGTTAAATGAGAATGGGCCATAGGTCCATGGGCTTTAAGGGATATAAATATCCCCTAAACCAAACTAAAACCCTAAACCCTCATTTCATTTCCATCTTATTCTCTAACACACTCCAAACACACACACACACACACCATATTTCAGCCGAGAGAGAGAGAGAGAGACGTCCAAGACCAAAATCGAGCCAACCATTATTAGATCTTCTATATACGAGATAACCAAGCAAACCGCGACCACACCGAACGTATAAAAGGTATGTTCTTGACCTTTAAAGTTTACGTTTTATTGAACGTTTAGCCTTTTGAATGTCCTTAAGCTTAAAGATCCAAGCATATATAGTATATATGGGATATATATACGACCGAAAATGGTTAGGGAACGTTAGTGGGTGATGTCGAACCATAACAAGGGTATTAAAATCGCCAAAATGCTTGATAAAAACCAAACCCGTAGCTGAACTAGGCAACTTCGCCTGCAAACTGATAACTTCGCCTGCAAAAGCTTAACTTCGCCTTCAAAGCTTAACTTCGCCTATGGCCAAGTTCGCCTAATTGATAACTTCGCCTAAGGCCAAGTTCGCCTAATTGATAACTTCGCCTACGGCCAAGTTCGCCTAACTGATAACTTCGCCTAAAGCTAAGTTCGCTTAAGATTAACTTCGCCTAAAGTTAAGTTCGCTTAGAAAATAAATTAAAAACCTAAAGTTAAGCTCGACCCCAGCCAGGGGCTCTGCCCCTTGGACCCTGCTAGGGGCTGCCGCCCCTAGACCCCGCTGCCAGGGGCGCTGCCCCCGGACCCCCGTTCGTTGTGGGTCATATAAAGATAGAAATACAACATGAGTAGTAGTAGTTAATTGATACGTGTAAATGTTATACAATTAGCCGTGCACAGCTCAAGAAGGGAATAACTATTAACGGAGAGTGTAACAGGATTCAGGTGAGTTTCTAGCCCCATTTATGTGTTATGTTTTCGGGGCTGTGTGCATACTCAATATGTTTGTTAATACGCTTATCCTAAGAGATAAGTGTATGCCTTACGTGGATAATGTGAAATGATTGAATGATTGCTTGATGGTACGTGAACGATCTTCGGATATTGCACGTACTGTCAGGTTGTAACGCTATGTATAAGATAAGTATGATATGTATGCTTATGTGTATGAAAGTGATAAAGTTAATAAAAGAAGGAAATGATGGTTGTATGGTTACGAAAAAGGTACCGAGCCCTAATAATACTCGAGGTATGATGTATGGTTGTATTGTAACGAAGAGGGAATTGAACCCTACTAATATTCGAGAACTAGGGAACCGAACCCTACTAATATTCGAGGAAAGAGGGTACCGAGCCCTAATAATACTCGAGGAAAGAGGGTACCGAGCCCTAATAATACTCGAGGAAGGAGGGTACCGAGCCCTAATAATACTCGAGGAAGGAGGGTACCGAGCCCTAATAATACTCGAGGAATGTAGGGTGTAATGCTCTTTATAACGTAAGATATGAAAGCAAGTTAATACAAAAAAGGAAAGTAAGAAAGTATGAAATTATGAATGAAAGAATATAAGTTTATGTATATTGTATAATGTATGATTAACTAGAACTCACTCAGCGTAGCTGACTTTTAGTATGCACGCAAGTGAGTAGGATGAGGCAGCTCGCTTGAGGAGACACGTGGCACTGAATAAGAGGCTGGCATCCGAAGACTCAAGACGTTTAAGTCTAATGTTTGTTTATTTTGAAAGACAAAATGATGTTTTAAGACAAGATGTGTTTTGTTATGAAATGTTTTATGAAAGCTTTTATATTCCGCGAATGTTTTAATTAACTCTGATATTTAGAACTGCGTTTATGAGTAAATCCAACACGAAAGTAGGGCTACCGGTAACGGGGCCTTACATGTATGTGAAAATTCACATGTGTGTGTAAGTAGGACGACTTGATTTGGAAATCATGTGAACAGGGTCACCGAAGCATGGCGTACAAAGGTGTTGAGGGGATAAACATGCCAACTAAACATAAGATGTTTAACCGATCCCATAAAACTAGAAGTTGCAAAGGGTTGCAATCGTCAAACGTTGACTACCTTGTTAATTCAATAGTAGGATAAATGTAACATCACGGGAATTTTGGGCCGAAAATGTCAAGTTTTCAAAGTTAAAGGATCAATTCTGCCAACTTCAAAACCCCAAGGGCTAAAATGAAAAATCTGATTTCTTGTCCTATCGCGGTACGCGACGGGACAAAAGACAAGCCCATCGCGTACCGCGATCGCTATTGAGCCTACGTCATCGCGTACCGCGATGACGTGGCCTGACACGTCTGACACCTTTTCACCACGTGTCCACACGTGGCACACCAGTCGCCACGTGTCCCGACACGTGGCACGACGTCCGCCACGTGTCAACACGTGGCACACCGTCTGCCACGTGGCGACTCGTGGCGGACCTACTGTCTGCGTCATTAGACCTACGTCGCGGTACGCGACGGGTCCTCAGGGTCCGGGCGCGGTACGCGATGGGTCACGAAATTTTCCTATAAATAGCAAGGTCCGGGGCCTCAATAAATCACACAAAAATTCAGTTTACAATCATCACTCTACTCTCTCACTAAACCTCGAAATTCGTGCCAACAATCCACCTCGAAAACCGTGCCCCGATTTCTCGAAAAAACGTGCTATACCTCGATATTCGTACCACTCCGTACTGACGTCCCGACGATCATTCTCGAAGTACGTGCCATAAAGCGTTGGTGTCTCGAGTTGCGTGCCGAAGTGAAGTGGCGATTAAGACAATGGTTGAAAAGGTTAGGACGGCGTAGAAGTGCTGCTCGAGCATCTAGGAAATATTAAGCCGAGGAAAGGTAAGGCTCAATACCCGATTAAAATAATAATATGATATTATATTAAAGGCTTAATACCCTAAGGCGGAATTATACTCGATGTTTATAAAAAGAAAGTAATATAACAAAGAAATGAAATAAGAAAAGAAAGGTATATATATATGTGTTATATAGTTCTTTGTTATAATTGTTATTTAAGTATAATGTGTATTCTTAAATAATAAATAAAGAGAAAAAGAAACGTCGGGTTTTTATAATAAACTAAAGGTTTATAAATATTGCTTTTAAAACTAAAGGTTTTAAAGTAAAAAAAAAGATTATTGAACTAAAGGTTCATCGAGATAAATAAGACTAAAGGTCTTAAGCCGGATAGTATATCCGACTAATAAAAGTTATACTCGTACTATAGGTGCGAGATAGCGAGAAAGAGTACGCAAGGACGGTGTTGGAAACCGATCCCGATCAAAGGTGAATACACCCCACTCTTACAAACCTGTTTTCAAACAAATAAATGTGTTATGTGTAAAACTTTACATGAGATCAAGTGTCTCTAAAAACATTATGAATAAGAGTAAAAGCCTATCCCTCGGGCTGTAGTATAAGTTTGTTTGGATCATTACATATGTGGTTAAATGCGGTAGGCACATCGCACAACGCCTGGTCACGACCTCCAGCCACGATGGGCCGAACCAAAGTATGTTCGAGTGAGAATGACCTTGTGTATATTTATGGTACCTAAGTACGTCGGGATGCTGCGGTGTCTTGCTGGGGTGACCTAGGTAGAGGCTTATGTTTATAATGATATTGTTTTAACTTTGTTATTCCTAAGCCAAGATGGGCCGAGGCACGCGTAAACCTTGAGGGGTAACAAAGTAAAAGAAAATGTTTTCGCATCAGCATATTCACCAGCAAATCTTTGCTGACGTATTTTTATAACATTTTGTAGGTAATGATGATTAGCGCATAAAGGACGAAGGCTCAAGAATCCGATGGCTCGGATAATTTTTGTTAGATGTTAATATAACTAAATGGTGGTTTTGTAAACTTAAAACAAGTAAACACAAATGGAACTTGTTTCCATCTTTTGTAATGTAAATATTTTAGAACTTTGATCCTTATATTTTAGTCTTCCGCTAACAATCGTAACTCTAATTTATTTACAAATATGGTACCAACTATCGAGTCGCACTCCTAGGCCCGAGATAGGGGTGTGACAGGTTGGTATCAGAGCCATCAATCTTAGCGAATTGGGTATCATAAAACAATACCCAAGCTTCGATCCAAGCATAGGAAAATAATTTACTTGTTTATTTGAATAGGGATAAGATTGGCTGGTAACCCTTTCTTTCCCTCTTTACATTCAAAACCACCCATTAAAGATGTCGTATGAAAAGTTAATGGAGTATTATGATCGTGAAGCAAGAAGAGCAAGGAAATACTACAAATTCCCAAAAGACGTCATGGATGAAGATTACTTTGAGTCCTTCTTTAGCCGAGACCAATACATTGAACGTCCCAAACCGGTATACTTCACTGGGACTGAACAATGCCAAATTAAACTACCCGATAGTCCGCCACAACCAAGAATCGAACCCTCAAGTCACTCGAGTTATCATCCACCCACAATGCCTACATACCATCCATCCGAAATACCGACGTATCACCCATCAGAGGTCCCTACCTACCAACCATCGGAGGTTCCGCAATATTTTCCAACCGGATATTTCCCAAATGCACACCCATCCTATACTTTCCTCTCAAACCGACCTATCAAGGAAGAACATAAGTCCCCATCCTCCGATTGGATGCAATGCCACTCCGACCGACGAAGGTGGCAAACTGGAAGCTCTACCGTTGTTGAAGTCAACTCACAACCCACCAATGTCGAAGAATCATCCCGTAAACCAAGAATGAGGGTGACGATGCCTTACGAGAGTTTCAAGATGCCCGCGATGATCAACAAAACCACTTAGTATATGGAAGAGGAGGAAGAGCCTATGGAGGAAGAAGAGGAGGATCCCGAAGAAGAGAATCCTGTAGAAGAGTCCGAACCGAAAGAAGAGCATCCCGACAACCCTAATGAGATATCTATGAGTGGATCACTCACTTCCCATAACCCAAGTTACGGTTCCTCGATCCATATGTTCAATATTTGGAGCAACTAAGGAACCAAGCTTCGTCAAGCTTCCCGCCATTTCAAGGAACGATTCCTTCAATTCAAGAACAAGCAGATGAGATTCGCGAGCAAAATCAAGCCGCCAAGACATACCTCTATCTTGCATCTGATCAGACTTACGTCACGTATCCTGAACCAAGAAACCACTACGAGATGGTGACACTGGGTTACCGTGACCCACCGCCACAGTACGGATACCCCGACGTTATCCCACAGTCATATGAGGAACACCTGGATCGCGCCTTGCACGAAACCGACGATGTGAAGAAAAAGATGGCTGAGGAAGGGAAAAAGAAGAAGAAGATGGGAGAGAAACTTCTCCACAAATACAACAAACTGACGAGGGTTGTTAAGAAGTTGTTGAAGGACTGAGATGATGGTGGTGATGGCGTATTTCAAGAAATGAAGTTTATGTGTGTGATCTAGTTTATGTGTAATGTGTTGAATAATGTATGGATAAGAATATATATACATCGAATATGAATGTGTATATATATGTGTATGTTGTAATAATCCTTGTATATACCTTGTATGGTGTATACAAATGATGAAATAAAAATGTGTATTAATAAAGAATATTCATTAAATTTCAGATATAAAAGAATAAAAAGAAAAAGATAAAAATGTCTCAACAAGGTAATAACTTTGAGGCTCCCCGAAAGGAAGCCGATAAACAAAAAGAAAAAGGAAAGGGACCCGAAAAAGAACAAGAAGATCCAATTCCCGAAAAATTTATGGATCGAATTCAAAAGATGATAATAGATGCTGTTCGGGAAGAATCAATGGCTAGGTCTCAGTCTAGGCAAACAAAGCATTCTCACTCGGCTAATCCTTCCCGAAAATCTGTTGACAAACCCCGCTCTAGACCTTCTCGTATGGAAGAGAGTCTACATGAATCAAACGCTGATGGTGGGGTCCGTCAAGAATTTAAAAATCTCAAGATTGGGGGGTGTTCGTTCAAAGACTTTAAATACTATGGGCCAAAAGAATTCCACGGTGATAAGGTTGCCATCTCGACCGTAAGGTGGCTTGAAGAGATGGAAACGATTGTGATTACGAGCAAGTGTACGGAAGAAGAAAAGATCCAATACTCCTCCCTGATGTTCAAAGGCGAAGTGTTAGCTAGAGTGGTGGAACACACTAATCATGAGTAGAGGAAGGGAGGTTATGTACAACATGTCATGGAGCGATTTTAAGGAACTGTTAATGTCGAAATTCTGTCCGATGCATGAAACGGACCAAATCCAAACCAAGTTCCTATCTCACAAGGTTGTCGGAACAAACCTTCGAGAGTATAATACCAAATTCCACGAATACTGTCGCTTGGTGCCCCAGCTGGTTACTCCGGAATCCAGCAAAGTCACACGCTACATATGGGGATTTCCATGAGAGATTCGTGATATGGTGAGGTCGCACTTGCCTCAAACCACTGACTCCGCAATGGAGTTGGCTGGTTACCTAATGGGCGGAATGATCCGCAACAATGAAGAAGATAAAAGGGTCGTGTCGACGCAAGATGAGAAGAAGGAAGGAAGTACCCGTTTCAAGGGTAAGGGAGTCGACCAACGAAGGTCTGGCTTCAACTCTGGCATTCCTCAATGCAAAATGTGCAAAAAGTACCATAGGAGTCGATGCCATTTAACTCCCCGTCCTTGTGAGTCATGTCATAAGCTCGGCCACGCCACGGCCGATTGTTGGAAGAAGAAGATGACATGTTACAACTGCAAGGAGATGGGACATCTTAGCTTTGAATGCCCCAAAAAAAACCCGTGACTGGTGGTGCGGGTGGTAGCGGTCAGAAAAATGAGCCCAAGAAGGGCAATGCAAGAGTGTTCGTCCTTGATACGAAGAAAGCAGCCGACACACCGGAAACCATTACCGGTACGTTCCTTGTTAACAATGCCTAAGCTAGAGTCTTTTTTGATTCAGGAGCCAATTTAAGTTTTATAGATTATAAGTTTTATAGTCTATTAAACGAACCCTTAATCAAACTTAATAAAAATCTAAGCGTCGAAACCGCTAATGGCGAAATCATTAAAATCTCAGAAGCACTAGAAAACGGAAAAATCTTATTAGCCGGTTATACCTTGCCTATTCAATTGCTACCTATGACTCTTGCCGGTTTTGATGTTGTATTGGGTATGGATTGGTTATCCGACAACCACGCACGTATCCTTTGCAATAGCAAGACCGTTGAACTTCGAGCCCCTGACAAACGTACCATACGAATCGAAGGGGATAAAGACGCTGGCCAAGTTATCCTAATCTCAATTATAAGGGCCAACAAATGTTTAAATCAAGGATACTTAGCCTTCATGGCCTACGTCACCGAAGAATCTAAACCTAAGGAAATCAAAGACGTTCTTGTTGTTTCCGATTATGCCGATGTCTTTCCCAATGAACTCCCCGGCATTCCTCCCGATCGTGAAGTAGAATTTAGAATCGATCTCATTCCCGGCACTGCTCCGATCGCCAAAGCTCCATATCGCCTTGCACCAACCGAGATGAAAGAACTAAAGAAACAACTTGACGAACTTCTCGAGAAAGGATTTATTCGACCAAGTTCATCGCCATGGGGAGCACCGATACTTTTTGTCAAGAAGAAGGATGGATGCATGCGAATGTGCAACGACTACCGAGCTCTCAACAAAGTTACGATCAAGAACCGATATCCACTTCCTCGAATCGACGATTTGTTTGACCAACTTCAAGGTGCTAGCTTCTTTTCAAAGATCGATCTTCGTTCCGGCTATCACCAACTCAAGGTTCAATCCGAAGACATTCCAAAGACCGCGTTTCGAACAAGGTACGGCCATTATGAGTTTACCGTTATGCCATTTGGACTTACTAATGCGCCAACTGCATTCATGGATATGATGAATCGTATTTGTAAACCTTACCTAGATAAGTTTGTGATCGTATTCATCGGCGACATATTAATTTATTCTAAGACTAAGGCCGATCATGAAAATCACCTTCGAACGTTACTTGAAATTCTTAGAACCGAGAAATTGTACGCCAAGTTCTCGAAATGCGAGTTCTGGTTGCACGAGGTGCAATTTCTTGGTCACAAAATCAACGTTAACGGAATTCAAGTAGACCCCGCCAAGATTGAAGCCATCTCTAAGTGGGAGGTCCCAAAGTCGCCAACCGAGATTCGAAGTTTCTTGGGATTGGCCGGCTATTATCGAAGGTTCATTGAAAACTTTTCTCGAATCGCTATTCCCCTAACCTCCTTGACTCGAAAGAACATCAAATACGAATGGGGAACAAAGCAACAAGAGGCGTTCGATATACTTAAACAAAAGCTTACCCAAGCTCCTATACTGGCCTTGCCAGAAGGTATTGAAGATTTCGTTATCTTTTGCGACGCGTCTCATTCCGGCTTGGGATGTGCATTGATGCAACGAAAGAAAGTAATCGCTTACGCCTCTCGTCAATTAAAAGTACACGAAAAGAACTACACGACTCACGATCTAGAGTTAGGCGCCATAATCTTTGCACTTAAGATATGGAGGCACTATCTCTATGGAGTAAAATTTATCATGTACACTGATCATAAGAGCTTAAAGCACATCTTTAATCAAAAAGAGCTGAACATGCGCCAAAGACGCTGGATGGAAACCCTAAACGACTATGATTGCGAAATTGTCTACCACGAAGGTAAAGCCAACGTTGTGGCTGATGCCTTAAGTCGTAAGGAACACGAATAGCCGAAAAGAGTCCGAGCGTTAAGGCTAGAACTTCAAATCGATCTTATTGACCAAATCAAATCCGCTCAAACTCAAGCGATCAACGAGAACCAAATCTCGGATGAGAAACGTAATGGCACCATTGACTCATTAGTCAAAGGCGATGGTGGTATTCTTAGAATGGGATACCGAATTTGGGTACCAATTGTTGAAGGATTGCGTGAGAAGATCTTAAATGAAGCCCATAAGTCAAAATACATGATGCATACAGGGAGCGACAAAATGTACCATAACCTCAAGGAAAACTATTGGTGGAATGGGATGAAAAGGGATGTCGCTTCGCATGTGGCGAAATGTTTGACGTGTTTGAAAGTCAAGGCTGAACACCAAAAGACCTCAGGATTGCTTCAGCAACCCGAACTTCCCGTATGAAGTGGGAGTTAATTACTAAGGATTTCATTACCAAACTCCCTAAGACAGCTCGACAACATAATGCAATATGGGTAATTGTGGATCGATTAACATAGTCTGCACACTTCATACCCATCAATGAGTCATACTCAATGGAAAAATTAGCTCGTATCTATGTTAACAATATTGTGGCTTTGCATGGAGTGCCACTGTCCATTATTTCTGATCGGGACAGTCGTTTCACGTCTCATTTTTGGAATAGCTTCCAAGAAGCGCTTGGTACAAAGTTAACCTTAGCACTGCATATCACCCGCAAACCGATAGGCAAAGCGAAAGGACAATCCAAACGTTGGAAGATATGCTCCGAGCTTGCGTGATAGACTTAGGTGGAAGTTGGGATGACCGCTTACCCCTAATGGAATTTTCGTACAACAATAGTTATCATGAAAGTATTCGAGCCGCACCATTCGAGGCGTTGTATGGTCGAAAGTGTAGAACGCCCGTGTGTTGGTCTGAAACTGGAGATAACCAGTTATCTGGACCCGAGATAGTCCAAGAAACTACCGACAAAGTTATTCAAATCCGTGAACGACTTAAGACGGCACGTGATCGCCAAAAGAGTTACGCCGATGTCCGTCGTAAGACGTTAGAGTTTAGTGTCGGTGATAAAGTTCTTTTGAAAGTCTCGCCATGGAAAGGCGTAGTCCGCTTCGGAAAGAGAGGAAAGTTAAGCTCTCGATTCTTTGGACCCTTTGAGGTACTTGAACGAATTGGTACCGTCGCATACCGATTGCGGCTACCCGAGGAAATGCAAGGGATACACGATGTATTCCATATATCGAATCTGCGTAAATGTTTAGCCGATGAATCTCTTTCGATGCCTTTAAAAGATGTAGAAATTAACGAGAACTTTAAATTCGTTGAACGCCCAATTCAAATCGAAGATTCAAAATTAAAGAAACTCAAAAGACGAACCTTGAAAACTGTGAAGGTAAAATAGGATTCCCGACGAGGACCCGAGTATACATGGGAACTCGAGTCCGAAATGAAAAAGAAATACCCCCAATTATTCTCGTGAAGCAATCTCGAGGACAAGATTTATTTCATGGTGGGGAGGATGTAACATCACGAAAATTTTGGGCCGAAAATGTCAAGTTTCCAAAGTTATAGGATCAATTCTGCCAACTTCCAAACCCCAAGGGCTAAAATGAAAAATCTTATTTCATGTCCTCTCGCGGTACGCGACGGGACAAAACACAAGCCCATCGCGTACCGCGATGGGGCTTGGTCAAAGTTTCTAGAAAGAGTCAACAGCGTACGCGATCGCTGTTGAGCCTACGTCATCACGTACCGCGATGCCTTCGCCTGACACGTCTGACAACTTTTCATCACGTGTCCACACGTGGCACGCCGGTCGCCACATGTCCCGAAACGTGGAAACACGTGGCACGACGTCCGCCACGTGTCAACACGTGGCACACCTGCCACGTGGAGACACGTGGCAGACCTACTGTCTGCGTCATCAGACCTACGTCGCGGTACGCGACGGGTCCCCAGGGTCCGGGCGCGGTACGCGATGGGTCACGAAATTTTCCTATAAATAGCAAGGTCCGGGGCCTCAATAAATCACACAAAAATTCAGTTTACAATCATCACTCTACTCTCTCACTAAACCTCGAAATTCGTGCCAACGATCCACCTCGAAAACCGTGCCCCGATTTCTCGAAAAAACGTGGTATACCTCGATATTCGTACCACTCCGTACTGACGTCCCGACGATCATTCTCGAAGTACGTGCCATTAAGCGTTGGTGTCTCGAGTTGCGTGCCGAAGTGAAGTAGCTATTAAGGCAATGGTTGAAAAGGTTAGGACGGCGTAGAAGTGCTGCTCGAGCATCTAGGAAATATTAAGCCGAGGAAAGGTAAGGCTCAATACCCGATTAAAATAATAATATGATATTATATTAAAGGCTTAATACCCTAAGGCGGAATTATACTCGATGTTTATAAAAAGAAAGTAATATAACAAAGAAAAGAAATAAGAAAAGAAAGGTATATATATATGTGTTATATAGTTCTTTGTTATAATTGTTATTTAAGTATAATATGTATTCTTAAATAATAAATAAAGAATACGTTTCTTAAAGAAAAAGAAACGTCGGGTTTTTATAATAAACTAAAGGTTTATAAATATTGCTTTTAAACTAAAGGTTTTAAAGTAAAAAAAAGATTATTGAACTAAAGGTTCATCGAGATAAATAAGACTAAAGGTCTTAAGCCGGATAGTATATCCGACTAATAAAAGTTATACTCGTACTATAGGTGCGAGATAGCGAGAAAGAGTACGCAAGGACGGTGTTGGAAACCGATCCCGATCAAAGGTGAATACGCCCCACTCTTACAAACCTGTTTTCAAACAAATAAATGTGTAATGTGTAAAACTTTACAAGAGATCAAGTGTCTCTAAAAACATTAAGAATAAGAGTAAAAGCCTAGCCCTCGGGCTGTAGTATACGTTTGTTTGGATCCTTACATATGTGGTTAAATGCGGTGGGCACATCGCACAACGCTTGGTCACGACCTCCAGCCACGATGGGCCGAACCAAAGTATGTTCGAGTGAGAATGACCTTGTGTATATTTATGGTACCTAAGTACGTCGGGATGCTGCGGTGTCTTGCTGGGGTGACCTAGGTAGAGGCTTATGTTTATAATGATATTGTTTTAACTTCGTTATTCCTAAGCCAAGATGGGCCGAGGCACGCGTAAACCTTGAGGGGTAACAAAGTAAAAGAAAATGTTTTCGCATCAGCATATTCACCAGCAAATCTTTGCTGACGTATTTTTATAACATTTTGCAGGTAATGATGATTAGCGCATAAAGGACGAAGGCTCAAGAATTCGATGGCTAGGATAATTTTTGTTAGATGTTAATATAACTAAATGGTGGTTTAGTAAACTTAAAACAAGTAAACACAAATGGAACTTGTTTCCATCTTTTGTAATGTAAATATTTTAGAACTTTGATCCTTATATTTTAGTCTTCCGCTAACAATCGTAACTCTGATTTATTTACAAATATGGTACCAACTATTGAGTCGCACTCCTAGGCCCGAGATGGGGGTGTGACAATAAAGGTCACCTAACTACTATATGAATGTAACATTGGGTTCTAGATTTTAATCATTAATGATGGATACATAAAGGGTATTAACGATTAAAATTAAGTTAATGATATCAAAAATACTAAAATTGAGATTTGTTAAATTATGTAGATGGTCGTAATCAATCCACCTGACGCAATTATCCCACCAGTGCATAACCTATCACAAGAGCTATACTTGATAAGGATCGTCTTAACTACAAAAATTTTATGGATTGGTATCGAAACTTGAGAATCGTTCTCAAGCAAGAAACAATTCCTATATATTGGACGATCATATTCCCGGCAAACCAAACATTGACGATTTAGATGCCTATAACGATTGGTTGAAATAAACCAAGGATTCGGTGCAAGTTTCTTGCCTCATGTTGGGAACTATGATTCCCGAAATTTTAATGGACTTTGAAAATCATGGGGCATATGACATGATCACCCAACTCAAGGAAATGTTCCTTACTCAAGCTAGGGTGGAACGGTTCGAGCGCTTCATGCATGTCGTATGGAATAAACCCAATCGGTTTCATCTTATGTGCTTAAGATGAAAAGCCACATTGATCGACTTGAACAGCTAAATTGTCCCGTCTCAAAAGAGTTAGCCACGGATATGATCCTCAATGGCCTAACCAAAAGATTTGAGACTTTTGTCATGAATTATAACATGAATGGATGGGACAAGAGCATTGGTGAGCTTCACGCAATGCTCAAAACGGCCGAAGCTGGAATGGGTAAAAGGGTTTTACCGGTTGTCACGATCAATGAAGGTGACAATAAGAAGAGGCATCACCCGGAACCCAAGGTAAAGGTTGCCAAAGGTAAGGGACACGTCAATGGTAAGTTCAAAGGGAAGGCTAATGCGGAACCCACCAAACCAAATGAGAAGAAGCTAAAGGTTAGCTCGGAGGATCCGTGCTTTGATTGTGGTGAGATAGGATATTGGATGAGGAATTGTCCAACCTATCTCATGGAGTTGAAAGACAAGAGGAATGTGGGGCAAACATCGGGTACAACTTTCATGATCCATATTGATCTTAATGTTATTGCTTCTAACACATGGGTATTGGATACCGCATGTGGAACTCGTATTTGCAATTTGTTGCAGGAGTTCAAAAGAAATAAACATTTCAAGAAAGGAGATACAAGTCTATTCATGGGCAACGGTGAAAGTTGATGTCGAAGCCCATGGAGACTACATTTTGAAGCTTCCAAATGGTTTGGAAGTTGTTTTGAAAAACATTTTGTATGCTCCTAGTTTGACTAGGAATATTATCTCCTTTCTCTTTTAAGACAATATGGTTATAATTTGAAGTTTGTGGACAATGGTATTTGTGCTTTCATGATTGATGTCTTTTATTTTAAAGAAATGTCGTCTAATGGCATTTATGAATTAGTTCATGATAACACATCATTTGATAACAAGTTGTACTAATCAAGCACCAAGAAACTCAAAGTGGATTTGAGTAAGACTTATCTTTGGCATTGTCGCCTTGGTCACATAAACAAAGATCGCATACATACACTTCAAAAAAATTATCTTTTGGAATAAAATGAAGAATCATTTGATAAGTGTGAATCTTGTTTACAAGGAAAGATGACCCCAAGGAACCCTATAGTGGAACTAATGAAAGGGCAAAAGACTTATTAGGTATCATACATTCAGATGTATGAACCAAGGATCTCTCTTGTCCACGGCCGATGTGGGATAGCCTAAGAGTGGGACGATGTTGTGTTTGCCAAGGGTGTTATCTGTCACACCCCAACCTATGGCGGAAATGCCAGGGCGTAACTGATTGCTCACAGCTTTTCAAATGTTACTATCAAGCAATAAATAAGTTTAAATATCTATTAATTAAATTTCATATAAAACAAAATCCATACAATAATAAAACAAAACAATAATGTATCAAACAAATATAAATCATAAATAATATTGTCTCGTTAACATTATCTTCTAGCATAAATCCTTAAGTGATCTTGAATTAGTTACTTCACATCAAACGATAACCTGCATATGCGTTGAAAATAGAATGGTTTTGTCAACACAAGGTTGAGTAAGCAACACATCAGTTTAAATGTTCATATAGAAAATAAGTATTTGCAACAAGTCATATGAGAATAACAAATTAACAAAATGAGCAAGTATAACTGAGATGTCGAGAAGCACAAAGCTATAACGACTGACGTATGATCATACTAGACTGAGATTATGTTGGACCTCTCCGAATGCGGAAGCATACAAAGCAAATAAGCACATAAACAAGTAAGGTATAAGTTGTTAACACATAAGACAATAGTTGTAGTTTTGAGTATAAGTATATATGAGAAATATAATTTACGCATATGTCCCCAAAAAGTAGAAATACGAGTAAAAAGAGGGGAATGTGGTACTCACCTGATCGGATGAACAAAATATAAGTTATGAGAAAGATAAACCCTTCAGGCTATACCGTCAAGGATTCCTAATTAAACAATAATATGAGTTATTTGTAAATTACATAACATGCATAATAAATTCGGATTTTGACAGGAATTGAGTTATGGTTGGGATTATAATATTATGGATTCGAACGATTGATTTATATAGCGATTATTATTGCAAGGATTGATGATATGGGTTATCATTTAAAAAGAAACATTACCTTTTTTATTATTCATAAAATCACCATTAATTATTCTTGAAAAAATATATAATTAGTTGTCTAAATAATTTAAACAAATTAAGATATAAGTTATGCTTGAAATAATAAAATCTAAATAAATAAATAATTAAATATACAAATTAAATAAAATAATTTAATTAAATATAAAGTGAGACCTACTTTTAATTATTTGCGTAAATAAAACACTAATATATAAATAAATAAATAATCATAATGATAATGACAATGTGTAATTGATTAAATATAGTATGTAGTAAGATGTAAATAATTATTTTGTTTAAATACTTTAAAGAAAAATCTATTCATTACGTTTATTAAATACATAATATATATATATATATATATATATATATATATATATATATATATATATAGCAAGTTTATAAAGACGTTCAACGTCAAGAAAATAATGGTTTTGGGTTTTGATAAAATAATGTTTACTTATTATTGATAAATACTTCAAATACCTATATATATACAGATATATATATATACACACACGTAAATGAAAACTTTCAACGAGGTTTGACAAGAAACTTCAACTCTAAGATGTCGGTTTTATCAAAATTAATATTTAATTGCTATTGAAATTAGTTTTATCAAAACTTCAACTATGCCACTTAAAAGTCAATATTTACAAAAAAAAAAAAAAAATTAAATCCAAAAACGGCCTCAGCGAGGCTCAAACCTGCGTCACCAGATTCACATCACACAGACCAACCAACTGCGCTACTGATTCAGTTGGTTTTCATATGAGAATAATAATACGTATGCAGAAACAGAAAATAACCCTAATTGACCAAGAACCCTAGAAAATCAATTGCTTAATCTCGTTTGTTTTAGATCGATTAATCAAAGGGTTATTGCAGAAGGCATAAAGACGATCACAATGATATAACTAATTACCTAAAACGTTGCTGAATTGTTGGCGAACCATACACAAAACCCGACGGCGCCCAAGGGGGTACGAACAGAGGTGACTGCTTGTTAAACTTCAATTAATTGATGGGGTATGGTCGCGAGATTATAAGGATGATTTCTGCTATATTAATTGTGTTAAGGAGGTCGTTACATCGTATACCCATGAAAGGGTTGAGTCGGCCAAGTGAAATAGGTAATACGAATCCGTTATTGATCAATTAACCTATTCACGAGTGTCGGTAGGCTGCATTAGGCAAGTTTAACAAATCTATTGATTTGGTTTCCAAGATTACAACGTGAATTAAGGTGCAAGTTAATCAAACGGGTCTCGGATATGGGTCTTGGGCACGGGTAAACGGATCTGGCTTGGGTTTTGTTATAATAAAATTTAACTAAATTTTGCAGATTGGTCCCTGCAGTTTGGGTATGGATATGAAAGGAAATTAAAACTAAGATTTGGGTGGAAATTAAATATAATCGAAAGTTCTTTTAGGTAGTTAATTAAATGTAATAGATAATAATAATAATAATAATAATAATAATAATAATAATAATAATAATAATAAAATATTATTAACTCGTAAACGACACGCATTGTTGATTAAGAATTACCCGAACCAATAACGGGTCGTGTATCGGTATTTTAATTTAAACGAAGAAAACCCGAGTTGTTACACTATTTTTAGGAAATTTTAAAATAAAATATAGGAAATGTAAACAATTAAAGTTTAAGGTTTAAAACGTAACTATTTAAGAATTTATAAAATGACATTTGAAAATGTAAGTTTGCTCGAAACCGGGTTAAAGTATCTAACCTTAATATTTACTTAACCTATGTTAAGTAATAAGGTGGGTAAAATGTAAGAATACAAATCCCTTTAAAATAAAGATACTACAACGGGTTTTAACGAGTGTACGGGTTGTTGGTTCGGGTCTTGACAATTGGTCAAACCCAAAGTCAACTTTTCAAAATAATAAATGTTACGAGATAACTCAATAAAATCTAATAATACTTAACCAAGTATGTAGTTCTATTGTTTTAGAACTAACAACGTACGTTAAGTGAGTGTTCGGTTTTGTCGGTCCAACTTTGTTATAAAATCAAGTTGGATCCAACATTCCAAGTACTTTAATAACATATTTAAAATCAATTTATAAAGTATTTTTAAAGAAATATACAAGTCTTGATAGCTAAAAACACACTTGTGTGCCTTAAGCGAGTGAAAATTGGTTTAGTTCGGTTTGGTTCGGTTTCCATCTCACAATAAGTTCATAGATGGTTTCCACATGCCAAAATATCAAATATCTTGTATAATAATATACAAATGAAAATACTTATGTTTTACAACCAAAAATTAACAATAAAGTCTTTAAACAAAAGTTTGGTTTTCGGTTCGGATCTTGGTTCGGGTAAGACCGAGGTAAGATTCTACAAACCCATAACCATAGAACTTATAAAAATGATTTTATAAACTTAGATCTAACGTTAAACATTTTTAAACAAGTATCTAACAAAGACTAGTAAACAAAGTTCGGTTTACGGTCTAGAGCTATTTACGGTTAAACCGAGGCTAGACTCTTAGAACCCATAACCATTGAACTTGTAAATATGACAAACAAACTAAAATGAGCAGAAGTTAAGCATGGTTAGTATGTATAAACAAGTTATATATATATATATATATATATATATATATATATATATACATATATATATATACATATATACATATATATATATACATATATATATACATATATATATATATACATATATATATATATATATATATATATATATCAAGGACACGAAGTCCTCCATGAAGCCTTGCCTTACGAGGTCCGAAACTTAACCAACCGAGGCCGGATAAGTAACTACCAAAGGTAACAAGGGGTGTATATTATATATATGTTGTACAACCATATTCAAGTATAAACAAGTTGATTAAAATGAAAGACTATTGTTAGTTTGACTTAGGAAGTCAAACTACCAAGAATATGAAGAACAACCTTTGAATATTAAGAATTGAGAGAGAATTTGGAGTATGAGCAAGCGTAAAAATGAATAAGATGGGTGTGCATATATAGGGTAAGGGTCAAAGTTTCTTTGCAAGGTTCTCTTTCATGTTTGCATGCAAATAGATTGGTTAAACAAATAAGCAAATTACAAAACAACAAGGAAAATCCGTATATGCTGCAGATGGCCCTAGGCGCGGCGCGACCAGACTTCCCTGCCTTGGCCGCGCGGCGTGGCGTGTTCAAGGTGGGGTGGGTTGGCCCAGCTCGTCTTGTGTGGTTCGTTATGCGTCCCGAAAGTTCGTTTTTATGTAATTTGGTCGTTTTAAAGGCGTTTTCGAATCCGTAAAAGGGGTTTCTCAAATTGAACCAATGAGAATGATTTAGTAACATAAAAATCCAATATTTTATATATCATAAGTTTTCGGTTTACAAAAAGGGTCGGTATAATAAAAACAATTACAAGATAACCCGAAATTGACGAATATCACAGCGGTGGTAGAGGCAGTGGAATATGAATCATGGACATTCGCTACCACCCACCCTCCCCGACCCAAACCACCGCCAATGACAGAATCGTCCTCCGGCTGCGTAATTTGGGGTTAAAGCTCCAACATTGGCTGAGTTGACACTAGAAGATTTGGAGTTGAGGAGGTTGAGGACTTTGGGTAATACTATAAGAGAAATGATTAATATCCCCAAAGCCGGGATTACTGCAACTGTTCTCGAAAAGATTCATGATCAATGGCGGTGGTCGGAACTCGTTCGGCTCAAGTTTCATGGTGGTGGTGGGTGGTTGTGGTGGTGGTGGTGTCCGGTAGCATTGGGTGGCGGATGAAATGCTTAGAGTTGGATGAAGAAGATGATGAATATGATTTTTTTAAAGGACGAAATTCAAATGAAATTCATCTTTGGAGATGAATTTCAAAAAAAACCTCAAAAATCAACTTTTTTGAAAACTCACGTTGGAGACGAAAACATGTTGAAACATCACGTTAAAGTTGGTTTTTATCAGGTTAGATTTGATGCGAAAGTAACGTTTAAGACGGATTTGAGATAAAAACTCGCATGGTAAGTGGGAAGGCTTGACAAATGGCAGTTTTTGATTGGTCCACGAAATATCACGGGAAAATTCCTAATGTCACGTGAAAGTTGGATTTGGAGGGCTATTTTGGTAAAATGAAATCTTACGGGCTATTTGGTAGTATCTCTCTGCTCAAAAAGGTTATTTAGGGAATTCTCCCTAACTTCAAAGTAGTTGTAATCGTCATACCTTTTCACAAAGAGTTGTAACAATTTAACAAAATCAATGTGAGGTTTTAACCTCTAGATCAAAAAGGGAAACATCTATCATTTTTTTAGATACACCATGGGGTGTTTCCTAAACACCCACCCACTAAGCCGCGGATAGGCCAATCCGCCGCATATTGGTTGGGTGTTTCGGGAACATGTGTTTTTTTTGTCATTTTGCTGTCTTTTTTTGTTATTTTTTTATGTTTTTGTTTTTTTGTTGTCTTTTGTTTTATTTATTTTCTTTTGTTTTTTTTGTTATTTTATTATGTAACCGTTTTTTGATCGATTTTGGAAGTTGACAACGAAACAACAATTTTAAAATTAAAAACGTACAAAATAAAAGGAACGAGATTTATATAATAATAATTAGTACATAACGACTTATGTTTGTTTTCTTTTTTTGTATGTCGGGTGAAACAGATTTTTGATCGGTTTTAAAGTAATAACGAATCAACAATTTTAAAATTGAAAACGAACAAAATAAGCATAACGCATAACCAGATTTATAAAATAATAATTATTATTACATTACGAGTTCGAAAAAAAACCAAACGAGTTCGGGAATAAGTAACAACATACAAAAAACAAATCTAAAATGCGGCACCACCCACGTCGTCATCGCTCCCCTCCTCATCGAAACGTGGCGCTGGTACCGTGTACTGGGCTCCATGATGCTAGGCAGACATATAGCCAACCATCCAGGTCCTGTGACCGCGTATATGTGACACGTGACGCTCTAGTCTCCGTAGCCGGGAGTCAGTGGCCGGATCCAAACGCACGGCACGATGTGTACACGGAACGTGCTGCGGGTGCTGATGTGGCGGCTGTTATAAACACGATACGTTAACGTTAATAAGACGAAGATACAAAAAAAAAACGATAAAATATAACGTACCTAATCACCGTCCTCATCACTGTCAACCTCGGCGCCCTGAATATCCACCTCCGGCTCAAACAAATACCACGAAATGCTAGCACAGACGTTTGAACTACAACAAATGATAAAAGACTACGAATCCCTCCAAGCGAACGAGTTACACGAAGAGGCCGCATTATTGCAACGACGACGAACTGAGAAAAATACACGAATGTTATGAATATCAGTTTTTTTTTTGTTATGTATTTTTTGTTATATATTTTTTTTGTATTTTTTTTTAATTTTAATGTATTTTTATTTAATTAATTAAGTTAATGAGTTTTTATTTGTTTACTTTGATTATTAAAAGAAAATAATAAAAAAATGGTGACCCGGCACTGGAGGGGCTACAACACCATTACACCCAAAAAACAAATTCTTACTATTTGCTGACTGGGCGCTACGTGTCGCAATTCGCCTAATTTGTAACCGCTCCACTACACATAGCCTTAGCGGGGTGTAACCAATTTTTATTTTCAATAATTTTTTGTTTTCAATCTATCGGTTTTAAAATTACAATGAAACAACAATTTTAAAATTGAAACAAAACAACATAAACAAAACAAAATTTATATAATAATATTAAATACATAACAACGAGTTCGTAAAAAAGAAACAAAACACAAAAACAAATCTAAACTGCAGCACCACCCGCCCCGTCATCTCATCTGCGTGTGGTGGGCTTGTCCCAAGCATCATCGTCGTCGTCGTTCTACCGTCGTGACATCTCGAATTTTTTTATTTGTATTCGTTTATGTTTACCCGACTCGAGAATGTAATTCGGAACTTTCTTATTTATAAAAACTTGTATTTATGAGTATTTAATTTTGTTTAATTCATTTTATATCCTCGTATTATTTAAACTCATCAAACAATACTATTTAAATATGAATTACTTCAATAAAACCATTAGCTTAAACTAGTTTGAGAATTTTTTATTAATGAAAGTCCCAAACTCGGGTTTAAGCGGATGTAAATCCACTCGATCTTGGCATTAAACCAAGTTGTTCCAACACATCACAAACTTAAAATCTAAATAATATAAAATGAAACATAAATTAAATATGTTAGGAAATATTTTTGTTGATTTGAACAGTGCTCGTTAAAACGAGAAGTTTGACGTTTACTCGGTTTTCACCCGAAACTTGGTTTATAATGAAAAATATTTAAAAGTATTTTTTTTTTAAAGATTACTAATACAAAATCATAAACAAACAAAAGAAAAGAAAAAATAAAAGAAAAGACAAAAAACAATAAAATAATAAAAAAAACAAAAGAAAAAAAAAACACATTTTTCTAAAAGACCCCACCAATATGTGACGGATCGCCCAATGTGTAACGGATTGCGTGAGTGTTTTTAATTTTGAGATGGTGTCTCTAATAGACCCTTTTCATAACATCAAATTAACATGAATTTTCACATAGAAAAACATCTCGTTTTTTGAAATGCACTTTATGTCTTGTCCGGTCATTGACTTCGTGTATCTACGAACTTTTTAATCTAAATATAATATACACATTTAGTTTCAAAATTTATCTAGGAAATATTAAATTCAAAACCTACATGAAATACTAATGAAAGTTGAGTATTTCTGTAGTTTATATAAAGTAAAATTAATTACTACTAAAACAATACTTAAACTTAGTTATTGCTTTTATCCATTATATAATTGTTCAAAAATTAATTATGTTATACGAAATTGCAAATTTATAATTATAAAAGTTATTATTTGCATTTTTGTGTAGCTCGGTTTAACTAAGAAATATAATAATAAATTTCTTACAACCATTTGTTTCTTGCTAAAAATTAGAGATTAAATCGGCAGCATACCAATACTAAACATACCAATACCGAATTTCTAAAAATGTGGATACCGAATACCATAGTAAAACTATTGGTATCGTATACGTACCGGTACTCATTATCAAACACTCATCATCCCTACTAAAAATCAAGGGAAAAGTACTGAAAATTATTTTTAGTTACATAAATATTTTTTTTTTCATTTAGCACCACAAATGATTGGCGATGAAAGATTCTGTTTTTGTTTATGTTGAAAATTTCAAGTCGTGAAACGAAATTATTGGCCACATGCAGAAGCCAACCACAAAACCATCACTAAAAGTTTTTGTTGAATCATTAACGTTCCGTACCAAGCGATCGATATGTATGGAGTTATGGACCATCGAATTTTGTACTTTATAACACTTATCTTCCTCTTTTAATATGAAACGTAACGTCGTCTATAAGGTTACTTGTCCAATATATGGAATCACTTTTATGTTTTGTAATACGTGTTTAGTAATCACCATAAAATATATAACTTTGAGCGACTCTTGCGAAAGTCAAAAAGATCATTACTAATTAATCATTAAAAGTCATTATTGTAACTTGTAAAAGTATGTAAGTATGGGTAAAGTTATGTTTCATTGATTATAGGGTACGTGAAAATCTCTATAATGTTTAACTTTAGTTAACAGTCTATGTCAAGATGTTATCTACTTGACACGTTTTATACTTTCTTTGTAACCAACTAAATTATATGCCATTCCTTATAAGTTTTACGCGTTATGTGATGTTTGACTACAAAAGGTAGCACGCCATATTTGAAAAAATAAAACGTGCCGGAACTTCAATGAAGGAAACCATGTTATAAAATTTATACCACATTATTTGGCTAATTAAGGAAGAAAAGTTCGGTTATAGTTATGCGTTTGTATGAAATAATTGGGGTTTCGAAAAAGGTGAGAATTCTAGCTTGGAGGGTAGAAATGGAAAGAATACCAACCTACTTGATGTCGCTAAATAGGTTAAAAAAGAGGTTATATATAACGTGAGAAAAGTGGCATTTAATCCGTAGAGTGAAGAGATTAAGCGGGAGAGTATCAACTTAGTGTGTAATTTTATTTCAAATGTAAATACCATTAGACGGTTGGTTGCGGCGCAGATTGTTGTCTGTTTATCTGCCACTTTATTATAATCGTTTTGAGTTTAATGAGGAATTATAGTTAAAAAAAAGATTCATCGGTCGTTCCAAAAAGAGAGATGAATATTAACCATTAAGCTTCAAAATGATGTCGAACCTCGGGAGCTAATGAAACTATTTTAGTAAAATTGAACTGTCTCAATTCTCGGGCAACCGGGAAGCGTAGGTAGAACTTGTGTGGAAGGAAGACACTGGCGAGTAGACCTGTGAGAGCCCCCCATCAAAGGTCGATATCTTACCTTTAAAAGTGGGTATAAGAATTGGAAGTCGGGATATCCCAATCTTCCAGCTCTCAAGCAGTTCAGAAGATTCATCCCTCATTCAATCCCTGCTTTCATCTACCCAATGAAAATTTAACTCTTTAATTTGTCAATTCACATGTGTTTTAACCCATAGTTTGTCACTCAGGCACCACATCCTCGACCCACCACTACCAATCAACATCACATCGACGAACCCAATACTGATTCAAAACTTACTTTCTTAAAGTCTCTTAACTGTTCATACCACTTATTAATTCAGATTCAGCAGTTACAGATGCAGAGGTTGTCAGTCAGCCCCTAAACCTTAAATATCAATTAGTTAAAGAGGAATTTGGAAGCAGGGGCGGATCCACGGTATTAACGGGTGGTTCCTCGGAACCACCCAAGTTTTGAAATAATAGTGTATTTTTATATAGAGAATAATAAAGGAACCATCTTATAAATTAGGAAGGAACCACCTTATAAACAATTGAATCACTTGTCCAGCTGGTAACTTGTTGGTTTTGTAACCCGGAGGTCGCAGGTTCAATTCCCGGTTCTGAAACTCTTTTTTTTACTAACTTACCCTAGTATCATTTAGGGTTTTATAATAAAAACACACACTGAGTGCGATGAACACAAAAGGAAAAATAGCTATTGGTCGGTTACATGCCGATGTTTTAAACAGAGACATGGATGTTCGTGTAAGTTTAATAATATTATTTGAGCTCTTGTATAGTGGTTCGTTTATTTTATTTTGAACTTTTCTTGCACCTATTTAAAGTGTTATAATTTATAAATTCAAGTAATAGAAGCGGATTTTTAGACCTATGAACGAATCGAATGCACACAAATGGAGCATGTTCGTATTCCGGTGTTCCTTTTCAACTTTAACTGAACTCTGAACAAACGATCGAGCATGAACTTTTAAACGAATAGGGGTGTCTTGTTCCTGACCATTCGTTAAGAAAATGAACAAGAAGACCCCCTTTGTTTTAATTCGTGTTTGATCGTTTGTTTTGTTAAGTTAAACGAGCGAACACGAACATGCTCTGTTCATGTTCATTTACAAGCCTAGATATTTTCCTAACAATCTTTTGGTCTGAAGCAAATCAGTTGGTTTATTTATTTCTTTTGTTTGTTAATATTTCAGATACGTACATCGGATGACGCCTGCAGATTTGGAAGAGTCAGTAGAGTTATTTGTGTTTGAGAAATTTTGTAGGGCTCATGCTGAAAATGTTGAGGTTGGTGATATTTGTGTGTCTGTGGTATTTGGTGATATTCAAGTAACAATAGTTTTTGAAAATAAGATAATAAATGTTGATTGTTCTTGACTTCTTGTTAATTGTTTTTAATTATTCAGTGCTCATGATCTTCACAGTCCACAAAACACACAACGCCTCTCCCTAACCCTATTCAAACCTACCACTCGACCAGCCGAGAGCCGGCCGTCCCCGTCACTCCGACCACCGTGGCACGCCGGCGACCACCGCGGCACCCTGTCACCCCGCCGCTGCCTTCTACTCTTCCTCGAATCCTCCCACTTTGAAGGTAAGTTTACATTCATTGTTAAATGTTAATTGTTCTTGATTGTTAACTACTTAATTTCTAATGACAGTGTCTCTTTTATTATTTTATCGTATCCTTATTATGTAATGACCTTTGCCCGAACCATCGACCCGACCCGAACCTCAAATCGACCCGGAATTTTTTATACCCAACTCTATGAAATTAAAACATCTAAATGTAGTGCACCACCTGAAAAAAATTCCTGGATCCGCCACTGTTTGGAAGGGGGAAAACCCTCTAAACCCAAATGAACAAACATTACTTGTTTGTAGTGATGCATATATGTTGTAGCCAGGAGAATTATTTCATGATTAGTAGTAGAATAAGTGCACCTTTTGTGTTAGCACACATACTTGTTTTTGTTATATGCACACGGGGAAACCGTCTTTGTAATGTGATGTTACATATGCATGCTGGATTACATTACGTATGATGACACAAAACAACTAATCATAAGTTTCATAAAATATTTAAGTATTTTGCAATAAAAAAATAGTTAATTAAGGACCAAATTGTCTTCATATGAAAATATTGATGTGTTGCATGAAAATGAAATGACACCTTTGCAAAGTGGAAAGCTTTAAACTTCTTGAAGCTTCATAGTTTGGAATTTTTATTACAACCTTTAAATTCCTAAACTTTAAACTACAAAACAAGTGACTACTAAAAAAACTAGTCACTAATCCGTTGGTAAACATTCGTAGGAAACTTTGACGTACTAGCTTATCAATTATCACGAACAGAGTTTTAGCGATGGATCACCAACATACTTTTTAGTGACAGATCACTGACATGTTTAAGATTTGTAAAAGATAATTAGTGACAAATTCGCGGTCCCAAATCAGTCACCTAAGTGACTACGTAATTTTAAAAATTGTGGCCCCGGACTTGAAATGCAACAATCTCAAAACAATCATTCAATTTAATTAGTATGACTCTTTTTATCCTACTTTTCAAATACTAATCATCTACTTTTCCATGTATTTATAGGTGGCAAGTCGCAGGCCATGTATTTGTAAACTGACAAAGAAAAAAAGGTAAAACAATAAAAAAAAAAAACTTAAATTCAATTAAAGACGTCAAACAGACCCAAAGGACAAAATACGTTCTAAGGGTTCTATATGATTATCGGTGATGGTAACTATCGAAGGCCTTGTAGGGATTGATGACCGTACATGGCCTTTTTCAGATACTAAATACATTTCCTAAGTAACTATCTGATAGTGAAAACGATTTACTTAACTATGTAAAAGAAGTAATTTGTTTTGTTATTGTTACAACAATTATGAGTTATATTTTAGCAGTTTACTGAAAGTTTTAGGTTAACAAGTTACAAGGGGAATTGATGAAATAAGGACATGGACGTTTTTATAATTGCTAATAAGCTTGGGCTTATTTAAATTGATAAGCTTGGGCTAATGTACACAACAATTCTTTTATTTAGTTTTAAGTTTTACATAATTGTTTTATGTATTAAAAAGGTTATATAATATTTTCATGAACCAACGGGGCAATGAGTCATAATTTTATTTATATAAAACGAATGGATCATCGTAAAAAAAGAAAAGAAAAGAGAAAAAGAAAGAAACGATTAGGATCATTCAATTTTTCGTGTTAGACGTTTAATGCTAAAATGAATGGGTCGCTTGGCCCGACCCTTAGTAACTCCACCAATGGGCCAACGTGTCCTTGTACTCTACTACTTACTTCCAATACTTTAGACTTTAGTGACGAGACTCACTCATGGCATGTCGTGCCCTTTTAGATGATTGTGTTGGGTTATGTTGAATAATGCCACAAGTTGGTTATTAGTTCGTGTGATCATGTATATGAATGACATGACACATCAGTGCATATATATATTCCCCGTCGTGTAGCTCAGTTAGTTAAGGAGACGTAAGACTTGGAACAGTATATATTGTCTTTCTTTTATTATGTTTTGATCAGAGTCATCATCTTTCATAGATTTAGAACATCAATATCCAAACGTTGATGTATATATATTTTACGCAAAGATTCATTAAAAGGCCAGAACCAACAATGGCTCAAACTAACGATATTGTCTTACCATTTTAAGTACACGCACATATTTTTATTTGTTTACCAAGATGTAACTTACATTATTATTTCAAAGGATATTACATTTTAAAATATTTAAAATAACTCGTTATTGGTAAAACACTGAATATTTTAATGTCCCATTATTTAGTTGATGATTTAGAAAGTTGTATGCTTTTATATTTGTTTCTCTTTTTGTTAAAGTTTTGTTCTTTTACTAGAGTAAATTATATATGATTATTATTATAAGGAAATGGTAATCTATTGAAATTGGTATTCTATGTGTAAACAATTGTGGTCTTCGTCACAAGCATGTAAAGTGAATTCAAAAGTGGCATTAATACACCTAAATTAAGGCTTTCCAAGTGGAACTCATAAGGGGATTTCTCATGCAAATGTCATCACATTATGGGATCATATTGGCTACCACCTTTTTAAATAGATGACACTACTTTACTTTGAATTTTGTACAGTTTTTTTGCAATAATGTATAAATTGTTGAAACCACCATTGTTTAAAAATGATTTCTTAAAAAGCAAGTATCTTTCCCCACGCTTTATCTTTTATTTTTATAATTCTTATACTTTAAAGATTGAAAGATATTTATTTTGATAACGAGTGAGAAAAAAATGTGACGTGTGGATACATGTTTGTTATGAGTGGGTGAACCCATAAAAAGTGTACCCATCAATGGTGATAGGTATGGACTATTCGACATGAGTGAGTCCAACCTATGAATTGCAAAATCGATTTGATTTACACGTGAGTATACCAGTTAAATACGTACATATTAATATATCAACAATTATTATAGTTAAAGAAAAACAAATAAAAATAGACATAAAAAATGTTATCTCCTAACTAACGAGATCGCGTAAATACTAAGGAAAAATAGTTGCTACATAAATTAAAATATTGGACTATATGTTTGTATGTTTTGAAGTTTTAACAATCATTAATCTATTATACTTTATATTCACTATTGGATGTTTTATTGTGCTTTTAAATTGTTTGTAAAATGTTTTTGACATGAACTATCTGTCATGATAAAGTCCTTCGTTATTTCGAAAAATCATCTTCAAAACTCACAGAGTACGAGTTACGTGTGGAGGTAATCGTATGTGTCCACCGCCTACGCACCATCCTTAACTTTGAATATCTACAAACATGCATACTAGTATACTAAGTACTACCTTCTCTAAAAGAAACCTCTTGGTCACAATCAATGTCAGGTTTCTTATCAATGTTGGCTTTTTCTTTCGCAAAAGGGTGCCATTGGAAAGCCTAACTTTGCTTTCTCCATGGTCTTTGTAAAGAAAAAAATTAAAGGCATCGGCACTTGTTTAAAAAAGAGAAGATGGAGTGGAGGGTCATCTTGTCTTGTGACAAATCAAACAGTCTTGTTCTTTTTATCTCAATAGCAAAATGAGGAATTAGCACATACTTCTTTTTACTACAAAAGGAAGTATATCACCTACAGTTAAATTTGTCGATGGATGTGGTTTACTGATAGAATTATAGAAATCAGTCGGAAATATGGTCGTGGATAATCTTATTTCAGAAAGATAACTAACGAATGTTTAAACAACAAATATTACTACATATTTTTAAAATATGTGTTTTTAACAAACCTGAAAAAAGTAATTGACAAACGAGTCGACTGATTATAAAAAAAAAACCATCAATAATCTTGTATATATCATATATCTAATTAGCATCATAGTATCGTATAATAATTGGATATAAGATCATCTACACTTCATCTTCCCAGGTGTATTTAAGTAGTCATAGACTCATATTTCAATGCTAGTGATCTTCCTAGTGCATATCTGTTAAGTTACTTTCGTATTCCATCTAATTGAATCTCCACTAACCTTATATAAGTTCTTCGTCTTGCCTCCTCGATTTCACATTGCAACTCTCATCAGTTGTAAGTTCTTGTCTCTTTTTGTTTGATATTGCTCATTGCCTATAGAAACATTGATGTGTTATAAACTCGTTTTGACGTGGTAACTATGATCAGTTGTCGTCCTAATTAATTTGTTCATGTTTGATGGATTAAATGGACATGTTAATGTATGTTCAATTATGGGTTATAGCTTAATTAATTTCTCATGATCAGGGTTTTCCATTTTTGTTCCAACGTATGTTGTTGCGATGTATCGGGTATATATATATATATATGGGCACAACAATCCTAGTGGTATTAATGTTGAATGCAAAAAATAGTAATTTATGTAGATTACCTCATATAATACTTTCATTAATACTCAATTAAATTGAAATTACAGGAAATTAGATCTTAATGTAAAACATATAGAAATGAAAGACGACGTGATAGAAAATCGCATTCAAATCTAGAATAACTAACTTAATACCCTTTTTCCTCAATTTTTTTAGGAGAAATTATGATTTGCCACCCTGTGTAATATGGGCGGAGCACGTTGAACCGCTGATTCTGAAATTGTGCATATTGTGCCATTCTCTTTTTTTGGCGGGCTCAGTCCGCCCCCTACCGTTAGTCAAACATGTGTTGGCCGTTTATGGCCAGGGGTAATGTAACATCGTGAAAATTTCGAGTTCAAAAAGTAAACTTTCCAAAGTTTAGGGACTGAAATGGCCAAATTCCAAAGTAGAGGGTTAAAAATGAAAATTCTGTTTTCTTGACCCATAGCGGTACGCGACCGGATCAAAAGAAACACCCATCGCGGTACGCGATGGGATGTCTGACAAGTTGTGACACGTGTGCCACGTGGCACACGGTGGCAACGTTTGCCGCAACGTGTCACCACGTGGCAACGCGTCCGCCACGTGTCGCCACGTGGAGCGGTGACTGCCACGTGTCGCCACGTGGCAAGGCTACGCTGTGACTCACATGGGCTACGTCGCGGTACGCGACGGGGTGCCCAGGGACCCGGGTTCGGTACGCGATGGGACCCAAAATGATGTCCATAAATAGCAAGGTCCGGGTTTCATTCTTGGGATCCCACAAATCAGTTCTCAAGTCTCTCTCTAGCTTCTCTCTAGAACCCGACAACGATATACTCGATCCACCTCGATAAACGAGCCATATTTCATCGTAAAGCGTGTCCCGAATATTCATTTGTGTACCAACGTTTCCTTGGAGTTCGTGCCACCCTCCACCCACATACGATCAAAGGTGTTGTTGTAATGGTAAAGAATCTCGTAAAGCATGTCGACGAGTGTTGAAGCTTGACGTTATTGTTTGACGATCGAGAAAGAAGTGGCGTTGGAGTGCTGCTCGAGTCCCTAGGGTTTCGATACGCCACTAAGGTTAGGCGTAATAATGAATTCAATATAATTCAATATTATATTAAAGGCTTAAGCCCTAAGTCGAGGTTATACTCGATACCTCGATAAAAAAAAATAAACATAACAAAGAAATGAATGAAATATAAGATATTGGATATGATTACGTATATATGTGTGTAAGTATATATGTATGCTCTTTTTTATGAAAATATTATTTAATGAATAATGAGTATTCTTAAATAATAAAGGAAAAAGAATACGTTTCTTGGAAAAGAAGAAACGTCGGGTTTTTAATATAAAGTAAAGCTTTATAATTTACTTTTTAAACTAAGGGTTTTTAAAGTAAAAGAAAGTGAACTAAAGGTTCATCGAGGTTGAGATATAAAATAAGACTAAAGGTCTTAAGCCGGATCGTGTATCCGACCAACAAATATTTATACTCGTACTATAGGTGCGAGATAAAGAAGGGAAAGACCCTTGGATGGTGAGTGAAGTCGATCCTAAAGAGAAAAGGTGAATACGCCCCCAAACTTTTACTTATTTTAAAATGAGTCAAACTTGTTATATGAAATTATTTACAAGGAACTATGTGTTCCTAAAACCGTTATAAATAAAGGGTATAAACCTAGCCCTCAGGCTGTGGTATACGTATGTCTGGATCCTTACATAGGTGGTACTATGCGATGCATGGGCATGATCGCACCACCCTTGGTTGTAGGATGCTCTCCTGCAGGGAGTATGACCGTTGTGTATATTTACGGGTACTTAACTAAGTCGAACGCTGCGGTGTTTGCTGAGGTGACCTAGCGTAGAGGCTCATGTTTATAATGTGTTATTTAACTTTGTTATTCCTAAGCCACGTTGGGCCGAGGCAGGCGTAGCCTCGAGGGGTAATAAAGTAAAAGAAAATATTTTTGCGTCAGCGTGTTCACCATCATTCTTTGCTGACGTATTTTTTTACATTTTGCAGGTGAACAATGATAGCGCTTGGAATGACGAAGTGTTACTAATATCCGATGGCTCGGATTTATTTTGAATAAGTTTAATATGGTGGTTTGTAAAACATAAACAAGTAATATTTTTGTAACAACTTAAACGGGTATTTTATAATTCTCGTCTTTTGAATGTATATATAAATTACACTTTCGATCCTTAAAGTTTTATAAGTCTTCCGCAAATTAATGCAACTCTGATCTATTTACTAATACGATACCAACTATTGGATCGCACTCCTAGGCCCTAGATGGGGGTGTGACAGGTTGGTATCAGAGCCATCGATCTTAGCGAATTGGGTATCATAAAACAATACCCATGCTTCGATCCAAGGAAATTATTTGATTATTTGTTTTAAGGATAAGATAGGTTGGTAATCTTTCTATCCCTCTCTACATTTTAAACCACCCAAATTGTTAGATGTCATTCAGAGCTCATATGGAGAGTTTTATTCGCAAGGCCAAGGAAGCCGGTATAGCCGAACCTTACCCCGAGGATAACATGAGTGATGGATATTATGAGGCATACTTTGACCAAGATGTGGAACACGATTTGACCAAACCGGTGTACTACCCCGGAAGTAGGCATTACCCGATAGACGTAACCGATAGTCCACCAAAGCCAAGTGTTGAGCCACCGAGGCATTCAAGCTATCATCCACCAACATACCACCCATCGGAGATCCCCACTTATCAACCCACGGAGGTACCGCAAAACTTTCCGACTGGATATATACCGCCAAACCCACATCCGTCCTATACCTTCCTTTCAAACCGACCAATAAAGGAAGAACCAAGATCCCCATCTTCTGACTGGATGCAGTGCCATTCCGACCCATGTCAATGGTTTACCGGAAGCTCTACTTTCAATGAAGTTAGCTCTCAACCAAACAATAACGAAGGGCCGTCTCGCAAACCAAAAATGAGGATCATGATGTCTTTAGAGAGTTTCAAGATGCCCTCAATGAACATTAAGACTTCACAACCAATGGAGGAAGATGAACCAGAGGAAGAAGAACCCGATGAAGAGGAGGATCCCGATGAAGACGAAGATTCCAAAGAAGATGATGAGGAAGAGTCCGAGGAAGAAATGGAAGAAGAGCATCCTGAAAATCCTAACGAAATATCAAGCTCAATGGATGGATCACTCACTTCCCGAAACCCAATCTATGGTTCTGTCGATCCGTATGTTCAATATCTGGAGCAACTAAGAAACCAAGCTTCGTCAAGCTTCTCGCCATTTCAAGGAAGGATTCATTCAATTCAAGAACAAGCCGATGAAATTCGAGAGAAAATCAAGCCGCCAAGAAATATCTCTACCTTGCATCTGACCAGACTTATGTTCCGTATCCTGAGCCGAGAAATCATTACGAGATGGTGACACTGGGTTACCGCAACCCACCTCCGCAATATGGATACCCCAACATAGTCCCGCAGTCATATGAAGAGCATTTAGATCGTGCTCTGCACGAGACTGACGACTGGAGAAAGAAGGTAGATGAGGAAGAAAAGAAGAAGAAAAAAAATGGAAGAAAGACTTCTTCACAAATGTAATAAATTAAAGAAAGTTGTGAAAAAGTTCTTGAAGGATTAAAGATAGTGGAGAGAAGAACGTTTAGTGGAGCTATGTGTAAAATAGTTTTATGTGATGTGTGTACAATAAAGAACGTTTGGAACGTTCTCATGTAATAATAGGACAAGTTATATATATATCGTTGGAACGATATATATATGTATGTGTATTATGAAATATATATATCCTTGTGATATATATATATATATATATAAATGTGTAATGAATAAAATGTGTGTTTTAAAAGAAACATTGTGAAATTTTCAGACTTAAAAAGAAAAAGAAATATGTCTGAACAAAGCAATAATAACGAGAATGCTCGTAAAGAAAAAGAAATGAAAGACAAGGGGAAAGGCCCCGAAAATGAGCGAGAGGAAGAAATTCCCGACAAATACATGACTAAGATATGAAAAATAATAAAAGATGCGGTTAGGGAAGAATCTTTGAATAGATCTCATTCTATGCAATCTAGAATTCTCAATCCGTTCATCCGTCCCAAAAATCTGTGAAATCTTGTCCTAGACCATCTCATCAAGATGAAAGTTTCCACGAGTCAAATGCCGGTGGAGGCGTTGAACAAAAGTTCAAGAAACTTAAAATCAGTGGGTGTTCTTTTAAAAATTTCAAGTACCATGGACCAAAAGAGTTCCATGGTGACAAAGGATCCATTTCAACCGTGAGGTGTCTTGAGGAGATGGAAACAATTGTGATTACTAATAGTGTTCCGATGTAGAGAAAATTCAATATTCGGCCCTTATGTTCAAGGGTGAAGTGTTGGAGTGGTGGAATGCTCTGTTGATGAGCAGAGGAAGAGATGTAATGTATGGTTTGAGTTGGGAAAAGTTTAAAGCTTTATTGGTGGCAAAGTTCTGTCCCATGCACGAGACCGACCAGATTCAAACGAAATTTCTTAATCTCAAGGTCGTTGGGACAAACCTCCGAGAGTACAATACCAAATTCCATGAGTATTGTCGCCTTGTTCCCCAGCTGGTTAACCCTGAGTCCAGCAAGGTCACGCGATATATTTGGGGACTTCTGCAGAAATCCGCGACATGGTAAGGTCACACTTACCTCAAACCGCTGACTCTGCAATGGAGTTGTCCGGTTATCTGATGGGCGGCATGGTTCGTAACAAATAAGAAGACAAGAAGTTTACGACAACAACAACTCAAGGAAGGACGAGCGGTGGAAATAATAGATTCAAAGGAAAAGGCGTGAACCAAAGCCGATTTAATTCAAACTCAACACAATGCAAGACTTGTAGGAGGTATCATAAAGGACGATGCAACTTCGGCCCGCCTCCTAAAGTTTGCGAATCATGCAACCGCACGGGTCACGATGCTGCTGATTGCTGGAAGAAGAAAATGACTTGCTACAATTGCAAGGAAATGGGCCATTTAAGTTTCGAGTGCCGAAAGAACAAACCTGCTGCTAGTGGTGCGGGTGGTAGTGGAAAGGATAAAAAGGGAAACGCTCGAGTCTTCGTAGTCGACACAAAAAGGGCCGCTGACGTGCTAGAAACCATCACCGGTACGTTTCTAGTAAACGACACCTATGCTAGAGTTTTGTTTGATTCGGGTGAGAATTTGAGTTTTATAGATTATAAATTTTGTAGTCTATTAAACGAACCATTAACAAAATTAGATAAAACTCTAAGCGTCGAGACTGCTAGCGGTGAAATCGTTAAGATCTCCCAAGCCCTTGAAAACGGAAAAATACTTTTAGCTGGTTATATTCTACCTATTTGTTTGTTACCCATGAGTTTGGTTGGTTTTGATATTGTAGTTGGTATGGATTGGTTATCCGATAACCATGCCCGTATCATCTGCAATAGCAAAACCGTTGAACTTCAAGCCCCCGATAAACGAACGATTCGAATTGAAGGGGACAAAGACGCTGGCCAAGTTAACATAATCTCCATGATTAGGGCTAACAAATGTTTAAATCAAGGATGCCTCGCATTCATGGCCTACGTCACTGAAGAGTCTAAGCCAAAAGAAATCAAAGACGTTCCTATTGTTTTCGATTTTTCTGATGTCTTTCCTAATGAACTCCCGGGTATTCCTCTCGATCGTGAAGTAGAGTTTAGGATCGATCTGATTCCCGGTACTGCTCCGATCGCCAAAGCTCCGTACCGCTTAGCGACAACCGAGATGAAGGAGTTAAAGAAACAACTCGATGAGCTTCTTGAAAAAGGTTTCATTCGGCCGAGTTCGTCGCCTTGGGGAGCACCAATTCTATTCATCAAGAAAGAAGATGGCTCCATGCGAATGTGTATCGATTATCGTGTGTTGAACAAAGTCACAATCAAAAACCGATATCCACTCCCTCGTATCGATGATCTTTTTGACCAACTTCAAGGTGCTAGCTTCTTTTCAAAAATCGATCTTCGTTTCGGCTATCACCAACTTAAAGTCCAATCCAAAGACATTCCAAAGACTGCTTTCCGAACAAGGTATGGACATTATGAGTTCACGGTCATGCCGTTTGGACTTACTAATGCTTCAGCCGCGTTCATGGACATGATGAACCATATCTGTAAGCCTTACTTGGATAAATTTGTTATCGTTTTCATCGGCGACATACTTATTTATTCAAAGTCAAAGGCTGATCATGAAGTCCACCTCCGTACTTTTCTTGAAATTCTTAGAACCGAGAAGTTGTATGCCAGGTTCTCGAAATGCGAGTTCTGGTTACACGAAGTGCAATTTCTTGGTCACATCATTAACGTAAACGGTATCCAAGTGGACCCCGCTAAGATTGAAGCTATCTCTAAGTGGGAGGTCCCGAAGTCGCCAACTGAGATCCGAAGTTTCTTAGGTCTGGCCGGCTACTACCGTAGGTTCATCGAAAATTTTTCTCGTATCGTCGTTCCCCTAACTTCTTTAACTCGTAAAAATATCAAGTATGAATGGGGAACGAAGCAACAAGAGGCGTTTGTTATACTCAAACAAAAACTCATCCAAGCACCCATACTGGCTTTGCCAGAAGGTATAGAGGATTTTGTGGTATTTAGTGACGCATCCCACTCGGGCTTGGGATGTGTACTAATGCAACGCAAGAAAGTTATTGCTTACGCCTCTCGACAACTCAAAGTACACAAAAAGAACTACACTACTCACGATCTAGAGTTAGGCGCCATAATCTTTGCACTTAAGATTTGGAGGCACTATCTCTATGGAGTAAGATTTACCGTGTACACTGATCGTAAAAGTTTAAAACATATTTTCGATCAAAAAGAGCTTAACATGCGCCAACGACGATGGATGGAAACGCTCAATGACTATGATTGCGAGATTGTTTACCATGAAGGCAAGGCCAATGTTGTGGTCGATGCCTTAAGTCGCAAGGAACATGAAAAGCCAAAAGGGTTCGAGCATTGCGCCTAGAACTTCAAATCGATCTTTTCGAACAAATCAAATCCGCGCAAACTCAAGCAATCAACAAAAAACCAAATCTCCGACGAAAAACGAAATGGCACCATTGACTCGTTAGCCAAGGGTGATAATGGTATCCTTAGACTTGGCAATAGGATTTGGATACCAATCGTTGGAGGGTTACGAGAGAAAATCTTGAATGAAGCTCACAAGTCGAAATATATGATGCATCCCGGAAGTGATAAAATGTACCACAATTTAAAGGCAAACTATTGGTGGAATGGAATGAAAAGGGATGTCGCTTCGCATGTTGCGAAATGTTTGACTTGTTTGAAAGTCAAGGCTGAACATCAAAAGCCTTCGGGATTGCTTCAGCAACCCAAACTTCCCGTATGGAAGTGGGAGTTAATAACTATGGATTTCATTACAAAACTCCCGAAAACGACTCGTCAACATAATGCAATTTGGGTAATTATGGATCGCTTAACAAAATCCGCACACTTTATACCCATCAATGAGTCATACTCTATGGATATATTAGCAAGTATCTATGTAAACACCATTGTCGCTCTATATGGAGTATCGCTGTCTATAATTTCTGATCGAGACAGTCATTTTACGTCTCATTTCTGGAAAAGCTTCCAACAAGCTCTCGGTACAAAGTTGAACCTTAGCACCACCTATCATCCACAAACCGATGGGCAAAGCGAAAGGACGATTCAAACGTTGGAAGATATGCTCCGCGCTTGTGTGATCGATCTAGGTGGAAGTTGGGATGACCACTTACCTCTAATGGAATTCTAGTATAATAATAGTTATCATGCAAGTATTCAAACCGCACCATTCGAGGCGTTATATGGTCGAAAATGTAGAACCCCCGTGTGTTGGTCTGAAACTGGAGACAGTCAGTTATCTGGACCTGAGATAGTCCAAGAAACCACCTACAAAGTTATTCAAATCCGAGAACGACTTAATACAGCACGTGATCGCCAAAAGAGTTATACTGATGTCCGTCGTAAGCCGTTAGAATTCAATGTCGGTGACAAAGTACTTTTGAAAGTCTCGCCTTGGAAAGGCGTTGTTCGCTTCGGTAAGAAAGGAAAATTGAGTCCTCGATTCGTTGGACCTTTTGAGATACTCGAACGAATCGGCATTGTTGCATACCGTTTTGCGACTGCCTGAGGAAATGCAAGGGATACATGACGTATTCCAGGTTTCGAATCTGCGTAAGTGTTTGACCGATGAATCTTTAGCAATGCCATTAAAAGACGTTGAAATAAATGAAAATTTAAAATTCGTAGAATGTCCAATTCAAATTGAAGATTCGAAAACAAATAAATTAAAGAAAAGAACGTTGAAAATTATGAAAGTAAAATGGGACTGGCGTAGAGGGCCCGAATATACTTGGGAACTCGGATCAGAAATGAGAAAGAAATACCCCCATTTGTTCTTGTAAAGAAATCTCGAGGACGAGATTTGTTTCAAGGTGGGGAGGATGTAACATCGTGAAAATTTCGAGTTCAAAAAGTAAACTTTCCAAAGTTTAGGGACTGAAATGGCAAAATTCCATAGTTGAGGGTTAAAAATGAAAATTTTGTTTTCTTGACCCATAGCTGTACGCGACCGGATCAAAAGAAACACCCATCGCGGTACGTGATGGGATGTCTGATAAGTTGTGACACGTGTGCCACGTGGCACACGGTGGCAACGTCTGCCGCCACGTGTCACCACGTGGCAACACGTCCGCCATGTGTCGCCACGTGGAGCGGTGCATGCCACGCGGCAAGGCTACGCTGTGACTCACCTGGTTTACATCACGGTACGCGACGGGGTGCCCAGGGACCCGGGCACGGTACGCGATGGGACCCAAAATGATGTCTATAAATAGCAAGGTTCGGGTTCCACTCTTGGCATCCCACAAATCAGTTCTCAAGTCTCTCTCTAGCTTCTCTCTAAAACCCGACAACCATATACTCGATCCACCTCGATAAACGTGCCATATTTCGTTGTAAAGCGTGTCTCGAACCTTCCTTTGTGTACCAACGTTTCTTTGGAGTTCGTGCCACCCTCCACCCACATACGATCAAAGGTGTTGTTGTAATGGTAAAGAATCTCGTAAAGCATGTCGACGAGTGTTGAAGCTTGACGTTATTGTTTGACGATCGAGAAAGAAGCGGCGTTGGAGTGCTGCTCGAGTCCCTAGGGTTTCGATACGCCACTAAGGTTAGGCGTAATAATGAATTCAATATAATTCAATATTATATTAAAGGCTTAAGCCCTAAGTCGAGGTTATACTCGATACCTCGATAAAAAAAATAAACATAACAAAGAAATGAATGAAATATAAGATATTGGATATGATTACGTATATATGTGTGTAAGTATATATGTATGCTCTTTGTTATGAAAATATTATTTAATGAATAATGAGTATTCTTAAATAATAAAAGAAAAAGAATACGTTTCTTGGAAAATAAGAAACGTCGGGTTTTTAATATAAAGTAAAGGTTTATAATTTACTTTTTAAACTAAGGGTTTTTAAAGTAAAAGAAAGTGAACTAAAGGTTCATCGAGGTTGAGATATAAAATAAGACTAAAGGTATTAAGCCGGATCGTATATCTGACTAACAAATATTTATACTTGTATTATAGGTGCGAGATAAAGAAGGGAAAGACCCTTGGACGGTGAGTGAAGCCGATCCTAAAGAGAAAAGGTGAATACGCCCCAAACTTTTACTTATTTTAAAATGAGTCAAACTTGTTATATGAAATTGTTTACAAGGAACTATGTGTTCCTAAAACCGTTATAAATAAAGGGTATAAACCTAGCCCTCAGGCTGTGGTATACGTATGTCTGGATCCTTACATAGGTGGTACTATGAGATGTATGGGCATGATCGCACCACCCTTGGTCATATGATGCTCTCCTGCAGGGAGTACGACCGTTGTGTATATTTACGGGTACTTAACTAAGTCGAACGCTGCGGTGTTTGCTGAGGTGACCTAGCGTAGAGGCTCATGTATATAGTGTGTTATTTGACTTTGTTATTCCTAAGCCACGTTGGGCTGAGGCAGGCGTAGTCTCTAGGGGCAATAAAGTAAAAGAAAATATTTTTGCGTCAGCGTGTTCACCAGTATTCGTTGCTGACGTATTTTCTTACATTTTGCAGGTGAACAATGATAGCGCTTGGAATGACGAAGTGCTACTAATATCCGATGGCTCGGATTTATTTTGTATAAGTTTAATATGGTGGTTTGTAAAACATAAACAAGTAATATTTTTGTAACAACTTAAACGGGTATTTTATAATTCCTGTCTTTTGAATGCATATATAAATTACACTTTCAATCCTTACAGTTTTATAAGTCTTCCGCAAATTAACGCAACTCTGATCTATTTACTAATACGATACCAACTATTGGGTCGCACTCTAGGCCCTAGATGGGGGTGTGATAGGTAATACCATATTCGACCACGTTAAACATAATCGATCGCTTATATTCCTGCAATTAGGTTTTATGTAACTCATTTGAACGATCCTCACCCCTGTAATTTTCTAATCGGAGTTGTAATTGGTTGCCATGAAAGTGACTGAAAATTGCAATGGACGTCGGCTCATATATTATTAGGCCAGAAAGTGACTATTGTGACCCAGAACATTTGTATGGTAAGTGGTTACTGTTTACTCTATGTGGGTATTTGGGTTTTATGTTACTCTGTTATAGGTGATGATTTCTCAATTTTAACTATAAATCTTTTTCATGGAGGCTTGACCGGAAAGAAACAGACGAATGAGGTAAGATAAGTTATGTGGAAGAAGTGCAGGTTTCAAAATTTTGTAAAGGTATTCTGGTTGAAATACTTTGTGAGTTACAATACGGTTGTGGTACGGTTAGTTACTTTCATTACAAACATATGCCTGGTAGTTTGGATTTGGGTTTAAAGTTGCTGGTTGAAGAATATCATTTTGAAGATGTTCGTGCTATGGTTAGAGGTAGTGATGGTATAGGTAGTCACATTGTTGAAATTTTTGTTAAACATGGCAAAACTAATAATAGTGAAATTGTGGCTGAGGTGATACATGTTTCTGGATTTAATCCTGATTTTGAAAGTGTTCATGAAGTGAGTGATAGTGATGGTGTAGGTGGTGCTGGTGGAAGTAGTAATGAGGAGGATTATAATGAAAATTATGTATCACATGAAAGTGATAACGATGATCCTGATTATACAACTGAGTTTCAAACACATGTGTAGGAGGTAGAAGTTGATATGAGATTGTATAAAGCTGTTGTCGATTATGATGTGGAGGAGGTAGAAGTTGATAGTGATAGTGATGAAAATGGTTTAAATCATACATGGATACTTATGAGAGCTCGAATGATGAAAGCATGAATGTGTTAAATAGTGTTTTAAGGAAGTTCAAGGGGAAAGAAAGGCGTAATTTCAATGATGAGTGTCCCTTTTTTGTTGGTCAATTAATACCGACAAAGGAAGCACTGAATGAGATGCTTAAGAGTTATGCTTTTCATGGTAGAAGAGATTTGTATATCAAGAAGAAAGAACCATTAAGGTATAGGGTGATATGTTTGGGGACCAATCCTAATTTGGTTGTTGGTGAGGGGTCAAATGTGATAACTGAGGAAAAGCCCAAGAAAAAAAAAATGAAACCCACTTGCCCTTGGAGTATGCACATCTCAAGAACCTCCATTCAGGATAATTGGTGTGTTAAGACCATTCCCAACCAACACGAGTGTCTAAAAAGTTGATATATCGGTTTGTACACAATGTCAACAATTGCTAAAGATATTGAATCTGAGCTAGAAACAACCCCGAACATAGCTGCCAAATATTTAAAGAAAAAAATCCAACAGAAGCATCAAATCCAGGTTTTAGAATCCACGGTACGAAGAGCTAAGACAATAGCTAGGGAAAGGAAGGATGGTGACTACACCCGACAATACAGCCACCTCAGATCGTATACTAATGAGCTTCTAAAAGCAAACCCTGGAGTTCCATTAATTAGATGTGGAACCATGTTCTAACCCTAATAGTCCAACTAGGCAATTCAGAAGAATATATGTATGCTATGCTGCTTTGGTTAGAAGTTTTAAACTACTTGGGAGAGAACTAGGGTTGTATGATTGTTTCATGAAAAGGAAATATCCTGGACAGATTTTGACTTCTGTTGTGACGGATGGTAACAATTGTTTGTGACAGGTTGCCTTGGCAATAAAGGAAGCAGAATGCACAAAATCATGGATATGGTTCTTAAAGAACCTTGGAGATGATCTTGACTTGCCTACTGATGCTAATTTCACTTTCATTAGTGACCGACAAAAGGTATGTCTCCTTGATTTAAGTTTCGGTTAACTATATAGGCAAACTCATAGTACATGAAAATGTTGTTTTGACAAGTATAGGGACCCATTCAAACTGTTGAAATAGTTTTCCCTAGGGCTGAGCATAGTTGTAGACACATCCATGAGAACTTGAGGTAGACATGTCGAGGAGATTTGTATAAATGCTTGTTTGATAGGGCAGCCTCTGCCACTTATGTCCCATACTTCAACATGGCTACGGGGGATATAAAGAAAAAAAATTGATATGTTTCTCTAGCTTAATGAAATCCCAATTAAAAGTTGGTTAAGATCACATTTTTTAGGAAGGGCAAAACGTGATATGTTACAAAGCAACCTATGTGAATCTTTTAACAAGCAACTTGCTGGAGCAAGAGACAAGCCTATCATAACATGTTAAGAGTATATTAGAGAGTATATGACAATGAAGATTGTGTATGTGAGCAAAATGCAAGCAACTGCCAAGGGCTCGTTAACACCACAAGTAACCAAAGCATGGGAAGAGATACAAGCAGAAGCAAGTAAGTTGTCAGTTATGATGGTGGATGAAGTTACTTACCAAGTAACATTATTTGTGTTAGTATGATATTATGACCATCATTTGTTTATATGGTGATTATGTGACTATGTTGATAGGTTAAAAGTACGAGAACCCAATGTGTTATGAATGCAGACAAAAGGACCTGCACATGCAGGAGGTGGGACTTGATAGGTATGCCATGCAAACATGGGGTTGCAGCTCTATTTGACACGGTAGAAAATAACATGTTTGTGGGTCCACTGAAAAAGTGGTTTGATGAAGCTTACTGGTTAGACACTTGGAAGAAAGTGTATAAGCACAAATCATGCCAATCCCAGGCCCTGATATGTGAATACCATGCCTAGCATCATTAACTCCACCTAAACATCATAATCGGGTATGTTATGTGCAAAAATTGTTGAGTTTCTAGGCAATTTGACTTTAGTTGTTATCTTTTACACAGATTGAGAGGCCAAAGAAGAGCAGGAAGAAGGCACTGGGTGAGAAGAAAAAATGGCAGCTAAGAAGAAGCGGGAGATGACAATAGATGGGGTCCAACAAGTGTTTTCTACAAGATACATACTAACTAGGGTGGGGCATATCAAGAAATGTAAAAGACGTGGAGAATATGCACACAACATCAGGACCTGCAAGCCAGCACCCGTTGAACAAATCCGGTCTTCACAAGGAGATCCCCAACCAAGTCAACAAGGTGTGTTTGAGACAATTTGATGTTGTGTTTGAGACGTTTAAAACTTGTAGCATGTGTTCTAGGTTTGTGTTATGATGGTTTGTGTTCGAGACTTTTTACCTGGAATGTTTGACAATTATGGTATTTTGATTGTGATGGTTCAAAAAATGCTTTCAACTCAAAAGAACGTTAAATCAAAGTAACACATTGCACTACAATTAAAATGCAAACAACACTAAAAATCAAGTACAATGCTACTTCCAATGACAATCATCATTTGACCGGTCAGAGTCCCACACAGGGTCGGCTCCATATGGATCATGATATTAATCTTCCTCTGGCTCAATAGTATAGTCGTAAGATTCTTTCAAAACCTTAGGGTCATAATCAGCACCCGGCTCCATTTCATGTTCTACATTTGGTCTAAATAATTCATCTTCTTGCACAAAATAAGCTAACATACATCTTCTTCCAATTGCCCCTTTCCTTTTCTTCCAATTGACTTGCTTCATTGTCAAATTGCCTTGCATCCTTCTCTAACTCATGCTTTCTCAAATGTACTTCATCTTTCTCAATTTCATAATGGCTGCAACATGATCGATAATGTGCAACAGAAATCACGTAAATAGATGAAACAACAAACTCTAAACATTTAATATAAACTAGAGTCACAACAACAAAGATTACATTATCCCACACTACAAATACAATCCAAACAACTAATCAATAAACACAAACATACACAAAGAACAACAACCAACTAATTCCTAACAACATATTTAAGCTTGTTACTTCTTTGGTTTTCATTCTTGCAAACTCATCTTTCTTGTTCATCATCTTCACCATTGCTTGAAATTACCTTTTCACAACTAGGGCATATGAGATCATCATCTCATTTTATCCATCCAAAACTCCCCTTCTGTAATGAACTTAACATATCAACAAAGAAACAACCTAAACAACGACAAGATGAATATCACATAAACACAATTAGCTCTAAATTTCACCTAAGCCAGATTCACAAAATCAAGATCGATTAACACACAAGATCCCTAATTCGTGACAAATTAAACACTTACACAACACAAGAATCGATGACCTGGGTTTGCTTCGGTCCTCGATATCAGGTAACAAGTCCCTGCACCACACGAGCATCGCACACAAGAATTGTTGACTCGAGACGACTTGGAAGGTGACCCCGAGGAGTAGGGGTGTTCAAAACTAACCGAATCCGAATCCGTATCCGAATTATCCGACTATCCGTATCCGAACTATCCGAATTTTCGGATATCCGAATCCCGAATATCCGAAAATTTGGATTCGGATTCGGATAGCAGTTTTCAGATTTTTCGGATATCCGAATTATCCGGTATTTTAATTTTAATATATTTTTATTTTATTTTATATTTTTGGTTTGTTGGATTTAGAAACTTGTTATTTGGTTGTTGTATGTTTGATTTGTTGGATTTGGAAACTTGAATTCTTAAAATGATGTATGGTTTTTATTATTAAAACAAGATTTTTTTTATTTTAAATTTCGGATATTCGAACTTCGGATATCCGAATTTTCGGATTCAGATAGTGATTTTCATTATCCGAAAGTTTCGGATATCCGAAATTACGGATATCCGATTTTGAACAGCCCTACCGAGGAGTATTGACTTGACTTGGATTGAGACAACACATATGAAGAAGTGAATCGATGAAGAGATGAAGAAGATGTGATCGATTAAATGGGTGAACGGTAATGTTGTGATGTTATGATAATGATATCAGGGGAATAAAGTAATTTCGTCAAATTTTAATGGGTCAACACACGTTTGACTAACGGTAGGGGGCACACTGAGCCTGCCCGAAAAAGAAGATGGTACAATATGTGTAATTTTTAGAATCAATGGTTCAACGTGCTCCCGCCCATATTGCACAGGGAGGCAAATCACAATTTTCTCTTTTTTCAGGCAAAACATGCCTTTATCAAGCTATCCCATAAGATATAAAAGTTGTTTTAAGTGAGACCTTCGGATCAAAAAACATATCCGGGCATAAAACTATAAAAGATACATACACTACTAGTGGAAATCTTAAAAGGCATGAATATATTTATGTATATATATGTGGGTGAGATCCATTACAAATAGAGTTTAACGTGAGAGTACTTGAGATTGAATTAGCGTATTAGGTATTTCGCTACGTTAAATTGTAGAGTAATAATAACTAGTATTTCACGACGCGTTACTCTTAAGTAATTTTACAAAATTATTTTAGAGTAATTATTCTATTTACAAAAATGCCACCACCTGACTTTTTTCTTCATTTCATTTTATTAACACCGAAAATCCTATTTAAATGTGATCGTAAGCCTACACACATAATGTTTCGTATAGAATTTAATGAAACTAGTGGATGATGCATGACTTTAATTGAGATGATAATGAAACCACAATCTTTAAAAAGTTAAGCTTAAACTATTTTACTAATTAAAACAGTAACTTTTCTCAAATAAAAATGACTATAACATAAATTATCACAATAACACATAATAAATAAAATACATCCCCATATTTTAGGCAAATCATATTTTATCTCATACATAAGTTGTATCAAATTGAGACCCAACCCCCCCCCCCCCCCCCCCACCCACAACAACCCCCTCCCCCTCACCCCACACACCCCACCACTCAAAAACCATATATGGATATAAAAGTGATATTATAAATAAAGAGAGCTTCTAATGGAATTTATAAGGAACTGTTTGTCTTTTTCTTTCTCACAAACTCTTTCTGACCTCTTTTGTCTGCGCTCCATAGACCACGTGCAGACGTTGTGGTCTGCAGTGTGTTTATTTTCCCGAAGACCTTTTATTAAAAAGAGTATGTGCGTCCTCTTTTCCCATAATACATGGATCTGTGACTTCTAACCTCTTCTTCTCTTCTTTTTTTCATTCATCAGACATAACAAAAACACATTATGTTCTCTCCTCTCCAACCCTCGCCTTCCCCTTCCCCTTTAACCCTAACCACAGCTGCTCTCCTCCTCCAAACCACATTATCATGTTAATATAAAGTCAATGAAAATGCTTCAAAAAGTGTGTTTATGATTGGTTTATGCTTGGAATATTTGGATTTATGACTGCAGACTATTGAGTTTTGATATTTATTATATTTTTTTTGTGTTTTAATTGTAGTGGTTGGATTTGATTATTAGCTTACTTGTTAGCTTGGTCTTAGCTGGTTTTGGGGTAGTTGGTCGGTTTCATTTCAAGGCATTTAGCTTAGTTATTTGGTTAGGTTTGTTTGTTTTTTTGTTCAACTTGGTTTTGTCCTTGGAGAAAAGTCCCGGGATGGCCAAGGCCGTTAGTTTGTACTTAAAAAAAAGGTTATTGTGGTTTTATGAATATTATATCAGTGTTGTTTGACTATTATTTAAACTTCATTGTTGAGTGACTTTTTTTATTTAAATTTCAGCTTATTTTAAAAAATTTTGTTTATTTTAGTAGTCTAAATATGTTAAAAAACAAACAGTTTTCTTCTTGTAAACCGTAGAGGTTTGGTCCATCACTTCTACTACAGATGCTTGCATATATGGTTCACATAATGTAGACATTTTACCTCTGAAAAAACAAACATCACCTAAGTGGCAGATACAAAAGGGGTGTTTGAGATTCCTTATGTTAGCTCCTTATAGCTTACAACTTATGAGTTATAAGCTATAAGGTGTTTCGGAAAGTTAAATTTTGTGAGTGTATAAGGTATGAGTTACAACTTTATAACTTCTTATACCATAACTAAGTTATAAGGAGATAAAATAAGAAATCCCAAACACCCCAAAAACTATTATTGTGACTATCAAGAAAATGGATAAAACACATAGAAATACGAACATAAGAAAAATATAACATTTTAAGGTCATCTAAAGTATATAAAAATTAAGTTGATGTGTTGCAAAACACATAGGGTTTTATCCCGTTTTTGTGTTGTTTTATGCATAAACCGTTAACGAATATAACTTGTTCTTGCATGAAATTAAATTTTGGTGTATATTATAGGTACCATGTTGAAGAGAGCTAAAAAACGAGTTTATTGAAAAAAGAATCAGCTCAAACGGGATTTGGATGAAGTCGGTATGCACGTACGAAGTTTAAACGAGTCAAGAGTCGGAAAACGAAGACGCACAGGGCCTGGCCGCCACACGCGACTAGGTTAGGCCTCATAACTGCGCATGGTGGTGTCTCACCTGCCCCCCATGTCCAAGATGCAGCCAAAAATCAAGCAGTCCGACTGTTTTGTCCTTTAGTGGGCTTGTGGGCTTGTTTTGACCTAGTTTTGGCTTGTTTAACAAGTTTAATATCTATTTAAAGAACCCTAAAACCCTATGAACGATTTTAGATTCATCTTTCCAGCCACCACACCTGCTCTAGGGGAGAAACCAAGGAGGACAAGCTTACGGTTCTATCTTTTATCCTTCGGTTGTTGGTTTTGACTATTTTAACGATTTTAAGTTCGTTTTTGGTTTTTAATCCTTCAAACCTTTTGTAATCAGATTTATATGAACATGTTCATCACTTATATATATATATATATATTTTCTACTGTTAATTGATTATGATTGGCTAGATTGGTTAGAATCACCTAGGTTTGATGTTTAACGATTGATTTATCACTTTTTGGGTGCTAATTTCGTGTTTGATTGTTTAGATATTGTAAACTTCATAATTTGTGATATTATTCCATGAACCTTGTTGCCATTAGATGTATTTTAGGTTGCATGAGCCCCGGGTATTTTATTATTGCATGAATTTGTTTTGTGTAGTCGTTACTTGCTAGTTCGGTTAATACTGAGTGTGTTGATTGATTGTGGTAGACGCGTGCCATTAAAGTTTGTGTTTCTTGAATCATTTAGGTCAGAAGGATCATCCTCTTTGAGTTGGACCAAAACCTTAGGGGTTAGCTTATCTCTCTACTTTGGTTGATTTAGTTACCCGTTGCGAGACCACATGCGGTTTTCTAGCTATCGACTAGGTTAGTTTGTAAGTTGAGTTATTTTATTCTTATTATTGAATTACCCCTCTATTCCTAGGTTTGTAATTAGCTCAAGCCTTAGTGAGGATTGTGATTTTGATTAGGACCAAGTAATAAATCATTAGGTTACTGATGTGTCACGTTTACTTTCCGTATCATTTTTATCATGTTTTGATTGCTTTTTAGTTTAATTATTAAGTTTTATGGTTTGTTTAAGCTTGATTTTAAAAAGTTGATTGTTTACTTGTAGGTTATGAGGTTTGGTGGAAAAAAGAGTTAAAATTGAAGAGTTTAGGTGTTGGTACATGATGTCAGTAGTTCAGTGTCTAGTGTCTGTAATCGAGTCGTTTGGATTTGTGTTTGTATGTAAGCGAAGTTAGCTCACAAGTTCGCTGATACAGGCGAACTTGTGAACTAAGCGAAGTTAGTGACAACTTCGCCTGAACATGCTAGGCGAAGTTGTCGTGATATATATGTCCTAGGTTACGGCTTAGAGAAAAAGATGGAATTCAATCAGTGTATTCAGTTTACGTGTAACGAGTCCAGTATTAGTGATAGATATCACGTGTTTTCCGGTTGCAATATAACGTGTTTGTGGTTCGGGATTATCACGCGGGTGTAGAAATCGTTCCGTTTCTACTATTTGCGGGACGAGTTTTCTGAGTGTTTGTGTCCTACTCACCTCCTACAATCATAAACAACCCATTACACCTTCACAAACCTCGTAAAATCCAGAAATCAAACCTGCATATTCATCGTGTTCATCAGGCGAAGTTGCCGTCACTGTTCATAGGGTTTCAGCGAAGATATAAGGTTAAGCGAAGTTATCCACAACTTCACCTACCTTCTCAAGTTCGCTTATCTCAAGCGAAGTTACCATTAACTTCGCCTACTTCACAAGTTCACTTACCTTAAGCGAAGTTATCTACAACTTCGCCGAATCAGGCGAATTTAAAAAGGAAGCGAAGTTCAGAATCAGCGAAGTTCAGACTTAAGCGAAGTTATCCACAACTTCGCCTACAGTACTGTGAAAAATAAAATTTTTATTTTTCGGATTTCATTGTGTCTTGAGAAAGATGTCTTCAATTAACATTACTGAACTGGTAAAGATGGAAGTGGAAGCGGGGTCAGCTACAAAGGCACCGAAGATGCTTAAGAAAACAGATTATGTAGCGTGGAAAGATCGTTTTGAACAATATGTCAAGTACCAAGATGCTAAAATGTGGGTGTGTATTCAAGATGGGTACATTCCACCAACTGCTGAATATGAGGGTCGTGATCAAATTAAAAAGTACAAAGAGATGGAAGAAGAAGAAAAGAAAATGTATGAGGCTGAAAGCAAAGCTCATGCAGCAATAACAATGGCTCTTCCATAAGAGATTCTACACACCTTCAGAAAGTATAAGACTGCTAGAGAGCTTTGGGAAGCTCTTGAAAACCGTTTTGAGGGTAATGTGGGAATTCGTGCTTCAAAGATTAAACTACTTAAAACCCAATTCTCGGTCTTCAAGTACTTGAAGAATGAATCACTGGATGATATCATCACTAGATATTATCATCTGATGACCGAACTCAACAATTATTCAATTGCTTACAAAGAAGATGAAATTGTTGAAAAGCTTCTTGATGCTCTCCCACCGAAATGGGAGATGTACACTGTGTTGATGAGAGAAGACAAAGACTTTGCTAACTAAGACCTGGAAACAGCAGTTAACAAGCTACGAACTTTTGAACTAAACATGGTTCGAAAAGGGACACCTACTGATCAGGTTCAAGATCCAGGAATGTATGGTGCAAAGGTTAATACAAGTTCAAGTTCGAAGTCTGATTCGTCTGCTTACTACTCAAAGGGAGAGTCGGGCGCTAACTCAACACATGAAGGTCATGTATCTCTCAACATGAATGGTGATGTATGCTTTGTAGCTGGAGGATCAAATGCTTCTAACCCTCAAGCAACCAAGAATAGTTTTACCCCAAGTGTTTCGAACAACAACTACTCAAGGATGCCCATGAGTGTTAAATCTGCTGAACAGCAGTTTGCTCTCTATGCATCCTTTATTGCTTCGTATGAAAATTACATTCAGGGTAAGATTGTTGATCCAGCAATATTGGAGGAAGACTATGATCAGATCGATGCTGATGATCTGGAAGAGATGGATCTGCAGTGGCAGATGGCGATGATTTTGAGAAGGGTTAAGAGGTTTATGAAGAAGACAGGAAGGAAGTTTGTTGGTGAGAGACCGGGTTTTGACAAGTCAAAGGTGCGCTGTTACAACTGTCAACAGAATGGCCACTTTGCGAAGGAGTGCACGAATGAGAGAGTTGAACGTAGTCAGAACAGGTCGACACACCAGAATGGGGGTGGTAATGATAATAGAGCCATGATTTCCAGACAGAATGGGGAATATAACTGGAATCTGCATGTTGAAGAAGTGTTCGAACAGGCCAATATGGCGAACATCGAAACTGCAGATACTGAGGAAGTGACTGGCGAAAGTGAAGCTTACATGGCAGAGGCTCAAAATGAAGCTTGTTTGGCAGATGTGAAAGATCAGCTCACCGAGGTAAGTACTAAACTCCCTTGCACTAAGTGTGAAAATCTGTTTGAACAATTGACAACTATATCTGATCAGTATGTTAGTTTGGATGCTCAATTTAAAACCTTAAAAGAAGAACATCATTTCACTAAAGCTAGAGAAAATAGTTATAAAGTAAAAATAAAAGCTAGTGAAAAAGATATTAGAAGTCTTAAAGCAAATCTAGCTGAAAAAATTAAAGTAATTGATCTGAGCTATGAAGTGTTAGAAGAAAAAACCAAACTAATAGCTGAAAGGGATAAACAGATAGCTGATCACCAGGTGAAAGTGGTGGAACTAAACAGGAAACTTGAGAAATTCAGAAATTCCACCGCTATACTTGATCACCTCGTTAGTGATCAAGGTTCCCCAGTTAAAAGGGGAGGAATTGGTTATCATGAAGTTCCACCACCTTACAATCATAATTACACTTATGATCCTAGTAATAAGAAATCTGTTGATGTTGATTATGGTCAGACAGTTCCGGTTAAGGTAACTAGTACAGATCCAGAAGTTAGTAAAGGCGAAACGAGTAAGCATGTGTCTAATGTGAAAATTTCTGCTCCTAGTCCTGTCTCATCAAACTCGGACAAGTCATCAGAGTCGAGTGAGACAAAAGAAAAGGCAATGTTACCAAAAAGTGGAGAGAAACATAAAACAACTGAAAAGAAATCTCCACTAAACCCGTATGTCCCACCATATGTGAGACAAACGGGCAGTAATGCAGCCTCATCATCTAAAACAACTATTGAAAAGAAAGTTGAACACAGGAGTTGTTTCAGATGTAATCAATTAGGACACCTAATAGCTGATTGCCCTCTGAAGCAGAGATTCAGAGGTATGAGACCTTCAAAAACTGAGAATAGAACTAATCACTATAATGGTAAAAATGAAAACTCTTCAAAGTTCAGAAATTGGACTAATCCAGGTTTTCAAAGAAATCAACCTCAGTTTTTCCCCGTTAACAACCAAATCATGAGAAATAATTCATTTAATTCTAGAAGGTTTGGATGGCCTCATAGTCAATCTCCAAGAAAGTATCCTTTTAGGACTTACAGAAATTATTCTGATACTAACTTTGGACAGCCAAGGTACGGGATGTATCGACCCAAGACCAATAGGTCTTGGGTCCCCAGATTTTAATCATCTGCTTTAATCGTGCAGGAACAGTTGAACAGGGCTGCAAACAATCAATGGGTTGTGGATAGCGGCTGTTCCCGGCACATGACGGGTAACAAGAATTTGTTACACGATTGGAAACCTGTTCAGGGAGGAAGAGTGAGTTTCGCTGGAGAGAGCGGTGGAAGGATTACAGGAATTGGGACGGTGACTAACGGAAAGATGACGTTAGAGAAAGTAAATTTTGTTGAAGAACTGAAGCACAATCTGCTGAGTGTTTCGCAGATTTGTGACAAAGACTATACCATGCATTTCACCAAGAATGAAGCGATCGTGCTATATCCTGGTTTCAAGATACCAGAGGATTGGATTGTTATGAAGGCTCCAAGAGAAAAGAATACGTATATAATGGACATGAGGTCGACTGAGATGGCCACAGAAGAATCGTGTCGTTTTGTCGAAAGCAACTGAATCAGAGTCGGAAGTCAACAACAGGTGGTTGTCAGTTTCTCGGAGGCAGATTAGTGTCATGGCAATGCAAGAAGCAGACCTCAGTCGCCATTTCAACCTGTGAAGCAGAATACATGGCAGCATCCAACTGCTGCTCCCAGGTTCTTTGGATTCAACAATAGTTGCGCGATTACGGTCTGAATTTCACTCATACTCCTATTTGCATTGATAATACTGCTGCTATCTCAGTAACTAACAATCCCGTAAAACACAGTAAAACTAAACATATTGACATCCGTCATAATTTTATACGGGATTGTGCTGAGAAGAAACTGATTGTGCTCGAAAAGGTTGATACGCTAGATAATTTCGCTGACATGTTTACGAAAGCGTTTGACAAAACTAGATTTCAAAACCTTGTTGAGCTGAATGGGATGATCAATCCCGAGTAACCGTGTTTTTATCTTTATTAAAAAAAAACGTCACTATCGCTTAGAATTATGTCGGTTGCCTCAGTTTGAAGGACATATCTTCGGATATGTTTGGTCCTCATTTCTACTTGTTGAATATAAGGATAGCCATTAACCAGAAGACTGAAAGTGACCGGGGCGGTTTATGATGTGTTTTTATTCTTTCGCTGAAAATTAGTCGATCATACTTAGTTATAAGGACGCATACTTGTATGTGGTCGGTCCAGCTGATCCTTTGGATCTTCTGGATAGCCGTTTACCTGAAAACTTCAATTTGATCGGGGCGATTGAAGTTAAAAATTTTTCGGGAGATGAAATTATTTTTCAAGTCTACTACTTCGTAAGAAGTTCCTTTACTATGTTTAACAGAAAATTGATCCAACCTTGGAAAGTGATAGATATATTGATTCTGTGTGCTTAACTAGTGAAGTTATTAGGCCTAAAGACTTTAGAACAGTCATTGTATGTCATGGTAGCTTTTTATGGTGCGTAAAAGTAGAAGTGATACTAACTAAATCTACTCGATTTTACGTGGAAACTTCTTAACAGTTGTGCATGTCTCCATATATATCTTTCCGAATGATAGGCAGAAAAGCGATTACCCAGTCATACACGAGCCCGTGAGTGTTCTGATTCCCATGAAGATAGCGTGTCAAGATACTGCAGTGATCCAGATTCGGGACTTGCAGTAGTTTACTACTCTGAAGTCTGTGTAAATACTTAAAAAAATAAATAAATAAATAAATAAATAAAAAATTTTGAGTTATTGAGACATTATAGAGTTCATAATGATAAGACTTCTCAATCAAAATGCAAGATAGAGAACGGAAAGCAGAGTCCAAAGATCGAAGAGTTCCTACTATTTAATCAGACACTACGGGTCAAGGTCAACTCGGGGTGACTTGGGGAAAGCCAAATATGCTTTGAGAATAGATAGGAGGCATCATAATCTCTGAGTTGTTGCCCACTTAAGTTTTGAGCTTAATTGAACCGAACCCGTATCACAGAAACGATGAAAACCATTTTAAGTTAATTACCTGCTTACAACCTGTTTCTTTATGTCATAATACAGCTGAACACGGATCTATGTGACAGTCACGTAGTTAGTAGGATTCCTGTTCGGATCTTTCCTAAAACATGGTAGTCCCTATCGAGACTGAAATTTGATCCCGTGTACTTTATTTTTAAACTTTTTTCTGCTTATGTAGTTGTATGCTTTTATACCTGGTTACTTGGTCTTGATCGTATCATTTAACACTTTAAAGGTTGTTTTTAAAACTTAATTGCAAATTGTTCAAATTATAGGGGTTTGTTTTGAAAATTTTAATATCGGCGAAGTTGTCCATAACTTCGCCTGCAATAGGCGAAGTTATCCACAACTTCGCCTGTATAATTTTGACCCTATATAAAGGAAATTAAAGGTCAAACTGGTTCATTATTTTCAAAACCCAGCGAACTTATCAGCGAACTTAACCTCTAAACCCACAGCGAACTTATCGATCTTCATCTGTGTTCTTATTCCAGTTTCTAATCCGTGCTTAAAGGTGTGTAGGGTAATCGAATCAATTAATCATGTTCATTAACGTTTATCATCGGTCGATTCGACCCGTTTCACGTCCTCGTTTTTCGAACCCTTAACAACCGATTTTCAAACGTATCTTTACGTGTTCATAATCAATCTAATCGTCTAAATCGTCATTAAATCAAGTTTTACGAGATCCGAAAGCTCAAAATTGACCAAATCACGTCGTTCGATAAACCTAACTGATTCCGTTTCATATTCGGCGAAGTTACAGTTTAGGCGAAGTTGTCCGTAACTTCGCCTGAGGTTTAACTTCGCCTGATAATTATTTTTGAAACAGTTTATGAGGCGATGTTGTGGTTAGGCGAAGTTACCATTAACTTCGCCTGGACCTTTTTACTTAACAGTTAACAGACGAAGTTAAAGTTGAAGCGAAGTTGTTTCCCAACTTCGCCCCACCTTTAACTTCGCCTATACAGAAAAGATCACAACTTCGCTCATGGTAATAGGCGAACTTATGATTTGCTTTGTCGCTTATATAACTTAGTCTGTTTGGTGCAGATATGGCTGCTATAGGTGGTGCAGGCGGTGATGACGGTGGTGATAACCAAAGACAGTTCTTCCCGGGTCACAACATGTATATAACATTAGACCCGGAGGCAAGCGGAGTTGATGATTTCCACGAAATCATCAAATTCCTACTACGCTCGCGTATATTCCACGCGATTACGACAACACTGCCAATATCCTTGCCAAACATTGAGGATTTTTGACAGACTGTGGAATATGATTGTAGGGTCGAGCCCCCGGTGATGCGAGCAACAGTCAACAATCACATTGTTCAGTTCTCATCTGAACAAATCCGGGCGGCTTTACGTTTTGGAGATGAGACAAGAGATGACCCGACAGATTTTGTAGCTCCTTTCCGTGATAGAGCATTTTTGAGGATGGGATACTCAGGTCCCTTGGGAGATACCCAGAGAAGGAAGGGATTTTTGCTTGACCAGTGGCGCTTTCTCATGCATGTCAGGGAGAAAGGCGGGCACTGATGGCATGGGCGCGACAATGCAGTCGGCTATGACTGCTCTGACTTATAACAGGCGTTACAGCTTTAGTCAGATGGTCTTCTACGAGATCGATCGACAACGAAGAGCGGTGGCGCGTGAGAGATTTATCATGTATCCAAGATTTCTCCAAATGATCTTGAATCATGTTGCTCCAACGCTACCTCAGCGCCGCCCAATCCGATACGTAGAAAGTGTGAGCAAAAGGATCTTTGCCCAATGCAGATCCTCCAGTGCGAGGAGCAAACCTGAGCTCCGTCCTCGGCATACTCCACTATTCGGGTACTTAATCAACCCGGGGTATGTGCCTGCTCGAGGGGACGAGTTTCGGGACCCGGCGCCACAACAGGCAGGAGCACTTCAAGCTATACCTGCTGCTCCTGTTGTGTCACCGGAGGAGAACATAGATCTTGACGCAGAGTTTGGCGGTCAGGGATTTTTTGACATGGAGAGGGTTGATCCAGAGGAGAATGTACAGGTCTCGGTTGAACGAGCTTCGGGTGTGAATGTTACTAGGGCAGCTACAACGGTGGCTGACTCAGATTCTGATGATGAATTGGCCGAAGCGAGACGGATTTTGGTAACACATGAACGGACTCATGGGAAAAGAAAAAGAACTGATGATGACAGCGAGTGAGACTATGAAGAAGAAGTTCAACAGTTGATCCGTAGATCAAGAAGGGAACGGATATGTGCAGGATCGGGAGCCGGTGAGAGCTCGAGGGTGGTACGTTTCACCCCACCCGCACTGTCCGGTATGACAATGGTTCCCTCATCATTACAGGTTACAAGGCCAAGCACCACGGACATTCCCGTGGTGGCTACCTCATCCTCATTTGGCCTCCCACTCACTTCATTTCAACTATCGGCTCCGGAGATTGTCTCGTTGCCACCTCCAACTCTTACTCCAACGGAGGTCGTGGCACATTTTATTGAGTCGATGGTTGTGGCCACTGCAGGGTTATCGGTGACGATACCACCTGCGGTTACGTCTACTTCTGATGTCCTGGTTACATCGGCAATCCCTCCTCAGTACACTCACGATATATCTCATATGAGGTTTGATTTTGATGCAACCCTATCAGACTCTGAACGAATAGCAGCACTTGAACGGGTCATGGCAGAGCAGTCAAGGATTAATCTTATCCAGACCCAGGCTATTCAACGCCTAGTTGCAGAGAATCAGATGCAGTCGTCCCTGCTGGTTGAACATGGAAAAATCATAGATGCTCTGAAGGAGTTCTTGGCATCTCAGGGGGAGACGAGCTGAAAAGGCGATGAGTTGAGGACCAAGAGGAGAAATGATCGAGACGATGATCCCAATGCATCGAAAGGTGCAGGTGGTGAGTTGCCAAGAACTGTACAAGCTCTTGGGACTTCCACAACTCAGGGGGAGTCGACAACTGCAGCTGGTGGTGATGATGTGGTGGTAGTGGAGGTTGAGGAGATGGATGATGACTTTATGTGTGATGATGATGTATTACCGAGTGATGAGATAGAGAAGATTGGTGAACAGATTGTGATTGATGATGAGATAGAAGAGGGAGAGATAGTAGAAGAGAATGTAAAGCATGAGATTCCAGAAGTCGATAACGCAGATATGAGTAAAGAGATGGGAAATGATGAGACTGAATGGGAAGAGCAGCCTAGATGGAAAGAAGGCTATGCTCAGTGGTTCGTCAAAACGAAGAAACTAGCGGTCCCTACTATGTTTAAGAAGACTTACAACATTAGAGGCTATGCTGAAGCGAGAAAAGGGATTATTTGCTGGATATACGATGAGCAGTTGAGGCTCTTCGTGATTAAGAGATATGATGGTATTCAGTACTTCAAAAGAATGTTGAGATCGTTGAACACACTGCCAGAATGTGAAGTGAAAGACTTAGCCAGATTGGGATTGATAAATCGAAGTGATGATAATATGGCTAGAGTCATCGGGAAGATAGTATGGAAGGAGAGTATAAAGGAAAAGAAGTTTGAGCTGTTGAAACCACAAAAGGGTAAACTTATCGAAGACAAAGATAGAGGGTTGAGAGCAGATGGCAAGCCTTGGATGATTATGAAGTATAAACCGATCCGGTGCTTGAAAGAAGTGCCGATGAAACAAATGCCCAAGGATGTGCTTAAAGAGTTGAAGTGGTGGTATGTAGATTGTGAGACAGCTGAAGCAGTAATGGAAGACGAAGATGAACAAGAGCTGCTGAGAGTCTATGATCCGATGCATCTAGTGAACCTGTCTCGAGCTAATCTGCAGGTGCTGAATGAGAAGAAAATCTTTTATATTCCTGCTTGGAAAGACGAAGCGAGGAAATATCAAAGAGTTGTTTCGGTATGTGTACGAGAAGGAGTGAATGCTTAAAGATGAAGATTCAAGATTGTTGAAGATTACAAGACACGTGTTTGAAGATAAAGAGATGAAGCTACTGCCAAGGGGGAGTCTGTTGGTACATGATGTCAGTAGTTCAGTGTCTAGTGTCTGTAATCGAGTCGTTTGGATTTGTGTTTGTATGTAAGCGAAGTTAGCTCACAAGTTCGCTGATACAGGCGAACTTGTGAACTAAGCGAAGTTAGTGACAACTTCGCCTAAACATGCCAGGCGAAGTTGTCGTGATATATATGTCCTATGTTACGGCTTAGAGAAAAAGAAGGAATTCAATCAGTGTATTCGGTTTACATGTAACGAGTCCAGTATTAGTGATAGATATCACGTGTTTTCCGGTTGCAATATAACGTGTTTGTGTTTATTGTAACGTGTGTTTAATCGTATCGTCTTCTACGCTCGTAACATCTTACGTAAGGATTCCGCACCTACGTAGAACGAAATATCTCGTGTAGATCCGGCTGGGAACCTACAATTAGTACGAAGTTAGAACAACTTCGCCATAGGCGAAGTTGTAACAACTTCGCCTACAGGCCCAAGCCCGCGAAGTTTATATATATATATGTGTGTCTTGTTTAGGTTTGTGTATCCAGAAATTAAGAGTGTTTTTGTGATCAGTTTATTAGTCTAGAGAGAAACCGAGAGAGTGAGTCGTGTGGGACGACCCGAGGTAGAGCTCACCTCGGGTCGGCCGTCATTTGTTTTCATGTTTGGTTTGTAAGTGTTTCGGTTATTATGAAAAGATCTGCAGATGTGTTTATTCCATTCGTGTGTTTGTTCGTGTATGTGTTTGTGTGTAATCGTGTTCTTCGTCTTCTACACCATTAAATGAGTCTAGGAGGATTCCGCACTCCTAGACCTCGTGCGGATCTCGTATCGATCATCGACGCCCCGCAGGGACTTACATTAGGGGCTTAATTGGTCAACTTTCCAACCTATAAGTCAAGGCCCGACCCAAGCCCACATCATAGAAGCCTTTTATAATATTATATGAAGTTAATTATTGGGGAATTCAGCCATTATTCAGCCTAAAACCCGAAAATAATAAAAACCCTAACTTGGGCAGCAAGGTTGCGATCGGACAGCAGGAAAAGAAGAAGAAAAAAAAGAAAGAAGGAGGCTGTCGGCGGCTGTGACGGCTGGAGATCAAGGAGGACATCAAGGGGGATCTTGTGCAGCTTCTAGGAGTCTTAAACATCCATAAATCTCAGCCATAAACCCTAAGTAATTGATCTTAAACTTTGGTTATTGTTCAAGAACCCTAACTTTGTTGATTTGATCTTTTGCTTTGGATTGTTTTGCAAGTGATTGATAGTTTGACTTATGATTGATTGTGTTTGAATCTTGAATGAGTTTGATTATGTTTATGATGATGTTTGTGATGTTTTTCTTAAGTATACATAGCTGTCCAAAATCAATGTTAGGCTAAACTTGCTTGTTCTACCTAGGATAGATGATTGTTGAGTAGTTTAGACTTGTATAATGGATTGTTAATGTTCAAGACTTGAATTATTGATGTAAAGTTTAACTAAACCATAAATTAGATTGTGTGTGATGGCTGTGTTTTATGTTTTATTACTTATAATCCTCTTGCATTAGTTAATTGAATTAGTTTTGATTAATTAATTGCTTGTTAGACTCTTGACTTGGTGTTTAGGGTTTATTTGCGGGGTGTACAACCGTAGGGATAAGTGGGTAATATAAATCATCTAAAATCAGTTAAAATACACCTTCTTTGAGACCGAGAGGTGATAAGAAGTAATATTGTCTCGTTGCTTTTACTTGTTAGAATTAAGACCGCGCGAGAGCGGGTTTTTGTCTTGTCGAGTTTGAGTGTTTATGTGCAATTAGTTGGTTTAATTTGGGTTAAGTTAAATTGTTCCTCTATCCTTGGTGACATAGTATTTGTCTCCATTAGGATAGTGTGTCGATGAGACCGAGAGGAGAGTCGTCATTTGAACACGTTAATAATTGTTTTTCCGGTTTATTCTTTAAAATCAACTAAAATAAGTTAGAGTTTGTTAGAAAGACTGAGAGGTAATTTGACTTTCTTAGACAAGTTTTAGTTGTGTCATCTTTTATAACCGGTGTCGTGAATATTTTCAATCCGTTGTCATGTTATTTCTATCCACATGATTCATTCCTAGGTAGACGTCTTTATTCATTGATTTTAAACCAAAGTTTTCAAAGTTTTGTCAAAAGTTTTCATTCAGTTAAGTTAAGTAGTTAAATAAATTCTAAAATAAATTAATTAAATATTTTGGTGAGTCTTGGTTAGAGTTTCGTAATTATAAACGTTTTCACGTGTCTTCGAGTTTGATATCCGGACTTTCCTCATCTGTGCTATACGCGACCGGTACACTTGCCGTTTGTGTGAACTAGGATAGATTGTTTGGTTTTTAAAGCTTAGTTGCGACTTGTGTTTTATTTATATATATATATTCGCACATCAGTTACGTAAATAAACACCCGCAAATTAAAAGCTAAATAGACGTTGTTAGGGTTTTTGGGTAAAACTGACCGTAGGGACCTGGTTGCCTTGATTTCATCTATCTTAGTTCATCTTTAGAAGCCGGTTTCAAACACTTGTTAGCACCTGAGCCATCCTATACCCGTTAAGTCATCTTACCTAGGTGATTCGTTTTCTTATTATCGTTAGTTCCGTTAAATTTTACCGTTATAAGCTTCTAAAAAAGTTGGTATGCTTATACGTTTCCCTAATGTTATGTTTCTGTGTTTAATAAATGAAAGTAAAGAAGGGAAATAAAATTAATGAGAGAAAGAAAGAGATAAGAAGTGAAAAGATATGTAATTTATTCGAAGTTAAAAAAAATAAAAAATTAAATGATTTAATTCGTGTGTAACAGAGTTGAAAGGAAGAGAAAATAAAGTTATATATCTTTTACTTCAGATTTATTTATATATTCAATGGAAAGTTAGATTCGGTAAACTGAGTTATCCTTGCCACCTCGAATGAGTAGATCAGTGTTACAGGAATTGAAAAAAAAGTCGCTGCTTGAGGCCATTGACCTTAAGATCATCATTACAACCAGAGTTGACAATTGTTGACACGACTCTAACCTGACAAGAAGAAAAACATGTTTTGAGCTCACTAACACGACCCATTTAAAAACAAGAAGAAAAACACGTTTTGAGCTCGTTTATTATTTATTAATTAGTGTATATGGAAAATTCCCTAAATGATCATTTTTAAGAGAGAGAAAAAAAGACCAAAAAATTTCCAACTTGCCCAATATGACCCAATAATTTGTACTAAGGCGACGCTTTGGAAATATAACCGACGAGATTGTAGAACCAATTAAAACTTGACACGTGAAAAGATTCTGACAAATCCGACCATATTTTTGAAATTCTTGGGGGTGTTGTCCAAATTTTTTCTTTAAATCTTTTGGTAAAAAGCAGTCTCTCTAGACTGTCTTTTTTATGTTTCCTACCTTGTCCGTTCAAATTATGATGATCCTTAACTTCTTCACCTTCATCTTCATGTTTATCTTCATCTTCTTCTTCATCTTAATCTTCATCTTCCATCTAACAACAAACCCTTATATTTTAATATCAATCAACACAACACAACCAACCTGTCAAGAAACCCTAAAATTAATAACCATAACCATTAACATCCAACAAGTCTCAAAACAAAACTATCAAGTAAAGGTAAAGACTATTCACAAAAGATTCTTGTCACAATTTAGTCTGTTCAAAAAATAGAAACATAAAAATTGGAATTAAAAAAAAGAAGATAGATCTAAGAGAAGCCAAATCCACAATTTACCTCCTCCGTCAATTAAACCACCGATCAACGGTTGCTAGCATTCAGACACTCACGAGAGAAATGAAGATAAAGATTAAGAAGATGAAGATGAAGATGAAGAAGTTAGGATAAATAATAATTTGAACGGACCATATAAGAAACATAAAAAACCGTCTGGAGAGACTGATTTTTAGAAAATCATTTAACTTAGAAATATGGACGAAAACCCCAAGATTTTTAAAAATCTCGTCGGGTTTGTCAGAATAATGTCAAATGTCAAGTTTTAATTGGTTCCACAATCCCGTCGATTATAATTCCAAAGCGTCGCCTAGGTATAAGTTTGTTGGATTATTTTGAAAATCTGTTTCAATTAGGATTATTTTTTTCTCTCTCCTCTTTAAGTTATTTTGAGAATTTTCCAAAAAAAAAAAATTGGTTTGGTTAACCCATTTATGTATTTAAAAAACTCTCTTAATCATTTAACGTTATCTTACAACTGTCAACCCAACACCATTAACATGACTAAAATTACACATCATCAAAAATATATTTAAAAAAATACAAAATAAATAAATTTGGTATGTAATAGTGAGACACGACGGACGACTTTGCGCCGACGAACGCTAGGGTGTAACTAACTTCAACCATCGTCAAACACCAATCAATCTGACGGCTAATCGAATTGATGCTCAAAACCCTAACCAGATCAAAAACCCTTCAATACCCATCTTCAATTCTTCATAACAACAATTTCAATTTCACCACCACACGTCCAATGAAAGAAATCAAAACCAAGAAACCCACAAATTGTTCGTCTTCAAGCGTCCAATCAACCCCAGAAATCGAAAAAAAGTACGTCCATCGTGTCTACGATGCAATCGCACCTCATTTCAGTGCAACCCGGTTCGCCAAATGGCCTAAAGTTTCAACCTTTTTGAACAATTTGCAACCTGGGTCTGTTGTTCTTGATGCTGGCTGTGGTAATGGCAAGTATTTAGGGCTAAACCCTGACTGTTTCTTTATTGGGTGTGATATAAGTGCACCGTTGATTCAGATTTGTAGTGACAGAGGTCATGAGGTTTTGGTTGCCGACGCGGTTAATTTGCCGTACCGGAGCGGGTACGGTGATGCCGCCATCTCGATTGCTGTTTTGCATCATTTGAGTACGGAACATAGGAGGAGGAAAGCTATTGATGAGTTGGTTAGGGTTGTGAAAATTGGTGGCCATGTTTTGATTACCGTGTGGGCGGTTGAGCAGGAAGATGGATCTTTGCTTAATAAGTGGACCCCGCTTACGCGGAAGTATTTGGAAGAGTGGATTGGGCCCGGGAGTCCGGGTAGTCCGCGGGTTCGTAGCTCGGCTTCGGTTACGTTGGAAAGTATTCCTGAAACCGAGGTTAAGGAAATTAAAGATTTTGATGATGTGAGTCGACAAGAAGTTGAAGATGATAAGCAGCAAGAGTATTTTGTGCCTTGGCATTTGCCTTACCATCGGGCGGAAGTGAGTGGGGCTTCGGTCGGCGCGGTTGAAAATGGGTTTGCGAGGAAAGATGATGTCAAAGGCGCGATCGTGTATGATAGATATTATCATGTGTTTGGTGAAGGTGAACTTGAAAGGTAATATTTTTATTCATGTGTTAGTGTTTGTTAATATTTCGCTATCAACATAGATAGTTGTGTAGTTTAGATATTAGGTTGAGGTTTTCATTGATTATGGAATGTTTGTTAGTGTAAAGATTGCTTCAAGAGATTAGATTTTTGGCCTGATAGGGTGTTTGGATGCTCATACCGATTACTATAAGAAGCCGGTATGTAGTTGCTATAAAAGAACTAATCTTAGGGTCATAATTATACCAAATCTTGATCTTTAGAGTCGTATACACGTGATCTTACAGCCCTTTACTTTGATCAAATATTGTTTTAATTCCAAATCTTTATTATTGACGGGTTATAATAATACCGAATCTTGTTATTTAAAGTCGTGTACAAGTGATCTAATGACCTTTTACTTTTGATCAAATATTGTCTTGATATCAAGTCATGATTTTTGACGGGCTAAATTAAACAAACTTTTTATCTTTAGGGTCCTCGTAGTGATCTAACGACCGTTTACTTTTGATACAAAATAGTCTTAGTACCGAATCTTGATTTTGGTGGGTCATAAAAATCACTAGGGGAGCAAATGAACCGAGCCTGACCTCGACTAGCCTCAAGCTGGTCTCTTTTAACTTACACATAGCTCGATTTCGAGTTCGGCTGTTTGGAGCTTGGCTCGTGACTAGGTTTCAAGCTTGAGCTCGCCTCGTTCACTATTTATTAATTAATAATTAATTTAATACATTTATAACTATATATATATATATATATATATAGAGAGAGAGAGAGATAGATAGGGTGAGGAACCTAAGAGAACTTTTTGAAATTGAGAACTTTGAGAACCATTTTGAGCCACAAAAAAACCTTTAAAAAAATTATAAAACGAAAAAAACAAAAAAAATTTAAAAAGCAAAAAAACCAAAAAAAATTATTTTCAACCCGGTTTCATAAAAAAAACCCACATAATTATACACATATGTATATTTGTATTTAATCTCGATTTACATAATGTACACATGTGTACATTATCATTTATCTTAATTGTACATATGTGTATAAAGAAATAACATGTATAAAATTAAAAAAATAAGTATTATACATATGTGTATAATTTTACTAAACCGATATTTTTTCAAATATTTATATGAAACCGGGATGAAAAATAAATTTTTTGGGTTTTTTTTTACTTTTTTTATTTTCGCGTTTTGTTTTTTGTTTTATATTTTTTTTTATTTTGTTTAAGAAGAGTGCTTTTTGTGGTTTAAAATGGTTCTCAAAGTTCTCAATTTCAAAATAGTTCTCACATGATCCTAATCCTATAAACAATAGGATTAAATTCGATAAGTGAAGGTGGGGGTCGTTTAAGGCTTTAAGCTCGGCTCGATCGAGCTTTTTCATGAGCCAATCTCGAGTAGTCCTTGAGCGGCTTGGCTTGTTTACACCCCTAAATTAATCACTTTAAAGTTGCACATCTTATCGCCCTCTAGTATAGCTTCCTTTTGACTCGTATTGTTTCAAAATTAAAAATTTATTGACAACCTGTGTTTTTTTTATTAGGTTGGTTTCTGGTATGAAGAATGCAGTTATTGTGGATCGGTTTTATGACAAGTCTAATTGGTGTGTGATTCTTGAGAAAACCTCATAAGGAAACGATGATACATTATCGGATCAGTTTTATGACTGAAGGTGAAAATGGTTTACAAAATGTCAGAAAGTGATCGAAATCAAAAGCCGAATGCTTTATTTGAGCACTTTTGATGTCAAGATTTGTAGGCGTATCTTGTCAAACTCCCAGATTTGGGTGCAGGATTTTGTAGGTGTTTTAGTGAGAACTTTAGTTTTTGTAACTTATCTCACAATTGGAGTTGTTATGTTTCTTTGTTGGATTATGATTGAGTACTCTTAATGTATTGTGAAGCAGAAAATTTGTTGAAATGGTTAAAAGAAGGTACACCTTTTATGATACACATATATTTTACAGATGGTTCATAATTTGAATTGATCTAATTCTGGATATGAGATGTGTTAGGATATATTTAATGATATGCAACGTCTTTATCTTTGTAACGGACCACCTTTTGTCCAAGCGAAGAAATACGCTTTCTCCAGACTAGTGCTGGTCCAACTAGTAGACCACTTTCGTATGAGCTATCGTTGGTTCCGATGGTAGGGTAGGTTTAATCTGGATGAATGTTGGTTTGTATAATGATAGGTTTGGCTTATGCTATCACTTGCATTTACTTGAAGTACAGGTGTATACACAATCTTAAAACTATCGTTGGTTTCTATGTAATATTTTGCTCCTAGCCCAATTATGAAAATTGTCAAATCTTAGTTTGGTATTCACCTAATCCAACTTTAATAGTTGGAATTTATTTGTGGGGGGCCTATATTATATGGTCATTTTAACATCATTTGGCCCATATAATTAACAACTTTTACCAGGTAATAATATTGAAAGGTTATTTTACCATTTTCAGATTCACTGTGTATTCAAATCTTATAGAAGATGATTTTGTTTGTTTATTAAGTTAAAGCTTATAACTCAACATTTTATATTCATATTTGATAAATTCTAGAGGCCAAATTTCCATCTCTTCTTTTTATATGTCTAGTTCTCAACTCCAAAATTTTAGTGTAGTGTATTGCCATACAACTGATACAAGCAATGGCAAACTACAGTGCAAGAACGAGGGCAACTGTCCACAAAAAAAGCGTTATTTATGCACTAAAATCTCGATCTCTCTCCATAAAATTTTGGTTAACCCTTCATGAAAAAAAAAATTCTTGGGTCCTACACGCATACAACACTTTTTTAAGTCATAGGTTGTGTATGGCTCAAGGATTTGTTTTCAGAGGAATTAGAATATGTGATTTGAGGCAATTGGAATATACCAAATGAATTGGAGTTTGTGAGACAATTAACCAGTTGTTGCTGCCATCACCACAACTCCAACCACCTAATGGTTGCTGCCGCTATTCTACCATGGCCGCCAACGTCACCTACTTTGCGGTCGTCACCACCACTTACGGTAGCAACACCTCCTTAACCATTGTGTATCCGCCACACACGCCACCATTGTTTATTAGATGTGGGGTGGTGTAAATGGTTTTAGTTACAAACGAGTAAAATTGTATATTAGAATGATCTAACCATGTTTTTGGGCTTTGATGTTTTCTTTACCTTTAGGCTTTGGTATTCATGTTTATAAAAAAATATACATATATATTCATTTATTGGTGAGCAAGTTCGTCTAATATGCATCATAGTAGTGAGTGGTGGTCCATATTAATATCATGGTAAATTTGTAAAGGTGATGAGTGAAGATACAGTTGATCATTCCCAAGCCTAATGAGACAAGAAGATAGCTACTTTACAATCGAGATGTTGTAGTGGGGACCTGTTTTTAATAAACACAAAACTCTTGAATGTTGATGAAGATCAAGAAGTGCACATGTGCTGGATTAGTTTAATCCACCCAAACCATTATGAACCATTGTGTTTTATACGGTGATTTCTCTTACATTTTAAACACTTATATAAATTATTTTATAAATTTATCAAATAATTTGTTGATAAGCGGTGAATCTAGAAGTTCATAAAACTTGCAAGAATCTATACACATCATCTAAGTTATTATTACATCCTCTTCATTCACCGACTCTTAAGTATCATAATGACAAGACTTTAGTTAAAGTGGTTGATCTTACATCACCTACATAAGAAAATTGAGACTTTTATTTGCTCAAAATTCAAAACAAAGTCCAGCTTTAGGTTTTCTAAAATATCAACAAAGATGATTTCTCGGTTGGCGGTGACATTGACACAGGGGCGAGGATGATGAGGCTTTTAACACAATAAAATGATTCCAAGTGTTGTGTGCACTTATGTTTGTGTGTAGTTTTTTCGTTGAAAAACCGAACATAAAACACACATCTTCGTTAAGTGAAACGTCTTATAGGTGTTTCTAAGATATACGACGCCATTTCCACGGATTGTGATTTATTTATTTCGGTTGGGGAGGCTTTTAAGGCCTCGGACCAGTGGCTATGTGGGGTGTGTATGCGTCCAAATGCTCTTAAACGGACATGTCATCATGCTCATGGAGTCACCAAGTACAACGAGGGTGTGGGAGCTGTGGAGGAGTTTATTGTGGGAATTGATAAACCGCATGTTATAAGGGATGTTGCTCCCTTGGGAGGGATAGTGGTGGATAAGGTTCTCCTTGACCGCGTCTTCTCTCTTCCTATCACAACTGTTAAGATCATCCCTCATAATTGTCGTATGGCATTTGCTCAAACGTTAACTGCGGCTCTGGGTAAGGTGGTTGCTATGCCAGACTCTGTTGAGGCGTGGGTGAAACTTTTCTTGTTACCGCGGTGCACGTTGCGTGTTTTCAGACCTTCTAAACGTCAGGAGCGCAGGTCCAGTAATAGAAAGTCTTTGCAATGTCATAGTATTCAACAAGTACTAGCAAGTTGGAGTGCTAAGGATGGTTTTGATGCGCTTATTTTATCCCTTTTTGCCACACCTATAGGGGTGAACTCGAGTCATGAGGAGCCTCTCGCTAAGCACGATGATGTTGCGGTATGCGCCAATGTGAAACAATGTTTACGAAAAGTGGCGGACGGGCATTTCACTGCCGCCATTAAAGTATTATGCTCTTCAGGGGTTGCACTTTTCGGCAATGACACTTTGAAAGCGTTAGTGGCTAAGCATCCCAATTTGCCCCCGCCGGTTATGCCTGCTTCATTGCTTTCTGAGCCTCCTCTTGTTGTTGATGAGGATTGTGTGCTTGGATGCATTAAATCCTTCCCTAAAGGAACGTCATGCGGACGAGATGGATTGAGGGCACAACATATTTTGGATGCATTTTGTGGAGAGGGGTCGCCGATCGCTGTTGGGTTACTAAAGGCTACTACTGCGATGGTTAATTTATGTTTGGGGGGGGAGATGCCCAAGGGTTTTGGCAGAGTTCATTGCGTCGGCTAGGACAATGGGATTAGACCCATTGCCGTAGTTGCCATTTGGAGAAGATTGATATCTAAGGTGGCTATGAGGGGTGTTGGGATAGACATTACAAAATACCTGTGCGACTTTCAGTTTGGGGTGGGAGTCCCTAGTGGCGCAGAGGCCGTTCTTCTTAGCGCGAACAGGTTTTTAAGTAAGTTCCATTCTGATGGGTCATTGGCTATGCTTACTATTGATTTTTGTAATGCCTTCAACTTGGTGGACATGACTGCCCTTCTGAATGAGGTTCGAGCCCGATGCCCATCTATTTCCTTATGGGTGAACTTTTTATATGGGCAACCGGCCAGGCTATATGTGGGGGATGGCCACATTTGGTCCACCACTGGGGTTCAGCAGGGGGACCCTTTGGGACCTCTTCTTTTCGCCTTAGTTCTACACCCACTTATTCATCTAGTCCAGAGTTCCTGTAAGCTTCTCTTTCATGCTTGGTGCCTAGATGATGGTACAATTATTGGGGACTCTAAAGAGATTGTTAAAGCTTTAGATATTATCAGGTCGGAGGGTCCCCGCCTGGGCCTTGAACTTAATATTAAGAAAACCGAAGTATTTTGGCCGTCGTGCAATGGGGTTAAGGTGCAGGAGGGGGTGTTTCCCTGTGAGATTGGAAGACCGGTGCTAGGTGTGAAACTCCTCGGGGGAGCCGTTAGCCGGGATGCCGGGTTCATCAGTGAACTTGCTATGAAAAGGGCTTCGCGAGCTGTGGAGTTGATGAGCTATCTCCCGCATTTGCGGGACCCTCAATGCGAGCTCCTTTTGCTCCGCTCATGTATGGGAGTTGGAAAGTTGTTGTTTGGTCTCAGAACATGCCAACCTATGTATGTAGGGGAAGCAGTTTCTGTGTTTGACAATGGCCTTCGGGGGGCGTTTGAGGACATCGTGGTTTGTGGTGGTCCCTTCTTTGGAGATTTTCAATGGAGGTTGGCATCACTTCCGACTCGTTTTGGAGGTTTGGGTTTATGTTCTGCTTCAGAAGTTTCTACTTATGCGTTTGTGGCCTCGAAGACGCAATCTTGGGAATTGCAAGACCACATTCTTCTAGGTTGTGGTACTGATGGGTTTGACTCCGATTATGGGAGTGCGATAGATCGGTTGCACATTTCACTTCCCGATTTTGACATTAGCGGTTTCTCTAATAAAGACACCGCCCCCCCAAAGCCCAACATGCTTTGGCGAGTGCCCTTTATAGTGGAATCATCAAGAGTTTGGAAATGAAGTTTGATTTATCCCCTCGTCAGAAAGCGGTGTTTGAGTGTCTTTGGGCTCCTCGGGCTCAAGATTTCTTAAGTGTTCTCCCTATTGAAGGATTGGGCCAACATATGTCGGCTTTGGAGTACCGGGCCATCATGAAGTATCGGTTAATAATCCCTTTGTTTTCGGTAGATGAGCCGTGCCCAGTTTGCCGTAAGGTTTGTTTGGATTCTTTTGGCGAGCATGCAGTTCACTGCAAAGAGTTGCCTGGGTTTAAGTACAGGCATGATTTGGTGAGGGATGTTCTATGCGATGTTCTTAAACGAGCCGGAATTTCGGCCAAAAAGGAAGCCCCCATAAACTTTCTTACGGGTCCTCAAGAAGGAAGATCTACATTACGACCGGCCGATATTCTTGTTTTTGGGTGGGTAGGGGGAAAACACGTTTGTGTCGACCTCACAGGAGTGTCCCCTCTTGTTGGGATTAGGGACACTGGATTTGTAGCAGGCCAGGCGCATTGAAGGCGACATCGGGCAAGGTTGCTAAACACGAGAGAACTTGTTTGGAGAATCAACACGTGTTTATCCCCTTCGCCTTTAACACTTTTGGTTTCTTAGCTCCGGATGCCGTGGACCTTTTGAATAGGGTTCAGAAAGTTGTGTATAGTAACGTATCAGTCCATAAGAATCAAAACTTTATTTTTAGTCGGATTGAGTTTGCTATCCAAAAGGGGGTTGCGGCGCAGCTTGTTGCCCGCTTACCTGCCACTTCATTGTAAATCGTTTGGATGTTTCTATGAAGTCACTAATAAATTGATGATTAATTGAAAAAAAAAACCAAATAAATAAAAAGTTAAAAACTAATAGTTTGTCATTTTACTGGGCCTAAAATAAAAAATAAAAGTAAAAATAAATCCAAAGCATTTATTTTTGTAATAAATAAATAAAATAAATGTAGGAGCCAACCACATTTATTACTTTAACAACCCAAAAGATAAAATAGAATAAAAAGAAACAAAGAATTCTAAAAATAAATCATAAAAATATAGTTATTTATGTAAAACATACCACACACACCTAGTAAATAATAATAGTCATAAAGGACCACCTTCAGTGCACTTGCAATCAAGGCTTTCACGCTGTCATTTTGTCCACTCCTACTCTCACTACTCTTCTTTCCTCTTTTCTTTTCATTCCATCTGATTAAAATTAAACAAATAATAATAATAATAATAATAATATTCACAACACCCATTACATTTCCAGTTACTCTTTCTTCACGCCACAAATGTTGCTTCATCTGCAAGTTTCCTAACCCAGATCTTGCATTTGCAGCAGGTAATACTAATACACTTCATCTGCTTGATCTTAATCTTTTTAATTAACCTTTGATTTTTATGCTTAATCCTTTAAAACCCACTTGGGAATATGGTTTCTTCAAGTGGGTTTTCTTTTATTTCATGTAAAGATTCGATTTTTATTGGTTTTTGTTGTTAATTTGACCCAAATTCTTGGTTTTTTCAAGTGGGGTTTTTGCCTTTTGTGTGTTTTAAGGATTGTCATTATTATTATTATTATTATTATTATTATTATTATTATTATTACTTTTATTAATTTTTTATAGTTTGAGAGTGCAATCACTTTCTTCCTTTTTGGGTGTTTTAAGGATTGTTATTAATATTAATATTATTTTATTTTTAATTTTGGTTTGTTTAATGTGCAGTTTCCTGTTCATGGTATTTAGGGTTTCAGTCTTTCAGACCAGAGTCTTCTTCATAGTTGAATTGGAGAAGGTAAGCGTTGACTTTGGTTCAAGCATTGACTTTATTAATTAGATTCTTAGATGTGATTTAGATGGTATTATTCAAATGCTATTTTATTAACTTTCTTTGTCTTCATTGATGCTGACACATGAAAATCTAATCCATTTTTGTTCTAACATAACTGTAAGCTAAGTTTCATAAATTGCATCTTGCTTTTATTTATAAATCATTGGCATTGATATTATTGATTTATATTCAAAAGATTCTCTTGTTTCTTATTATCTAAGGGCCTTTTAGACATTTAACTAATTTAATACTTTCTTAAATCTACACTAAGTAGTCTTTCTGTTGTGATGGTGATTGATCTATACTTTTGATATTACAAATGCTTTCAAGAATATATATACGAGAGAGTGTTTATGCGATTTTGATAATCACATAATATTAAATAAAAAAATTCAATTTAACTATATATTCTTTTATAATAAAAATCGGTCTATAATTAGAAATTAATTAAAACTAACTAGGCTTGTAAACGAACCGAACGAACATGAACGAGGCATCTTTATGTTTATTCGTCTAACTTAATCCAAAAAACGATCGAACACGAACGATTAGACGAAGTGAGTTTTCTTGTTCTTGTTCATTCGTTAAGAAAATGACGATGCTTATGTAGATATGTTCGTTCGTTAACAATATAAACGAACAGTTCGGGTGCGTAAACAAATACAAACACGAACACAAACACAAACACAAACACAAACGAATGAACGTAGATGAATGAACATAATTGAGGGAACAACAATCAAAATTAAATGTCTGTTTGGCTAAAAAATTAATAACTAAACTAAATTGTAGTCGGTGATATTTGGATTTCATAATACTAGACTAAATGTAATGGAACGAAAACAGTCTAATGAGTACATCAGTTGATAAGCAAACAGACTTAAATAAACGTAAACTAACGAACATACACGAACTTAAATAAACGAAAGTTCACAAACTAATGAGCGTGTTCATGTTTGCTCGTTTAACTAAATAAACAAAGTTTTTTGTTCATGTTTGTTTGTTTATTAATTAAACGAACCTAAACAAACTTCACGCCAAACGGTTTACTAAACGTTCTATTCGTTTTCATGCATGAAATTAACCACTTATCCAATATGGGCCTTTTGTATTTGCAGCAATCTTGATATAATAACTGGCGGACCCCACGAATTTGCAGTTCATGGTTTTGCAGTAATGTTGAGAACTACCAAGTGGAAGCTTGAGAAAACTAAAGTCAAAGTCGTTTTTCGGCTACAATTCCATGCTACAAATGTACGTTTTTTTAATCTTTTTGATTAACAAATATGATTATTATACAAATGAAACTACCTTATCATATGTTTTCTTGAAATATACAAGATTCCACAAGGTGGATGGGATAAATTATTTGTTTGTTTCATACCTACCGAATCGGGAAAGATAATAGCAAAAACGAGCAAGGCGAATGTGAGAAACGGAACATGCAAGTGGGCGGATCCTATTTATGAAACTACAAGGCTCCTAGTAGATTCTAGAAACAAGCGATATGACGATAAGTTATATAACCTCATTGTGGGGATGGTAAGCTTTGGTTATGTTGAAATCAGTTAACCGTTTTGAAGTTTTGTTTGTTAAATGAGGCTGTTTTCGTCTTTTAGGGTTCTTCACACGCGAGCATACTTGGTGAGGCTACTATTAATCTTGCGGATTATGCGGACGCGTTAAGCCCGTTTATTATTTCTTTGCCTCTTCATGGATCGGACCAAGGAACTATTTTGCATGTGAGGAATATTCTTTTATAATTTCATTTTTCAGGGATACATTTTGCGGGTTGGCTGGTTGAACCGAAACAAAGTGAAAATTTGACACAGACTTGAAAGTCGTGCCTGACACATGAACCTGAACACGACACGAGTTTTTCCAGTTTGACACGAATAAAACCTGTTTAACCTGAAATTTATATTTTATTTGTTTGCATATTAATAGTCTAAAATTATTACAACCAGAAATACAAATGTATGTAAAATATTTACTTTTAAAGTAAAAAACTTGATGCTCATTTCATTTTTTAAATTTTGGCATAATATAGCCATACGTTTTATGTTCTGTTAACATAATACAATTTTTTTTAACTAAGTATAAAGTTAAACGAGTTAAACAGATCAACCGTTAGGTCGACCCAAACACAACCCGTTAAGCGAAACACGTAAGCGGGTTCGACCAGAACCCATTTAGATTAAGCCAAACCGAGCACTATTAGTTTGGGACATCGATCTTTTAGATGAAAACTCAAGAATGTTTGGATAAAATATTCATTTTAAATAGACGATCAAGATATTTAATTAAGAATCTTTTAGATCAAACACTTATATTCCATATAATCGTTTTGGTCTCAGGTTACAGTTCAGTTGCTGACAGCTAAAACTGGATTCAGGTATGGCATCTTGAAAACTTAAACATTTCATTCTTCAGAAATTTTATATGTTTAATTATGTCATAATAAGTAAACCTATACAATGATATGGGTCTAGAATCTTTGATTTTTTTCCTTAACTTCATTGAATGGCATTTAAGACGTTTGACCAAAAATTTTCTTCAAACAGAGAATTTGAACAGCAGTTTGATAGGGGGTTGCAAAGCAGCAGCAATTATAGCCGAGAAGTGGAACCTAGTACTGCCACATCATCACCTTCAGAGTTGCAGATCTCTGATTATCATGAAAATAAGGTTTGATTGTCTTTCCAGCTAGAGCTGTAAATGTGCCAAGCCGAGCCAGGGTGGGCTCGGCTCATTTATCTTAACAAGCTGAAATGTTAAGATCAAGCTGAGCTCGTCAAAAACTCGAGCTAGCTTGTGGCTTAAGCCGGCTCGTTTAATTAAAAAAATGATTTTTTTATGTTCTACACGTGAGTATAAATAAAAACTAAAAATAATATATGTAGCATACACATAATGCGGAATTTATATGCTTTAGAATTCATGATGTATATATATATTTTAAATTTGGTTTATAATTTGAGTTACAATTTATATATATTACAATTTGGGGTTTACCTGTATACGATCCAAACGAGAATATTAATATTAAGAGAATTTTCATTTTTTTTTCTTCGTTAAAAAATGTCATACTACTTTTTAATACACACACATGTATATATTTATAAATTTGGGCTTTAGTTTAAATGAGCCGCGACCTTTTTGAACAGCCCTATATACAGCTATCTATTGAAAGTCTAAAATATCCTTGAGCAATGAAAAAACAGGGAATCATAACTTTCATCAAGCACATTCAAACACCTGTTTATTAAAACATGCAATCGCTTATATCGCAACCACTAATTGTCTTATTTTTTTGGCCTTTAAATAGGTTAATGCAAGAGCACATTTCAGATCAGCATCTAAAGAACTTATACCAATTATGGAAGAAACGGGTACGGATCAAGATTTTTCAGATTCACCTGTTGAAGATAATGGCCCGCGTGACAACTCAGAAGGTTATAATGCTGAATCTCGGGACTTAAACGGGCCAGCCCATAGTCAGTCAACAGACAACACAGATTACTCAAACAACTTAGCAATTGCTCTTGAAGAGAATCAAAGACTCAGAAATAGCTTGCAAATGGCTGAATCTTTCATCTTTGATCTTAAACAAGAATTAAACGTGTTGCATAACTATGCTAACGGGATGAATATTGAAACACAAAAGATCACACAACATCTAACAAACGAGATCTCTTCGGGCCTAAAACTAGAAAGAGAGGTTATGATGCTCAAATCAGAATGTTCAAAGTTCAAAGATGAGTTACAACAGTTAAGTGAAATAAAATTGAGGTCACAATTTATGGATAAAACGCAAAGTCAACGGGTCAAAGGGCTTTTTCTTGTTGAGGGTCGAATACGCGAGCTCCAAAAAAAGATTCTTATGTTCCATGAGTCCGATATAAGCTTTATAAACTCGGATTTGGAAATGATTCTTGGTATTGTGCAGAATCTTGAAAAGGGAACGGGAGTTACAGGAGTTGTTGACTTGGGAGACAGTCAAAGTTTGGAACTTTTGTGTCAATTAAACGAAGCAAAAGCCGAAAGGGGGAATCTTGTAAAGAAGATGAATGAAATGGAGTGTTATTACGAGTCACTCGTGCAGGAGCTTGAAGAAAACCGGGACCGGATTCTTGTAGAGTTTCAGAAGCTTAGATATGAGCACGCAACTTGCAAATCTGAAACCGAGTCGATACGTCTTTGTATGAAAGATCAGATTTTGAAATTTGAGAAAGAAAGACTTGCTTTAAGTTGTGTTAACGAGGAACTCGAAAAACGGGTAATGGTTGCCGAAGCATTCGTGCAAGAACTCGAGGAAAATCGAGACCGGATCTTTAACGAGTTTGAAAGACTCAAGACCGAGCATTCGACATGTGACGACACTATCTCAACCTGCAAATATGAGACAGAATCAATACGCCATGATTTGAAACACCAAATGTTAAAGTTCACTAAAGAAAAACAAGAATTGGAGCGTGTTAAACGGGAACTCGAGAAACGAGTTATGAGTGCTGAGTCACTTGTACATGAGGCAGAGAAAAACCGAGAACAGATATTGGAACAATTTCGATGCCTTAAAAACGAGCATTCGACATGTGTCGATACTATCTCGAGCTTGAAAGCCGAGGCCGAATCGATACGCGGTGATATGAAAGATCAAACCTTAAAGTTTGCTAAAGAAAAGCATGATTTGGAGTGTGTTCAGGAACAACTTGACAAAAGGGTTAAGACTGCAGAAGCACTCGTGCAAGAGCTTGAGAAGAACCGAGAAGAGATTCTAGGTGAGTTAACGAGCTTACAAAACGAACATTCAACATGTGGTGACACGATTTTGACTCAGAACAATATGAACAACCGAATCTTGAAACTTGAAAAGGATAGGCATGATTTGTGTTGTGTTAACTCGGAGCTCAAGAAAAGGGTTCAAGAACTTGAGGAAAAACAAGAACATATTTTGGGTGATTTTCAAAGCCTAAAAAACGAGCATTCAATATGTGGCGATGCGATTTTGACCCACAAAAATTTGAACAACCAAATCTTAGAACTTGAAAAAGAAAAACATGATTTGGTTTGTATTAACTTGGAACTCAAGAAACAACTCCAAGAACTTGAAGAGAAACAAGAACAGATTTTGGGTGAGTTTCAAAGCCTACAAAACGAGCATTTGACATGCGGCGAAACCATTTTGACGCATGAAAACATGAACAAACAAATCTTGAGACTTGAAACGGAAAGGCAAGATTTGGGTTGTGCTAACTTGGAGCTCAAGAAACAAGTTCAAGAACTAGAAGAGAAACAAGAACAGATTTTGGGTGAGTTTCAAAGCCTACAAAACGAGCATTCGACATGTGACGACACAATTTTGACCCACAAAAATCAAAATTTAAAACTTGAAAAAGAAAAACATGATTTGGGTTGTGTTAATTTGGAGCTCAAGAAACAGATTCAAGAACTTGAGGAAAAACAAGAACAGATTTTGGTTGAGTTAAAGAGCCTACAAAACGAGCATTCAACATGTGGGGACGTGATTTTGACCAACGAAAGCATAGACAACCAAATCTTAGAACTTGAAAAAGAAAGTCATGATTTGGGTTGTGTTAACTTGGAGCTCAAGAAACAAGTTCAAGAACTTGAAGGAAAACAAGAACAGATTTTGGGTGAGTTAAAGAGCCTACAAAGCGAGCATTCGACATGTGGTGACAGGATTTTGACCCAAAATAATATGAACAACCAGATCTTGAGTCTTGAAAAAGAAAGACATGATTTGGATTGTGTAAACGTGGAGCTCAAGAAACACGTTCAAGAACTTGAAGAGAAACAAAAAGATGTTATGAGCGAGTTTCAAACCCTAAGAAGCGAGCATTCGGCATGTGGTGACATGATTTCGACCCACAAAGATCAAATCTTAAAACTTGATAAAGAAATGCATGATTTGGGTTGTCTTAACTTGGAACTCAAGAAACAGGTTCAAGAGCTCGAGGTAAAACAAGACCAGATTTTGGGTGAGTTTCAAAACTTAAAAGATGAGCATTTAACCTACAAATCTGAAACCAAATCGGTACGCGATGATATGGAAGATCAAATCCTAAAATCTGGAAAAAGGGTTTCAGAGTTTGAGGAAAACCGGGAAAAGATCCTCTTAGACTTTGAGACCCTAAAAACCGAGCATTCGACATGTGGCAATGCCATTTCTGCCTACAAAACAGAGACTGAATCCACACGAGTTGACATGACCAAACAAATCTTGAAACTAACTGAAGAAAAACATGCTTTAACTTGTTCTAACACAGAACTCAAGAAAAAGATAACGTCTTTAGAATCAGCGCTCGAAAGGGGTCGTTTAAATTACTCGATTGCGGTTACCAAATTGCAGAAAAATCTTGACTTGTTAGCCGCCCAGGTTTCTTCCATGTTTGAGACCAATCAAAACCTTGTTAAACAAACATTTTCTTCTGAAAGTTGCCCAAAATTAGCTCCAAAAGATGATCAACTTTATGAGATAAGTTGTGTAAGATTATTATACTTAGATGTGTACTCACTGATTCTGGAAGAAGGATTATCAGAAGTGAGGAAATATGCACAAAGTTTGAAACCTGTTCAAGAAAAAAACGAGCCCGAAAAGCCATCAGAATCTTTAAGGTTAGCCTTTATGAAAGAACAATGTGAAACGACAGTTCAAGAATTAAAGCACCGGCTTTTTGTTTCCAAAAGGCATGGTGATGATATTTTGATTAAGTTACAAGATGCCCTTGATGAAATTGAGATACGGAAGAAATCGGAAGCTTCTTATTTGAAAAAGATTGATGATTTGTTGTTTAAAGTCGGGGGATTGGAAGGTGACTTGGAGTCGATGCAGACTGAACTTGATTGTGCTTTGTTAAATCTTGAATGTTGCAAGGAAGAAAAAGAAAAGATTGTTGCACAGATTATTGAGGTAAAGTAAACAATTTCTTATGATGATATTATTTGTTCTTTAAAATAGATCACTTTTTATAAGGATGGTAAATGGCCTAACTGTTTCTTTCTTTAAAATGTAGTTGGAAAAGATGAAAAACGAGAGATCGATTCTTAAATTGATGAATTATGACTCAAATTTTCAAGATTTACAGAGGGAACTTGTGCAACTACACAAGGTAATTTGAGCTTTGGTTTTCAATATACATAAAACTAGGAGTGAATTTTTGACACGGCGCGAATCTAACGCTAAATCCGTGGGTTTGGGCTTGTTCTAAACGGGTCGGTCAGTTTTGGGTCGAACCCCATTAACTCATTTAGCTTAATGCGCCATGTTCGGGTACCCATTTGTTTTTATATAACTTATAAAAAATATGTTTTATTATGCCAAATGTAAAAAACGAAAGAGAAATAATTGTCAGTTTTATGGTTTAAACGTAATCCTTTTTTACAAATTACATTTTTGATTGTAAGCCTATAATATTAGAGTGCCGATATGCCGAAAGCTAAAATAAACAAATTCAGATCAAACAAGTTATTTCATGTCAACCGGCGATAAAACTCTTGTCATAGTCTGGTTCATGTGTGTAACAAGATTTGGTTGACCTGTTTATTTTTAAACGTTTTAAAAAGTATATGTTTGATTAGTTAAATGTAAAAGATAAAGTGAAATAAATGTCATGTTTTGCGTAATTACATTTGCATTTTTGGTCAAAGTCTATAATTTTAGTGTATTTATATGCTAAAAACAAAAAAATAAATGGATTAACGGTGTCGTGTTCATGTCAACCCATGAAACTCGTGTCGTGTTCAGGTCCATGCGTCTGACACAATTTCGTGTTCAACCCGCGAAAATGGCCAATTTAACACGGGCACTAGAAATTATAGTTCTAATCATTAGTTTGTTACTAAAGGCGAATGAAGAACTCGAGGGTATGTACCCAAGATTCAAAGATTTCATGGGAGATGGAAACACGTTAGGGAGGGTTCTTGCTTTGGAAATCGAGCTTGCTGGAGCACTTATGATGAAGAAGAAATCAAATATTCAATTCCAAAGGTAGTAGTCATAAGGGTCAAAATAGTAATTTTGTCATTCGGATAGAACACTCGTCAAACATGATAATCTTTTGTTTTTTCAGTTCTTTCCTTAAACAACACGGTGATGAAGAAGCAATCTTTAGAAGCTTTAGAGACATCAATGAGTTGATCAAAGACACATTGGAGATCAAGGGTAAATATGTAAAGGTGGAAACCGAGTTGAATGAAATGCATGCGCGCTACACCCAATTAAGCCTTCAACTTGCAGAGGTTGAAGGGGAGAGACAGCAACTTATGATGACAGTCAAGAATATGAGATAATCTTGATGATAGTGTTTGGTAGGGTCAAAGTTAGTCAACCGAGCCGTTAAAAGGTCAACAGAATCTGTGAATATGTTTTGGTGTTAGCTGCAGGGTCATCGAGTAGAAGATGCGTTTTCGGGTGGTGTAAATTGCTTTAGTTACAAAAGGGTCAAATTATTTATTAAAATAATCTAACCATGTTTTTGGTCTTTGATGTTTTCTTTGTTTTTTGGCTTTGGTATTCATGTTTATAAAAAATATATATTATATTCTTTTATTAGTGATCATATACATCTTGCAATAATAGTAGTGAGTTTGGCAAACCTAATGTTAACTAGTCTATGCTATTTTTGTGATCACCCAAATACATTATATTTGTTACTTTATACATGAATGGATTTACAATCTCAAAAGGTTGGAATAAAGTTGTTCTACATATTTTAAGTTTGGTGTCAAGTTTCTATTTGATAACTTCTCTCCATTGGCCACAATCAACATTAGAGATGAACCAAAAAAAATCGGATTGCGATCCAAGCCCTACTCGAAACCTTCCACTGATGTCGGATCTTTGTCAAGCAACGTAACGGTTGTACCAGGAATGAAATATTTCTCAACAAGGTGGAACCTTTTAAGCTTTTAATTTAAACGTAATACCATAACATACTTTATCTTGATGTTCCACATTAAAAGATGAAAATTTTTTTAAGAAAAAAGAAGTGCTTTTAGTCTACAAAGCTTCTATATACACATTCAAACATATAACCATACATTCCTCTTTTCTTTACCCTTTAAGATTCCAAGTCAAACTTACAAACAAACACCAAAAAAAAAAAGGAAGTCAAAATGACCACTGACCCATTTTCCATATTTTATGATTTTATCCGCAACAAGAAACACTGAAAATCTAGTTTTGAAATTCTCATAACACGAGCCTAAACGAGGCCGGTTCGTCTTGCGGTCAGAGAATCGCACATGGACAGTTGCTCTGCTTTGAGGAGCCATCATGCAAGGTGTCTGTCATAAATCCATGTTAGTCTTTGGCACTTAAAAGTCAAAATTACAAAATTTGACCTTCATGTATCATACTGAATTCTTTGGATATTCAAAAGCCAAAACTATGATACAACATAATTAATGGAACAAGCACCATGTTGTTATCTTTCTTTAATATAGGAGGTATATATTTTAAGTTAACAAGTAACATACTTGACTCCAAAAGTCAAACCATGTTATTTTTGGGAGATATAGTATCAACATATAATGCCATTGATCTATCTTCTAATATTTTACCAATTAAAACTGTTTAGCATCTTAGATGCAGTTGTTTTTCTTTCTTTAACATGGTAAGGAAAACTCACGGGACCGGTCATTGATGAGATCACATAAACAAGCCAAGCCACTTGTAAGCTACTCGAGACGAGCTCACTAAAAGCTCGAATAGCAAGCTAACATGAGCTCGAACCCTATAAACAAGTTTGTTAAAATTAAACAAACCAATGTCTGAGCTTCACTTATCGTGCTCAAGCTGGCTCGCGACCCTATGAGCCTGTTATTTATATAACTTTTTATTTAATATATTTATATGATTATTCTTGTTATCTATAATATTATGATAAAAATAACTAAATAGTCTATATTATATTATACACAAAATTTTTAATCATAAATATATGTATACAAAATAATTAAAAATTGTATACAAATTACTTAAAAATAATAATGAGCCTAGCTCGAGCTTGAAAAGCTACTCACGAACTCAAGCTCTTGTAAGTTAAACAAGCTCAACTTGGGCTAAGACGAGCTCAAGCTAGTCTCGTTTGGGCAAGTGACCGTAACACAGAGGCGACTTAGCATTTGGTATGAGAAATCCCAAAATGTAACATATTGCGTCTAACCTATAACAAACATCTAATCAATGTATATAGAAGAGTTAGTTACCATTGTTTTTGTCTGGCATGGGAGGGCGCACGACAACAAGCATAGTGATAACACCTCCGGGAACTTCACTCACCGGAGACCTAGATTCCGCAAGCGTTTTATGGTTCTCCAAAATCTTCCCAGCATTGATAAGTTTCATATCATTTATGCTCTTAGGACCACTTTCTTCATCTATAAACGCTCAAATATATTCATCATAAGCAGTGGCGGACCCAGGATTTTTTGCCAATGGGGTCCCATATTTTCGGTGTTCAAATTTTTCGGGTCGGTCGTTGTTCAGGTCGGGTCGAGGCGAAGAACATAATAAAAAACAATATCATAATAAAACTTTCTTTTCAATCATCACTACCTGAACGGGTCAAAATGGGTCGGGTTGACATATAAACACTTTGTTTTCCCTTTCTTAAACATTTTTGAGATAGAACCTAGATCCACCCTTTCATAAGCATGTGTTGAAAACCATTAACTTAAACTAGTGAAAAATAAAACTGATATTTTAAAGTGTTTGAATGTTTCTAAAGAAAACCATGCATAAAGTTGAAAACAATGATATGTATTTTAGAGGTGTTTGAATGTTTCCAAAGTTATCATTGCAACATTAGCAATCAAATGATTGATTAACACTAAAAATTAACACAAAAAACCAAAAACTGAGCCTTGTAAGACTTGAACCCATGACCTTTCAAAGATAAAACAAGGGACTTTCCACCAGACCACATCAACATTAATAGTATGGGTTCCAAGTATTAAATCTTATGGGGTCCTCAAAAAATTTAATATACCGCTTCTAATAAATTTTTAAAAAACATTGGTGTCCCGGGACCCCGATCCACACTATGTGGGTCCGCCCCTGATCATAAGAATAATATAAGTATAGGCATTAAGACATTATACATACATAAACGGTCAAAATATATTCATCAAAGTAGTTAATGGTTTAGATCTATAGTGTGCAAAATCCGTATAGTGTCCTATAATAAGAGGTATAGTGTCCTATTTACATGGAAGGCTTTATTTTAAGCCTTCCTACAACTTAGGAAACTTTGATTTTTTTTATATAAACCTTTTTCTATATATATAGAAATAACATAAAGCTGATATTTGATCACACTATATAACCAATATACTTTGATATATAACATATCTTGAATAACTTTCGTGTTTTTGACGTCTAAATGACGAAGTTTACATAACTTTTTTCGTTTTTCCATTATTTTGCGGATGCGGTGGCCTATTCTAAAAAGGGTAGTTGGTTGTATTAATAATACAATTATTAAAAACGTCAATAAGGCCCACTTTAATCGGTGGTACTTATCAACTTCACCGATAGCAATGACGAATAAGACTAACTTCGTAAATTACTATTCTTTTATGCAATTTTATTTCATTTTCATAATATTTTGTGAGCACATATTCATCCCTTCCATGTAGGCAACCAAAAACCAAATTCGTCAGTTCCTCATGGGCAAATCAGACAATATTGGTTGATTAAAGTTGTCAATGTTATTCTGTATCACATTTCACATCATATTAATAAAATGCCTAAAACGAAAATTAGTCGATGAAAACGATGCGGACGGATAAAAGGCCAAAGTTATCAAAAGCACATTCTAGGACATTGCTATAAAAACTATTTCATCAAAGAAATGCAAAATCCCTAAAATTTAGCAACTTTACTAATCTAATTCACAAATTATTGTCTCAACAATTAACAATAACTTAACTCAATATTCAAGAATCACAAAAAAATGCCCAATTCATAAAATAAAAAATTGAATTAAAAAACATCAACTTATAATCCATACCAAGAACAACCCATCACTAAAATGACCCCACAAAGATAAAATTGAAGCACAAAAACACATCAAATTGCAAGTAAATCATAAAATAATAATAATATTAAAATAAAGAGAGATTTGACCTTATTGAGAAAGAATAATCTCTTTCAAAGATCCAACAGTGGTGGTGGGACTGTATCTGTTAGGTCCAATATCACTGCCATCAGCTAACCTGAACTTGACTTCAATTGATTCTTCAGTCGCCATTTCAGACCCACCTCAAATTCTCATAACCCACTTGATATTTCCTAGAAAAGATTCAAAATTTTCAATCTTTATTCAAATTAAGATAAAATCCAGATGAAAAAACCAATGAATTTGGGTAATGATAATAATAATAATAATAAAGGGGTTATTAGGGTAAGAGAATACGAAGGTTTCTTGACAGAGAAAGAAAGAAAGGGAATGAGGAAAGAAAACAACCCCTGTTCTGGTCTTTATTTTGTTCTCTTTCTATATATATTTTTATATTTATAGTATTATTTATTATTTGTTTTATTAATTAATTTTAATAAAAAAAATATTCTGGTGATTATTATATTGTTACTCAACAGGAGTGTATAATAATTGATTTGTAATGATTGATTTGATTATAATGATGATTAATGTATATATTAACTCTTTGTTAGTATTCAAGGTCTAGCGACGTAGTTTGTTGTCTTCCGTTTCAACGTGTACATTACTTTTTTATAATTGTTATTACTTTATTAACTTAGTGTTAAATCAACATCCATGTCTCATGTTAAATTTGTTTATATTTTGAAAAACCGGCCAGCATAACAAACTAATTGTTTAGTTAGTTTTTTTTGTTCAACCGATTATCATCATTGAAACTCGTGATTTTTCTTCTTCTTCTTTTTTTTTGAATTAGAAACCACATCACTAGTTGAGTAGTTGTATAGTTTTTTAGAAAATTGACACGCATGACAAGTCTTAAATCCGACCATATTTGATCTAACCATGTTTGAACAAATATGGCTAGCTTGTTGTATATGTTCAAACATGTAAATAAACCAGTAGTCGATCAAGCGATCTCGTCCTATCTTAAAAGAAAAAAAAGTTGTTTACTCTTTTCTTTTATGTTGTTTCAACCTTGCAACAAAGTAATATATTGAGAGTAGACTGAACTAATATATAATTTATGTATCCTTTTCAATCAATTACAATAAATAAAAATTACTGTACTTATTTATTTATTGTCTTGATGTTTAAAAGTATAATGTTTTGAGTTTTTTTTAAATAACCACTTTATTTTTTGGGATAAGATATTGTTTGACTATATCTCACCTTTCTAAAACTCTGCTTAGGCTATGTGTAGTGGAGGGTTTACAAATTGGGCGAATTGTAACACGTGACATCCAGTTAGCACAGGGTAAAAAATTGTTTTAGGGTGTAATGGTGTTGTAGGCTAATATATATATATATATATATATATATATATATATATTTATATATATATATACCACACACAAAACATATATAATAATATTTAATTATTATTTTCACAAACACACAAACATTTCGCAGGACAAAAAGTTGCCCCCACCCATTTCGACCCACATTTCGCCGGGGGGGGGGGGGGTATTGTAGCCCTTGTCGCCCACAATTCGCCCAAAGATTTTACCCACTACGCACAGCCTTATAGTATTGTTATCGGTGAGATTTCACCGTGCATGGTTGTTATACAATCAATTATTTAATGATCAAATGATTCAAATCAATAACTAACTTTCTAATATTCTTTTCTTAAACGTTAAGTTTTATATTTTATATTAAACTAGGTAGCAACCCGCCAGTTGCGGTGATGGGCACGAATTCTGTTGGTATTAATATATGATACACAAAAATTACATATTTAAAACAACGTTTATTCGGTCGGTAAACACAATCGTTGCATTTGGTTGGTATCAGCTATGATTGTTACGTTTCGGAACTAAACCCAAAAAATTTGTAAAGTTAACATTATTACAACAAAACCATTGGAATTACGGCGACGACTCGATGCGAATTATGTTGGTGTCAATTAGGTTCATTACATGTACGAGAACTAAACCTAAAAAACAAATTTTGTCATATTTAAAAAAAATAAAATAAATCATAATTAAAAAAACATAATACAACAGGAAGCCAGATAAAAAGTTGCTATAATGGGAACTTGAACTTGGATGATTAACTATATTAATTAAGAATTAGGAAGCATTCCATCAACCATAAAACTAACTTAACAATTAAAATAATACTTGAAAGTAATTACATAAATACTTAAAGTCATATCTTAAAAAAACTTTGTGACACCAAAACTCTCTAAGTATACTAATTTATAATTAAGAGAAAATCTGCTCTTAAAGAAAGCTCTTTCTTAAAAAGATCGCTAAAAGAATCATGAAAACTCCACCTAAACATATATATTTAAAAAAAAACTCATTTCTTTTCTTAAAAAAAAAGTTGATCGCAATATTTGACATATTACATGTATATAATAGTGTTATATTACATATACGTATTATAACAATCTTGTTGTATAACATAAGTGTAATATAACATTGTTGTAATACAATAATATTAGATACATGTAGTACAACAATATTGTTATATTCTATATATGTAATATAACAATATTACATATATAATACTATTTTATTACATATATATTACGACCGTCATTTTTTATTTTGTTTTTAAATTTTGGTAAAGAATAACATATAAAAAGGTTGAAAGAAAAAGGATATATAGGGGAGGGATATTTTGAGAACCATGTTGAGTTTTAAGAACTTAAGAACTCAATTCTAGGCCACACATTTAATTAAATGGATTGAAATATGTGGTTGAGATTAAATCTAGCAAAAAAGTCAAAGTAGGAGAGATAATAAATATGTAAGTGGTTACACTAACTTTTACGTCCGTTACACATGTGTAAAAATCTGACTCGGTGCGTAAAAAATTCTGTAATTTTTTAATGTGTATGTAACATACATATATTACGCATGTGTAAAAAAATTCGAAAAAAAAATCGTTACACTGAGTTCTTTCGAGTTCTTAAAACTCAAATATATACATATTTAAGTTCAAGAAAGAAATCAAATTATTGCAAGAAATGAGAGAAGTGAATATGAGACATTAGTTTTATTTTAGATTTAAATATTTAAAAATAAATAAAAAAGATGTAAATACAACAATAAATGCACTCTCTTTCTCTCCAATTAATACAACTAATATAACCATAATGAATCTCTTTCTAATTAATATATCTAACTAATTAACTGTAATAACTAAAAATATAAAAACACTACTTTAGTTTTATTTTTTATTTATACATTTTTCATTTTATTCAACATAAATACAATTTATTTATATAATACTATTTCTTTATATTAAAAAAATAACTTCCACTCAATTTATTAGCATATATCAACGTGTTTTTTAACACTAAATATCAAAACACAATATATATATATATATATATATATATATATATAGTTTTTTCAATTTGTATGTCTATAAAAATTATTGTCATAAATAATAATAAAAAAATGTCATGCAAATGTGTCCATTAAATGTAAACAATAAATATACAACTTACACAAAGTTATATAACCTACACTTGTTTTGAGCAATAAAAACGTATAACATACAAAAAGCATACAACTTACATATGTAATTCGACATCAACAATTATATAAACTACACAAAGATACACATATCTTACACATGCGTAGGTTATATGTTTTTCGTATGTAAGCTATATGTTTTCTTATTCTTAGAACACGTGTAAGTTATATGTTTTTGTGTAGGTTGTATATTTTTTATTGAAATTTAATGCAAACATGTGTAAGATAGTTTTTTGTATTTATTTATCACAATGTAACTACGTGTTGATGGATATTGATATGTTGAGTTTGAAGAAATTGGTTTTAAATAAAAAGAAATTAATGTATGAATAAATTGTATTTGTGTAAGATAAAATTTTCGTTTGTAGGTTATATGTTTTTTGTGGGTAGGTTATATGTTTTTGTGTGCGTGTGTATTTTATTGATGATGGATGTTGTTTGTAGGTTATATGTTTTTTGTGTGTAGGTTATATGTTGTCTTATTCTTAGAACAAGTGTAGATTATACGTTTTTGTGTAGGTTGTATGTTTTTTGTTGATATCTAATGCAAACACATGTAAAATAGTTTTTTGGTATTATTCATTATAATGTAAGTATGTGTTGATGGATATTAATATATTGAGCTGGAAGAAATTAGTTTTGGATAGAAAGAGATTTTAATGTATGAATAAATTATACTTGTGTAGGATAAAAATTCAAGACAAACAAAATAAGTTATAAAAATAAATGAGTTCTTAAATATTTCCAATTATAATAACTTAATTAGTTATATTAATTAAGTATATAAGTATTATGGTTTATTAGTTATATTAATTGAAGAAAGATAATGATTAATACTTTCTTTATTTAGATTTAAGTATTTAAAACTTAAAACAAAACCAGTGGCCTATATTTATTTATCGCATTTCTTGCAGTAATATAATTTTCTCTTGAACCATCCCCTATATATATATATATATATATATATATATATATATATATATATATATATATTGTCACACCCCAATCTAAGACGGAAATGCCAGAGCATGAGTTGATTGTTCACAACTCTCAATGTACTATCATGCAATATTAAAGGTGACCAAATCTATTAAATTTAATTAAGTTTTCAAATAAATCAAATACAAACAAGTACATAATCCATTAAAAACAACAAATACAAATTTATATTTCTAATGATCTTGATTAAAATTCTTCTAACGTAAGTTCATCACTAAGTTTTCACCAACTTGCATTCAATTCATACGATAACATGCATATGCGCATAAAGTAGAAATAATTTTGTCAACACATGGTTGAGTGAGTATAACACTAGATTTTGACACTACAATAATAATATATAAGAGAAAACACAAACTGTTCCTGTGAGATAAACAATTAAGCCATAACATATAAACAATTCACACACATAATAAAGAAAGATCTAAACCGTTGCCATGCGAATCGGGCATTGGTTACCAAATATGGGTTGTCGGTAAAACCATTGTCATGCAATTGGACGTCGGACACTAAGACGGTAGTATGATCATACTATTAATGATGGACCTCTTCGAATGCGGTAAAATAAAGCAAGTAAGCAAATAGCAAGTTATGCATAAACTGATATACACACAAGGATTAACGGTTGCAGTTGAATACTATATAATAATTAAAGAGGTAACTTACACATATGTCCCCGAAAGATTTAAAATAAGTAAAAAGGGGAGTGATATACTCAACTTAGCAATTAAGCAAGAGATAATGATTCGTTAAAAAAAAGAGGTAGATCAAGCTCTTCGGTAATTACCGACAAGAAATCCTAATTACAATAATTACGGAAATTAAATATGAATTCAACAACGAACCTTAAACTAGATAGAGGTTCGGGATTTGATGATCGAGTGTGACCTTGCAAAAGTTAAATATTACATGATTAATTATTAATTTTATTATCAAAGTTTTATCATCAATAATATGATTATATAAAATACATAAAATACTTAAATAAATGTTTATAAAATATTGGATAGACTATATAAAAAGATTTGTTTTAAATGTTTATTTAAACTAAAAATACGTTTAATGTATTTATATATATTTTTATTATTAATAACGATTTATTTTTAAATAAATATGTAAATAATAAATAATATTTATATAAACCAAAATCTATTATAAAATGCTTAACATATACTATATTTTAATATGTTAAATAACGAGATAATATTATGTATATTAAATAAAAATCTTTTTAAAATCTTTATTATAAAAACCTTTATCAATTTTTAGTAATCTAATATATATATATATATATATAAGAGCTCAAATAAAAAATAATTATATATATATATATATATATAGAGCTCAAATAAAAAATAATTGTTTTGTGAGAAGTGTAAGAAGACTTTAAAATAAAGTACACCGTCTAAATAGGATACTATAACATGTACATAAGAAACTATACAACTTTTAGAAACTACCAATCTCAACCACTAGATCCTAGATCCAATGGGGTACATTTATTCTTATGTTTCTCACAAAACTATTGTTTTTTACATTAACACTACCATACATACATATATATGGTTTTTAACCGAGGTTCAAAAATAAACTAGTTAGTATGTCGGGTTTTAACAAAATATAGATTAATTATGAAGTTTTATGATATATATATATATATATATATAAAGAGCTCAAATAAAAAATAATTGTTTTGTGAGAAGTGTAAGAAGACTTTAAAATAAAGTACACCGCCTAAATAGGATACTATAACATGTACATATGAAACTATACAACTTTTAGAAACTACCAATCTCAACCACTAGATCCTAGATCCAATGGTGTACATTTATTCTTATGTTTCTCACAAAACTATTGTTTTTTACATTAACACTACCATACATACATACATACATACATACATACATACATACATACATATATATATGGTTTTTAACCGAGGTTCAAAAATAAACTAGTTAGTATGTCGGGCTTTAACAAAATATAGATTAATTATGAAGTTTTATGATATTTATATATTAAATAATGATTAAATATCATAAATTAAACATAATAAAACTGTTTTCCAAAAGAATAGGGCTGGGGGGGGGGGGTTGAACATGCCCCCCCCCCCCCCCCCCATGTAACATTCTAAATTTTTAATAATAAATAAAAGAAAGTCTATGATTCGAATCATGTGTTAATATTTAATTAATATTAAATATAGAAAGAATTATGGATTTGGATAATTAAAGATGGAATAAATGATGAGATGGGCCTTAGGTCCATGGGCTTAAGAGGGTATAAATATCCCCATAAACCACCCTAAAACCCTAGATCCTTATTCCATCTTTCCATATTCTCTACACACACACATATTACTATATACGACCGCAAGAGAGAAAGAAGGAATTCGAGACCAAAATCAAGCAAATATAGATAGATCTTCAATATACAAGATAGATACAAGATTCAAGATTCATAACCAAGCTAACTGAGACCAAACGAACACGTAAAGGTATGTTCTTGATCTTAAAGCTTACGTTTTTATGAACGGTTAGTCTTGAAACTTAGACATAGAGTAGATCGGGTACAATTAAGCCTTAAAAATACAAACTTGACGTCTAAAATGAACAAGATGAACCCGGTTTGGGTTACGACTCGTTTAAAGAACCCTAGATCTAGCCTAAGCACGTTTAACTCATAAAGTCTCAAACTTTATGGGCGAATAGGCTAAGTTCTAACCGAAAATGGTCAAGGAAATGGATATGAGATGTTACCAAACCATAATAAGGTGCTAGAGTAAAAAACGAGTAAAATAATGATGTTAACAAGTCCAACCCGTGGCCAAGGTTGTTCAGCTCGTTCACTTCCAAAGGATATAGTCGCTTACAATATATATATACAAACTCGCTTACAATATTACCCGATCACAGTAAGGTTGATTACAATACTTATGTAAATATATATAGACTCGCTTACATTGATCAGCTCGTTTACAATGTCTATCGATTACAATGTGTTCGACTCCTCTATATTCGATTACACTAAACTGGACTTGAAAAAATTATACATATACATACATATACACACACACACACACACTCACATACAAGTCATACCCGATTATATTGCCCTTCTCTCACTTTTATATGAAGAAATCGATTACTTATAACTCGCATACGTTAGTGTGTCGCATACAATATTGAGAGAGATTACAAGCTGCCTTCATACATCTGATCAACTACATTGGGACTCGATTACAAGTATGGACATTGATTACATGCTTACTCGATTACATGCTTACATAAGGGTTCGATCACATTTTAATTCGCTCACAGCTTATAAACCCGATTACACTAGAAAACTCTCATTCAATGATGAAGTTGCTCACAAAAAGACTCGGTTACAATTGTATAATCGCTTACAATGGAGCTCGATTACAATAAGATAACCCAAATACATTTATATGACTTGCATGCATGTGCCAAACTCGAGTACTTATACACATTCGATTACATCATGTGAACTCGTATACATATGTGTTCGATCACATGCTTAAACCCGCTTATATCCGTAGACTCGTTCACATTGAGGACTCGGACACAACACATGCCTCAGAGCACTAAGGTAGGCTCAAATGAAATCCTTACATGTAAATACAATTACATGGATGATTTGCATACAATTCCTGAACAATGAACTTGCATATAGACTTGTACCCTAGTGGAATACAAAAAAAAAAGAACGTTAAAGTAATCTAATACAAACCAAGCTTACGTACACCGAAGAAAGGAAAGAGAAAGAATGATAAAGTAAATGAGAACCATAAATGCTAGGGTTTAAGGAATAAAATAATTTAAGTATAAAGTAATCTAAAACAATATCAATAGATTACACCAGACTTAGCCATTTTCGGCTGAAATGCTAATAGGACGAGTTTTAATACGTGTAACTTATATACAGTTAGCCGAGCTCAATTAAAGAAGGGATTAACTATTAACGGAGAAAGAAATAAGATCCAGGTGAGTTTCTAGCCCTATTCCTTGTTATGTTTTCGGGACTGTATGCATACTCGATGTGATTTGTTAATAAACTTATCCTAAGTGATAAATGTATGCCTTATGTGAATTATGTGAAAGATATGATTGATTGCTTGTCGGTACGTGAACGATCTTCGAATATTGCACGCACTGTCAAGTTATGATTATGGATATGAATGCTATGTATAATGTATGAATGATATGTACGTATGTTATGAATAAATGTAAGAGATAGCCATGTACAGAAGAAAGGGACTGAGTCCTAATAATACTCAAGGTAGAAAGGGACCAGACCCTAATAATATCCGAGGCAGAAAATGGACCGAGCCCTTTATAAATCTTGAGGCAGAAAGGGACTGAGCCCTAATAATACTCAAGGCAGAAAAGGGACCGGACCCTAATAATATCCGAGGCATAATAGAATAAAGTAAAGTAGAAATTAGAATAAAGTACGAAGGTGAGTATATATAATATGAATGAAATATGAAAGTATAAGGTACGTATGAAAGAACGTAGTTATTAATGTATTGTATGTTGTATGATTTACTAGAAAACACTTAGCGTAGCTGACTTTTAGTATGCACGCATGTGAGTAGGATGAAGCAGCTCGCTTGAGGGGACACGTGGCACATGAATAAGAGACTGGCATCTGAAGACTCAAGACGTTCTATAACTAATGTTTTTTATTTGAAAGACAATATGTCCGATAAGACAAAGTTATGGATTATTATGTAATGTTTATGAAAGTTTTTATGTTCCGCGTAATGTTTTTTTATTAACTCTGATATTTAGAACTATGTTTGTGAGTAAATCCAACGTCCAATGTAGGGCATCAGCAATGGGACCTTACACCTGTAAGGCCCCGTTACCGGTGCCTTACTTTAACGTTGGATTTACTCATTAACATCGTTCTAAATATCAGAGTTAATAAAAACATTCGCGAAATATTATAAACATTCGAACCATTACATTACATGACCGTAAATCCTTGTCTTAACGAACATTCAAATTATTTAAACATAAAACATTGTCTTTTAAATATCATAACATAACACTTCCTTGAGATGCCAGCTTCTTCAAGTCCATGCCATGTGCCTCCCCTCAAGCGATCTTCCTCATTCTACTCACCTGCGTGCATACTAAAAGTCAGCTGCGCTGAGTGAGTTCTAGTTAATCATACAACATACAATCTGTCCTCATACTTGCACACGTTCTCGAAGGTGTGTACATTATTCATACTTTATTTTACTTGCATAACTATCCATACTATATAAAGAGCCTTCCGCCCTATAACCTCACAGATATTATAAGGGTCTGGTCCAAGTATCACAGATATTATTAGGGTCTAGTCCCTACCATCACAGATATTATAAGGGTCTGATCCCTATCCTCACAGATATTATAAGGGTCTGGTCCCTATCCTCACAGATACTATTAGGGTCTGGTCCCTTTGTTTCATGCAACCCATACCTGTTCTTACATACTTTCTTTGACAATACGTGCAATCTCCGAAGAGCGTTAACGTACCATCAACATATCATACATACATTATGCATATATCATATATATTCATACATACATCATATCTTACATTATACATATCAATCATATCTTTAACTACCTCCTGACGGTACATGCAATATCCGAAGATCGTTACGCACCGTCAAGCGATCATCATACATAAATCATACAAGGCATACACTTACCACTTAAAGTAAGTGTATTAACTATCACATCGAGTATGCACACAGCCCCGAAAACATAACAAGAAAGTGGGGCTAGAAACTCACCTGAAGTCGGTTACGTTCACCGTTAATAGTTATTCCTTTCTTCAGTTGGGCATGGCTAACTGTATAATAATTACATGCATCAATTAACTATCACTACTCATCTCGCGTTTCTGGTCTAATTATAACCCTCAACGAACGGGGGTCCGGGGCAGTGCCCTTGGCAAGGGGTCTAGGGGTGGCAGCCCCTAGCAGGGTCCAAGGGGCAAAGCCCCTGGCTGGGGTCAAGCTGCCAGGTCAGCTTGGAAAAATTTTATTTCCATTAACCGTCTTAACACATTTTCCATTAGAATTTTGAATCATTAATAAATTGCTAACTTAAAAGTTCAAGGGCTTATTTGTAATTAAATCATTCTTTTTCTAAGTTCAGGGGCCATTATGTCATTTTGGTAAACTTCTAGTTCGTTACTTATTCTTAACGAATTGGGTTATCATAACGAACTGGTTCTCATAGCGAATTGACCCCTTTAACGAACTGGACTTCTTAACGAATCCGTCCATAGAGAACCAGTCCATATAACGAATTAGTTCATCTAATTCGTTATCTCTTCTAACGAACTGGCTATAACAAATCAAGGGATTCGTTATCTTTTCCCCTTAACGAATTGGATACGAACTAAAGCTAGCTCGTTAATCTTTCCTTAGCGAATCAGCTGACGAATTGCCTCTAGTTCGTTAATCCTCCGTTAACGAACTAGGGTTAGGTCAGAGAATGTCAGAACATTCTCTGACATTCCCTTAACCTCGTATCTTTTCTGGCGCCATCGCCGGAAAAACGCGGTTTCGCCGAAAAAACGAGTTTTGACTCGTTTTTTTCACTGTTTTTCGCCCCGTTTGATCCAGATCTGAGCTAGGGTGATCCCTAAGCTCATCTTAGGTTTGGTTTATACCTGAATCCACCTGGATCTCGTGGCTTAAACGGTTTAACGGTGTCGGCTCGTCTTTTCGTGACTATATCTAACGGTTTAAGCTCATACAATATCATACTATCATTACCTTAGGCCGGAATCGGTTCTTCTTCTATCTTTCGGCTAGAGAGATACTAGAGAGAGAGAGAGAGCTCAAGTATGTGTTTTGGGAGGTGTATGAAAAGTGTGTAAAATGAATTAAATGGGTGATTAATGGCTTATATAATTATGGGATCATGGGCTTAAGCCCATGGTCTTTCCTTCTTTCTTTCATAACCCAAGCCCATAACCCATATCCATTTAACCCAACACTCGCCCCACTCATATTCTATTTATCTAAACCGATAACGACCCACTATAAAATAGACGAAATTTATTTTATTATTATAACCAAAAATAGGATGTTACAACACCCCAGCGGCTCAAACCATTAACACCACCACCCTAGCCATCTGGGCTAGGGTGTTAAGTGGTTATAATTTGAAACGAGTTCTCTTTAACCATACATATGCGAACCCAGAAACCTAAATGAACCATAACAAATCAATCGTTTAATCCCATTCATATACGATCAATTAACCATAGGTTTAATGATCCAGACTCTTAGACGAACTGATCCATATAAAATAATTACCTTAACGATGATTAAACGGAGGTTAAATTTGAAAGAACAGGGCCGACGAAGAACGATGACGAACAGGGTATTTTAAGGCTGCTATAATCAAATTAGACTTAGGGGTTTTGATGTCGTTGGAATAAGGATTGTGCAGCCAATATTAATTGTGTTATGGTGCTCGTTATGTTATAGATTTTTTAACAAGTAAATACGGTTTAGTATATTTAAGCAATACGTATCAATTTGATCGAATTAACATATTAACGAGTGTCGGCCAGAACGTATAAGGCATGAGAATTCAAGAATCACCGATCAATTCCTATATTAGAACGAGAATTGTGGTTCAAGGGATTTAAATGGGTCATGGGTTGCACATGGATACGGGTATGTGTAAAAGGGGTTAACGGGTTTAAGAAGAATAATATATCTTTCAATTATTTTCAGTTTAGTCCCTGAACGATAGGGGTGTAAACAGAATAGGTTTAAAGTATATTTTAAGGTCAAAAAATGTATATGTTTGAAAGTTTAATTTTTATATAATAAATAAATATAATAAACAATTAAAAATAAAATATAATTAATCGATAAATGCGATATTTTTATTGATAAAATTTCCCGACATCGAAACGGGTCGGGTCACGGTTATTAAATAATAAATTAAAATCCAAGTTGTTACATATATATACACTAGATTTTGCCCCCCCCCCACATTACCAGGTTTTTTATATTATTCGTTTATAATATTTACATATTTTTTGGATTTTAATTTTATTTATTGTAAGGAAGCTAATAATATACCTAGGATTTGATGATGAAATGATTTCACAATTAAATGAGATTTTATAATCCAGTTTAAAAACCATATGGGTTTGATGAGACTCATGACCCGCTTATTTTTTTACTATAAAATTGTTTTATAATTATTTAAAAGATTTTTTTTTAAATCGGATATTAATTTATAGTATATTCCTACTTTGTAGGAGTTTTTATCAAATATATGTTGAGTTTAATTTTTAAAATATAACGAGATGTACGTTATAACTCGTTTAAGGGCTATATGGGTTTGGTGAGACCCATACATGTGAATATGGGTCAAATGCATGAGAAACCTCCATTTACAGATAAAACAATCTAGTGGCTTAAGAGAATGTATGTATCAACCAGAGAGCTTTTAAATATTTCCCTTATATATATATTTAAGATTTAAGATTAAGATATATATTGTGGAACTCGAACCCACGACTTTTGGATGCTTAAGAGAGTTTATCTCTGCCACTGATAGAGGTACACAAAAACCAATGAAAGCGAACCAATATTACCGAATCATACCTAAAACCCGCGGGCTGGTTTAATGATTTGTTAAAATCATCAATAGTGGCTTGGTTGTGGGTAACAAGGTTCCCATACCGCCAAAATCAAACGACTTATTTGTATTTTTTTAATATTATAGATTTATGTCTTCTTTTTAATGCAATGTAATATATATAAATGTTTAATAACAACTTAATTCATTGTCAAATAATTTCAAGGACAAACTTTAAGGCCTATATAATGTCCAATTATATTGCTTTGACCAACTTTTATCTAAGCCCGAATTCACGTTACCTAACTCATGACCGACCTGTTATAACTTTCATAACCGATTAACTGAAACCTACATAACTGATCGGTTATGGTTATGGTTGTCTATTAACCGATATATCAGTTAATTTTCAAAATCAACCCATAACACTCCTAGCCACTGGGCCATCTAAATCGTGACTCGAAACTATTATTACTTTTTCTTTATTTTATTTTTTGAGTGGGTAGAGAGGTATTGTTGATTTTTCCAATTAAATTGGCTTTTTTTTATACAAAATGTGGAGTAAATAATAACTAAAATTAATTTGCTTAGAAAATGTAGACATTATGATAGAATTAAGTAATCAATTATAACACTTATAGGTTCTGGATTAACAATATAAATATATTTTTTTAATGATAGAATTATATAAAACACTGACTAGTAAGAGATTAGTAGAAAAGAAATATAGTTACAAGTGAAAAAGAAGATTAGGCAGCCACTCTACACAACTAATGTTTTACTTATGATTTTTATCGGCAAATCACAAAAAAAAATAATTAATAATAGAGTCGAGAATTGTTCCTTCACAATCGTGTTAACATGAAAATTAGTATTGTTTCAAAGTCGCCACAACCCCCCCCCCCCCCCCCACCCCCTACAAAGTAATCATAACAAATTAGCAACAACTTCCACCAAACATTTATTCGCATACGATTTAAGGAAAGCAACCAAGAGCAAAGATCAACTCGCGTTTTTGAAGCCGATAAAGCTAAATCCAACCATCTAGTAGTCTTTCTATCTCCACATCACAAAGTGGCATAGAACTGAAGGAACATCCATGCCTTTAATAATTAGATTAGAATGAGTAGGAATCCGGTTAATCAAAATTCATCAGAAAAGAATGTTCACTCTTCTAAGTAGCATCTTGGCCAATTGGGCAGCCTCAATACCCCTTTAAATAGGTCATCGCCAATCCCACAACTACTAAACGTACCAACTATGATTGTATACCCGATAATGTTTATCACGTTCAAGAGAAAATTGCCTAGGGAGTCGATCTTTAAGGCAAAAATAACCCATCCAACAATCCTTTAAGAAAAAAATTACCAACAATCTTCTAAAGAGCAACATTTTGGGCAGCTTAAGTTAAACTATGTTTGTACTCTTTATGTTTTTTTTCCCACTATTTTTACCTAAACCCTTTTAATACTTAAATGGTAAAAACAGCTAGCTTTGACGGTCCGGTCAACCTAGTCAACCCAACTATTCGCTTTTGTTTCTTCTAAAAACCATAATTACTAAGTTTAACCCGTAAATTCTGTAACATGTAACCACATCAAAATATCTAAATGCCACAGAACTAAAATAAAAATGTCTCATTCAATTTCAACTATTTTTAACTCGTATTTGAATCCAATTTTTAATTACAAGTTAATTATAAAACAATACACAATCTAGAGGTATTTTAGAGAAGTTAATTACAAGTTTATTTAATGATTTTATATTTACCTTTAATCATTGTATTGCATCAGCTACATTTCAAATCCATGTTTGTATGTTCACATGGTGGTTCCTCAATCTTCTAAAAAATCCGTCCTCACGTGCTGCACGAGTTGCGTAGGACTTGTGGTAAAACAGGTCATAAAACTTCAATGGAGTAGTAAAAACTTTACCTTATAAACAACTACTCATTTTGTTCTCACATCGATATAGGGCAAACTTTTACCACTTTTATATTTAAGACATGCATTCACACTTACAGTGGCGAAGGATATTTGGGACCAAAGGTGGCCCCGCCCCCTCCGTTTTTTGCGCAATAATGTTAATTTACCCGTTTTCGGCTGACAACACCTTCATTGGTTATTTTTCTTTATCGCCCAGTCATGATGAATGGTGATTAGCGTTTTTGTTTTGAATTGGCATGATCTTTTCTTATAGCTCAGATACCATAACAAAATTATTAGGGCAAAGAAGCAATAAATAAGATGGGTATGTATATTGATATTCTTCATATAAAATACACCAAAGAACATCCCTATAAATACAAGGGAGCTAAAAAGAAAGACCTTAAATAAAGGAAAACTAACAGCAGAAGATGAAGGCAAGAAAATAAAAGAAATAAATCATCCAAATATAAGTAAATCATCTTCCGTAAATGAGCCACAATTTCCGTTACCCCCTCAAGTTGGAGCATGAAGAGCGCAAACGCCCAACTTGACAAGTAATCTCTGAAGTAATTGTGTTACTAAAGGCTTTGTGAGGATATCCGCAACCTGCATATTTGTAGCAATTTCCATGGTTTGGATCTCCTTTGACTCGACCCGTACCCTAACAAAATAATAGTCCATTTCGACATGCTTTGTTCGTTGATGATACACCATATTGTTAGCTATATGTCGTACCACCTGTTGTAAAAAAAAACACCTATGTGGGCCAATCTGGAGGAGTTCCAAGCTCCTTTAAGAGCCATCTCATCCAAAGTGTCTCACTAACAATGATTACCATAGCCCGGTATTTGGTTTCGGCCGATGATCGTGAAACAACTGACTTCTTTTTTGATTTCCATGACACGGGAGCCCCACCCAATAGGAGCACATAACCGGTCCTTGACCTTCTCTTGAACGAGCACCCTAACCAATCTGAATCATTGTATATGATGAGATTAGTTCCACCTGCCTTAGGAAGAAGAATACCTTGTCCCGGAGTAGTTTTGAGGTAACAAAGAACACGATTAGCAGCCTCCATGTGGCTTTCTCTTGGGTCACTTACAAACTGACTTAAGACATTCACGGCAAAGGTGAAGTCGGGTCTCGTGGCCTGTAGGTAAAGTAATCTTCCAACTAGTCTCTGGTACTGCTGGCCATTAACCCATTGTTCTTCCTCGCACCTATCCAATATTAAGTTTTGTTCCATTGGAAACTGGTTTGGACAACAACCCATCATACATGTGTCTTAGAGGATATCAAGGATGTATTTTCGTTGACTTAGTATCAAGACTTCAGATGTTCGAGCCACTTCGATGCCAAGAAGGTATTTTGGTGGCCCAAGGTCCTTGATACTGAATTTGTTATCAAGGTAAATCTTTGTGTTTTCAATTTTGTTTGATTTGTTAACCATGATGATTACATCATCGACGTAAATAAGCGCAACAAAAAACACATCTTATTCTTTAAAAATAAACAGAGAAGGATCAGCTTCAGTTTGTTTAAAACCAATTTTAAGCAAGGATGTGGTAAATTTTTTATACCAATTCTGTGATGCTTGTTTGAGCCTATAGAGTGATTTCTTGAGTTTTCAAACTCTATCTTCATCTCGTTTACCAAATCCTTGGGGTATCTTTATGTAGACATCCTCGTGTAGATCTCCATGTAGAAAAGCGTTATTCACATCAAGTTGATGAATGTGCCACCCTTTTTTTACAGCCACTGTCAAAAGTGTTCGAAAGGCCACGAGTTTTGTTACCGGCGCAAAGGTTTCGTGGTAATATATGCCTTCTAACCGTGTAAATCCTTTTGCAACCAAACGCGCCTTGTATCTTTCAACCTCTCCGCTTGGTTTATACTTGATTTTATACGCCCACTTTGAGTCTATAACATGTTTTCCTTTTGGTAGCTTTTCAAGCAACCAAGTTTCATTCTCTTGAAGAGCTTTGATATTGTTCTTCATTGATTCTCTCCATTTTGGGTCTTTTACAGCCTGTTTATAGTGTTTTGGCTCATCATTTGACGTGACGGTCGTTAAGAACGCTTTATGAGTGTTAGTAAACTTATCGTATGAAATAAAATGTGCTAAAGGATGTACCGTGGACGCTTGATTGGACGTGGATTTCTCATGGTCTATAGATGGGGGAAGTTGGACTTCATAATCATTGAGATGTTTAGGTCGAGATCTTGTTCTTTTTGAGTATTCAACATTATCAGCTGTGGCCCAGTTGATTCGGATTCATCAAAAAAAAATTCAGACCATCTTCCTGTTGCGGACTTTCAACCGATGGTCTAGTAGTCTCTATAATTGGCTCATTAGTAGAGTGTTCAGCTTGGGCTTGCTGGGTGCTTGTTCATTTGTGGTTTGGGTTGGATGGATGTTTAAAATGGAGATGAGCTTTATGCAGTTGGGTATTCGTTTGCTAGAGGCCCCTCTCTGGATAAAATTGGTTTGGCTAGCCCAAGGCATCTTTATGTGGAATAATATGTTCATGGGTTGGGTGTGAGCCAACCTCTTCAATGTTTGACTGGTCGTTAACCCAGTGTTTCCTCTTGTGTTGTGCCAACCTTTGCAAAAGGAAATACCTTTTCAATAAATTTCACGTCACGTGATACAATAATTTTTTTGTGTTGCGCATCGAAAATTTTGTATCCTTTTTGGCCAGTTGGGTAGCCCAAAAATATCCCCATTCTTCCTCTTTGTTCAAATTTATCACCTTTTGTTTCCGTGTTTCTATAATATGCGAGGCAACCGAAAACCCTCATGTGTTCATACTCAGGTTGCCGATCGTACAATATTTCATAGGGCGTCTTGTTTTCAATAACATCGGAGGGCAACAATTGATGATGTAGGTGGCCGTGAGGATGCATTCTATCCAAATCTTTGTGGGTAAGTTTGCCTCAAATTTTAACGCTCGTGCCATTTCTAAAAGGTGTTGGTGCTTTCGTTCAACTACGCCGTTTTGTTGTGGTGTATGTGGACAGGTTGTTTCTAAAATAATTCCCTCCTTAGCATAAAAGTCAAGAATTTGATTTGATGTAAACTCCCCTCCATTATCACAAAGGATCCACTTTATGTTTTTCTCAAATTGTGTTTGAACCATTTTATGAAAAAAATACCAAACAAGTGCTTGCTTCATCCTTGTGTTTAAGGAGGAACACCCACGTGGCACGGCTAAAATTATCAAGTTCTTGAAATTACCCACTCCAATCAACGTCCTTGACAACCCACATGGCACGACTAAAATCATATAGACCCTTCTTGCAATTACCCACTCCAATCAACGTCCTTGACTTCAAGTCCTGCATGGCACAGAAGTCGGGAAAAAAGGTTACAACACATTTTAAATCATTTGATAATTTACTTACAAATAACAAATTGCATTTAAAATTGGGAACATGAAGAACCTCGTTTATTTTCATTCCATTGGGTAGGATGTAGTCTCCACGTCCCTCAACGGCTATGAAGGTACGGTTAGGTATGATGACAGGTGGCTCAAAATTCCTTCTGATTTTCTTTTTAAGAAAAGAATCATCATGGGTTATGTGCTCGGTAGCACCCGAGTCAATAACCCATATATCTCCTTTATCCCCATTATTTATCATGTTATCCAAAATAAGTGTGTTTTCTTGTTTGATAGCACCAACCAATTTCACAAGTTGTTGGAATTGCTCTGCTGTCAACCCTTCTATTTCACTTGTTTCTCCTTGCACACTAGCAGCCCAAGGCTTTGTCTTTCCTTGTTTTTCTTTGCTCAGCCACCACTCCGGATACCCAATACGTTTGAAGCATTCATCCTTGTTGTGACCATCTTTCCCACAAAAGTTGCAATATTCCACTTGGTCTCCAACACTTCGTTGTCCATCCTTTTGTGGTTTGCTTTGAGATTGTTTTTTGATCTCGGTTCTTGGGTACAAAAGCCTTAAGGCAGTTGTATATGAAGTTCTCTTTCCACTGAAAACAACACCTTTATTGGTTTTATTTTCTTTATCGCCAGTCATGATGAATGGTGATTAGTGTTTTTGGTTTGAGTTGGCAGGATCTTTTCTTATGACTCTGATACCATAATAAAATTATTATGGCAAAGAAGCAATCAAAGAAAATGGTTACGTATATTGATATTCTTCATATAAAAAACATCAGAGAACATCCCTATAAATATAAGTGAGCTAAAAAGAAAGACCTTAAGTAAAGGCGAACTAACAGGAGAAGATGAAGGCAAGAAAATAAAAGAAATAAATCATCCAAAAATAAGTAAATCATCTTCCGTAAATAAGCCACAATTTTCGTTATTTTTAATGTGTATGTTCATCCGGCCCCTCGACATCTTCGTCCAAGCTTCACCACTGCACACTTATATCCAAAACTTCCAACAATGACTGCATCTGACTCGCCAATGGCAAGTGTGTTTAGCAGGAAGTTCGTGTTGACAGGTCTTTCGGTGGTAACTGAGCAGTCAAGCCAAGCCAAGCCAAACGTCATATACATGAAAGGCAGCTCTCAAACAGCCCGCAGTGATGTGAAGTGCAATGTGTGCAATCACAACGCACATTACCATCGCCCACAGTATGTACACAAGTGTGTGTGAGGGTGTTTCACACTCTCTAAGTTCTTGATATGGCTTAGGAAAGAATATCCTTAAAATACTTCTAGTTATATACCACTTCAATGTTTTGCGTTTCTGTCCACCTTCTATGTGAAATGTAACATCCTCAATTTTAAACATCTTTTAATAATTTCAAATTTTAAATCAAAAGTTTTTCTATTTGAAAGTATGTGAGAACTGAGAAGCATTAACTCACATATGAAGTAATCTGCACCCAATAATCCATAAGTAACTGGTGAGCAATAGAACAAGTATCAATATTAACTGTGTGTTGCTGCCCACACCGCCACCTACATAATTGCCACTATCTATCAATCTTTGCGGCCACTAGTGCGTATTGTTGGTGGTGAAGGAGGAAACTGGGAGGTGAATGATAGATTTCAGTTTCTGTGTGATTGTCACATAAGCTCATTGTGTCACAAATTTCAATCAGAATCCAATTCCTTCAAATTCCAAATATTTTTAACAAATTCCAATTTGCCACCCTAAAAGGTGTTTGAAGCATTTTGTGAGAACCATTGTATGTATTTTTTTTTCTTTTCACTAGTTTTGTCAAAGGATTTGTAAACCAAGTAATAAAATTAAACTTCAAAATCACGTTTTTATCATGACCAAATAATAAACTTATTTTTCAAAATCACAACCCATCATCATTAACCCCTCCACCAAAAACAACCAGAAAACCGCCACCCGCCACCACCACGTGAAAGAAAACACCATTCACAAAAGTTATTATTTAAATTGTCAAAGATGTAACAATTAGTTGATATTGTTACGTTTAAAACAAGTGAAGCGGTAAAAAAAATCCGAGACTTAATACACGATCAAACAATATTTGCTCAAACACGAACATTTTCTTATTATTTGAAAATAATAAAGAGTAGATATAAGACAAACTTATACTCAATACAAGATAGACTTGATGATTTCAACAACTAAACCTTACAAGTCTTATATAGGCTAACAAAACTTAAGTAGTAAGGAAACTTAGCTAATAAGAATCAAATATTTTACACCAATTCTTAACCTATAAAATAAGGAAACATATATACTTAAAAGCCACCAAGTATGACTTAAATTTCCTTATAAGTCTCTTTTGGTTATGATCTCTTCCAAACCACCCATTTGGGATCAAATAAAACCACCCTTTAACCCACAAGTGTTGCTCTTTTAACAAATACTGATATCTAAAGCACAAAACACAAACTTTCAGATGAAAAACAACAGTAATGCTTTCACATGATATCTTCAAACTAGATTTCCATAACAAAGCGTTGGACTTTTGGAAGTCACAACCCTATTCCACCATGGGGACCGATCCACCAGCTTGCAAGATTTGTTGCTCCAACTGTATCATATGCAAAGAGTAAAAATGTAAATTCAATCGGTTCAAAGGGTAATAATGTAAATCATTATCTTAGCAGTAGACGACTACACGTGTAACGTACCCTGAACAAGGCTTCATAGTCATGTTTCACTTGCTGCAGACACCTAAAACACCTGCAGCAATCCACACCATTAACTTTAGAAAGCGGAAACTTGGATTTTGAATGTCAAATGAACATCTTTGAATTTCCGAATTGATACAAATACATTAAATGTTTGACATAAATTAAAATAATCTATACAAAGAATTAGTGTAATTTAGGAAAAATAATCAGTGTTAAAAATTTGAAGAGAATATGCAAGAGATGCGAATTTGACGGCATAAGTTTAACCATTAAAGTCATATAGCAAAAAAAGGTATAGAATTTAGAATCATTAAAATCCTTTAACTAATCTGCTTGAGACCGTATACAAGAATTTTTTAAATTGAAGGGTATTTTAGACATTTGACTAACGCTTAAAAGCATATTTGTTACCTATTTAACGACTTCAATTCGACTAAGCGAGACAGCGAGTGTCAAAAATCAAAATTACAAAGTCGATTGAGCATATCCAACGAGAAGTACTGGATTGGAGGTTAGTTAGTAGGGTAATATATTGTCATTAATTAGAACGAGTACATAGGTGTTCTGAATCCCTACATATTGGTTCATAACATTTGGATCAACTACTCATGTGACCGGTGATACATACATCTTCACGGGTTACCACAGACACATCAGTTATACATGATCATTTGTAACCTATTGCCAATAGAGTAGAAGTTTAGAGTTGTGGTTGACATGTTAAACATTTAATTCCTACAAATGTCCTTTATGTTTCGGCCAACTCAAAAAGAGTCACATATGGTACGGACACATAAATTGATATATGTAATGGATTGTGTCCTCAAACCCTCATGAAAATTGTCCGAATTGTTGTTGACCTTGGCATGTGACAAGGAGATGTGACCATGACAACATAATGGCATCGTACAAAATGATTTTATGAGGTTCTATTTTCAACATCTGAATCTAGTAAGCGAAAGTTTACAAATTTAATCATCACATTCCACATTATTATTATAATATTTAAAATAATGAACAAAAGTCTAGTTTATTGTTAAGTAGATGAGATAATATTAAAAAAATATGCAGTTTATCTTTTCTATTCGTGATTTGGTGGATTTACATGCGTTTATCTCGGTGCACAAAGATAAAACAAAAATTTTCCAAGCAATATGTTTGGTCGTGTTATGGTGTTTGTGAAAGAGGAGGAATGCGCTAGTCCATAGCAGGTCTCCTATTCAACTCACGACTCTTTTAGAGGAGATAAATGTGATGGGCTTCCTTCGGATTAACAACAGGTTGCGCAGATTTGGTTTGTCTTGGCAAGATTGACGTGGCTTCCGGGTGTAGTGTGTTGATTAGTATTTGACGTGTGCGGTTTCCTTATGTTTTTTTTTTCATTTTTGGCCCGCTTGCACGGCCTTTCTGTTTCTGGTGCTTGTTTGTTTGTACTTGTGGTGGTGCGTCTAGCTTTTTGCTAGCGTTTTTTATATAAGTTGTTTTGTTGGTCGTTAAAAAAATGCATAAAGCAAGAATAAATAACTCATAAATTGCCATACGTCTATGTTGTCACAACGGCCAACTCGGTTCAATCCATGCGTGAGGGAAACAATACTTAATAGTTTTCAGTAAATCGCCACCGAAACTCTCTTGGATACTTTTCTCATCAAACGTGTGATACCTGCATGTTTCAAGAGAATAGAACACGAAATCCGTGCCATCTTTAGGCAACAATCTTGGAAAGTAGATCTTGTTCTCCATTTCTTGCAATATGGCTTCAAGGCAGACACATGATGTATCGGTAATAAAAATCATGTGTTTTCCTAAACCATCTAATTTATCCCACTCTTTTGTAGAATCATTTAGTTTGAACACCTCAACCGAGCCTCCGGACTCACCCACGACAACAAGTAAAATATGTTCATCACAATTTGACATAAAGTACTGATCTCTTGAAGATTTGGAACACCTGCTTGGGGCATTGTCTACAACGATCCTTCTAGATAAATTATGGTTCATGCCACTAAAAGCTTCAATTCTTTTGTTGTTGTCACGCAAGACATAAATATCCGGGCCACTAACTATTGGAAAGTGAAAATAGAATTTACAACCGAAACGGTATCTACGCCATGATGATTGAGATTGAGATACATTGAGGACGAAGACAAACATCTTACTAAATGCAACAACCATTCAATCAGGGGAAGTAGGCGGTGCAGAAAAACAATAACATTCACAAGTATACTGAAGCGTTGGAAGCTTACGGATCTCACTTGTAAATGGGTCATACAACACCATGGGGAAAAAGATTTTAACCATCAATAGCCAGCCATACCTCGAACAACATATGTTGTACCTGTTCAGTTCTTGAGGTGGTTTTATATAATACCTGTCCCCGCATACTGGATCTGTAAAGGTCATAACGCCTCGATGATTATCAAACAGCAGAAGCCAAGCAGGTTAAACTAATGAATGCGTCCGCAGCCTCCTTAATGATGGTTTGGAGCTCCATTGAGTCAGAGGTGCTGCTAAACAACAACTATTGCATGTAGCACGGAACTTCAAGTATTCGACACCAACGCAGTGCTTCATAACTGTTTCCAACATATGAAACGGAATATTGAACAGGCGGGACTCCCTTGTTGTGCTATAACCTTCAAGGTTAACCGGTCTTACTAATATCTTGTTGTCCTTGTACTCGTTTTCTTGCATGTTTTCAGAATTATGAGCTTCTAACCTACACAAAACATGGGGAAAAAAGTGTAAACACTATTCAGATAACAATTATCTCAAAATAAATAGAAGCAAAACCCGTATGCAAGCATTTTCCACATGAGCTCATGATTTTCTTGTACAATACAAGATTTTGAAGGTAGAGACATGGTTCTATCTTTGACGCGGAAGGAGCATATTTGGTTCATGTCATCAAGAATGTGTACATAACCCTCTATGTTTGAGGCAACTGAAGACTTGTATAACGCGTAAGGAAAGCTAACGTTAGTAAAATCGAGGAAAAATGCAGCATTGTTTAGGTCATCCATTTCCTCAAACATCATGCTAGCAACATTGAGTTTAAACAAAGACACATCAGCAGTCGTCTTCGTTCTCCACTTAGGGCATGATATAATGCAGAACAACTCTGTATCAGATCCTATAAGAAAACGAGTCACATCAGGGTAACTACCAGGGTAAACTTAGGTCGTTCTACAAACGGCAGCAGAGTTATGACAAGTTCTTTGCCTCTAACCATAATGTCAACTTGTATGAGAAACGGATAAAAGACGTCCCAGCTTAGGGCGTATACCTTACCATTGCAACAAGTTACACTTGCAAAGCCAGTGTTATCACCGGTCATGGTCAAGAGCTGTTCAGCATATGACATTTCGGTCCATTTATATTTTTTTCTTGTACACTCTAGCCGACAAAAAACAAAGGTATCAGTTGTGGTGGGTGCTAACAGGAGGACTGAACCTTGTTCACCAGGAGGAGATGGCAAACAACAAAAGTAAGATCATCATCATCATCATCATCATCATCATCATCATCATCAAACACCAAAGGTGGGAGACGAATCAACTTAGAGGTGAGTGGGTTCCAAAGGAGCCACAAGACTTGGTCCGGAGTGGAGAGGATCACCCAGCCATGGAAAGATGCATGGACTTGTCTCCCCTGTAGCTCTTTCATTCCGGGTATATTATAAGATTCCAGGTTCCGAGCAATAAATGAATCATATTCGGCGAGCGTGCAAGATGACCAATCACAAGCAATCTGCTTTGGCTCCATGATCTAATAACAAGAAAAAGAAAACTAATATGCAGTTTGGAAATAAAATATGCCTTGGCACACAAATCTTCCAAGAAAAAAAAACCCTACAATTGTTAGTCGACCAATTTCTCGTTTTTCCAAAGCGATGATGGGGTTAGGTTTAAGGGGGTTTATGCACTTCCTTTTCTAAATATATATTATTATTACCATAGTTATCATATATCATGTTAGTTTTTTTCTCTAAGTTTTCCTCTTCTATATATACATTATTGTATCTCATTGTAATACGCATTCGGTTAATATAATCTCTCACTTTTTCCTCGCTTATCTTTCTCATACTGTTTTATATGTTAGATCATGCGTAGTGGGGCGCTTCCCCTCCAAAGCGCCGGAGAACAACACTGATGCAGTTTTTCTTAGCAATCAAATTGGATCAAGATTCTCATAGTGAAACTCAAGAAAAACTGAATTCTAATTCATAACAAAAAATAATCAACTGACTTTTCAAGTTTACAATCCCCCTGTTTATAATAGTCTAAAAAGATCTCAAACTAAAATAGTAAAATACTAAAATAAAGCCCAAAATAAAGGAATTCGAATTTTGAATAAAAATAAAAGATTATCGTGATCCTGCATCATTCTCCTCCTCTTCGAAAAAAAACTTGTCCTCAAGTTTTGTCGCCAAAAAAAAACCACCTGGATCAAAAGGAACATCAACCCGATCCCCATTTATTATTATCATCATCATGACTCGTATAAACACCTTAGCTTTACGGATCATTTCGCCCAACTTCAAATCCGTACCTCCTGGATCGAAAGGAGCATTGAACCATTTCCTGTTCAATATATGACTGTTGACACGAACATGAGACGGAGCATACATCAACCTAATTTGTTCATCCTCCACTTTCTGGCCATTTTTAGTCGTTATCTCAATTAATACAACAGGCTCATGTGGTTGAATTTGCATCATAATATCAACTGATTGTTTTAGGTTATCAGATAATCCACGTAAATGATGCATGTGTTGCATGTGTTTTCCACCATCACCTTCAACCTTATCCTCCTCTTGACCATGATCCCTATCCTCCTCACTCATTAACTTATTTATAAAATTTAAATTTAAATTGTCAAAAAGTTTAACCTTTTTCGATTGACTTTCCTTGTTCATAGGGGTAAAATGTTGACCATCATCTCCAACTGATTGTACGCCATCTGCTATCACTTGCTCACTTTCCGTAGCTATTGCATCACCCTCATTGTCTTCTCGAATGAAATATCTGTTGATAGCCGCTTGCACGAATAAACATTCTTCTTCGTCAACTTCAATTACAGTTTCATCAAATCTTGGTATATCTTCTAATGGACACTCCAGATAGATAGTTGGTTCATAGAACCGTGGTGGGTGATCGCCAAACGGATTCTCCTCTCCGTCGTCACCCTCGTCCCAGACGATGGCACTCGACTCGGTTTCCGTGTTGCGCATCTCCCTTTTCAACTCGAGATCTCGGACTCGTTGACGGAGCCGGCTGATCTCTTCAAGATCTCGGACTCGTTGTCGGAGCCGTTTGATCTTAATAATATCTCGTGGGTCACGACATCTGATCCCGTTGCCTCGGTCGGCAGATCTACGATCACAGTTGAATCGATCTCCACGAGCACGTGAACCACCAATGTTGTTTTCGTCGATGTCTCGGTCGGCGACTCTTCGAACAAGAAAACACCCGTCTTCATATAGAGCCATCACTGAGCTCTGATACCAACTGATGCAGTTTTTCTTAGCAATCAAATTAGATCAAGATTCTCATAGTGAAACTCAAGAAAAACTGAATTCTAATTCATAACAAAAAATAATCAACTGACTTTTCAAGTGTACAATCCCCCTGTTTATAATAGTCTAAAAGGATCTCAAACTAAAATAGTAAAATACTAAAATAAAGCCCAAAATAAAGGAATTCGAATTTTGAATAAAAATAAAAGATTATCGTGATCCAGCATCAAACGCTCCCTTGGATGCTTTGAGAGCCTTCTCACAAAGCGCCGGAATGGGGGGAAAAGGTGGAAAGTGATTGGTGGGCTTGTTTATTTTTATTTTTATTTTTATTTTTTTTGTTGATAAATGTGAGGTAATGATTTGAATGAACTCCATCACTACACCTCTTTTAGCCAAATAGGCCATATGGTGATTGATGTGCAACAAGTTGCGTATAAAAATATAGCAATTAATCAAGCACAACGAATAATAAAAACCTAAAATACCTTAAACCAAATCATTAGCAACAGGCAAGTGAAGCGGGTGCAGTATAGCTATGGGAAGACCGAAAATATTGAACCCTAGAGATAATTATTAAATTAACAAAACTAAATTCTAAAAGCTAATTAAATTAATAGTTTAGAAAAAGATTATTTTTGGATTTTTATTTATTTTATTTAAAGACTAATTATTATTTAAAGTAAATTAAACTAGGAAACTATATTACCGAATGAGACTTTAACAAATTCAAGAATGAGCAAAGGTTACATAGGCAAAGAATCCGAATTGTGACAACTCGGGCTTTTATCTGTTTTGGGAACCGGGAATCTAAAGTTATGAAACCCTAGAAAACCTAACGGATCCCTAATCACTCCCAATGTGTCACCCAAGTGGAAATCCTAGAGGTCGTGTAAACATACCGGTTTATTGGTTCACATATCGGCTCACCAAATATGATTAATTACCCTAAAAAATAGCTAACCTGTCGGTTTCACTATCTCAATGCACCTAAATACACGTGGTGGTCTAGAAACAGTCTAAAGGACACAGGTAAACAATGAAACCAAGGCAAAGTCAAACAACTTAACCTAAAACCCTAACAACACATACAAACCCGACAACTTATCACCCGTAGATTATTTAAGCAAGTATGTAATTAAACTTTTAATTATAAATCAAAATCAGTTCCTATGGTCTACGAGCTCAGCAAATCAGAAACAAGTCATAAACACAAAGTAAACGACCTAACATGCAATCAATAATCAACCAAAAAGCATGTGAAACATTCAATTGATAAACAAATCAGAAGTAAAATCACATGAACACATCCAACAAATCTGATCAAGACTTTTAATTAATCAAAAACCCGTAAACAAATCCCGAAAACTGTTTAAAACCACAAACAATCAACAAAACATCATCCAAGCCTAGATAACAAATAAGGTTTAGCCAACAATCATGCTCAAAAACATAAAATAAATAATACGATTCATTGAAAAAGAATTAAAATAGTTAAGCTACTAGCCTGCTGGCTTAAATTAATTAAGGAGCTAGCCTTCTTGCTTCTTTAATTCCGAACGTCGTAGACTTTTTTTGACCAACCTACGTGCTAGTTCTTTTCAAATTTCTTGACCTACTTGTGAGCCTGCTCCTTTCTCTTTTTTTCCTTGTCGAACTCAAAAGGTCAACAGTGGACTTTGAGCTTGTATACCAGCTTCCTTCCTCCTTTGAATTTCAACGTGGAACCTCTCAAAATATTTCCAACTCCTATGCCTTATGTAGGGTTATACTTATCTCCCTAGTCAGCCAACCGCAACCAAAAATAAACTAATAATGTCAACCCTAACTTTTTCTTCAAGAAATCTTGCCGACACCTTTTCTATAAAATCTCTCTATATTTTTTTTCTTCTGTCGGTCTAGTCCTCTCATAGACCTAATAATTAGGGATGGTAATGAAACCCGGACTCGATGGGAAAACCCGAAACATGACATAAATGGGACGGGTAATACCCGACCCATTAGGGTTTGGGATGAGTTTGGGATTAGTTTTGAAATTTTTCGCGGGTTTGGGATTTCTAATATACCCGATAACATAAACCCATTTACCCGATTATATACCCGATGTACCCAATATAGCTTATTATATATTATATATATATATATTATATTTCAAATATTTTATTTGTCGAAACTTGTTTATGTCAATTATTTGTGACATTTTATCTTTATGGTAACCATATTTGTAATCAATTAGTTATATTTTGTCAAAACCCGGTAGAAACCTAACGGGTTTTGAGCCGGGTATACCTAATGAGTATTTTATCAAAACCCGATAAGAAACCCGAAACCCGACGGGAAAACCCGAAACCCGTCGGGTAATTACTCGATTAAAACCCGACGGGTTTGGTACGGGTTTGAGACAGACTTTCATAACCGGGTATGGGATTCCTAAACCCAAACCAAACCCGACCCATCGCCATCCCTACTAATAATATAATTAAACCCTTATCTATTTTAATTTAGCCCATTATAATAATAGTCTTGTGTTGCGAAAAGTCTAATTATCTGTGGGTCTCCTGTTAGCCAATTCACAAAACAATTTAAATGGTTAGTAATCTGATGTAAAGCACAAGATTCATTAATCACCATTTTTCTGTGAAATATGTATATGGCATTCGTCTCATTCAACTAGTATTTTATCCGTCCGGTGAACGGGAATATTAACACAGGAATATAACTACATTAATTCAGTAACATGAATACCGAATCTGGATGAGATGCCGATTACGTAGGGAACAATAAGTTTATGCAAGGTTGCATTTCGACGTGTTAATTGGTATCTTTTGGAGTTGTTTCTCGCTTCACTATGTAATATGTATATGTGAATGAGTCGTATGCTTTTGTCTTACTGCCAAACATCATATAACCTGTAAGATATCTCAAGAAAAAAAATTTAAAATAGGAAATCCATGAATGATAAAATGGATTATAGGAGAGAGAAAAGATGTATTAGAAAAATAGGAGATTCGCCGTTTGAAATGGCGGATGTCAACAAACATGTAGGGCCTGTTAGATCTTTTCTGGTGAGGTGGACGACAACCAGGAGATCCGCCATTTCAAATGGCGGATCACGAATATTTTATTCGTGTTCCGTCATTTGAAATGGCGGATGTCAACTTTGGTGATCCACCAGTTTGACTAGAGGTGCACAAACCGGTTTTTTTAAAAAAAACCGGTTCGGTTATTAACCGGACCGGTTTTTTTTTGCCCGGAAAAAAACCGGTTCGGTTAATAACCGGTTTTTTGCTGTCAAAACCCTAACCGGTCTAACCGGTTAGGACCGGTTTAGAAACCGGTTAATAAACCGGTTTTTTTATTAACCGGTTTTTTTATTAACCGGTTTTTTTTTTTTTTTTTTTTTTTTAAATTTCGCGGTTTCAAATACGAATATTTGTTTTTTATATTTTGTACTTAATGAAGACCATTATTTTTTCACAGTATAAACAAACCGGTAACTACAAGGCAAAACGGTAACTACAAGGCAAAACGGACTGACCGAAAACTAACAATAACGAAATAATTAAAACACCAAATCAAGTGTAAAACGAGCACCAACGGCTCAGATACCACTTGTTGGACCCCGTATCAATAATCACGAACAATAACAAATCTCAGATCTATGAATATCCGATTAGTACTATTAAGGATCTCGCTCATAATTAACCGATTCAGTGTTATAAGTACGTGTATATATTATCAATATATTAGATGAATAATGTTAAGGTGAAGCTTCAGAGAGAGCAATTGGTTAATTAACACTCAAAAGCTCTTTTTCAAAGACTTACATTAAAGTGAACAGGTATTCACTCTATATTGAAGGGGATCTGGTTCGCAAACATCCCCTAGCGAACCAGCTTCCCCTTCGTTACATAAATTAACATAACGAACCATCCCCTGATTCGTTAACATCCCCAAACGAATCAGGAGGGAATACATTATAATGTCTTAGTTCGCTAACATCCCTAGCGAACTAGACTTAACCTTAACGAACTAGTTAATAATAAACATTAATTATTACATTAAGTAATAAATAAAACATTAACGATAAATACAAAGACTTTAGACGCAAAACCGTGCACTAACAAATGAGAATATTGAAAGTAGCTCAAACGATCCGATTCTCCTTATTACATACATACTAAGTAAACAATGAAATAACCAACTATATACACCACTAACTTTTTTTTTACTCAATACATAATAATTAGAACATTGAATCTCTAACTTTTTTTTACATTGAAAATAAACATAATACTTAATACTTCCTATTGATTAGTACTAAAACAATTACATGAACAATGCTTAGACACGATTAGACACGATTACATGAACAACTTGCTGTTTCTTACTCATGATTTGCCTCCATGTTTGCTGTTTCTTTAACTAATTTTCTTCGCTACCCGATCCCGAGCTATTTCTTAGGTAATCGTCGTACGCGGCTTCTTCATCGGTCATTGGTTGAGTGTGTCCTTCATTGACCTCGTCTTCATACAAGCCCGCTTCATACTCCATTTCCCCCTCGAGTGAGCGTTGATGTTGTGCCCTATCTAAAGAGTCCAAGTAATCCTTGTAGCAAATCGACATCTCTATAGCTGGTGCAGTGAGTCGAGTCCTCCTAATCGATATAACCCTGCCAGAAACAGAAAAAGCAGACTCCGAAGCTACCGTGGAAGCTTGGACCGTTAGTAAATCTTTGGCCTTGGCGGCGAGGATCGGAAACTCATCCTCCTTACCTCTCCACCAAGCCAGCAAATCAAGACTTCTAAATTCATCCGGAGTCATGTGTTTCACAAAGTTGGTACCACCATACCTTCCAAGTTCACTGCTTGGGGTGTTTACCTTTTGACGTTTACCGGCGTCTTCCCAAATCATGTAGTACATCCCATTTCAAGGTCGGTTTGGGATTGGGATTGGGCAACAGCTCTTAACGAGTCATGAATTTGGGAAGACGACCCGTATTTTGTAAGGTAGACATCATACATGTTTGACAAGGTGGTGTTGAAATCATTCTTTAAAGTTTGGCTATAATAGGGGTTTTGATCGTCGTTTAACCCTAGCTCATCACAAATTTTTTCTATTAAAGCTTCAACACCACCAACATTGATGCAAGGGTTTAACGCAGCAGCACATGTCAAAACAGCGGGTAGTTCTTGAAAATATTTTCTAAATTTTTCTTTCATTTTTACACCCATATCAAAATAAGGTGCACCCCTACAATGAAGTTCACTCAACTTTGTGCACATGACAGCAATTTTTGGTAAAGCAATGGGGCTTGTTGGATAGTAAACCCCGGATAAACTAGTTGTGCAAGATTTAAAAATTTGAAGGACCTCCGTAACGATCTCAATCAATAACCAGTTTCTAGAATCGTACGGTGCACATTTACCCCTACTTGACAAAATTTGATGAAACGCAATTAATGATTCTTTTTGTTGGATGGCTTTCTCAAACATATTACAAGTCGAGTTCCATCTTGTTGGACAATCCCAATTTGGCCCCAACCATTGACAATTAGCTTCTACACAAAATTTTTTGTATCTTGAAAATGTTTTATTGTTGCTAAAAACATCTCGTAACATTCTTTTAAAATTGTTTCTTTGCGTTTCGATCACGTTTAACCCATCTTGCACGGCCAAGTTGATAATATGTGCAATGCATCGGCTATGAAAAACGCTCCATCACAAATAGGTTTATACTTTAATTTTAAATGGCCAACCGCGGCCGTATTGTTGGACGCGTTATCAAACGAAATTGAAAAGATTTTATGTTCAATCTTGTATTGTCGAATGACTTTATCCAAGATTTGAAAAATATTTCTACCCGTGTGCGGGTAATCAAACAATTGAAACGCAACGGTTCGTTTCATCATTTGCCACGACTCGGGGTCAACCCAATGAGCCGTCACACAAATGTATGAGTCGGGCGAACCATGAGGTACCGACCACACATCCGTTGTTAAGTTTACACCAGTTTGTAAGTTTGAAAAGTATGAAATTAGTTCGGATTTAGCGTTTTTCCATGCTTTAAGACAATCTCTTCTAAGGGTCGAACGACTTACGTGTTGGTAGCGTGGTTGAACATAGTTTTGCATCATCTCCGTGAATTGAGGGTTGTCGAAGTGGTTGAAAGGAAGTGTTTGTTGAATCACAAAGTTTGAAAACTGTTGACGTACCGCTTCAACGTCGTACGTAAACACCGCTCCTTGATTCGTCATCTCCGGCTGCGAACTACTTCCCGATTCGTCCTTCAAGGCCTTGCAAAAGGGCCTTTGTACATGCGCTTTTAAAGTGGAGTTTGCATCTTTGTCATAAAACTTCAAACAATGTTTGCATCGAGCTTTTTGGCTACCGTTAGACATTTCGCATAGGTCGAAATGTTGCCAAACATCATGGTTTCGTTTCGTGGGGATGACCCGAACGACCGTTTCTCCCGTGTTCGAGGCACCCATGTTGGCGGATGAAGCAGCACTTTGGGAGGCTATGATAATCGACTACGAAATAAGAGTGGTATACTCGAGTATGAAATAAACGACTACGAAATAAGAGCGTATGGAGTGGTAATGTGGTATAATTGAGCGTGAGATAACAAAATAATCGCGTATGAAATAAACGTTTAGAGCGTTTGGAGTTGTATAATCGAGTGTGAACTAACCAATACCCAACCTAAACTATATATAGATGTTTGTGGGGGTAAAATGGTAAAAAAAAAAACGGTCCAAAAACAAAAAAAAACGGGCATATAGCCGTTATACAACGTTCAAAAACCGGTTTTTAACCGGTTAACCGGTTATGGAGAAACCGGTTAACCGGTTTTTCCACAACGGTCAAAAACCAGTTTTTTTATAAACCGGTTAACCGGTTTTTCCATAACCGGTTAATAAAAAAAACCGGTTTTTCCATTAACTGGTTCGTTAACCGGTTTTGGATCTAGAACTTGTAACCGAAAGACGAACCGGCGGTTTGTAAACCGGTCAAACCGGTTTTTAAAAAACCGGTTTTCGTAAAAACCGGTTTCCGGTTTAAACCGGTAAACCTGTTCCCCAACGGGTTTTTTTGGCCATCTCTAAGTTTGACTGGCATGTCACATATTTCAAGGAAGGCTGCCCCTATGTGTAAAAGTGAATTTTGTTGGACGTCCGCCATTTGAAATGAAAGATGTCATCTTGACATCCGCCATTTCAAATGGCGGATGTGAATAGTGACTGATTTGATCACACCAGTCCCTTTTTCTTTATATTATTTACTTTTTTCTTTTTATTATTTACTTAATAACCTTTTTTAAATACCTTATTTAACAAATAAAAAGTGTATTTAACAAATAACGTTTTTAAAATACGTTTGTCTCTTTATTATTTATTAGTTTTCTAGATGTCATTATTTAAAAATTTACAAAATGTAATATTAAAAAGATTTTTTTTAATAAAAACACCATGTTTTAATATTTTGAAGGATATCCGCATTTGAAATGGAAGATGTCAAATGGTGGATATCCATCAAAATATTAAAATTACGCATGTTAGTGTTTTTAATAAAACAATATTTTTAATTTTAAATTTTGTATTTTTTTAAATAATGATGTTTCAGAAACTAATAAATAAATAGTTTAAAAAGTATGTCGTAATTTTTATTTAAACATATAAAATATCTAACATAATTACATGATAATTACACTTGAATACAAATATAATCTTTTGGAACAACTTCTTTAAAACGGTAACTTATGTCATTTAATATTTGGGAACAACTTCTCTAAATTACATGATAAATTACACTTGAATACAAATATAATACACTTGAACTCTAGCAAAAACTCTACCCCACCGGTAGTGGTTTTCTGGGATTTAACCCTTACAGACAGTTGTCCCTATTCCAGAGGACACGCATCCTATTTCCGAGGCCACTAATTCCAACAATGAAAAGAGTGGAAGTCATAATCAGGTAGTTTTTGGGGCGGACGTGATGTAGCAATGAAATCACCATACGAAATTAAGTATGGAGAAGCATTGCAGTATGGTTTTGATATGTCTTCTTGATTGTGAGTCTATTTATAATGATAGTAGAGTTATTGTTCAGATATGCCATTTCAAATGGCGGATGTTTGAAAAATGTATTTCTTAAATTACATATATTAGTGTTTTTAATACTAAATTTTTTATTTTTTTATATAATGTTATTTTGAAAATAATAAATAATAAAAAAATGTATTTTTAAATTACATATATTAGGTGATTTTAATAAAAAAAATATATTTCTTGATATTAAATTTTTATTTGTTAATTTAGGAAAATAAGTAAAAATAAAAAAGAAAAAGTTAGTGTGTTGTCAAATCAGCCAGAAAGTACACTATTCACATCCGTCATTTCAAATGACGGATGTCAATATGACATCTTCCATTTCAAATGACGGATGTCCATCAAAATATTAGAACATGGTTTTTTTATCAAATAAAAATCTTTTGAATATTACATTTTGTATTTTTTTTAAATAATAACATTTAGAAAACTAATAAATAATAAAACCATCTCCAATAACATATTATTTTGCATTCTTGAGTCCTAGCTATAAGTTTTTGGTTATTAACCCTATTGTGATTAACAATTTTTGGGGGAAGTTCTTTCACAGGAATATGTAAAAACAAGTTTTTGACAGAGTGGTGGGCCATGGATTGGGTTGGGATGCTTTTTAATTAAAAGAAACATATTATTTATGAGTTGATACATATGTGTATATATACATACTAGTTTTTATCCCCCGTATTACGGGGGTTGTTTTATATTATTTGTTCTAATATTTAATTATTTTTTGAATTTATATTTTCTATTGTATGAAAGTTAATAATATACTTATGGTTTGATGATAAATTGTTTTACAAATAAATGAGATGTTATAACCCGGTTTAAAAGTTATATGGTTTTGATGAGACCCAAGACCCGTTTATTTTTTTTACTATAAAATTGGTTTTTTAATTATAAATAATATTTATGAAAGTTTATAATATACTTATGGTTTGATGAGACCCAAGACCCGTTTATTTCTTTTACTATTAAATTGGTTTTTTAATTTAAATAATATATATCTTTTTAAAAATAAATAAGATATTAATTTTAGTATATCCTATTTTATAGGATTTTTACATCTATAATTTAGTGAGAATAATTTTAATTTAATGACATGTTATAACCCGTTTAAGGAATATCTGGGTTTGGTAAGACCCATATCCATTAATTCGGGTCAAATGCATGAGAAGCCTCCATTTAAAGATCAAGCAAATCTGGTGACTCCAAAACAAGGGGGAGTGACCACATCACGACACGTTGGATTTTTATGTTTTCGTTTATATATATTATAGATACATAGTTATAAAATAAAATAAAAGTCTACTTAAAAATTATAATTGTAATGGTAAATATTATAAACTAATTTTACACCTAACCCAACCCACTCTGTAAAGGGACTGGTTTGTTGTTATGTCAAGTCTGTCAAAATCACTATTCACATCCGCCATTTGAAATGGCGGATGTCAATATGATATCTTTCATTTCAAATGGCGGACGTCCAACAAAATTCACTTTTACAAATAGGGGCAGCCTACCTTGAAATCTGTGACCTGCCAGTCAAACTGGCGGATCACCAAAGTTGACATCTGCCATTTCATATGGCGGAACACGAATAAAATACTCGTGATCCGCCATTTGAAATGACGGATCTCCTGGTTGTCGTCCACCTCACCAGACAAGATCTGATGGGCCCTACATGTTTGTTGACATCTGCCATTTCAAATGGCGGATCTCCTATTTTTCTAATACATCTTTTTTCTCTCCTATAATCCATTTTATGCTTCATGGTTTTCCTATTTAAAATTTTTTTCTATATCTCAATGTATGTGTGATTAAAATCACTAAAAACTTAGGCATATATTTCAATGGTTTGTTTTGTTTTGTTATCAAAACACTAAAAAGTTGTTCATTTAGTTCCCAAGAATTTAGTGTCATGGTGTTGCTCAAGTATTTCAGGTGTATCAAGATTTTCTGTAGCTTTTAAAATTGCATGAGTCAATTGAATAATACAAGTGTGAGTAAGTGAGTCCTGTGAACTTTAGTAACAACCACAATACAATAATGATACAATAAAACTTAAGAGGATGAAAGATTATTAGAAGAAACACGAGGCTCTATAGATCTTTAGCTGTCTGCCCATAGTCCCAGTCCGGGTTTCCAAATTTATATAAATCCAAACTTTAATCAAAATCACAAACGCACCTCAAGGCATGCTTCAAAGATAAGTCAAATCATGTAGAACTTCAAACCAAATGATAATAAGCTGCAGGGACAAAACACAATTGTTTTTCATCCGTGTGACAAATAATATTAATAGACTATTTAAAGTCACTTGCTTATTTATGGCAAAAAAAAATGTAAACTACAAATAACCCAGTAAATATCTCTTGTATAATCCTATTTCCTATAGTACAATTTCCTATAGTACAATGGTATGAGAAAGAAAGAAAAAGGAAAAGTCAAACAAATAAAGAAGATTATCAAGGATAAAACATTTAAATTCAAAAAACCACTCTGTCAGAACTGTGATAAACGACATTATGAAAAATGTCGTAAACAGAACAAGAACAATATATCAATCACATGTACTTTCTGCAACAAAAACGGTCATTTTGAAGAAGATTGTAGAATGAAAGCAGTTGTATGCTTCAAATGTGGAGAAAAAAGGACATTTTAAAAGTGAATGTTGAAAGGATCGGCAACATCAACAATAAAAAGGAGGAAAAACAAGGATCATCTGATAACTAAGTATAAAAGCGAACAAGAGGATAAGAAATAGTTAGTCAACTCTTGTAACTGTTTGTAAACTCGTGTTTGAACGAGAAGTTTTGTAATAGAAAAAGGGTATTTAAATCCCTAATGTATATAAAGAAATATATTAGCATAGATGTACTATCTTTACACTTGGAAAAGAGGTAGTTAAATTTCGAAAGTTCTCGAAATACAAGTAACTTTGTTACTCAATCAGCATCTAATAGAAAGATGAAAAACTAAGACATAAGAATATCCGAACTTCGAAAGTTTGAAGGTATCATTAATAAACGGAAGGAATCCGTCAAGATCATGAAGTAAGGGATTACATGATTCAAGAATGGATATCTTGAAAGTTATCGAGATGGATAAATTAAAAGGATTCAGTAAATTGAATTCAAGATACAATCGAGTTAACATTAGTAAAAGTTTAGAATATACAAGATAAGGTAAATAATTAAACACAATGGCCACTGTGTTTGGCAATTTACAATTACTTATGACATTCTGAACTATTAATTGAACACATCATCCAAAGATGTGAGTTAACAACTAAACATGATTCTAAATCATTCGAACAACTTTAGTTAAACTCAAGAAACAGATTTGATAGAATCTGATCATAAATAGAGAAGTAAGAAATCATTCACAACGAATCTCGAGGACGAGATTCATTCCAATGTGGGGAAGATGTAACATCCCCAAAATTTCGATCCATATTTTGACAACTAAGTAAAGTTGAAGGATCAAAATTATTCCCTATAATAAGTATTGGGAAAATTTAAATAAAGAAAACAAGATTATTCTACAAGGAAATTAAATATATATATATATATATATATATATATCATAAATAAAGTTATCTTATGTTAAGGATATGAATAAGGAAATTCCATCCCACATTGAAATATGTAAGAAAGTGGAAGCATTTCACATGGATATAAATAAGAAAGTTAGATTCCATCCCACATGGAAAGTGGTAAAGAAATGGAAGCTCTTTATAAGTAAGAGAATTTCCATTATAATATTCTTATATGCCTAACATGCACCAGTGGTCCTAGAAGAGGGTGCGAAGAACCCGACGCGCACGGGCACGGGCGAAGGACGTTGGGCGATGAGCGCAATGTGGCGCTTTGATGGCGCACTGGACAATGGGAGATAGACCAGAATTGACAAGCTAACAAAAGACAAGGGACTAAAAGTGAAAAATTGATTTCAGGGACCCATCGCGCTACGCGATGAGTCTAGGGCACAGGTAATCGCGTATCGCGATGGACCTTGATGAGTCAGCGGACACATGTCAGCTTGTAGTATGGCGGTGTCATTTTTGCGACGTCGCGATACGCAATGGGGTTACCAAGACCCATCGCGTATCGCGATGGGATGCAAGATCAGCCTATAAATAGAGGGGTCACGGCTCTTTCCCATCTCACACCAAATTGTCTCTCTCTATAGATTTACTCTCTCACTACCTCGGTTTCCGTGCCGACCCGACAATCGTCACCTCGTAATCCGTGCCATACACCGACGAAACCTCGAAGTGCGTGTCATCGAAGATAACCCGACAATATATCTCGAAGTACGTGCACAACACGACGACCACCATATGTCGCCTCGTTTTGCGTGCCAAGCATCATTGTGCGTGCCAAGCTCTGAGGTTCTAACAGTTTAAGCCGTAGAATGCGATAGAGAGTGGAAGTGCTGCTCGATCAACCTTAGTAATAGAACTTCGAATACCCCTGTAAGGTAGGGGTTCTGCCTAAGTCAATATTTTATTATATGCTTAAACCATAGTCAGGGGTATAGCCCAAACATTGATCATAATTATAAGCTTTAAATATACAAAGAATTATAGTAATGTTTCTTTCCAATTAAGAAACACATAATTTTTCATTCATAAGGATATAGTAAGAATATAGTTTCTTCACAATTAAGAAACATAGGATTTTATATTCATGGAATATAATTAAAATATTGTTTCTTTATGATTAAGAAACATAAGATTTTACATTCAATACTTGCAGTCAATGAATGTTTCTTCTTGAAGAAGAAACAGATTATAGATATTTCTTCATGAAGAAGAAACTCAGCATATGATTTTGTAAATAAATAAAAACACTATATGTCTCAATATTTTATTCAAACAAATGATCAATCAAGGTTTAAAGCTATCAAAACCAGACTAAGGGTCTGTAGCCGGATCAAGTAACGATCTGGATATTTATATAAACCTATTTTATAATAGGCCAATCATCAATCAATCAATCAGTCATTCACAGTCAAGGTTTCAAACGAGATCACCAATCATTCAGAACAGACAATCACAGGTGAATACGTTCAAACCTTTTATAACGTGAATACATTAACCTTTTCAACCAATCAAAACATATTTTACACTCGATAAGATAAACGGGTGTTTGTCTAACGAGTCAGTCAATGTTTGCATGAGATTATATGTTCTCTAAAACATTATAATACAATATAGACAATATAAGCAACTCAGACTAAGTCCATCAATCAATGGCCGGGGTGGCCGCGGGCTAACGGTCATAACTAGTTCTCCTTGCATGGGCTATACGCATATAGCTCGGGGGAACAATTGTGTGTGTGTATGGGAGTGGTACAAATCCCAGATGTGGTCGTGCATATGTTGAATGTACAGATTACTATCATTGTATTGTAATTGTCATTCAAAATATTTTATAGAGTCATACGTGTTCACCAACATATAGCTGACGTATTTTCCCCACATTTTATGGAAACATATTAGCACAGGTAGCAAGGAACATAATAATTCATGATGATAGAAGCTCGCAAGGTATAGATGGCTCAATTTTAAATTATTACAATATTATAAACAAGATTTAAAAATATGATTTATAAATCGTTCTCCTGACGGTTTCTTCTGATGGTTTCAGGATGTGCAGAAAGTTATGGCGACGTGACAGTATATGGTCATTCTAGACGCTTTTTCAGGCGCGTGGGCGCGAGTTTTCGGGCGCGTGGGCGCAAATTTTACGGCACGCGTCCTTTCGACAGCTATTGCCAGCTTGCGCTTTCCACGTGTCGCCATTTCATTGCACCTGCGCTTCCTCTCTCATCCGCATTAAATTCATCGCATTCATTGCGATGAGTATATAAAGGGGGGAGAGGGTGCATTTCAATTCACACCTTCACTTCACTCTTCTTCTAAGCGATTTCCGGCGAATACTCTAACTTCTCTGTCGAGCATTCTCCTGAAATCGTTCTCTTTCCTACCTTAAAACATGTCTTCCGTTCATGATCCTGAGGTTACTGCCGAAGAGTCCGACGTATACCCTGAGAACCCGATGTCCACGTCTGACAAGGACGACAAGAGTACCGCTGGCGAGTGCCAGTGTGCTCTTTCTGTCGATTTGTATCACTACATCGTCAAGAAGTTCATGCTCGAGCCCTACGAGCCTGAGTTTCCGGAGCCTCACCAGACGGTGTATGATGCCCCCAAGGGCAAGATAGGGGTTTATGCCTCATTCTTCATGTATGGGAATCTCAGATTCCCATTAACGAAGTTTGTATACCGTGTTTTGGAGAAACACGGTGTACACTTGACGGAGGTACACCCAATGGCGATCGCTAAGGTCCGCCATTTTGAATGGGTGTGCCACATTCTGGGCATTGAGCCCCGTGTCGACCTCCTGATGACCTTCTACTCCTGGAGGTGCATCCAGGGCTGGTATACCTTGGTCACTCGGATCAAGGGTTTGAAGATCTGCGCTACCGAGCGCAGTCTTCGGTCTTGGAAACGGGAGTTCTTCTACATCTCTGCCCGCGTCGTCCCCATTGCGACGACGTTCAAGAACGGGAGAGCACTCCCCAACCTTCACGCCTCCAACTATCAGGAGACGGAATGGTTTACCAAGATCTCCCAGATCCAGACTCCGGTTTACCGCTTTTCGGAGTCTGGGATGGTGATGCTCGGGATGAGCCGGGTATGGAAGGATGCCGGTTCTGGGATGCCGCAAGTACCTATCATCCTCGAATACGGTTTGAATTCTACTCCCTACGGTATGCTCCGTCTTTTGTGCTGATTTAGGGTTTTTCTTCTAACTGTTTCTTTCTTTTTATTTTCAGAGGGAAACAACTTACAATCGCTTCTGCAACCGCGGGAGACTGGTGGTCCCGCTCGACCGGGTACTCGTGATCTCGACGAGAAAGAGTTGCCCATTTTGGAGCAGACGGCGGATAGGTTCGTGGAGGTCTACCCGCCGGGCCACGAGATTTTGAGCGCACGCGGCCAGGTAAGGGATTCTTTAATCCTCGCCCTCTGCATGCTCAGACTTCTGCTGGAGTTCCTCTAATTTTGTCATCTTCTGATGAGGAATCCGCAGATGGGCCTGTCTTCTTGAGGAAGAAGAAAGCTGTCGCCGTGAAGGGCAAGGCGAAGGTTACCTCCGCCGTCGACCTAGGAGATCAGTCTAACTCCGAGACTGAAAGCGAGGGGGCGGCGGGGAACCCTGGTGGTGGTGAGATAATTGTCTCGGAGGTTGGGACAGCTGTCACCTCCGAGCAGCCAAGCGTTACGACGGTGACTGGCATGAAGAGGCTAGTTCCATCGGGTTCGTCCCCGCCCGTCAGAACCTTCAAGATTAAGAAAACCCGTAAGTGTACTTTTTATTTATCTTTCCCGCATTCCATTCCGCCATTGTTTTTAATATTTTGTTATCTTCATGCAGGCGTGGATGCAACCGCATTCCAAAGTGGTGCGGGAAGGAGCATTTCTGGACCCACGACGGTAGGTTTGGTCAACCTACCCGAGGCGATGACCCAGACGGCTGCGCCTGTTTGCAGTGTTGGTTCAGTTGCTCATCCCGTTGAGGCAACTGTTCCAATTGTGACGTCATCTCCGCCGGCTGTCAGTGCCATCTTCACCGCATCCTTCACTGAGCCGGCGGTGATTTTTTCTGCGGGCTCTTTCGCAGCGGCGGCCACGGTTGTGAGTTCACCTCCAGTGAGTTCACCTCCGATGGTCTCTACCGCGGCGGCTTCAACCGTGCCTCCTCCGGCACCGGCGACTACCTCGTCCCCGGCCGGTTCATCAGGTATGTTCAGGGTTGGGGCTTTTAGCCAATCTCTGCCTCCTTCCCATCTCCCTGACCTCTTGGATGGATATCCCTTAGGTTCGGGTGATGGGTTTGGCGGCTACCGGCCTGTTGTCGACCCTACAGGTGCGTAGGGTTATTTTGGCCTATTATCTTTTTTTTTATCATTTTTTCCTAACTGTTTTTTGTTTTTGCAGTTTCAGATTCCAATGAGGTGTATGTTCCACGGTGGAACATCCGCCGGGGAACAACCCTTCGAACGGCTGTGGACTGCGTCGAATGGGCGCGCCACGCCGCCCCGAGCGGTGCGTTGGGAGAGGCAATGGCTAGCTACTAGGAGGGTAGGCTAACCAATGAGCTTCGAATTCTCCTTGCTCGAATGCAGCCGCGCGTCGAGTTGCTTTGTCGTGAAAACGACAAGTTAAAGACGGCACGTAGCCTGGAAGTGGCTCAAGCGCGTCCATTGCGGGAGGAGAACAAAAGGCTTGCCATGATTGCTGCGGAGAAGGAGAAGGCCTTCAAGGACCTTGAGGTCGAGGTCCAGGCCAGGCATGAGGCCCGTTCCAAGGCTACCCAAGCTGTTAACGAACAGCTTAGGTTGGCTAAGGAAACTGCGCGGAGCGCGACCGAGAGGGCCACCAAAGCTGAAGCCATTGCTGAACCTCTGCTCACCGAGAATGAGGAACTTAAAGCCAAACTAGAGAGGCTTCAGCAGGCTCATGATGCTTTGGCTTTAGAAGATGCCAAGAAACTCCAAGAGCTCCTGGACCAGAAGGGTATGCTTGACTGCACTGAGCGTAAGCTGAAGGGCGTTGAAGAGGCTGCTGCTAAGGAAGTGTTGCTTGCCAACCTTAACAAAAATGAAGCCGAACGCGCCCGTGATCAAGCTCAAGCTGCCCTCCAGGAAGCTCTGATCACCAAGGAATGGCTTCTACGAGAAGCGTTGTCGCAGGTATGCGTAGCTTCATAACTTCTTTACGCTTTTCTTTATACTTAGAAAAGTTTTTGATATATATATTTTTTGTAGGTTGTGCATCGGATCTTCACGAACACATCTTATGAAGATGCCATGAGCGCAGCCCTCAACGCTTCTCATGAGGATGGGGAAAAGGCTGGTTTCCTGCTTGATCTGGGGTTTGTTGAGAAGGGCATCCCGCCTTCCAACTTCCCTCTTTATGACGTGGACACTGAAGTTGCTTACGACCAAGCAGTGAACCAGTATGCTGCCTTCCCACATCCGGTGGTGGAGAAGGTGAACGAGATTGCTGCTGCTGACGATGGGCTAACTATTCTCAAGGCTTTCCTTGAACCGCCACAGCCAACTGATGGTGCGGGTTCAAGTGGGTTTGGAGGGAGTGGTCCTGAAGTTTGAACCTTGAGATCCCTTCCCATCATTAGGATAGATTTATATATTTGTAGACGGGTAGATACCCAGCCATTCTTGTAATGTTTGAATTTTTATGGAATATAAATGTTTTGTTAATGCCTTGCCTTGTAAACCTTATATGTTGTGCTCATGCATATTTTAGTTTAACTTAGCAATTTTCTAAGTGTTTAGGATAAGTTAACCTGTCAACGTGGTAGATAATAAGTTCAAGTTTTGCTTCCTCTATCATGATTGTGCAGGTAAGACCGTCACTTTCACTTAGTAGGATGGCCAAACTTTACCTATATCCGACCTGCGTGAAGATTTTCCTCATCTTTTCCTTAGAAATTTTTACCATTTTTATGTTTATGCGGGTTTTGCCGCCTTCCACACGCAACGACTTACTTCTTTCCACACTTATTTATGCGGTGAATACCGGCATATCAGTCTGGAAAGTTCATAAGTATAAAGGTAAGGCTATCCACACAATGTGATAGAGGAGAATCATTTCCATTAGAAGTGGCTTTAGGCCTTTTCTTTACAAGTTTGGAATTGATCTACATGTAACATTTGCGTAATTGAGCTCCATTCCATGTTCTTGGGATGGGGGTGCCATCGAGCCTTTCGAGCCGGTATGCGCCCTTTCCTAGAACTTCTTTAATAATGTATGGCCCTTTCCAGACCGGGGCCAGCTTTCCTGGGCGCTCTTGGTTCGAAGCCTCGTTGTTACGCAGTATGTAGTCTCTGATATTGAAGTTGCAGAGTTTTACCCGCGTGTTGTAGTATTTTTGCATTTGTCGCTTGTAATTCTCTTCACGCGCTACGGCTAAGTTTCTGCATTCTTCTGTTAGCATAAGGTCTAACCGTCTTTCCGCATCATTGTCTTCTGGTTGAGTCAAGACCCTTGGTGAGGGTAGACTAATTTCGACAGAGACCATGGCTTCAGTGCCATAGGTGAGGCTGAACGAGGTTTCTCCCGTACTTGCCTTTTTCAGCGTTCTATTTGCCCAAAGGACGTGTGGAACTTCGTCCACCCAGCCGGATCTATGTTCCAAGAGTCTTTTCTTTATGCCGTCGACGATGCTCTTATTTGCTCTTTCCACCTCACCATTACCCTGCGAGTGCGCCACTGAGGTAAAGGTGTGGGTGATTTGAAGTTCTTCCAGCCACTTTTGTAGCTTCTTGTCAGCAAAGTTAGTGCCGTTATTGCTCACCAAATTCTGTGGAAGTCCAAAACGACAAATAATAAATTCCCAAATAAATTTTTTGATATGTTTTGCGGTTGTTTGAGCTAAGGGTTTCGCTTCTATCCACTTGGTGAAGTAATCGATAGCTACCACTAGGAACTGAACGTTCCCTGCTGTTGTGGGAAATGGGCCTGTCACATCGATGGCCCACTTCTGAAATGGCCATGAAGAAGTGACTGGAACAAGTTCATTTTTCGGGCGATGCGTGTTGGGTGCGTAGAGTTGGCAGGACCTGCATTTTCTGATGTATGCTAGCGCATCCGTATGCATTCCCGGCCAAAAGTATCCCGCGTTGTTTAGCTTAGCTACAACTGCGCATGGACCTGCGTGTACTCCGCAGATGCCTTCGTGTACTTCCCTTAGGAGGTAATCAGCATCTTGGTCGTCCACGCATCTTAGGAGTGGGCCAAGAAAATTACGCCTGTAAAGTATGTCATCAACGAGTTGATAGTTCAGTGCTTTACAGCGTATCTTTCTTGCCTGTGTTTTTGACTCTGGTAGTATACCCGCCGCAAGGTAATTTATGATTGGTGCATCCATGTTTCCGTGCCGGTTTGGATGACACAAATTTCCTTGTGCGGGACTGATGGTGTTCCAAGGAGTTCAATGCGGATGTCCTGTCCCAAGTGGGTGAAGGCTAACGATGCAAGCTTGCTTAACGCATCCGCAGATTTTTTTTCGCTTCGCTTGACGTGTGTGACTTTACAATCGTTGAAATCGCGCATAAGGGTTTTTGCTTGTGCGAGGTACACGGCCATTGTGTCATTCACAGCCGTGTACGTCCCGTTTATTTGGTTGGCTACTAAGATGGAATCCACGTGGGCTTCTAAGTTTTTCACTCCCATCTTACGCGCAATTCTTAATCCGGCCAAGAATGCTTCGTACTCCGCTTCGTTATTCGTACTTGGAAAATCCAGTCGAATAGCGTAAGTGTACTCTTGGCCCGCTGGGTTAGTTAGTTTCAACCCTGTGCCTGAACCCTCGTTGTTGGTTGCTCCATCAGTATAGAGTCGCCAGACATCATCAATGTCTTGTGCTGGAGATGGTTGAGCCTCTTCCTGGCACTCTTTCTCCCGTGAAGCGGGGACTTCTGCAATAAAGTCGGCCAGGACCTGGCCTTTTATGGATGGTCTTGGCTTGTACTTTATTGCGTATTCTCCCAATTCTATCGCCCATTTGGCTAAGCGTCCTAACAACTCGGGTTTGCCTAGAACGTTTGCAAGTTTGAAATTGGTGAGAATAGTGATTGGGTGACCTTGAAAATATCGTCTTAGCCTGCGTGAAGCCTGTACAAGCGCTAAGACTAATTTTTCCAGAGTAGAGTACCGGGTTTCTACGTCTGTTAAGACGCGGCTAACATAGTAGATTGGCATCTGGATGCCTTTCCGTTCTACTAGTAGGACTGCCCCGGTTGCTCTGTCTGTGGCGCAGAGGTATAGGATTAACTCCTCCCCCGCTCCTGGTGCTGTGAGTGTTGGGAGTTCGATCAAGCGTGACCGAATCTCTTGAAAAGCTGCTTCCGCTTCTGGTTTCCAGCGGAAGTGCGTTTTCTTTAAACAATTTCTCAATGTTGACACGAATGGGAATGACCTATTCGCATGATTTGCCAAAAAGCGGTTAAGTGCGACTAGTCGTCCATTCAGTGTCTGAGCTTGTTTGATGGTAGTAGGTGATTCCATTTTGATAATGGCTTCGACCTTTTCAGGGTTCGCTCTGAAGCCATCTTTGGTAACGATGACTCCTAAGAACTTCCCTTCTTCCATTCCAAAAGAGCACTTGTTCGGGTTGAGCTTCATGTTTATCTTTCTGAGCGTGTTGAAAGTTTCCTCGATGTCTTTCAACATTGCTTCTGGCTCAAGGCTTTTGATGACCAAGTCATCCATATAAACTTCCAAGTTCCTCCCAATTTGGGCATGAAACTCTTTGTCCATCAGGCGTTGGTATGTGGACCCGGCATTCTTAAGTCCGAATGGCATCATTTGGTAACAAAACGTGCCATCGGGCGTCCGAAATGCGGTTTTGTCCTGATCGTCAACGGCCATGTGGATTTGATGGTATCCCTTATACGCATCAAGGAAGCATTTATGGCGAAATGGTGCTAACGAATCTACCTTAAGGTCAATTTCGGGTAACGGGTAACAATCTTTGGGGCATGCTTTGTTTAGGTCTTTGAAATCTATGCACATGCGCCATTGTTTGTTATATTTCGGTACCATGACGGGATATGCAACCCACGTTTGATATCTACTAACGCGTACGATGCCCGCGTCTAGGAGTTCCTTGACTTGGGTTCTACACGCGTTAGCCTGTTCCGCCCCCATTACTCGACGCTTTTGTATGACCGGCGTAAAAGCCGGGTCACACTTGAGCTTATGCTCTGCCTTACTTCGAGGTACACCAGTCATGTCAGCTGGTGTCCACGCGAAGATGTCAGCGTTTTTCTGCAGTAAGCGTTTGAGTAAGGTGCGTGTGGGATCAGTGATTGTTGGGCCAATGGTAACAGCCTGGTCAGGGTATTTGCCATTGAAGGCCCATTCTTCTGGTTCGATAATGGTTGGTTTAGCCATCTTTGGTTTGGGTTTAGATGAGACAGATGCGATGCATACCTGGGGAATACCGGTGATCATCGCTACACCCTCAGCTGTTGGCCACCCCATCATGCCGTGGACTGAAGACACCACAGCATTGAATCTTGCCATCCCGTCTCTCCCAAAGAGAATGTCGTATGTGTGGTGTGGCTTTCTCATTACGACGAAGTCCACGTCTTCTGTGCGGGAGTGTTTCCCGTCCGTGAGAGTGACGGGAAAGATAGGATACCCAGGGGGTGTTTGTGCTGCCATCGAACCCTTCCATCGAGGCGCAGACCATTTCCAGGCGTTCTTTGTCTTCGTCGTCTAGCTTGTCGAAGAACTGCCTGTACATGACCGTCGACGAAGCGCCGTTATCAGCAAGAGTGCGGGAAGTGATGTAGTGTCCCAGCTGGCTTTTGATGACTATAGGGCCTTCTTTGTTGGGCCCTCGTGGCACTCGCGGGAAGCGCACCTTAGCTTCCTTCCACGCACATGGTTCTGTCGTTCGTCGTTTTCTTCCTCTGACGTTACCATGAACCATGTGGATGCTGATGTCGACGGGCTTTCGTCCGTTGCCCTTGTACCGATTATCATTTCTCCCTCCATTCTTGATTGATGCCACAAGGTGTGTAAGTTTTCCATCTTTGACGAATGTTTCGACAATATCCTTCAAAGATGTACACTTCTCAGTGGTGTGGCCCTTGTCCCGTGGAAGTCACAGGATTTGCTCTGATCAGCGTTATGGCGCTGTCGGATCATTGGAGCTTTTGGCCATGGGAGTTTCTCGGTGGCAAATATCTCTGTGACGCTTTTGGTGAGTGGCGTCCATCTAGGGTTCCGGTTTGATGAATGCGTGTTATCCCTTCCGCCCAATAGAGGGCGAGAGCTGGATGAGGTGTCAAAGTTTATCCTTGACTGCCAAATACCAAGCTTCCTTTTTTATTTTGCCAGGCGGTACGGACGTTGTTTTCTCTGGTCCTATGCGTGTAGAGGTTTGTACTCTGGGGAAGATTCCTACCCAGTTGCTTCTCCGTTTCGGCAAAGCGCTTGGCTGTCGTCATGATGGCATCCCATGTAGATGGCATGCCGTCTTTACCCGTCAGCGTGCGGATAAGCTCTGGGTATTCGGCGCCCTGGATGAAAGCGGCGCGAACAAGATCCTCACTTATGGTGCCCAGACTCAGCTTTTTTGAGTTGAAGCGAGTGATGAAGTCTAGCAAAGATTCATCCTCCTCTCTAACGCAGTTGAGGATCGTCCACTGCTCTTCAGTATATTTTCTCTGTTGACTGAAGTGTTGGCTGAACTTGTGCTGGAAGTCCGCCCAATCGTAGATGTGGTGGACCGGTAGACGGTCAAACCACGCCCTGGCCGCTCCGACCAGCGTAGCGTCATCTGGAACATATAACACCACGTGGGTTCCGTCCAGTTGCTGACGGTTGCCCCCGCTATGAATCTGTTCAAGTGATCGTCTGGGTCGGATATGCCATAATAAATGCCGATGTTGGACATCTGTTTGGCACTCTTCGGGGCGATTGCTTCCGCAATGTCCCTTGCAAACTTGGACGTTCCCGCATTTGCAACAGTTGGCCTGAAAGTTTGGAGAAGTCACGTGGGTTTCCCCCCGCGTTTCTTGGTTTAAAGGTTTCTCCAAAATTTCTTCTCGGCTGGAAGTCCGTTTCTTTACGATTCCCTTTCGCCCTATGATAGGGTTTGCGTCGCTGTCGGACTCCTCCCAATCATCGTCTAAGTACTCGCAATCATTGCTCATGTTGAGCTGTTGTCGAGTGCTTCCGAATTCGTCATTAGCCTGTTGGAGTGAACGTAAACGTTCATCCAACTCAGCTTGGAATTCTTTCTGACGTGCTTCTGCCCACGCTTTAACTTGATCAAGTGTTTGGCGGGAGCCTCGTCTGTTGTTTCTCCAACTGGGTATCAATGAATCCCAGGGGAGGATTGTTTACTGCACTTGCCCCGGCTTGGGTAACCGGGGTAGTGTTCGTAAAAATTGTGTACTCGCCGGTGTTCCCCCCAGTAGCTGGGGTTGTGGTTACCGGAATTTCTTGGTCACTCGTTGGCCTTGGCATCGGAGTAACCTTAACCATCTTTCCAGAGGTTTTGAAAAAACTGAGAAAAAGAATTAGTTCTAGCTTTTATACACGGATGGCGCCAATGAAGAAACACTAAACGACCCTGGCAGATTACGGATAATCTTAGGGTTAAGTAGATGTTTCCCACGAGGGTTAGGTCCGGCAAAGATGGTTATTCTTCTTGACCTGCAAAACAGACACCGTGAGCTCGTCACTTAGAAGGGGGGGGGGGTTCCTCCTTGTGACCACCCTCCGGCGTGAGAATCAGACTAGATTGCTCTGAATATAAGTGTATATTAAGAGAAATAGCTAGAGAAGATAAGATAATGTTACCGTTCCAAGGTGTTGGAGTATTTATAGCCGAAGGTAGGTTTCCAAGCAGGTACGGCCAGCTGTATAATATTCCTTTTCCACCAACTACGGGCTATGTACGTGCCACGATGGGAGTTGGTGGGTAGGCAGCGGCTGATAGTGACGTTTTGTACTAGAGCGTGCTCCTCCTCGTACTATTGTCGGTGAGCTGTCACCCTGTGATTGGTTCATGGGCTGCTTTGGTCAGATCATGTCTGTTTTATCTATACCTTGGCAGCTATAGTACAAAAGATCTTCCAGAAGCGTACGGATTGGCTCTTTTGGGCGGGAATATTCCCGCCTTGCTCATTCCTTCAGGTGACATTGCTGAAGTATAAGAGTTAGTGCCTTATGCGTGTAGCTTTACCGTTAGTGCGGGTAGCCTTCCTTCTTGGCTTGTACCCATAGCTGCGGGAACAGGCAGGGTACTGTACCAAGGGAGGCTTTCCTGCGGGAACAGCTGGCTTACTGCATGTAAGGTCTTCATTTCAGAGCATGGTGGGTCCTGCGGGACCAGTTAGTCTTTGCACAAACGTACCTCTTTAAGGTGTGTCTTGCGGGTCCAACTGGGCTTTGCGGGGACCTACCTCTTCAAAAGATAAGTCAAATCATGTAGAACTTCAAACCAAATGATAATAAGCTGCAGGGACAAAACACAATTGTTTTTCATCCGTGTGAAAAATAATATTAATAGACTATTTAAAGTCACTTGCTTATTTATGGCAAAAAAAATGTAAACTACAAATAACCTAGTAAATATCTCTTGTATAATCCTATTTCCTATAGTACAATTTCCTATAGCACAATGGTATGAGAAAGAAAGAAAAAGGAAAAGTCAAACAAACAAAGAAGATTATCAAGGATAAAACATTTAAATTCAAAAGACCACTCTGTCAGAACTGTGGTAAACGGCATTATGAAAAATGTCGTAAACAGAACAAGAACAATATATCAATCACATGTACTTTCTGTAACAAAAACGGTCATTTTGAAGAAGATTGTAGAAGGAAAGCAGTTGTATGCTTCAAATGTGGAGAAAAAAGGACATTTTAAAAGTGAATGTTGAAAAGATCGGCAACATCGACAATAAAAAGGAGGAAAAACAAGGATCATCTGATAACTAAGTATAAAAGCGAACAAGAGGATAAGAAATAGTTAGTCAACTCTTGTAACTGTTTGTAAACTCGTGTTTGAACGAGAAGTTTTGTAATAGAAAAAGGGTATTTAAATCCATAATGTATATAAAGAAATATATTAGCATAGATGTACTATCTTTACACTTGGAAAAGAGGTAGTTAAATTTCGAAAGTTCTCGAAATACAAGTAACTTTGTTACTCAATCAGCATCTAATAGAAAGATGAAAAACTAAGACATAAGAATATCCAAACTTCGAAAGTTTGAAGGTATCATTAATAAACGGAAGGAATCCGTCAAGATCATGAAGTAAGGGATTACATGATTCAAGAATGGATATCTTGAAAGTTATCGAGATGGATAAATTAAAAGGATTCAGTAAATTGAATTCAAGATACAATCGAGTTAACATCAGTAAAAGTTTAGAATATACAAGATAAGGTAAATAATTAAACACAATGGCCACTGTGTTTGGCAATTTACAATTACTTATGACATTCTGAACTATTAACTGAACACATCATCCAAAGATGTGAGTTAACAACTAAACATGATTCTAAATCATTCGAACAACTTTAGTTAAACTCAAGAAACAGATTTGATAGAATCTGATCATAAATCGAGAAGTAAGAAATCATTCACAACGAATCTCGAGGACGAGATTCATTCCAATGTGGGGAAGATGTAACATCCCCAAAATTTCGATCCATATTTTGACAACTAAGTAAAGTTGAAGGATCAAAATTATTCCCTATAATAAGTGTTGGGAAAATTTAAATAAAGAAAACAAGATTATTCTACAAGGAAATTAAATATATATATATATATATATATATATATATATATATATATATATATATATATATATATATATCATAAATAAAGTTATCTTATGTTAAGGATATGAATAAGGAAATTCCATCCCACATTGAAATATGTAAGAAAGTGGAAGCATTTCACATGGATATAAATAAGAAAGTTAGACTCCATCCCACATGGAAAGTGGTAAAGAAATGGAAGCTCTTTATAAGTAAGAGAATTTCCATTATAATATTCTTATATGCCTAACATGCACCAGTGGTCCTAGAAGAGGGTGCGAAGAACCCTACGCGCACGGGCACGGGCGAAGGGCGTTGGGCGATGAGCGCAATGTGGCGCTTTGATGGCGCACTGGACAATGGGAGATAGACCAGAATTGACAAGCTAACAAAAGACAAGGGACTAAAAGTGAAAAATTGATTTCAGGGACCCATCGCGCTACGCGATGAGTCTAGGGCACAGGTCATCGCGTATCGCGATGGACCTTGATGAGTCAGCGGACACGTGTCAGCTTGTAGTATGGCGGTGTCATTTTTGCGGCGCCGCGATACGCGATGGGGTTACCAAGACCCATCGCATATCGCGATGGGATGCAAGATCAGCCTATAAATAGAGGGGTCACGGCTCTTTCCCATCTCACACCAAATTGTCTCTCTCTCTAGATTTACTCTCTCACTACCTCGGTTTCCGTGCCAACCCGACAATCGTCACCTCGTAATCTGTGCCATACACCGACGAAACCTCGAAGTGCGTGTCATCGAAGATAACCCGACAATATATCTCGAAGTACGTGCACAACACGACGACCACCATATGTCGCCTCGTTTTGCGTGCCAAGCATCATAGTGCGTGCCAAGCTCTGAGGTTCTAACAGTTTAAGCCGTAGAATGCGATAGAGAGTGGAAGTGCTGCTCGATCAACCTTAGTAATAGAACTTCGAATACCCCTGTAAGGTAGGGGTTCTGCCTAAGTCAATATTTTATTATATGCTTAAACCATAGTCAGGGGTATAGCCCAAACATTGATCATAATTATAAGCTTTAAATATACAAAGAATTATAGTAATGTTTCTTTCCAATTAAGAAACACATAATTTTTCATTCATAAGGATATAGTAAGAATATAGTTTCTTCACAATTAAGAAACATAGGATTTTATATTCATGGAATATAATTAAAATATTGTTTCTTTATGATTAAGAAACATAAGATTTTACATTCAATACTTGTAGTCAATGAATGTTTCTTCTTGAAGAAGAAACAGATTATAGATATTTCTTCATGAAGAAGAAACTCAGCATATGATTTGGTAAATAAATAAAAACACTATATGTCTCAATATTTTATTCAAACAAATGATCAATCAAGGTTTAAAGCTATCAAAACCAGACTAAGAGTCTGTAGCCGGATCAAGTAACGATCTGGATATTTATATAAACCTATTTTATAATAGGCCAATCATCAATCAATCAATCAGTCATTCACAGTCAAAGTTTCAAACGAGATCACCAATCATTCAGAACAGACAATCACAGGTGAATACGTTCAAACCTTTTATAACGTGAATACATTAACCTTTTCAACCAATCAAAACATATTTTATACTCGATAAGATAAACGGGTGTTTGTCTAACGAGTCAGTCAATGTTTGCATGAGATTATATGTTCTCTAAAACATTATAATACAATATAGACAATAAAAGCAACTCAGACTGAGTCCATCAATCAATGGCCGGTGTGGCCGCGGGCTAACAGTCATAACTAGTTCTCCTTGCATGGGCTATACGCATATAGCTCGGGGGAACAATTGTGTGTGTGTATGGGAGTGGTACAAATCCCAGATGTGGTCGTGCATATGTTGAATGTACAGATTACTATCATTGTATTGTAATTGTCATTCAAAATATTTTATAGAGTCATACGTGTTCACAAACATATAGCTGACGTATTTTCCTCACATTTCATAGAAACATATTAGCACATGTAGCAAGGAACATAATAATTCATGATGATAGAAGCTCGCAAGGTATAGATGGCTCAATTTTAAATTATTAAAATATTATAAACAAGATTTAAAAATATGATTTATAAATCGTTCTCGGGTGTTTATTTCCCGAGGAGTTTTCAGATAAATTAATATTATATTCAAATCCAGGTCTTCCGCTAAAATAAACTGCAACTCTGATATATTTACAAAACAGGTACCAACTATTGGTCATACGCCTAGGCCCTAAGCCGGGGAGTGACAGTATCATCTACTCACCCGACATGTTCATGGTCCAGTTTTAACAACAAATTTTGGGCAAACCGCAAACTTTGGTTTTCAAAAGAAACAGAAAAACAAACTAGACTGGTTGGTTCGGTTACCTTACCAACCAAAATGGTTTGGATAGGTGATTGGAACATCTGTGTTTATAATAATTCAAAACTGTTTTCTTTAAAAAATATTTATGCATATTCCAAAAATAAAAATCATTGGCTCGGTTTACATGACCAGCTCCAAACCAAGAAATGAACCGTCAAACCCAGTATTTCAATCCGTGAACCAACTGAAGAATATAAACTTCGGGTCAGAACATTACCACAATTTTTTCACAAATCAAATGAATTTAAGAAAAAAATTCAACTTTAGATAGTAAGAGTTGCAACACTTGGCCATTGTTTGTAGTACAATTACATTTTCAAAAACAAATTATAAATCAAACAAAAGTCCAAGCCATAATCAAGAGCCAAATTCCCAAATCACAAATCAACAAACAGAGAATTCCAATAAATAATGAAGAAAACCACAAAAGAAAGTAAGAAACTTACAAAGAACATATTGTGTATGTTCAGTTTGTGAATGGAGAAGCTATTGAATTAATGATGAATAAAATTTCACCTTCTACTTCGCCAATTCATTAGTAAAAATATTAATGTGAGTTACTTGAAATGTGAAGCAGAATAACCATGAAAAAAAGATTTGCTAGAATTGATATTGGCAGCGGCCCATCTTCCGGTGTTGTCATGGCTACCTTATTTATAACAATTTCATACAAATTCAACATCATTGTATTGTAAGTAGCATTTTAATTAAAAAAACAAAAAAAAATCATTAAATAAACAAACAAATCAAGGCTATCGATTACCCTATCGTGTTTTATATTCATGAGTCCACCAATAGCCTGTGTCAAAGACCATAAAATCAACTATCTTGTTACACATTCTCTAACTATGAATGGAGCAACAAAGACCTCAACTGTCCAACTGTAATCCTACCAATTCGAAAACAATGGACATTATCACATTAAGCAAGTTTAGAACAATGATAATTGAAAATATTATAACACGATTATAGTATATTTGCATTGAATACAATAAATAGGTTATGATCTAAAATGAGTAGCCCCCCTCTCCCCTCATCTGACATAATTTTTTAACACAATAAAGCTTAAGATAGTTAGAAAATAAAAAAGACGGTTAACATAACTACAAAAACATTTAAAAATTACTGATGCATACCCTCCACTAACCAGCAGAGCCTTTCCCCTCTTTAACCTGGGTCAACATACTTGCATAAATTAGAAACCTATCAACATAATATTTTCAACTAACAGTAGAAGAAAATATATTAGGTAAGATACATGTTGCTCAGTCATCTGCATAAACCCTTTGTGAATAGTAGACAAGATCTTGGACACTATTTACAAAAGCCTGAAATACATTTTCTTGAAAATGAAACATATATTTATCATTCTAGGGAAACTATTGGTTAAACCTTTAAACTATCAAACAAAATCTAAGCTTAAATGCAAGTATATTCAAGAATTTTAATGTTGGAATTATTTTAATCTGGTTTTGAATAACACAATCAATATAAAAAACCACATTGAACTATATTTAACAATAAACAATGCATCAATGAAATAGGAAAAAACGGACCAGCTTCCATTTTCATACACTTAATTAGGGGTGGCAATCTTGACCCATGGTTTGAATGGGTTGTATCAAAATATATAAGATGAGTCAGAATGGGTCAACTAAAAAAGGAAAATGATTGAAACGGGTCAAAACGGGTTGACATTTCTTAGGTTTTTTTTATGGAAAGAGAAAAACGGAGGAAACTTTTTGGTATTTTTACGTTTTTGATTTATATTTCGAGTTATAAGTTTTTAATTATTTTTTTTGAACTTTTTGGTGAGGGGTTTTGAAATGGATCAAAATTGGTTGAGATTTCAAAACTCCCTTCAAAACCCCTCACCAAAAAATAAAAATAATTAAAAAATTATAACTCGAAATATAAATAAAAAACGTAAAAAGTAAAAATACCAAAAAGTTTCCTCCGTTTTTCTCGTTCCATAAAAAAAACCCAGAACTGTCAACCCATTTCAATCATTTTCTTTTTTTAGTTTGACCCATTCTGACTCATCTTATACATTTTGATAACACTCATTCAACCCATGGGTCAAGATTGTCACCCCTACACTTAATAATAGAAATGGCACATAATCACTAACTATAGCTTCCGTTGTACAGTTCAAAATAAAAAAAAAAAAAAAAAGAAACCGTTGTACAAAGAAATTAAGTAAAATATCAACAAAAAATTTTTAAACTACTGTAATAATTAACCAGTTAATCAACAAACAATATTTAATATATGTAGACAAATGCATGTAGACACTAACCATCATTAGGGTTGCTTACTGTAATGAGTTGTTGTTTCGATCACAAAATTTGGGGAAACGCAACACGCTTATGATTTTGTGATTAATGGGGCTAAATGGCAGTGGAATCAGAATAGGAGAGAATATGAATCACCGTCAAATTCATTGGCAGAGAGAGATAGGCGATGCTTCCACCTGTCGAGCATAATGATTGGTGAGCCATTTGGCTAATGATTTTCGTGATAGATTTGGGTAGGAGGAAGTGATTTGGGTGCATATATAGATTTATTTAAGGTTGGAGGTTACCCACGACCACATGGACGGAAAAAGAGGGGAATGAAACCTCCAGTAACTTCCATGAAAACTGCCAGATTTACACTGTGTTCCCGAGTTTTATTTAAGAAGAGAAAAGAAAGGGAGGGGAATTGAAAGAGAGGGGAAGGAAAATGTGTCACTTCATTTCATGTTCCCGAGTAATGAAAAATGAAAGGAAAGGAAAGAAAATTTAGAAGTTAATAGGTAGTTAATGTTATGCACACACATTTTCTCTCTTAATCTTTCCAATTTGGAATGATGAGTATGGAATTAAATTTTCTAGTCTTTTCTCTCCCTTCTCTTCCCCTCCTTAAAAAATCTCTAGAACATGATTCCTTCACATTTTCTTCTCATTTTCTTCCCTTCCCCTCTTTAAATAAGGCTTGGGAACACAGCCTTAATATCAAGGATGTTTAAGGGCTGAGATTTGTAGAGAAGACAGTTGTAACTGCTTACACTCTTCTCTGTTCATATAATATATAATTGTCAAAAATCTAAGTACGAGTCAACTAAAAGTAATATAAAATAAAAACTATCTTAAATTTGACTCAAAAGTATGAGATATACTTATAATAGTTACGTAAACTTTTTACCATACCAATTACGCAACGTCATATGACACAAAGTGTCCTCATAGGGGCTCCAACCACTACACATGATCTTAGATTTTTTCACAACACGTTATTAGCACGAGTACTTGATATTGCTTTTGTTGTTCAATTTTTGAGTCAATTCATGCAAAATCTGACGGTGTCTCATTGGAATGCAACGCTTCACATTATTAGTCTATTTCATATGTCAAAGGAACTTTATCTCAATGATTATTTTTCAACAACACTCCTTCCTTTGCTTTGCAAACATTCAGTGATGATTCAGATTGGGCAGCTTGTCCTAATACTCGTCGATCGGTTAGTTGTTTTTATGTTTCACTTGGAGGTTCTCCGATTTCTTGGAAATCTAATTAGTAACCTACTGTTTCTTTGAGCTCAGCTAAAGCCGCGTACTGTTTCTTTGATCTCTTTGAGGTGTGACTGCGGAACTTATTTGGTTGACAATACTTCTTCCAGAGTTCCATTTTCCTAACATTACTCTTGTCACACTCAAATGTGATAGTCAGGCTGCAATCCATATTGCCAAGAATCTTGTATTTCATAAGCACATTGAAATCGACTGTCATTTTGTTCACAAGAATTTACAAGAGGGCCTCGTGACTTTGGTACATACGAACACGAAAGATCAGCTTGCTGACAGTTTTATGAAGAGCATACGAGGGCCTCATTTTCACTCGCTTTTATGCAAGTTGGAGTTTACTCAACCTTTAACTTGGGGGTGTGAGCATATATAACACTTATACGCTAGATATAAAACATCTATGACGTGTATGTATTGTGTGTGTGCGCGCGTATAAGTTTCTTGTTTTGTAATTTTTCATTTTAAGATAAAAAGGTTTCTTGTATTGTGTGTATATATATATAAGTTTCTTGATTGGGTAGCTGTGGTAGTGAAGATGGCGATAGAGGCCGGAAGTGGTGGTGGTGTAGACGGTGGTGGTGGTGGTGTTTGTGTCTATACATATATAATTTGTTGTTTTGTTAGATTTTATAGTAAGGTATTTTCCATATAGCATGCCACGTCAACAAAAAAAACTAACAAAGTTAGGGTCTGTTAAGTTCGGGAGTGACAAAATAACAAGTTACAAATTGGGAGTGGTGAGTAGGGGTGAGAAAAAAAACGGTTCGGAACCGCCAGAATCGCGGAACCGGAACCGAACAGGTGCCTCAGAACCGTTAACCTGTGTTACATTACGGTTCTCGGTTTTCAGAATTCGCATTAAACGGTTCGCGGTTCGGTTCCGGGTAAAACCGGCGGTTCTAGACTTGGAACCGAAGAACCGAAATATTACAAACGTTTTAACTAAATTTACCAATACCCATTTTTTTTATAGAGTAACTTATTAACTCGCATCCATTCAATCATTATTTAATTCAAATATTCTTTCTTTTCATTCAAAACCTAGCAACAATGGTCAATTTTGATTTATGCTATCAAGGTAATTTAATATAAAATGATATGATCTTCCTTTAATCTATCTTTGCTAATGATTTATTTAACTTAAACAATTAGGTTTTAATCAAACATATAACAGATGCTCATGTTGTAATCTAAATTAATTTTACCATGAAAGAAGACATACAATTATATAAACTTTTTTTGTGATTTGCAAAGTTTGCACAACATATTTGATTAATATACAATGGAAACGGTTCTGGCAAGAACCGGTTAGTGAGAACCGACTTTACCGGTTCTGGAACCGAACCGGTTTACTATAACCGGTTCCGGTTCTTATTTTTAGTCATTTTCGGTTCCGGTTCCGGTTAGATTCTCGCGGTTCTGAACCGTTGCACAGCCCTAGTGGTGAGAGACAAATCGTTAGTTGTGAGTGTTATCGTCCAATGAGAGAAAGTTGCAAGTATTAAAAACCAATATCCTTTTTTCTTTTAAAGTTCCTAAATTTATCTAAAATGCACTTTCTTGTGATTTAAATCTTGACTAGTTTCAGAGTAGCAAGTTGTCATTAAAAAAATAAATAAAAAGTTCGTGCATTTTCGACAAATTAATTTAGGGACTTCATGTATACGAAAACTAGCTTTAGAGCCCGTGTAATACGTGAGATGATTCAAATTATAAGGTAACGGATAAAGAAAATAATTACATAACATTTATAGAAAATGTATTACATCTGTCACACCCTAACCTAAGGCGGAAATGCCGGGGCGTGAGCTGATTGTTCACAGCTCTCAGGTACTATCATGCAATATTTAAAAATGACAATCTATATTAAATTGAATTAAATAATTCAAATAATTCCAATACAAAATCTAGAAATAAAAGCAACAATAAGAATACAAATCTAAAATTAAGATAAGTCTTGATTAATTTTTCTGACATAAATCGTTCCTAAGTTCTTAATCAATATTGCAATCAATTTAATCTAAAACCCGCATATGCGTATAAAACAAAAATAGATTTGTCAACACAAGGTTGAGTGGATAAAACACCAATTAGTTCAATATAATATAATATAATATAATATAAGAAAAATGAGCAAATTATCCTTGTGAGTTATACAATCAAGCCAAAGCATGTAATATTGTAAGCAAATAATAATGAGCGGGCTAAACCGTTGCCATGCGAATCGGGCGTTGGTTACCATAATTGAGTTGTCAGTGAAACCATTGTCATGCGATCGAACGTTGGCGACTACGACAGTCGTATGATTATACTGATATGTGAATATGATAGACCTCTCTGAATGCGTTCAAATAGACAAATTAACAAGTAGCAAGTTAAGCAATTAATTGATAGCACACGAGGTTAACAATTGCTAATGTGAATACTGATAGTATGTAAATATTGTAAGTATGGATATGCACCCAAAAGTTTGAAAACAAGTAAAAAGAAGATGAGTGATTACTCACCTTATAAGCAAGAGGAATAAGTGCGATAAGAATGGTAATCAATAACCGTCACACTCAACGAGATATATCAACGAACAAATCTTAAGTAATAATAATAGGAAAATACTACGAATTAATAAATGAATAATAGAGAATTGAGATATTAACGAGTACTAATAAATTATTTAAAGTTTATTATGAAAAATGATTACTTATAAATTAATATTGTAAATAATAATATAATTGTTTATAAAATATTTGCATTTATAATCATTAAAGTTGTAATAAATAATATATAAATATTTATATAAAAATACAAGTTTAAATATTAAGATATATTTTATATATTTTAAATTATGTATTTTAAACTAAAACCTTTTTAAAATCTTTATTATTTAAACCGTTAACAATTAATAATACTTATTATATATTCGTATATATATATATGGTTTTAACTCAGATTCGGAAAAACGACTAGTTAATGTGTCGGTTTTGATTAAATAATACTTATTTATTATATTTATAATATTTATATTATAACTTAATTGACTATAGGAATTAAAATAATAAAAGGGTCAAAAACGGTTCTAGAAGGGCTCGAACCCGCACCCTCCAGCCACCCAAGGCCTTAACACACATACACACCCAGAACAACTGCTCTGGGTGTCGGTTGGTTTTAAAGATGAGAATGATAAATTATAAACACAACATTCTTGAACCCAATATCATATAAACCCTAACAAATTCAAATAAATCAATGATCAGCCAAAATTGTTTAGGGCTTCTGTTAATTGATTGAAACCGAATAAAAATCATAAACTAATTGCCTTAAACAAAATTATATTTATGGTGAAAGAAGAGCCAACACAGTCGGGCCAAAAACAAATTCGACGAGCACCAAACAGCTGATTTTAATTCAATTAAATTTAGGGGTTTTGGTCAAGTTGATTGCAGGGACATGCGAGAGCGATTGATTGAATTATTATGGACCCTAATTGGTATATCGACGACTTACAATTGTCGGTTTTCTTATTTTATTAAGCTGAAATTCGATTTTGTTAATCAATTAAAGGTGTCGGTGTGATCGGTTTAGGCAAGTATTTTGATTCCCTAAATCAATTTCCAATATAACAAGTTTGTTGATCAAGAATTAATATCGGGTTTAAGTGTATTTTAATAGGGTCAGGTATGGGTACCTGGTTGGACCTGGTTTGGATGGGTTAAGAGGATATATTATAAGATATTTGCACTAAGGCCCTTAAACTTTCATTTTTTGTTATAAAGGGGTTAAAACTTTAGTTTAGGGTTTGTTTTGCACATATAATAACGTTATAATAATGATAAATGATAAAATGAATAAAATAGAAAGGCATAACTCGATAATGCATGATATTTATTGATTAAGATACCCGATCTATGAAATGGGTAAGGTAATGGATATCAAAATAACAAATGAAAAATCCGGTTTGTTACAACATGTATGTTTGCATCTATACTATGTGTACATAAACTAATTATATTTATATTGCAAAATGAGTTTTTTCAAAAAAATAAAATGAACTTAATAAAAAATCATGTGCAAAAATATACTTGAGAACGCTCCTTTTATTGGAAATTCATTTTCAGTATCATATATGTATAACTGAAAGAATTTTGGTTGGGAACTTCGGGAAGAAGACTTCTCATACAATAGTAGTTTTGATCGCTCATCCTAAATATAGACACAGCGTGATATAGTTATCAATTTACCACCATAGAAGGAAATGAGAACATTAAATTGTAACGACGGATGATATTCAAAAACTAAGCTTTTCTGAGCTACACAATAAAAGATATTTTGATAAGTATGAGTGAGCTTTTCGACTTTGTCATAATGACAACATAAAAAATAACATGTTAACCCATTCAATTGTGAATATCTAGTTTCATTTGAGCATAGTTTTGCATAACATGCTTCCCATATAACATTCCGATCACTATTGAAGCAAAAGTTAATGTTGACACATATGTTTCAATTTTGATAAAAGTTTGAAGGATTGATAGGTCTGGGTTGGTGTGTCAAAAGTGTTCGCCAACATTTCTTAAATTTTAGACAGAATTACAAATTTTGTCCTTTAAAAAAAGCCAAATTACAGTTCGTATCCTTTTTTTAGTTTCCTTGCAGGCGGTGTCCTTTAAACATTTTTTTCCTACACGTTATGTCCTTTATGCTAACTGGGTTAGAAAACTCAGTTAAATACCCTCACATGAGGCGCATGTGAGGGCATATTGGTCTTTTCGTCTACACCTGCAAAAAGTTTATATAAAACTCTCTTTCTTCCAGAACTCATCCACCACCACCAAACCCACCTTCACACCACCATTCAACCTCCAGCAACCACCACCGCCGCCCACCAATCTCCCCTCCAAAATCCAATTCCATCATCCAGACCAAACTAAAAACCCCAAAATTTCCACCAAACCCAATTCCATCTTCCAGACAGTCGGATTTGGTGGGATTTCGTCCCGTCTTCTCCGGCGAGTTTGACCGGAAAACTGGATTCCGCCGTCGGAGTTTGGATATGGGTTTGTGGGTTTGTAGCCGTTCGTCGGATCTGGGTTTGTGGGTTCGTAGCCGTTTGGATCTGGGTTTGTGGGTTCTTCTCCGGCGTTATCTTCTCACGCGATTGGTGGTCAGTTATTATTATTATTATTATTATTATTATTATTGTTGTTCTTCTAGTCATCTTGTTGTTCAACCTTTCATGGTTGTGAAACCATTCACGACGACCTCATCACCGGAAAAACGCCCAATCAATTTCCCCCTTCACGGACCGTCTTTAATTTGCCAAGATCTGAAACCCTTGCCAGGAAAAATCGTGTCTAGCCCATCATCCTCCACAACACTCCAACCCACTGTGGTGATGTTTCCGGCGTGATTAGACAACTGTGGTGATGGTGTTGCCGACATGGTTGTGACTGTGGGTGGTGAAGATAATATGAACACAAAAGAGTGGTTGGTCGGCGTCGGTGGTCTTCCATGGTGGTTGCCGACCGGTGTGTATGAAGAGAGGACAGAGAGAGAAACTAGTAAGTGGGGTGGGGGTGTATTTTCTTTTAATATACATTTTTCCTTTTTAGGGATTTAAATATTTCATTCTTTACTCTTTGCAGGTACAGACAAAAAGACAAAAATGGCCTCACATGCACCTCACGTGAGGGCATTTAACTGAGTTTTTCTAACTCAGTTAGCGTAAAGGGCATAACGTGTAGAAAAAAAATATTTAAAGGACACCGCCTGTAAAGAAACTAAAAAAAGGATACGAACCATAATTTGACTTATTTTAAAGGACAAAATTTGTAATTTTGTCTAAATTTTAATAGTCAAGATAAAAATGGTCAATTTTCCAAATCTCAAACGTTTTGATTATTTCCAAAAATTCCCTTGAAAATTCATTTGAAACGCGGATCATGTTAAAATTCTAACTTTCATCCGTTTGACATTTCAAGTCAACACTTTGAACCCGTAACAAATTTGACTATAAACCTATTTGCATTCTCAAAATTTTTAAAATACTCATATTATCATTTTAACTCGCAACAAATTTTCAGCAAATGTATTAACTTGTACCAAACAATCTATTTACCAACTTTTGACCTGTAACATTCAAGTTTAAGATTCTCAATAACCTGAAACAATTCTTGATAAACCAAGAAATTAAATATGATAAACTTTGTTACATATGAAAGTGAATGGAATATATTATCCTTACATTTTAACACATATATAATTTACTAACTTAACCGGAAAAAAAATGGATGGATTTAAAGAATATATTTATACTTTATATGACAATTTACATATAATAATAATAATAATAATAGATAAACGTATTAATTTTAAAAAAAATGGATTGACTTTTAAGCATATATTTATAATCTAATGATTAAAAAATTGTTTTGTAAAATGAAAGCACATTAGAGTTTTGTTTTACTTTACGATATTCAACAATATGCATAGTATAATATGTTAATAATAACATTTGAAATTATATTCTTTTCAATCCTTAACAAACATGGTTTGTTGCTAATTTTTAGATTTCACCAAGTATAACTTGGAATATATAGTAATATAATATGTGAATATTTATTTTCATAAAAAATTAATAGATATAATATAAATAGTATATATATATATCAATCAATCAATCATACCCAGTAAAATCCCACCGACAGCAGAGCTATAGGTAGGGTCTGGGGAGGGTGGGATGTAGGCACACCGTACCTCTATCCATAGGAATAAAGAGGTGGCTTCCAGAGAGACCCTCGGCTCTAAGAACATGTGTATGAAGCAAAAAAAGGAAATCAAAGTTTAACAGTTATATAAAAAACTACTACTAATTATAATAATATTAATAATAAGGTCACAGTTTAACCGCAATATAAAAGCTAATAATAATAATAATAATAAAATATGTAAGGGAAATACCATTATGGTATGTGACCTAAATAAGTTAAGTCTAAGCCCTAAGGTATTCAATTCTCTCTAAAAATCCTTAACTTTAATTCTACTTCTCCACGAATTCCTATCCTCAACCATGTCCTCGGAGAGGTTTAGGTCTATCAAATCATGCCTAATCCTCTCATCCCAAGTCAATTTCGGTCGTCCTCTACCCCTCCTCCCCTCTATAGTAATGTTTTCTACGGATCTAACAGGATTCGTCGTCTGTCTTCTCTTTACATGTCCAAACCAACTCAATCTCCACTCTCTTATCTTGTCTGCTATGTTCGCCACCCCTAATCTCTCGCGAAGCACAACGTTTCTTATTCTGTCTAGCCTTGTGTGCCCATACATCCAACGTAGCATTCTCATTTCTGCTACCTCCATCTTCCGCACTTGTGCCTTCTTGATGGCCCAACAATCTGTTCCATATAGCATTGCAGGTCTAACTGCCACCCTATAGAATTTTCCCTTCAGATTAGTCGGGAAACTCTTTTCGCACAATATACCTGTGGCTACTTTCCATCTACACCATCCTACCTGAACTCGGTGGGTCACATCACTGTCTAATTCCCCATCGCTCTGTACAAATGATCCTAAATACTTGAACTTCGTTACCTGCGGGACCACCTGCCCTTCAATTGTGATGTGTGCGTCTTCACTGTCGTTTATCTCACCAAAATCACAGTGTAGGTACTCCGTCTTAGATCGGCTAATCTTAAAACCTTTTGTCTCTAAGGTTGTTCGCCACTCCTCAAGCCTCATGTTTAGATCTTGTTTTTTCTCAGCAAGTAACACAATATCGTCTGCGAACATCATGCACCACGGGAGAGTCCCCTGAATCGACTTTGACAACTCATCCAAGACTACTGCAAAAAGAAACGGGCTCAACGCTGACCCCTGGTGAAGACCTACCTCTACAGGAAAGAAATCAGTATCCCCCACTGGCGCACGGACACTTGTTTCACTCCTGGTATACATATCCATAATTATCTCTATGTATTTCCTGGGCACTCTTCTACCCTCCAAGCACTCCCAGAGCACCTGTCGTGGCACACTGTCGTGGCATACTACATAATATAAATAGTATGTAAAAGGAAATTGAATAATTATTGATCTATAACATATATTTTTGTAATTAAGATCTTAGTTTAGGAGAGAAAATAATTGGGAGGTTAACCACAACGTGACACGTGTCACGATTATTTTTTTATTAGAAGAGTAGGATATGATAGGTGAGGAAACCGGTTAATCCTCTTGCTGGTACTAATCGCATAACACGATACGTGCACGAGAAGATGAATAACATTAAACGATACTTTATTGATTACGTTAAGAATACATTACATATAACTCTAGAGAGATTTTGGCAACATAAATTTACTTTAGGAATAATTAGGCCAAAACTCTCATGCTAAATGAATAGGATCTGCCTATTTATGGGCCCAGGCCCCATTCGTTAGTTATGATAACGAATGGGGTGATCCTATTAATGAAGGCCTCCCATTCGCTAAACATCCTTAGCGAATGGGCATACTTTAACGAATGAGCCTAATCTATAACGAATGGACCTCATTCGCTAAACATGCTTAGCGAATGAGCCATGTTACATTAAACATAGAGACTAAACTACCCTTAACTTATTTAATCAGCTACAGACAACAAATCATGCACTAATAGACTCCCCCTTTTCCGTAGTTGTCGAATACTTTAACCTCGAATATTTTAACCTATAATACTTTAACTTCTAATACTTTAACTGCAGATCATCAGTCACAATATATATGAGCCAACAGACTCCCCGACTGATGACTCTCAGGCTTTTGAAGATGGACAAATCTCTAAGTCTTTTAAGCAAACTAATAACTCGAAGCTTTTCGTATAAGATCTCCCCCTCAAAGTAAGAAACTCCAGGTGACCATCCCTATCATCCAACTGGCGTATGATATGGATCAATCTTTCAACAATCAGCATCCTGTCATCAGTTATCCATTAGCACCGATAAAGCAAACATATCATTACGTTTGACCTTGTCACACATCTTCATAAACTACCCAATCTTTCAACATATTTCACTTCAGTTTTCCCTCTCTTGATAACGTCTATCCCAAAATATCATACTTTGAAGCTCTTCTACATCACATTCGCTTGAATGCACTATTATTTTGGGCATATGATACAGAGTTCCAACCTCCATTAGTCAATCCTGAATGATTTGACTCTTCAATCCAGTGACAAGATTCATATTGCATTCTTCAATAAGTTCAACCCATTTAAGAATTGCCCCCTTTAACAAAAGTAATTCATCAAATACTCATAACCAACATTGTCAGGATCATAGTCCCTTAGAAGGAAGTAAACGGACAGATACTAGTATCCCACATAGGCAGGTTTCAGTCTCAAACAAATCAATCAATCAATTGAAGAATAATTACGGTCTTAAACTCAGTCAAATGTAGCTTTGCAATCATGAATTACCGCTCAAATTGTAGTAATTTTTCAAAAAAACCCTTACAAAAATAGAAAGAAATCAATAAAATAAATTCTTCGAAATTTTTATTGCCCCCTTTTATTGATAAATTTGGCAAGGTCTTGAACAAACATAAAAAATCTTCAATAAAATTCTCTTTAAATTAACCGTGTTCTCCCCCTCGACCAGTAGATACGCGTGTAAAGTCGGTTGGAAAAATATGTCGCCAAAATTTTTAAGAAGAGTGCCCCACATATTAGGAATATCCCAGAAAAATTTCAATCAAGAAAATGTTTCTAAAATACTTTTTTTTTCTCAGGGACACATGTCTTCCATGTTATACACTTATACATATAAATATACCCTCATTTTCTAAAACAGTATTCACATACGTTAACCTAGTGTCCTCATTCGTTACAGTTGAGCGAATGGATCTCATTCGCTATAAATACCCTCATTTGTTAAACCCATTAACGAATGAGTTCATACTTTAAAAAAAATCCACATTCGCTAGATAGATCCCTCATTCGCTACCTATTGAGCGAATAGGATCGCATTCTCTATGCAACATGGCAAATGAGCTCATACGTTAAGACCAGTGAATGGCAGAAATCCTTAATGAATGACGAAGACCCCGTAATGAATGAGCATATGAACTGTATATTAACAAATGAATGGTTGTGACGGTTACTGCAACACCGAAAAGGCGTGTTTCACCGGAAAAGTCAGTTACAGTGGCCAGAAAAACAGACATATTGCCGGATACTGCAAACTTAAGCTCCTTTCATGGCGGACATCATCAAATTAACATCCTAAAATCACAAGGAAATTTTGAAATTACATTACGATCATGAATCCATCATCAAATTCAGTTAACATCCGTTGATTCAACCACAATTTGATTAAACTGTAACATGAATATCAATGGTGGAAAATATCAAAAACTCAATGAAATCACCAAATTAAACCACCAAATTACATATGAAGCTTCGGATTTCATCAATGAACATGAATCAGCCTTCAATTCCACCAATAACACATTAAATTCAGTCCGAATCTGATCAAACAGTTATGTTAACTCGAATAACACATCTTGGATCAAAATAACAACGAAATTGGTACGTATCAAGAGCCATTCCGGCACTGATATCAATTGAGGAAACCGTTTAATCCTCTTGCAGGATCTAATCGCATAACACAATACTTACACGAGATGATGAATAACATTAAACGATACTTTATTGATTACGTTAAGAATACTTTATATATAACTCTAGAGAGATTTTGATAGCATAACATTACTTTAGGAATAATTAGGCCAAAACTCTCATGCTAAATGAAAAGAATCTTCCTATTTATAGCCCAGACCCCATTCGTTAGTGATGATAACGAATGGGATGATCCTATTAACGAATGGTCTCTCATTCGTTAAACATCCTTAGCGGATGGACATACTTTAACGAATGAGCCTAGTCTATAACGAATAGACGTTATTTGTTAAACATGCTTAGCGAATGAGCCGTATTACATTAAGCATAAAGACTAAACTACCCATAACTTATTCTATAATATACGGACAATAAATCATGCACTAACAATATGATTAGTTTAATGAGCTAGTTTTGTGTATTTGTTGTTACAGATTGAGGAACTTGAGGGACTTTTTCATGAAAAAGCAGCATTGGTTTTTTAATGACCCTAAAAAGTAAAGATAATTATTATATATAATAAATAGAAGTTTAGTACCGCAAGTGCCTTATTGGGCCACTTGGCGGAACCGAACTGGTCCACAAAGTTTATTTTTGTTGCTTTATTTCATTCATCTTAACGGATGTACAAAAACCAAACGAACGGCAATTTTTTTGTGTTTTTTTTGTGTGTTTCAGTTCCATGATCGACAACGATCGGTTTTTGCCAACGCTCGTGTTTTACCGATTGACGTCACCCTCTTGGTCCACCTCAACTTTTATACTTTTTTGTTTTATACTTGGTTTTATTTATGGTACAATAACACATGTTACCAAAATCGACCAAATTCGCATCGACTTACCGGCTCAATGCTTGGGCCGACAACACTTGGGTTTTACTACCGTCCTGTAGGTCCTCTTTGGATGGATCTAACAACTTTACTTGGATCAATCCGTGTTGTTAGCTAGCGAAAATCACTAACAACACTCGGATCTCGGATCTTAGTTTTTAAGAAAAAGAAAGATAGATGAAGTTTGAGGTGTTTGGTAGAGAGAGAATCTCTCTTTATTTCCAATTGGGTTTTTATATTATGAAGAGTTGTTAAAGGTTGTTGGAGAAATGGGGTAAAGTGACCCTTTTATATGGTCCCCATTTCTCCAAATTTACATAACATGGTTACAAAATATACTTACTGAGGTACGTAATACACCGACTAAAAAACAAATATAAATACATACACAATCCTAATACTAATATAGATTATTGGCCCTACCATCTCCTTCTAGGATTGATTATGTCCACGAACCTTCATCAAGTTCCTTGCTTCGTCTTTATTTCTTTAAATTTAGTACTTGTCTTGATCCAAGAGCTTGAACGAGATTGGATCTTGAATAGTTCCTTATTTTCCGATCTTGAAGACTTGAACTTCAATCTTATTTTCTGGAATGATCGGCAACGGAAAATTTTAGAAACATCTGATGCGGGAGGCTCGACTTCTAATTTTTTTTTGTTGAATTTCTAGGGTCGACCGGTTTCTTTTCTTTGTCCTTCGACTGATCTTCAAACATGATCAACTACTTTTTAGGTTCAACTGCCAGCTGTCACATTCTCGTTTTCTTATAAGCGCTTCAGCATTTGCAATTTCAGTCTCTGCAGCCCAGGACACTTTATCTTGATCTACCTATCCATGCACAGCTGTACAAAACTTAGAGCGAATAAGATTCGTTCACAGACCCTCTTGAGGGTCAAAGAAGAATTTTCTTTTTCAAAACATGCTCTTGGTTTGAATTATTTGCATAATAACTCTGAAATTTTATTTTATATAGACTTCTCACAAAATATCAATTTCAGTCGCTCAACTTGTAAATGATTTGTTTAAGTCCCAGGTTTTCAACGAACTTTGTACGAACGACCTTGACAACAAAACACGTGATTTTGAATAAAACAAAGATTTAACAAAATATGTACAAACACATAAAAACTTAAAATCTTTTTTTGGCATTTTTATATATTATAATATTACGAATACATATACATAATATATAAAACACCAACAAAAAGGAAACAAAAAAAATAAAATTAAGATAGGAGTAAAGATGAAATTAATATAATACAACAATAATATTTACAGAATTTTCTAATGACTTTAATATTTTTGCGAGAAAGATCACAACATGAAATCACATTGATCGATAACGTCCTAGATCTGTAAGGCCCCGTTACCGATGCCCTACTTTGGACGTTGGATTTACTAATAAACACAGTTCATAATATCAGAGTTAATGAAGACATTCGCGGAATATTAAAACATTCAAACCATTATTACATAACCATCCATTCTTGTCTTAACGGGCATTCAAAACATTTAATCATAAAATATTGTCTTTAAAATAACATAACATTTCTTGAGATGCCAGCTTCTTCAAGTTCATGCCATGTGCTTCCCCTTATGCAAGCTGCCTCAATCTACTCACCTGCGTGCATACTAAAAGTCAGCTACGTTGAGTGAGTTCTAGTTAATCATACGACATACAATCTGTTCTCATACTTGCACACGTGCCTGAAGGTGTGTACATTATTCATACTTTATTTTACTTGCATAACTATCCGTACTATATAAAGAGTCTTTCGCCCTATAACCTCACAGATATTATAAGGGTCTGGTCCCCAACATCACAGATATTATTATGGTCTGGTCCTACCATCACAGATATTATAAGGGTCTGGTCCCTATCCTCACAGATATTATAAGGGCCTTGTCCCTATCCTCACAGATATTATTAGGGTCTAGTCCCTTTATTTCATGCAACTGTACCATACCTGTTCTTACATGCTTTCCTTGACAATACGTGCAATCTCCGAAGAGCGTTCACGTACCATCAACATATCATACATACATTATTCATACATCGTATATATTCATACATGCATCATTCATACATCATGCATATCAATCATATCTTTAACTACCACTTGACGGTACATGCAATATCCGAAGATCGTTCACGCACTGTCAAGCAATCATCATACATAAATCATACAAGGCATACACTTACCACTTAAGGTAAGTGTATTAACTATCACATCGAGTAGGCACACAACCCCGAAAACATAACAAGGAAGTGGGCTAGAAACTCACCTGAACTCAATTACGTTCACCGTTAACTATTATTCCTTTCCTTAGTTGTGCTCGACTAACTGTATAACAATTACATGTATCAATTTAACTATCACTACTCACATCGTGTTTCTAGTCTAGTTATAACTCTCAACGAACGGGGGTCCGGGGGCAGCGCCACTGGCAGCGGGGTCTAGGGGCGGCAGCCCCTAGCAGGGTCCAAGGGGCAGAGCCCCTTGCTGGGGTCGAGCTGGAAAAATTTTATTTCCATTAACTGTCTTAACACGTTTTCCATTAGAATTTTGAATCATTAATTAATTTACTAACTTAAAAGTTCAAGTGCTTCTTTATAATTATATCATTCTTTTTCTAAGTCTAGGGACCACTTTGTCATTTTGGTAAACTTCTAGTTCGTTACTTATTCTTAACGAATTGGGTTACCATGACGAACTTGTTCTTGTAATGAACTGAACCCTTTAATGAACTGGTTATTAAATGAATTAGACCTTTTAACGAATTGGTCCTTTGACGAATCAGTTCATGTAACGAACTGGACCTTCCAATTCGTTATCTCCTTTAACGAATGACTATAACAAATCAAGGGTGATTCGTTATCTTCTCCCTTAACGAATTGAACACGAACTGAAGCTAGTTCCCTATGCTTTTGGTAACGAATTACATGGCGAATCACCTCTAATTCGTTAACTCCCTATTAACGACTTAGGGTTAGGTCAGAGAATGTCAGGAACATTCTCTGACATTCCCTTTACCTCGTACCATTTTCGGCGACGTCGCCGGAAAAAACGAGTTTTGACTCGTTTTTTGCCCCGTTCGATCCAGATCTGAGCTAGGGTTATACCCGATTCCACCCAGATCTCGTGACTTTTAACGGTTGAACGGTTTCGGCTCGTCGTTTCGTGACCATAACTAACGGGTTTAAGCTCCTACAACATCATACTATCATTACCTTGGATCGGTGCTCGGTTTACCCTTGGGTTCGGCTAGAGAGAAAAGGAGAAACTAGAGAGAAAGCTTAAGTATGTGTTTTGGTGGTGTATGGAATATTTGTGAAATGAATGATTAATGGGTGATTAAATGTTTATATATTTATGGATCATGGGCTTAAGCCCATGGTCTTTTCCTATTTCTTTCATAACCCAAGTGCATAACCCATATCCATTTAACCCAACACTAGCCCGACTCATAATAACTCGCATTTTCATTTATTAGCTGAAACTAGAGAAACGGGATGTTACAAGATCACACTTCTATATGGATATTATTATGCCAAGAACCCAAAGTCGATTGTAGATATATTTGTCCACTTTAAACTTAACAAGTATTTTGATTTCACTGTGATACGTTAAGATATGAATTAGGCATGACACTTATGTGGTCCTTGTTAATCTGACAAATTACAAACTCCATCATACCTCGGGCATAGTTTGTGTTCATCAGTATCACCCCGAATTGACTCTGACCCCCTAATGATTGATCAAAACATTTTTTAGCTTATATAAATATTTTTGTAAACTTTCTTTCAAACAATAAAGGTTGAACCATGGACTTACTTTTCATATGGACTTACATGCCTTCATATAAAGTGTTTAGGACTTACTTGTTTGCCCCACGTTACGTGGTTCTAATATACCCCTTTTTGTTTGATAAATTATCATCATTTTATTGTTGCTTTTTAATCTTTTAAGCACTTTGCAGCTTTTCTACTTTAACATATGATTTTTAATATTTGCATCTAAAGCAAGAATATTTTTTTATTGTGACCAATCACTAACAGGCTCGTATATGATTGACTAACAACATTTTTATTTCATCTATATGACTTATTTTGGAGTCGGCAACCGCTTCATAAGAGTGTAACCACTAGCATAGGCGAGTATTTAAGTTTATATCACTGTGATACTTACTCATTTGTCAAGCTTATCCACACATCAATCAATGTTCTTGTTGGCTTTTGATATACTTTTTTAATATGCTAGGTACGTTAGAGACAATTTCTTATCATTTTCCAAATGTCGGATCAATTTCTCAAAATTTATGATTTGTTAATTATCCGACTCCCTCTAAACAGGAGCTCCCTCTAAACAAGATAGTACATTTTTGAATTTTTTTATTTAAATAATTAAATATATAATATTTTTGGTAAGTCAAATGACTTAAGCCTTTTGTTTTTCTTAAAGAAAATGAAAATCTTTTTGGTGAGTTAAACTTGACTCATTTTCTCCTTCTAATATTGTAACATATTTGAAAAATATGTACAATTTTATATACAAAAAGATAGATATGTTGTTTTATTCAAAGTTGATCGATGGATTTAGTGAAAATGTCAACAAAGTTGTTGTGACGTTGTCAGATGGACTATCCTAAACATGCATTATCACATCATATAACAAAGTTGAAGAGATTCAAACCGAAACCCAGTAGCTGATGCTGGATTCAACACTTGAGAAGTAGTTGAATAAGGTAAGTTTGAGAAACGCTCGACAGGTTGTGGTTGAGCCATTTGAACAAGGTTGGTGTAGTTGAAGCACAAAGTATGAAGCATTTTCCATTCCCTGAAGTTTGTCATCCCATGTCGCTTATGAAAGACTCGAATCCGACATCGAATGGTTTAGCATCAAATAGAAATGGTTCGTCTCCCATCATATGTCGGGTGCAACCACTATCTAAGTATTGAATACTCTTGATAGTCCTCATTGATTGACCCTACATGCACTAAGCGTTTAAATGGACACGGGTTCCCAAGACTTAGTTTTCTCGGGAATGTCAACCATAAATCGACTAAACTTCATTTTATTTCTTGAAAACAATTTATTTCTTGGCGACTCATCGCTTGAAGAGCAGTCCTTAGGAATCCAAGCACAAACTTGTTCCTTGGTTTTGGCAATTTTGGACTTTTGTTTTTCTTGATTTTAAAACTATTTTTGGTGAATCCTTAGACTTTTCAATCTTAGTATCCTTTTTGATTTTATCCTTTTTAGTTTTCCAAATGGTTTTCTCTTGCGTTTTACTTTATTGACTTTGGATCTCACATCCACTTCAGTGGCTTCACTATCAGCTTGATCAGTCCTTGAATCTGGGCTACAAAAAGCACCTTTTGGGGACTGACTAAGCCGCCTTTAAATATCAAGTTGTTGCTTGAACCAGTGCTTGCAATGTCTTGCAAGGTGAGAAGAATGACCACAAACAAAACAACACTTTCTCCTATGAGCACTATAGAACTCATCAGAACTATAAAATGGTTGGTGTGGTGGGAAAGGTGATCCGTGGAAAGGAACATGATCATAAAATACATTTGATGTGTGACCCTGATCATCAAAAACATTAGTGTAATATGGATCAACAAAATTTTGTTGATATTGACCATAGTAGTTGTTATCAAAACAATTGTATGATTGAGGACTTTGTGAATGATTAGTTGTTTGAAAAAAAGATCTTTTATTTGGTGGCACGTATTTACATGAAATACTTGTTTGATTATCATTTTCAAACACTTTGCTTTTACTTGAATTATCCTCGGTCTTACAACTTGATGATGAACAACTTGATATGTTCACCTCAACAGGCCTTTCCACCGACTCACTTTCTTCACCACAAAGTGCTGAAGAAGATGAACCACCATTAGGATTAACTGATGGAAGAATTGGATCAACGGTTTTGGGAACAGCAGGAACGAATGTTTTTGGTTTTGCACGTGACCAATACCATAGAACATTTCGTCCTCAGGTGGGGAATTAAAGCTAAAGTGAGGAAGGTTAGTATAGTTGTCGTTAAATGGAGGTGGAACTTTGGTACTGTCATAGCATATTCCTGTCTTTATATTTAACTCCATCTGTGCCCCAATTATTCCATTAAGCTTTTCGGAAGCTAACTCAAATTTCAAAATTGGTTATTTTTTTTTTGGGCTAAGTCTAGCTCGAACTTAACAATTATAGCATTTAACTCAACGACACATTTTTCATGATGTTCAGCTAATTTTCAGTTATAAAAACTTGATGTGTGAAAATCGTATATAATATTAAAAACCAAATTTTACCGAATTCACCTAAAAAACACACAATCGGCAAGTGTACCGGTCGCAATGTCGTTAGCAAGTAAGAACGGATATCGAACCTAGGATACTATGGGTAAACTCTAATTATTAAACCTAAAAGATTACTAACCTAGACTTTTGTTTTGATTTTTTTAGAATTTTTTATATTAATTAAACTAATAAAACTTAACTAATTAAAATTTGAACTAAAAATAAAACTTTATAAAAATTGGGTTTAAAACAAAAATTAGAAACGACTACCTAGGTAATGGAATCCAACTAGTTAAACTTAATAGCTAACGAACTTGACTTGGTTGAAAAACAATATCTTAAAAATATGACACTAGAGATCACTAAATATGCGCTAGATAGCCTCCCGGCATCAACAACGACACCATAGAACTCTAATGACATGTAAAGCTCAATTGTTAAAGGTTGGATCACCTCCCGGTCTCATCTTACCTAATAATATTATGGTACCCCACAACCCAAATCACCTCCCGGTCTCTTCGGATACAATATATTTTAATATAAAGAGGGTAATTTTAATTAACTTGAACAAAACTTGTATCACAATAATCTAAGGGACCTAAGATAACCCACTCCCGTGCAATTATTACCCAAACCCGCAAAAGACAAAGATGACACAACACTAAATTACCTCCCGGCCTCTCTAGTGAAAGAACAATAAAATCTAATAAATTTTTTTATAATTTACTCCTACGGTTATTTCGACCATAAACCGCAAACAAGCTGAAAACACAAAGTAGCCAACCTAATCATGTGTCTAACAATCACCAAAAACTATTAAACACAAGTGGAATAAATATTAAAGTAATAAATTAGATTCAATTACTCAACAATTTTATGACCAAACCAATTAAAAACTTTTACCAAAGTATTAAATCAACCAACATCAAATAATAATAGTTCGTCAAACAATTAATATAACATAGTGCTCAACCAAAACCTAAGAAGTATAAAATATTTAGCCACTCATAATAAAATATGAAACAAAACTAATAATAAGTTCACAAAAGTAATTAATAATAAAAATTTAATACAACAAACCAGTTATTCTTCTTCTTTTGACATGTGCCAATCAAGCACAACAGAGAATCAATAATAATCTATATTCCTTCTTCTTGTCTACGGCTCCCCAACAGTAGCGGCTCTTTTAGAGAAGTAATAATAATGATGCTAGGGTTATAAGAACATTCTTCTATATATATGTTTGCGTCTGCCCTCCACACCCCTAATAATAATGTGTCTTCAGCTTCCTTTTTGACTTTGTGCTTTCATCAGTAGCCGGCCCAAATCAAGAGTTATATTAGATATATTATTATTTATTTATTTTCTTCGTTTGACCTTTCTTCCAACAAAACATCCACCGCAAATTTTGGGGTGTATTATTCTTCTTTTTCGTGACCACCAGCACACAAAAAAAACAAAAAAACCTTTTTGGTTTTAAGATTCTTATATATTTAATGTTGTAGGTTTTTTTAATTTTAGCTCCAACAAAAATTAAAGCCCACATGAGTTTATTTTCTGGTCACGGTTCCTTTATTTATTTTGATCATCTCATAAGCCCAGCCCATATGTCTTGTAAAATTTGAAGTTCATTTGAAATAGTTCAACGAGTTCTCCTACACTTTGTAAATAAAATAAAACTCATAAGTAATTGGGGCATGGTTAACGTGAAATTTTATATTTTAATAAGCATGTGAACATGAAACTCCACAAAATATGTGGCCATTTATTCCACTAATTATTACTTTGATGTCATTGTGGTCTCAAGTTTAGCATAAATACTTTAATTTAGCTCGTTTAAAAATTTAACCTTTAAAATCCAATTATGAGCCAAATAGAAATATATTTAATAAAAACCGGGCTCAAAATACTAGAAAATGTAGGAAATATTTATATAATAGCATGTATCTTTTAGACCATATCAAATAATATTAAACGATACTTTATTGATTACGTTAAGAATACTTTATATATAACTCTAGTGGCGTAGATCTTTTCTCTAAGTTTAGCCATGTCATTACCATGAGTTTTAATCCTAGTGGCGTAGATCTTTTCAGCTTTCTTAAGTTCATTATTCTGACATTTAATGCTAGAGATTTGATCTAAAATGTTAGTATTTTGGATTCTATAGTATAAAACTTTATCAATACAAGCTTGTGAGCAAAGTTAGTGTACCTCAGGATTGCGAGAGGCAGGTGTAGGTATTCCAGCAGTGAAGCTTGACGAGGTGCTTGCTTGACTACTTCCATCTACAGCACACTTGGGGATAATAGGACTTGCTTGACTTCTTACACCCGCAACACTTGTCTCAGCTTTATTTTCTTTTGACTGATTGTTTATTCGAAGGTTGGCATCCATTGATTCAAAAGACTTGATGGTAGAAGTCAACTCTGAGAGTGTTAAGGTATCCAGGTTTGTCATTCATTTGATGGTACACATACTGCTGTTCCATGTGTAAGGCGGTGAATTCAACAACTTCATGTTGATCTCAGACAACTTATTTGTGATGCCGGTACTTCTCAATTTAGTAACGAGTGACTCAGATCTGTTGATGAGAGAGGCAGCTGATTCTCCTTTGAAGTGTTTAAACATGTTGAATCCTTCTTTTAAAGTTTTCTTTTGGCCTTCACTCATATTAAGACTTCCTTCAAGCTTAGAATTGCAAACATTTTTTTAACAAAAAAAAAACTAAGTGGTTTTTATTTTTTATTTTTTTTTGTCAAAGTCAACGGGTCAGACTCGAATACCCGTTCGATTTGAACAAATTTTTTTTGTCAAAGTCGGCTTTTGAATGCCCGTTTGAACATATTATTTTTTTCGATCAAGGTCAAAGTCAGCGTTCGAATTCCCGTTTGAACATAATTTTTTTTGGTCAAAGTTAACGGTCAAACTGGAATACCGGTTCGTATACCCGTTCGAATGAATTTTTTTTCCAGTCAAAGTCAACGGTCAAACTCGAATACCGGTTCGAATAGCCGTTCGAATGAAAAAAAAATCGGTCAAACTCGAATACCCGTTCGAATTAATTTTTTTTCCGATCTGATGGTTGGTTAATTTGTATATACTTTAGTTCGTTTATTTACTAGTTTTAATTGTTTATTATGGACCACAGAAGACCCAATCGCGTATCGCGATGGGTGACACGGACCGGAAAATTAGGGTTTTATGTTATTTTCTTCTAGCTCGACCCTATTCTTCCATATCTTATTCCAGGCGATTCCCAGAGCAAACGAGAGGCGATTCCACCATTCCGGATCATATCGAGACCACGTTTATGTTCCCTAACATCATACTTGACGATTCCATAATGTCGAGGCTCGGCTAATCTCTCTGATTCATTCCCGGGATGTAGAGTTTGTATTTTATTCAGTTTTGAATGTAACCATGAACATACTATTTGTAATTATCGTTGATTGATCTATGAGTATTGATATTTAGGAAAAGTCAAAGTCAACAGTCAAACTCGAATACCGGTTCGAATGAAAATTTTTTTCCGGTCAAAGTCCAAAGTTGTTGTGTGTATGAGAGACTCACACAATATATAGTGTGAGTTCTCATGCACATTTATATTATTAATCGGCCCAATGGGCCATATGTACAATGGCCTAAGGCCCAAACATACAAGAGAAGTTGTTTAACTAACATACATAAACATAAGCGAAACAAATTACAAATACGAAAGACATAAACAGAAAAGGGCCCAACAACTTTACTCGGATCAATCCATGTTGTTAGGTAGCGGAAATCACTAACAACACTCGGATCTTAGTTTTTAAGAAAAAGAAAGAATGATGAAGTTGGAGGTGTTTGGTAGAGAGATAATCACTCTTTATTTCCAAGTGGGTTTTTGTATTATAAAGAGTTGTGAAAGGTTGTTGGAGAAATGGGGTAAAGGACCCTTTTATATGGTCCTCATTTCTCCAAATTTACATAACATGGTTACAAAATAAATGTACTGAGGTATGTAATACACCGATTAAAAGCAAATATAAATACATACACAATCCTAAAACTAATATAGAATATTGGCCCTACACGTCCGAGGTTTACTAACCTGCCCGGCGCAACGCGTTGGGTAAAAAACTAGTCTATAACGTTCAATAAAGGTTGTGTGATATGCTTATACTTGGTACCATTACAATGTTGCTGATGAAAAATTGGCACAACGTACACGATGAGAGGGGAAATGCAGATGGTTTACTCATTAGTTAGTTCGGCTGCGTCTTGTTCTAACTCATAATGGATCTGTATTCTCTAGCCAAGTTTATGAGCTGTCACCTTTTTTCATACACAAGGTATCTGTAAAACTGTTCATTTTAACACGTTCTAGAATAAACGAACATATATATGCTTGTAAACAAGCCGCATGCAGCATGTTCATGTCCGTTCGTATAATTTCAACCGAACAAATTAGAAGGTGGAATAAAGGTGGCTAACCCATCACATCGACTGCTCCCACAAATGACCAGCCAGCACTCATATTAATTGTGCCACGTCGCAAGCCGAACGATGAAACGCAGGAAACGTTACTTACATCTCAGTTTCCGAGCACACATGTCAAGGTTAGTCAACTTTGGTCCAAAAACTATAATGGCACGTACAATAGCATTAAAATTTGATTTATATATAGTTTGAAATACTTAGGAAAAGTGGGTGAATAATTAGTATTACCAGCTAGATGAACAATAAGTTTTAAGTCATGAGATACTAGCTAGGTCAGGTGTGTTGTGATTCAATAACCAGCTAGCTAGAACTAGAATGGTCGGTTAGAACTAGACCTGGCCTATGTGGTGCTGGTAACTACACATCGCTTTTGAACTTGTTGTGTAACATCCTAAAATTTTAATGATGAATAAAGGAAGTTATGTTTAGAGATTTCACGTAATTAATTAATATCGGGTAAGGAGCGGGTCTTGGACTTGGATTAATTGAGATGGGTTAAATGAGAATGGGATTTCAGGGATATAAATACCCCCAAAATCCCAAAATATCTTCATTTTTACCATACTCTCTAACACTTCCAAAACACGCACACCACACACCTCAACCGCCGGCGGCCGGAAGAGAGAGGCGAGATCCGAGAGTGTGAGAGAGAGAGACTAGTTGTGATTAAGCAAATAAACAAGACCCAAACAAGCTCAAAAAGGTATGATTCTTGATCTTTGAAGTTTAAAGATCCGAGCTTTTAGTGTATAAACGACCGAAAATGGTCGGGAAGCGTAGTGGGTGATGTTGAACCGTAACAAGGGTGTTAAAATCGCTCGAAATGTTGGACAGAAACCGAAACTGCGGTTATCTGGGCAACTTCGCCTTCATCTGGGCAACTTCGCCTTCAAAGCGATGAACTTCGCCTGCAAGCCAAGTTCGCCTGATGAACTTCGCCTGCAAGCTAAGTTCGCCTGATGGCAACTTCGCCTAAAGCTAAGTTCGCCTGATGACAACTTCGCCTAGAGCTAAGTTCGCCTGAGGCTTAACTTCGCCTAAAGCTAAGTTCGCCTGATGACAACTTCGCCTAAAGCTAAGTTCGCCTAAGGTTTAACTTCGCCTAAAGCTAAGTTCGCCTAAGGTTTAACTTCGCCTAAAGCTAAGTTCGCCTAAGGTTTAACTTCGCCTAAAGCCAAGTTCGATTAGAAAATAAATTAAAAACCTAATGAAAAATATGTTAAGACAGTTAATGGAAATAAAATTTTTCCAAGCTGACCTGGCAGCTCGACCCCAGCCAGGGGCTCTGCCCCTTGGACCCTGCTAGGGGCTGCCGCCCCTAGACCCCGCTGCCAGGGGCGCTGCCCCCGGACCCCCGTTCGTTGTGGGTCATATAAAGATAGAAATACATTATGAGAAGTGATAGTTAATTAATACGTATACTTGTTATACAGTCAGCCGTGCACAACTGAAGAAAGGGATTACGATTAACGGTGAACGTAACCGTGTTCAGGTGAGTTTCTATCCCCATTTATGTGTTACGTTTTCGGGGCTGTGTGCATACTCAATATGTTTGTTAATACACTTATCCTAAGAGATAAGTGTATGCCTTATGTGGATAATGTGAAATGTATGAATGATTGCTTGATGGTACGTGAACGATCTTCGGATATTGCACGTACTGTCAGGTTGTAACGCTATGTATAAGGTAAGTATGTTATGTATGTTTATGTGTATGAACATGATAGAGATAATAGAAGAAAGAAATGATAATGTATGGTTGTATGGTAACGAAGAGGGAATCGAACCCTACTAATATTCGAGAACTAGGGAACCGAACCCTACTAATATTCGAGGAAAGAGGGAAACCGAGCCCTAATAATACTCGTGGAAAGAGGGAAACCGAGCCCTAATAATACTCGTGGAAGGAGGGTACCGAGCCCTAATAATACTCGAGGAAGGAGGGTACCGAGCCCTAATAATACTCGAGGAAGGAGGGTACCGAGCCCTAATAATACTCGAGGAATGTAGGGCGTAATGCTCTTTATAACGTAAGATATGAAGGTAAGTTAATACAAAAGAAAGAATGAAAGAATGAAAGAATGAAAGTAGGAAAGTATGAAAGTATGAATGAAAGAATATAAGTTTATGTGTATTGTATAGTGTATGATTAACTAGAACTCACTCAGCGTAGCTGACTTTTAGTATGCACGCAGGTGAGTAGGATGAGGCAGCTCGCTTGAGGAGACACGTGGCACTGAACAAGAGTCTGGCATCTGAAGACTTATGATGTTTTAATTTTAATGCTTTAATGTTGAAAGACAATGGATGTTTTGAGACAAGTTATGAATTATGTAATGTTTTATGAAAGTTTTATATTCCGCGTAAATGTTTTAATTAACTCTGATATTTAGAACTGTGTTTATGAGTAAATCCAACACGAAAGTAGGGCTACCGGTAACGGGGCCTTACATGTTGGTCTCTGAAGCTTAATTCTTAACATGTAACGTATAAATATGGGATGCTAAGCACAGTGGCGAATCTTTGTTTTCAACCGAAACTTGTTGGAGGAATTCCCTTTTCAGGCCCGGCCCAAGGGGAGGGCAGGGAGGGCTCAGGCCCAGGCCCACTCCCCTTTTAGGGCCCACAGAATTTTTAAAATTTTTATATATGTGTGTATTAGGCCCCAACCAACTTCATTAACAAGAACAAATTAAGGTTGTCTGGCCCAAGGGTTTTATGTACAGGAGTAGCGATAGTTTGTCAGTTCCTATTCAACCATCGGACTTCCGACCGTCGAACACCTTTAGACATTCTATTTGTCCGGTAGGTGGCGACCAGCGGCCAACGAGTCTTTAACAGTAGGGATTTTAACGACCGACTACTACAGTACTACTACTTACAGGTTATTAACTTATATTTCACTTTTTATCTTTTATCAACCAGCGACCAGGTTATTAATTAACGAATAGGCCTTTGTTAACTTTTGTTTAAGTTTTAGCTGTAAAATAATGTAAGTTTTAGTTGTTAATTTCTAATTTCTTATTTCTTCAACTTTTATTCAGTGATACATGATAGAAATAATTAATTAGTTATGTTAATACTTGTTTTTTTTATAGATCCTTCTAAGTTTAAACACTTATCTGGTAGTTAAAAACGTAAAAATAAAAAAATAGAAGATGAGTTAAGAAATACACAAATAGAAAAGCATGCGAAGACACATACGTTTTTTTTTCAAAAGCAACCTTAAAATTCTAATGTTAAAGAAAAAGATGTACATGTTGATGAAGATGATCATGGGGTTGTTGACTGTTCCGGTAGCAGTGGCATTGGCATAACGGAATTTTTTAAAGTTGAAATTGTTTAAGACCAATTTACGATCGTCAATGTCTCAAGAAAGACATAACAAATTGGCTTTTATTGCTATTGAGAACGATGTTTTAATACCGTTGATTACAAAGAGTTATTCGAGGGATTTGCTTACAAAAATGGTAGAAGAGCATCATGATTCATTTAAGTTTTTTTAGTTTCGATCATCTTGCTAAAAAAAAGCTTTTGTTTTGTTTTGTTTTATTGTTATCAAATTTGTCTAAAATATATAAGAGTTTTTGGGTTTGTATTCTAGGGTCTTTTATATTTCATGTCCCAGGCCTACTCTTATTTTTGTATTCTTAGAGACGGTCATGTCCCTTTTAATGTAACAAATGCAAGAATGGTTCATGTATCCATCACCCATCCTATTACGCACATCCGTTTTCACATTCTTCATTGAAGAAAAACATTTTTCAACACTTAGCGTTGCAATCGGAAAAACTAATTATAACTTTATTAAACGATAGACCAACGGATAATCAATGTGTAATCTTGTTTTCACCATCATTTTGGCAAGATCACCTGACCCACTCAAGTTGACAAACCGCTTATCTTCTTTTACATTAGTAATGTAGTGGCCAGTTCATATGCAAGTTTCTCCTTTTCATCAAAATCAAAATCACATGAATACATCTCGGCCAACTTTAACAAGTTTACTTTACTAAAGGCACTAAAATTACAAGACGGGTTCAAAGAACTCATACTAGTAAGCAATTTAGTGGTTACCTCATTAAAGTGGTTTCCAAGCTCATGAACTTGCATATTGAGAACCGTGTCGAAACTATTAACCACATAATGGTGACGCTTGGTGATACCGGTCCTCTTTCTTCAATATTTTGGGTCAACATACTCGACTTCCATATCATAATACTTCAATATCATATTTGTCACAAAGGGATATCACATCTTTCAAAAACGAGTCAAAACCTTTAAGTCGATAACTTTTTAGGCATTCATTAGTTAACTTAACTAGCTTAATTGTATTCAACATATCTTGATCTTTTCTTTGAAGTGCTTGACACAATATGTTAGTAACACCCAAGATGTATTTCATCTAGGGGTGTGCAACAAACCGAAAAACCAATCCGAAACCGAAAAAACTGAAAATTTTAAACCAAAAAAACCGAACCGAAACAAAAACCGACGGTTTGGTTTTATGTTTTTTTATAAAACCGAACTAACGGTTCGGTTTTGGTTTTGCATGTAATAAAAATCGAACCGAACCGAATTCCTATATTTTTGTTATTTTAAATTTTGTATTAAGTAATTTATAAGAATTTAATAAACATGTAACAAAAATATTTTTGGTAAAATGTTTAATAACCTATTATTTTACAATTAACAAAATTATTTATACCTAAATTAATTATTTTTTGAAAACTTTCTTTTGACTTCAAATTTTCAAGATCAACTAGCAAAAACCGAAAGCGAACCGAAACCGAAATCGAACCGAAACCGAAAAAGCCGATACCGAACGGTTTCAAATACTCTAAAGACCGAAGATTTGGTTTTCAGTTATGTTTTAACCAAAAACCGCACCGAACTGCACCACATACACCACTAATTTCATCAAATAAATATAAAATACAAAACTAAAAGTGTTCGTGTATAATTGAAGTCCATGTGCTTCACTTTGGTGATCTGAAAACTCTCCCGGATTTTATATATATTAAAGCACGCCAATAAAACTAGGATATAAAGTAAGCAAACGGATAATTGTTTTTTCATGATAACTCCAACGTGTATCCCAGCTCTTGCAAGTGACAATTCTTGATTCTTATTTCCACTTCCGGTTCAACTTCCGAATTCAATACCAATCTTTCTTTTTGACTTACTCTTATAAAATCTATTATTTTACAAGATGTACCAACAACATTACTAAATTTGATAATTCTTTAAAAAAAAATTGTAAATCTCATGATGTTTGGTTGCAAGGCCCACAACAACAAGTTGAAGTTGGTGAGCAAAACAATGAAAATAATATGATGTAGAATTTTCTTTCAAAATTAAAGCTTTCAAACCATTATTCTCGTTGGAGATGTTGCTCGCAACGTCATTCCTTGGCCTCTAACCCTTCCAATACTCAAATTGTGGCGAGCAAATAATTTATCAGTTGCAGCTTTAAGAGATAACGTGGTTTTTTCCATAACATGAACAAGGCCAATAAATCGCTCATTCACAAATCCTAATTTATCAACATATCTTAAAACCACGGCCATTAGTTCCCTTTTAGAATTATCTCTCGATTTATCAACTAATATGGAAAAGACATCATCACCAAGTTCTTCAAATATCTTCTTTAATACTTCTTCTACAAAACAATTACAAAGTTCTTTTTGGATTGATGGAGACGTCATTTGGTTATTCCCGGGAGCATCACCTAATATAACCTTACCAATTTCTTCACTTGGTTCTCCAAACACTTTTAAGAACTCGATAAAAATTTCTTCTGTAAAGAGATTCTTCAGACTCATTATGACCACGAAAAGCTAACGAACCATTCAACAATGCTTTGGTAAGTCTAGCCGAAGCATGTAATCAGACTCTATATTGTGTTTTATGTATATATATGTTTCTTTATCAATGGCCACATGTAAAGAGTGAACTTGGTTAAGTAAGTCTTCCCCCATTTAACGTGTTTTGTTGTGAAAACTACTGCATTTACCCACATGATTGCTAAAATTTTTCAGACACCTGTCCAACATTGCAATTTTTCACTTAGAAATGCATCATTTTGTCCACATTACTTAAACAAGTAACAATGCAAACTTTATCCGCTTTGACATTGTATTCCAACCAATTTCCAAATTCACTAGTGTACCATTTCTCATTAAAGCGTCTTAATTTACCACTAAAATTTGTTAGAGGACAATCATGCCCAGTTGGTTGACACGGACCTCTAAGTACACATGCCCGTCTAGTTTCATCTTTTTGACTTGGGCGATAAGATGAAATTGGTTGCCTTTCGGAAGGATCCCATGGAAGATAATCCAAATTTATTTTTGACGGTTTACTACTTGAAGATTATGATCCAAGGTTCGATAGTTCACTTTGGAAATATCTCTTGATATTCATAATACCTACAAATCAACAATTATAAAATAACAAAATAAAAACTAAGAAACTAACAAAAACTAACAAACTAACAAATTAAAACTAACAATATAACAAATTAAAACTAAATTTAACAAATAACTTAGCATTTAAGTAGCTAACAATCAAGAACAATTAACATTTAACAAACGAATGTAAACTTACCTTCAAAGTGGGAGGACTCAAGCAATCAAGCTTCGAGGATGAGTAGAAGGCAGGAGGATTGGAGGAAGTCAGGAAGGCATGAGGTGTGTGGTCGACCGAAAAAGCGGCGACGATGGTCGGAGAACGCGGAAGATCTGGTAGGTGACAAGTGAGTTTGAATATGGGAGATAGGCGTCGTTGTGTCTGTATGTGTGTTTTATTACTAATAAATCCCTAATCGATATAACGCTGAGTTAGTAAAAAAAGAGTTCAAAAAATTATCCTAGAAACTTGAATCGAACCCGTGACCTTCAGGTTACAAAACTAACAAATTACCGGCTGGACCAACGCTTCAAATGTATACAGAGTGGTTCCTTCCTAATTTATAAGGTGGTTCCTCTAATATTTTCTATATATAAATGCACTGTTATTTCGAAACTCAGAACCACCCATTTATACTATAGATCTGCCCCTAGCTAAGAACTGACAACAAACATGCATAAAACAATACCAGACACTAAACATGCATGCATGGCCATAAACCTGCTGGTTGTAGGAGAATCATTCGAGCGTACTCATCCTCATGGCGGGCCCTAGGGTGGGGCTGGGTGGTTGACGTCCCCTGGCCCTACACCCCGCTAAGCCCAAAAGTTTTTTTTTTTAAAAAATTATATGTATTTTTATGAAAAACGATATGCATATTTAATGTTTAAACTCAGTACATAACAACTAGTTTGGTCTAGTGGCAAAGAAGTATGACTCCCGACCAAAAGGTTGTGGGTTCTAGTCTCATCTGAAACTTGTTTAAACCTATGTTTAAACTTGTTTTTGTACATAAGTTTTTTACACAACCCAAATCATAACCAAGGAAGCCAACTTAAAAATTAAATTGTTTAAACCCAACAAAATTACTCCTTTCACTTAAGGCCCAAACTATTTTTCACCTTCGGCCCAGAATTTTTTTTCAATTCTTGGACCCGGCCCTGCTCATCCTCATTCGGACCAACAATCTCTAGATTTCTAAAATCAAGTCTATAACAGAGAAAAAATGGCCATAAACATCTTTCCAACTAGAAGCCTAGCCGAAGCCACCCGTATAGATAGAGGGATCATGAGCATAGATGTGAGTTTAATTTCGACTTAAACACATAAACCGTTTACCTAAATGGGGAGTGGGGGTTGTTCGGGTGAGCACGACATGCTCACCCATCTTTTTTTTTCTACTTTCTTGTATTTAGGCTACCGCACTATTCAAATTTGGAGAACCATGTTGCCCCACTCTGGCCAGACCTATGTTGGCTTTCAAAATTTGACTTGGGCGTTCCCCGTGGAAACCTCACCGTTGACTGTCACTTGACAGTTGTTGTGCCGCCACAAAAGCAGAACTCTCTAGCGTAACACACAGTTGGACGTAAACCCAGGTGGGCTCGGGGTTCAAACTGACAACATTTGCACAATGCGTAGCTGAAATCCTTCATTGCCAATATCCACCCAAAGTGACATAACTGGAAATCAAACTTGAGTCTTCATCGGAGAACCCAAGTCTCCTACCACTCACCCATCTAATCCGTTTTCTTATATCTTAAGGAACCTGTGCTTTATGTTATAACTTGGAATTAATTGGCAAATTTATATCAAAACTTAAAATCTTTTTTAAAAAATGACATTAGATTTCAGGTTGAGTTAAAATAAGAAGTTTATTTTTCCTAGAAAGGCTAGGAAGAATGGTATTTTGGTCCACTACTTTAATCTCAAAAACCCACTTACAACTACACTCATCTTCTACAACCATCGCCACTCCACCTCTCACTGTCACCACTGTCACACCCTGACTAGCGGCTGATTAACGTCGAGGCGCAACGTGATTGTTCATCGCACAACGACACTATTAAACGTGATGATATAACTTATTGAATTCAAATTTAAGTACACATACAAATTAAACGTGATGATATAACTTATTGAATTCAAATTTAAGTACACATACAAGTTTTCAAACAAAGATGACAAATACATGAAAAAATAAAAGTTTATTTGCTAATAACCTAAAGTCTACTAGTCCTACTTCATATTTCAATCTTCACACGTTTAAACCTCTACCATGGTTAAAATAGATATCGAGTCAACACGAATGTTGATGAGTTTTCCTAAGTTTATATATATTAATATTTGAAAATGACAATTCACATGTATTCAATGTATTTAATCATTCATAAGAGTAATGCAAAAAATAAAAATACAAGTCCTGTTCAGTAACTTCGGTTATCAATAAGAGCTGAACAGCACTAACTCGCATGGTCACATCAGAAGCAATTTGCACCCAACAACCGATAAGTAACTAGTGAGCGATCGGACATTTATCAATACCATTAAACGTATCGTTGCTGCCCTCACTGGCACCTCCAAAATTGCCATATCTATCAGTCTTTGCCGCCACCAGTGCGTATTTTCATAAGATTTGTAACCAATAAAATTAAATTTCAAAATCATGTTTTTTCCATGACCAAATAATAAAACTATTTTTCAAAACCACAACCCATCATCATTAACCCCTCCAGCAAAAACAACCATAAAACCACCACCGCCACCACCTCGGCAAATAAACCACCATTCACAAAAAGTTATTATAACTTGTCAAAGATGTAACCAGTTGACACTTATATCTAAAGTACAAAACACAAACTTTCAGATAAAAAACAACAGTAATGCTTTCACATGATCTCTACAAACTAGATTTCCATAACAAAGCATTCGACTTTTGGAAGTCACAAACCTATTCCACCATGGGGACCGATCCACCAGCTTGCAAGATTTGTTGCTCCAACTGCAGCATATGCAAAGAGTAACAATGTAAATTTAATCGGTTCCAAGGGTTATAATGTAAATTACTATCTTAGTAGTACCAGACTACACGTGCAACGTACCCTGAACAAGGCTTCAAGTTTGTTCCTAAAGAAAATGTATTCTTGTTTCACTTGCTGCAGACACCGCAAACACCTGCAGCAGTCACATGCCATCAAATTTAGAAAGCAAATACTTTTGACTTTAAATGTCAAATGAACATCTTTTTATTTCCAAAATGATACAGATACATTAAAATATTAAATGTTATAAATTCGGTATCTGTAAACTACTAAGAATTAGCGTAATTTAGGAAAAATAATCAGTGTTAAAAGTTTGAAGAGAATATGTAAGAGATGTGAATTCGACAATATAAGTTTGACCATCAAAGTCAAATGACAACATAAACGAAAAAAGGTGTAGAATTTAAAATCATTAAAATCCTTGAACTAATCTGCTTGAGACCATATACAAGAACCATGCTTTTTAAATTGAAGGGTATTTTAGACATTTGACTAACGCTTAAAAGCATTTTTGTAAGACCATGAAGCCGAATCTTATGCTCTCAAATGAATATCTTTTAAGTTTCAGAATTGATACGAAAACAATAAATTTTGAGATAAATCCGGCATCTATATTAAGAACTAGATAAACTAGTGTAAATGAGAAAAAAAAGGTGGGCGATAAAGATTTGAAAAGAATACGTAAAAGTCACGAATATGACAATAAGAGTTTGACCATCAAAGTCTAATGAAAACATATAGCATTAAATAGTAAAATTTAGAATCACTAGCTTCCTTAAAGTAATCTGATTGAAATCATATGTATCACGAAGAAAAGGAAATTGAGAATTCTCAAACGTGTTAAAAAACCGATGAAATATACAAGAATCATGATTTTGAATCAAAGGATATTTTAGAAATTCGACTAATGCTCAAAGATGTAATTTAGCTTCAAAAATGACGACAAAAAAACACTGGAAACGTGTCTATTGTTTTCTCAGATTGGGTAAATCTAAGACTTAGCACATCAAGATTGCAGATAAAACCCTAAATCAAGAATCTTTATAAGCATATACAGGGGTAGATCAGTAATTTCACTTTTGGCTCAATGAGAAAAGGTTACTCACCCGTCAAGATTTTTCGCCTCACAGAAGCCTTTAAAGTGAGCGCACACATTTGTGACCCGTTTTGCCCCTATGCTGTAACATCAAATTACCCAAAAAAAAGATCTGAAAAAAAATATCTCAATATTGTGTATTCAAATCACAAGATTGTCATCTTTCTAAACATAAATCGCATAAAAAGCAAACTTTAAAAAAAATAATAACGCAGTCTAATACCTCGAACTGCTACCCTTGAACTGGTGAGCATGAGCATCAACCTGTTTGTAATCCACATTCCTCTGTTGACTTTTTTCAATGTAAGTCAAACCAAAGACCACAATAAGAAACATAATCAAAAATTAAAACCGGTCAATAATAATTAATAAATAACTTACAGAGCAGTTGTCAAATTGTTAAGAAGCTTGTCTGAGTCTTCAAAGTACATAGACACCACTTCAGTCACAAAGTCGGGATTGCTCTCGTCTTGCAGTTTCTGAAGTTCTGTGAATTGGTTATCGAGATAACCCTAAAAAGACCCATAAAATACAGACAAGTAAATTAACATTCCAAAAAAAGGTTAAAACTTTCACAATTTTCACGTTAAAAAGATGTTACACACCTCGTTATGCAGAGATGTTGTGTAGTCAATAAACTGTCTTTGCAACTGAAGAACTGAAGACATGGTTTCTTGAAATGAAAGATTATCTGCAAAAGAAGCAATCTTGATGGCATATATCTTATAACTTTACATACACGTATACATATACATACATAAAATTATCAAAAAAAAAAAATCTTTTAATGGTGAAAAGTGACCCAAGAACTTAGGGCTTCCACAAGATCGCAAACGTGATTTCCTTACGTCTTATTCCCATTTCCACCACTGAATTTATAGTGGAACACCACCACATTCAATAAGCTTTATTTATCATTTTGCACTATTCAAATGGTTACAAACATTCTTTAGATTATCATAGATATGCAAGCTCATCAATATGGTCTTGATAAACTGATTAAAACATACTTCTTTATGGTATAATCAGCAGACAAACAAATCTTGTACTTTCCACCAAGACAAACAAATTATTGATATTGAACAAAAGTTGAGATATTAATGGGTCCCACACATATCAAGATAACAACCAAGAAATCAATCAAACATTAAAAAATAAATAAATAATAATTTGCAGCATGGGTAAGGAGATCTGGATAAAGTTAACAACTTTCTTGTCTAACCCTAACCGATCTAAATTTTGAAACCATAAAACCTAATTTTTACTATAATTAGAGAAAATCAGAAGATTAATAAACAAAATTCATATAATTCAGTAAAGGGTATGTCTTAAAAGGTTAAAAAAACATGGTAAAAGTTGCAGATTTGAGAGAATAATAACATGGGTAAAGGTTGGAAGAGTTACCGGAAGTGACGGTGGATGCCGCCGGTCAAACTGCGGCGGAGGAAGATGGTCAACGGAGTGTGGGACTACCAACCAACCAACCAGAAATAGAGCAGCAAGGAAGAATATAATATATGTCCAGGATGGATTTGTGTCTTTGCTAAAAGAGGAAAAAGGTGATATTTTTATGGGCTTGTTAGGCCCACTTTTTGGGTTTTAGTGGGCCCGGAAACTGGGAATGAAAGCCTGATTCGTTCGCTCGTGGTCAATGGTCAATTAACTGGTTAGACTGGTTAATCGGGTCGGATACTAACCGGTTTTTAAGCACAAAAACCCTAACCGGTGTAACCGTTTTCGGGTATAACCAAACTGGTCACCCGGTATATAACCGGGGAAAAACGGTTTAAAAAACTAAACTCAGTTTCGTAATCGGTTATTAACCAGGTTCTGGGCCAAAATTTATAACTGGTTACTAACCGTCGGTCATTTTCCAGGTAGAAACTGGTTAGAGACTTGGTTAGAAACGGGTTAGTGACAGGTTAACCGGTTTGGAAGTGCACCTCTACACGCGAGTTAACCATTAGTAGGAACTAAGTTAGTATTGACGTTGAACCGACATTTAGGAATGTAAAGGTGGGTTCAAGAGGTTACGTGTGTGAAGTGTAAGGTGCACCTCTACCCACGAGTTAACCATTAGTAGGAACTAAGTTAGTATTGACGTTGAACCGACCTTTAGGAATGTAAAGGTGGGTTCAAGAGGTTACGTGTGTGAAGTGTAAGGTGTGTTATCAATATGTCACATTATGCAATACGTGTAAGGGTATTATACACACCGTCATAGTAGGTCCTCAATAGTAGACCACGAAGAAATATACATAAGAAAAAGTTCATCGTCAAGGGTTATTATGTACTTTCATGATGCTGGTAAGATTTAATATATTATTAATGCACCTTTACAAGAAATATTCATGTACGAAGCAATGATGGATCTAAAAGAAAAGTTAAAAGGTAACGTGGGCTAAAAAAAATTTGTTTAATACATAATAATGTATTTCCCCAAGAGAGTTAAGGGATAGCGGGGGCCACCCTGACATGAAAGTTGTTGTAAGGAAGCGATAATTTGTAACAAGATGTCAGTTTGAGAGATGCAAACTTGAAATAAGTTCATGGGGTAGGCCTTGTTCCCATATTAATGATCTATGAGGAACACTTCTGTTTAATGTGTTTCAATATGAAAACGATACATGTTGACATTACAGATAACAATGATATGTTATGCTGCTGACTAGTCAAATATATACAAAGAATGGCATGAAATTTTGGTAAACCTTCACCGTTATTCAAAAGTATACAACACATTACACAAATTGGTATCACCACTATATAATTTAGGAATTTTGGTATGCATTTTAGTATGATGGAGATGTCATGACGACCTTCATTAATGTTATAGATTGCGGTGTTAATACGAAGTACGCATGGAAACCTGTTATTAGTATGACTATCAAGTGGTGAAAATGTGGGTAATCAGCATAATCAGCCGCACAAAAAACTGAATTAACTAAACGATTTGTGACATAAATGCATCGCAAAAACGCTACTATCTTATATAAAACACTTACAATGGATTCATGACTTTAGAAGTTTAATGTTATAACAAGCTAGAAGCTATTATCAAAGTGAAATTAAAAGGAAGCGTACTGAATGGGATATTACTTAAAAATGTGTAACTATGAAAATAATAACCCTTGTTTAACAAACTATAACAAGGCATGATGCTATAGCCTAGCTAAAGCTCACTTTAGAAAACCTAATTGCACCATTTTATGAACTTAAGTTTAAAAACTTAATAGTTAACACACATTAATATATTATATGATATTTAAATAATAAAAATACATTGTAAGTCTTTGCGTGTGACAATTATAAACGTAACTAATAAGTTGTATCATTTAAACATAACTTTCCTTAACACGATAGTATAAATACAATAAAAGAAAATCTAGCAAGAAGGTAGACAAAAAAAAAACAAACGATTACAAATCAATAGAGAATGGAGAACAACATCACTACACTCAAGTAATATCTTGAAATCTAGCTCTATTTTTAATCCAGCCAAACGAAGAGAACATAACTTGATCTACCATCTTCATTGGGGAACAAATCTTTTAGCAAAAAAGCCTCGCGTTTCACTCCTAAATAAGCTAAATAGCAGGGTGCATCAAAGAAGCCAAAAGCTTAAGAGGTTTATCAAAACGAGTTTGCTTACAAAAAAGAAGGTAGGCTCAATGTCACGGAGTTGTTTCTTTGACTCGCGTGCGGCCTTAGAACTTTGTCTAAGTAAGCCTCGATGGTTAGGTTTGTAGTGTTTTGGCAGCGGAAGTTTTTAGTAAAGTGTGTTGCCTTGCAATGTTGCAAGTAATGATGCTTGTGTTTGAACAAGGATGTAATGCTTGGAATACTTGAAGACAAGTATACAAGTAAAGAGTTTATATTACAAGAAAGATAGGTTACAAGTGATTTGATTACAAGAGCTTGGGTGATTGCCAAAATGCTCCTAACATCACCTATTTATACTAGTTAGGGGCTGATCTAGAGCCTTCCTAAACTAGATCCTTCTATACATAATATCTTAGTATGTTACTAGATCCTTCTTATAAAATATCCAGCAATTATGATCATTTTGGGCTGGTCAAAAAGCTTCATTTGGCAGCAACTTTGGGGCTGAAATGTGCAGCTCTAGAACCATCTTTTGGGTAGCTTCTAGCAGCTTCCGTATGGCAGATTTGTGCAACCATTCTAGGTTGTTCCAGGTATGTTGTGGGCTGTTCTAGGTTGTCCCAAATAGTCCCATTTTGTCCAGCATGTTGTGGGTACTCTCAGCAACTCCGGATGTCTCTTGAATGCACCGGAATGTTCCAGAAACGCGGTGAAACGAGCTGAAAATTTGGCGGTGCGTGACATTCTCCCTCACCTGATTTCGCAATGCCCTCGTCACGAGTTTTTAACCCTCGGCTTGGGTGGGTGAGTCTTAAAGCGGTTATGGTTGTCTCTCGTTTGGTTTTTTCGGATTCCATAGTTGTTGCATACACTTGACCTTCTTTGTCTATGAAAAGAGTGTTCATGCTTGGCGTAATGGCAGCCCCTGTTTTTCGGAAGAACTCCATCCCATGCATGATATCGTAGTCATCTAGGGGTGCACGGAGAAATGCATTTTACCGGTCCACGAACCGATCTTGGCCCTTACTCCCCATGCTACTCATTGGATCGGTTGGGCATGTAACATCGTGAAAATTTTGAGTTCAAAATGTAAACTTTCCAAAGTATAGGGACAAATTTTGCCAAATTCCAAGGTTGAGGGTTAAAAACGAAAATTCTGATTTCTTGTCCTATCGCGCTACGCGACGGGGCAAAAGATAAGCCCATCGAGTATCGCGATGGGGCTTGGTCAAAGCTTCTGGAAGAAGTCAACAGCGATACGCGATCGCTGTTGAGCCTACGTCATCGCGTACCGCGATGACGTGGCCTGACACGTCTGACACATTTTCACCACGTGTCCACACGTGGCACACCGGTCGCCACGTGGCACGTCGTCCGCCACGTGTCAACACGTGGCGACACGTGGCAGACCTATAGGGTGACTATCCGAAGCTACGTCGCGCTACGCGACGGGTGACAAGGAGCCCATCGCGTACCGCGATGGGATCCAAAATTTTGTCTATAAATAGCAAGGTCCGGGTTCTCATTTTTCACACATCAAATTCAGTATCTCTTTCTCTCTCTAACATCTCTCTAGCCATATTAACTTACCTCGAAGTTCGTGCCTTATTTCCTCGATAAGCGTGCCCCGATTTCCTCATTTGTGTACCGACGTTTCCTCGAAGTGCGTGCCACCCTCCACCCACATACAACCAAGGAAGGCGTTTGTTTTCGAAAGGCGTGCCATCAATTGTTGAAGAATGGTGTTGTCGTTAAAGTGCCAAAGTTGATCAAGAAAAGTGAAGCGGCATTGGAGTGCTGCTTGAGTTTCTAGGGTTTCCGAAACGCCAACAAAGGTTAGGCGTAACGACAAATGAATATAATATAATATTATATTAAAGGCTTAAGCCTTAAGTCGAGGATATACTCGATACCTCGATAAAAGAAATGAAATACAAACATAACAAAGAAAAAAAAATAAGAATATGAATTGACAAATATATATGTGTGTAAGTATATATGATTATATTCTTTGTTATGAAATTATTATTTAAGTAATAATGGGTATTCTTAAATAATAAAATAAAAAGAATAAGTTTCTTTGAGAAGAAGAAACGTCGGGTTTTTATATAAACTAAAAGTTTATAATTTACTTTTAAACTAAAGGTTTTCAAGTAAAAGAAATGTATGAACTAAAGGTTCATCGAGGTAGAGATATAAAATAAGACTAAAGGTCTTAAGCCGGATTGTATATCCGACTAACAAATGGTTATACTCGTACTATAGGTACGAGATAGCAAGGAAAAGACCCTCGGACGGTGAGTGAAGCCGATCCCAAAGAGATAAGGTGAATACGCCCCCAAACTTTTATAAACTTGTTTTCAAACGAGTCAAACATGTTATATGAAAATTGTTTACAATGAACTACGTGTTCCAAAAACCATTATAAATGAAAGTATAAACCTAGCCCTCAGGCTGTGGTATACGTATGTCTGGAACCTTTCATAGGTGGTACTACAGGATGGGCACATCACACTACCTTGATCGTAGGACGCTTTCCCGCGGGAAGTACGATCTTTGTGTATATTTACGGGTACTTAACTAAGTCGAACGCTGCGGTGTTTGCTGAGGTGACCTAGAGTAGAGACTTGAATTTATAAATGTGTTATTTAACTTTGTTATTCCTAAGCCACGTTGGTCCGAGGCAGGCGTAGTCTCGAGGGGTAATAAAGTAAAAGAAAATATTTTTGCGTCAGTGTGTTCACCAGCATTCGTTGCTGACGTATTTTCTTACATTTTGCAGATGAACAAGATTAGCGCTTGGAATGTCGAAGTGCTATATTTAAATCCGATGGCTCGGATCTTTTGTTTAAAACTTTAATATATATGGTGGTGGTTTTGTAATGTAAAAACAAGTAATCTTTTGAAACTAGTTTGGGAATCTTTTAAATTCCCGACTTTTGTTATGTAAATATTTACAATTTAAATCCACAAGTTTTACAAGTCTTCCGCTAATTAAACGTAACTCTGATTTATTACACTTGTGGTACCAACATATGCGTCGCACTCCTAGGTCGTGTTTTGGGGTGTGACAAGTGTTGGTATCAGAGCCATCGATCTTAGCGAATTGGGTATCATAAAACAATACCCAAGCTTAGATCCAAGTATAGGAAATAATTGTTTATGTGTTTTAGAGATAAGATAGGCTGGTAACCTTTTCTTTCCCTCCACATTCTAAACCTCCCATAAGTAGATGTCATTCAAAAGTTGGATGGAAAACTATGTACGCAAAGCCAAGGAAGCGGGAATTGCTGAACCTTACCCCGAGGATAACATGAGTGATGGATACTATGAAGCGTATTTTGATCAAGATGTGGAACACGATTTGACCAAACCTGTGTACTACCCCGGAAGTAGACACTATCCAATAGACGTTCCCGATAGTCCACCAAAACAAGGAAACGAACCACCAAGACACTCAAGCTACCATCCACCAACCATACCTATGTATCAACCCTCTGAAATACCAACGTACCATCCCTCGGAGATTCCCACTTATCAACCATCACAAGAACCGCAATACTACCCCACCGGATATTTACCAAATCCACACCCGTCCTATGCCTTCCTCTCAAACCGACCAATAAAGGAAGAACCAAGATCCCCATCCTCCGACTGGATGCAATGCCACTCTGACCCGTGAAGGTGGCTTACTGGAAGCTCCACCATGAACGAAGTCAACTCGCAACCCAACAATGGCGAAGGGCCATCCCGCAAGCCCAATATGAGGGTAATGATGCCCTACGAAAGTTTCAAAATGCCCCCAATGATCAACGAGACCACTGAGCATATGGAGGAGGAAGAACCTGAAGAGGAAGAAGTACCTATGGAAGAGGAGGAACCAGAAGAGGAGGAGGACCCCGAAGAAGAGGAGGATCCTGTGGAAGAGTCCAAACCGGAAGAAGAGCATCCCAATAATCCCAATGAGATATCAAACTCTATGGATGGATCACTCACTTCCCAAAACCCAAGCTACGGTTCCGTCGATCCGTATGTTCAATATCTGGAGCAACTCAGGAACCAAGCTTCGTCAAGCTTCCCATCATTCCAAGGAAAGATTCCTTCAATTCAAGAGCAAGGTGATGAGATTCGAGAACAAAACCAAGCTGCTAAGACTTTCTTCTACCTTGCATCCGACATGACTGTGGTCCCGTATCCTGAACCGAGGAATCACTACGAGATGGTGACATTGGGTTACCGCGACCCACCTCCACAATATGGATACCCCGACAAGGTCCCGCAATCGAATGAAGAACATTTGGATCGTGCTTTGCACGAAACCGACGATTTGAGGAAGAAGGTAGCCGAGGAAGGGAAGAAAAAAAAGAAGATGGGAGAGAAGCTTCTTCATAAATGTAACAAGCTGACTATGGTGGTGAAGAAGTTCTTGAAAGATTGAAGATGGTGGCAAATGAAGTTGTGTGTGTAATATAAACATGTATGTTATGTGAATGTATGTATCAAGAACGTTGAAACGTTCTTATGAATAAAGATAGGATGATAAGTATATATATATCGTTGGAACGATATATATATACATGTTTGTACTGTGGAATAAATATATATATCCTTGGTGATATATATATATATGAATGTATAATTATGTGTTTAATAGAAGAAAACGTTGTTTAAATTTCAGATATAAATCGAAAAGAAAACGATAAAATGTCTGAACAAAGTAACAACATTGAGATGATACGAAAAGAAAACGAATTAAAAGAAAAGGGGAAAGGCCCCGAGAGAGAACAAGAAGAACCCATCCCCGATAAATATAAAAGTCAAATACAAAGAATGATTAAGGATGCGGTGAGAGAAGAGTCCATGGCTAGGTCTCAATCTCGAAATTCGAAACACTCTCGTTCTGTTAATCCTTCCCGAAAATCTATTTCTAATCCTCATTCTAGACCTTCGCATAGGGAAGAAAGTGTTCATGAGTCTAACGCTGACGGTGGAATTAGACAAGAGCTCAAGAAACTCAAAATTTGTGGGTGTTCGTTTAAAGATTTCAAATACTATGGACCGAAAGAGTTCCATGGTGACAAATGATCCATCACGACTGTAAGGTGGCTTGAGGAGATGGAGACGATCGTGATCACGAGAAAATGTTCCAATGAGGAGAAAATTCAATACTCTGCCCTTATGTTTAAGGGAGGGGCGCTCGAGTGGTGGAATGCTTTGTTGATGAGCAAAGGGAGAGAGATGATGTATGGTTTGAGCTGGGAAGAATTCAAGGCTCTGTTGATGGGAAAATTTTGTCCCATGCATGAAACCGACCAAATCCAAATGAAATTCCTAAATCTTAAGGTCGTGGGGACAAACCTTCGTGAATACAACACAAAATTTCACGAATATTGCCGACTGGTTCCCCAGCTAGTGAATCCGGAGTCCAGCAAAGTCACCCGATACATTTAGTGACTGCCGCGGGAAATCCGCGACGTGGTAAGGTCACACTTACCACAAACCGCCGACTCCGCGATCGAGTTAGCTGGTTATTTGATGGACGACATGGTCCGCAACAAAGAGGAGGATAAGAAGTTTGTGTCAACCAATGACCAGAAAAGGATTGGAGGAATAAATCGATTCAAAGGCAAAGGCGTAAACCAAAGCCGATTCAATTCAAACGCCACGCCGTGCAAGACATGTAGAAGATATCACAAGGGTCGATGCAATTTCACTCCATCCTCAAAAGTGTGTGAAAATTGTCAACGACCGGGTCAAGATGCTGCTGACTGTTGGAAGAAGAAGATGACTTGCTTCAACTGCAAGGAGATGGGACACTTGAGTTTTGAATGCCCAAAGAACAAACCCGCGACTGGTGGTGCGGGTGGAAGTGGCAAGGATAGGAAAGGAAACGCTCGAGTCTTCGTACTCGACACAAAGAAAGCCGCTGACATGCCGGAAACCATTACCGGTACGTTTCTAGTCAACGACACCTATGCTAGAGTTTTATTTGATTCGGGTGCCAATCTAAGTTTTATAGATTATAGTTTTTGTAGTCTATTAAATGAACCATTAACAAAATTAGATAAAACTCTAAGCGTCAAGATTGCTAGTGGCGAAATCGTTAAGATCTCCGAAGCCCTTGAAAACAGAAAAGTTCTTTTAGCTGGGTATATTTTGCCTATCTGTTTGTTACCCATGAGTCTAGCTGGTTCTGATATTGTACTTGGTATGGATTGGTTATCCGATAACCATGCCCGTATCATCTGCAATAGCAAAACCGTTGAACTTCAAGCCCCTGATAAACGAACGATTCGAATAGAAGGGGACAAAGACGCTGACCAAGTTAGCATAATTTCCATGATTAGGGCTAACAAATGTTTAAACCAAGGATGCCTAGCATTCATGGCCTACATCACTGAAGAGTCAAAGCCAAAGGATATAAAGGACGTACCTATAGTCTCCGAATTTTCTGATGTCTTTCCTGATGAACTTCCCGGAATCCCTCCCGATTGCGAAGTGGAGTTTAGGATCGACCTTATTCCCGGTACCGCTCCGATCGCCAAAGCTCCGTATCGCTTAGCACCAACTGAGATGAAGGAGTTAAAGAAACAACTAGATCTGCAATTGGAAAAAGGTTTCATTCGACCGAGTTCGTCGCCTTGGGGAGCGCCAATCCTATTTGTCAAGAAGAAAGATGGATCCATGTGTATGTGTATTGACTATCGTGCATTAAACAAAGTCACAATCAAGAACTGATATCCACTCCCTCGAATCGATGATCTTTTCGTCCAATTTCAAGGTGCTAGCTTCTTTTCAAAAATCGATCTTCGTTCCGGCTATCACCAACTCAAAGTTCAATCAGGAGATATCCCGAAAACCGATTTCCGAACAAGGTATGGACATTATGAGTTCACGGTCATGCCATTTGGACTTACTAATGCTCCAGCCACGTTCATGGACATGATGAATCGTATTTGTAAGCCTTACTTGGATAAATTTGTAATCGTATTCATCGACGACATACTTATTTATTCTAAGTCCAAGGCCGATCATGAAGTCCATCTCCGAACGTTGCTTGAAATTCTTAGAACCGAGAAGTTGTACGCCAAGTTCTCGAAATGCGAGTTCTAGTTGCACGAGGTACCATTTCTTGGACACATCATCAACGTCAACGGAATTCAAGTCGATCCCGCTAAGATTGAAGCTATCTCTAAGTGGGAGATTCCAAAATCGCCAACTAAGATCTGAAGTTTCTTAGGTTTGGCTGGTTATTACCGTAGATTCATTGAAATCTTTTCCCGAATCGTTGTTCCCCTAACCTCTTTAACTCGTAAGAACATAAAGTATGAATGGGGAACAAAGCAACAAGAGGCGTTCGATATACTTAAACAAAAGCTTACTCAAGCGCTGATACTGGCCTTGCCAGAAGGTACTGAAGATTTTGTTGTATTTAGTGACGCATCTCACTCTGGTTTGGGATGTGTACTAATGCAACGCAAGAAAGTAATCGCTTACGCCTCTCGTCAACTCAAAGTACACGAGAAGAATTATACGACTCACGATCTAGAGTTAGGCGCCATAATCTTTGCACTTAAGATATGGAGGCATTATCTCTATGGAGTAAAATTTACCGTGTACACCTATCATAATAGCTTAAAACTCATCTTTGATCAAAAAGAACTTAATATGCGCCAACGGCGATGGATGGAGACACTCAATGACTACGATTGTGAGATTGTTTACCATGAAGGCAAAGCCAATGTCTTGGCCGATGCCTTAAGTCGCATGGAACATGAAAAGCCCAAAAGTGTTCGAGCGTTGTGCCTAGAACTCCAAATCGACCTCCTTGAGCAAATCAAATCCGCGAAACTCAAGCGATCAATGAATACCAAATCTCCGATGAAAAACGTAACGGCACCATTGACTCGCTAGTCAAAGGTGACGATGGTATCCTTAGACTCGGTACTCGGATTTGGGTACCAGTCATTGGAGGCTTGCGTGAGAAAATCTTGAATGAAGCCCATAAGTCAAAATACATGATGCATCCCGGATGCGACAAAATGTATCATAATCTCAAGTCTAACTATTGGTGGAATGGGATGAAAAGGGATGTCGCTTCGCATGTTGCGAAATGTTTAACGCGTTTAAAAGACGACTCGGCAACATAATGCTAAACATGTTGCCTTGACTTTTAAACACGTTAAACATTTCCCGTATGGAAGTGGGAGTTATATCACTATGGATTTCATCACTAAACTCCCAAAGACGACTCGGCAACATAATGCTATATGGGTGATTGTGGACCGTTTAACAAAATCCTCACACTTCATACCTATCAATGAGTCGTACTCAATGGATAAATTAGCTCGTATTTATGTAAACAACATTGTTGCTTTGCATGGAGTACCGCTATCTATAATCTCTGATCGAGACAGTCGTTTTACATCTCATTTTTGGAAAAGCTTCCAACAAGCTCTTGGTACGAAGTTGAACCTTAGCACCGCCTATCATCCATAAACCGATGGGCAAAGAGAAAGGACGATCCAAACGTTGGAAGGCATGCTCCGAGCTTGTGTAATCGATTTAGGTGGAAGTTGGGATGACCACTTACCCCTAATGAAATTCTCGTATAATAATAGCTATCACACAAGTATTCAAGCTGCACCATTCGAGGCATTATATGGACGAAAGTGTAGAACACCCGTGTGTTGGTCTGAAACCGGAGACAATCAATTATCTGGACCCAAGATAGTCCAAGAAACCACCGACAAAATTATTCAAATCCGAAAACGACTTAAGACGGCACGTGATCGCCAAAAGAGTTACGCCGATGTTCGTCGTAAGCCGTTAGAGTTTAATGTTGGTGACAAAGTGTTATTAAAAGTCTCGCCTTGAAGAGGCGTTGTTCGCTTCGGTAAGAAAGGAAAATTAAGTCCTCGTTTCGTTGGACCTTTTGAGGTACTTGAACGAATCGGCATTGTTGCATACCGTTTGCGACTGCCCGAGGAAATGCAAGGGATACACGATGTATTCCATGTTTCGAATCTGCGTAAATGCTTGACCAATGAATCTTTAGCTATGCCGTTAAAAGACGTTGAAATAAATGAAAATATAAAATTTGTAGAACGTCCAATTCAAATTGAAGATTCGAAAACAAAGAAATTAAAAAGAAGAACGTTGAAAATTGTGAAAGTAAAATGGGACTCGCGTAGAGGGCCCGAATACACACGGGAACTCGAATCGGAAATGAGAAAGAAATACCCCCATTTGTTCTTGTAGAGCAATCTCGAGGACGAGATTTGTTTCAAGGTGGGGAGGACGTAACATCGTGAAAATTTCGAGTTCAAAATGTAAACTTTTAAAAGTATAGGGACAAATTTTGCCAAATTCCAAGGTTGAGGGTTAAAAATGAAAATTCTGATTTCTTGTCCTCTCGCGCTACGCGATGGGGCAAAAGACAAGCCCATCGTGTATGGCGATGGGGCTTGGTCAAAGCTTCTGGAAGAGGTCAACAGCGATACGCGATCGCTGTTGAGCCTACGTCATCGCGTACCGCGATGACGTGGCCTGACACGTCTGACACATTTTCACCACGTGTCCACACGTGGCACCCCGTTCACCACGTGTCCTGACACGTGGCACGTCGTCCTCCACGTGTCAACACGTGGCGCACCGTGTGCCACGTGGCGACACGTGGCAGACCTATAGGGTGACTGTCCGAAGCTACGTCGCGCTAAGCGACGGGTGACAAGGTCCGGGTTCTCATTTTGCACACATCAAATTCAGTCTCTCTTTCTCTCTCTAACATCTCTCTACCCATATTAACTTACCTCGAAGTTCGTGCCTTATTTCCTCGATACACGTGTCCCGATTTCCTCATTTGTGTACCGACGTTTCCTCGAAGTGCGTGCCACCCTCCACCCACATACAACCAAGGAAGGCATTTGTTTTCGAAAGGCGTGCCATCAATTGTTGAAGATTGGTGTTGTCGTTAAAGTGCCAAAGTTGATCAAGAAAAGTGAAGCGCCATTGGAGTGCTGCTTGAGTTCCTAGGGTTTCCGAAACGCCAACAAAGGTTAGGCGTAACTACAAATGAATATAATATAATATTATATTAAAGGCTTAAGCCTTAAGTCGAGGTTATACTCGATACCTCGATAAAGGAAAAGAAATACAAACATAACAAAGAAAAGAAATAAGAATATGAATTGACAAATATATATGTGTGTGTAAGTATATATGATTATATTCTTTGTTATGAAATTATTATTTAAGTAATAATGAGTATTCTTAAATAATAAAAGAAAAAGAATACGTTTCTTTGAGAAGAAGAAACGTCGGGTTTTTATATAAACTAAAGGTTTATAATTTACTTTTAAACTAAAGGTTTTCAAGTAAAAGAAATATATGAACTAAAGGTTCATCGAGGTAGAGATATAAAATAAGACTAAAGGTCTTAAGCCGGATTGTATATCCGACTAACAAATGGTTATACTCGTACTATAGGTACGAGATAGCAAGGGAAAGACCCTCGGACGGTGAGTGAAGCCGATCCCAAAGAGATAAGGTGAATACGCCCCCAAACTATTATAAACTTGTTTTCAAACGAGTCAAACATGTTATATGAAAATTGTTTACAATGAACTACGTGTTCCAAAAACCATTATAAATGAAAGTATAAACCTAGCCCTTAGGCTGTGGTATACGTATGTCTGGATCCTTTCATAGGTGGAACTACGCGATGGGCACATCGCACCACCCTGATCGTAGGACGCTTTCCCGCGGGAAGTACGATCTTTGTGTATATTTACGGGTACTTAACTAAGTCGAACGCTGCGGTGTTTGCTGAGGTGACCTAGAGTAGAGACTTGAATTTATAAATGTGTTACTTAACTTTGTTATTCCTAAGCCACGTTGGGCCGAGGCAGGCGTAGTCTCGAGGGGTAATAAAGTAAAAGAAAATATTTTTGCGTCAGCGTGTTCACCAGCATTCGTTGCTGACGTATTTTCTTACATTTTGCAGGTGAACAAGATTAGCTCTTGGAATGTCGAAGTGCTATATTTAAATCCGATGGCTCGGATCTTTTGTTTAAAACTTTAATATATATGGTGGTGGTTTTGTAATGTAAAAACAAGTAATCTTTTGAAACTAGTTTGGGAATCTTTTAAATTCCCGACTTTTGTTATGTAAATATTTACAATTTAAATCCACAAGTTTTACAAGTCTTCCACTAATTTAACGTAACTCTGATTTATTACACTTGTGGTACCAACATATGCGTCGCACTCCTAGGCCGTGTTTTGGGGTGTGACAGGGCGTCTCCGGATACGGGCTTGATCCAGGCCTCCTGAGTTGTAATTCTTATGTCTAGCCTCCTAGCCATCTCAAGAGTTATAAAATTGTGACTTGCGCCGGTATCGACTAGCGCCTTCACTCATTGCCCTTAGATTTCTAGGGTAACGAAGCGAAGTCCCTTCGGTTTGCCCTCGACAGATGTCGGGTTACTTTGGTTTGCCATTGGGGAAGGTCTTCCTTGTTGAGCGATTAAGGTGATTTACAATTGTAATGGCACCGCTCCTAAACGAACTTCCTCAGTTTCGTCAGGTTCTTCTTCAGTCTTTATCAAAGTTGTCAACTTGGATTTCTTTGGGCAATCTCGTGTGTCATGTGGCCCATCACAAAGAAAACAATTCTTACTCGTCATTGGTTCTTTGCCATACCTTGGTTGGTATCTTTGTTTTCTTGTATCATCTCTTCGATTTTGATTGTAATTGTTGATGGGTTTGGCTCCCCCACCAGTTTCGTTGTTGCGATCCACGGATGTGGGATTTGGTGATCGTTGCTCGGAACGATCGGCTAAGTTTTTGGCAGCAGCGATGTCTAATGACAAGTCATGAACGTTTCGGCGTTCAAGTTCAGTTTTGGCTCAATATTGTAAGCCATCGATGAAGTTTATTAGAGAATCTTCAGGTGAAAGATCCGGAATTTTGAGTACGAGATTAGTAAATTCGGTGATGTATACTTTAAGTTAACCCTTTTGTTTAAGGTTTCGAAGTCGGATCTTTGCTTCATGTTGGGCTTTTTCTAGATAGAATTGTTTCTTGATTTCTTTGACGAAATCAGCCCATGTGATAAGGGTACACGTACCTTGGGCAATCTCCATGTTTTTACGTCGCCGCCATAGTGCAGCGGTGTCTTTTAGATAGAGTGCCATCATATTGATTTTCTTGGTGTCATCTCTTATCTCCATGCCTTTGAAGTATTGTTCAACTTCCCAAAGGTAATCGCCCACGGCTCGTGCTTCTCTTTTGCCAAAAAATGGTGTTGGTTTTGGGTGATCCACCTTGGTGGTGCCTCCAACGTCGCCTCCATTTGCAAAGGCTTGCTTGAGTATCTTCACTTCTGTTTGTAACTCTTTGAAGCTTTCTTCATGTGCCGCAAGTTTGCATTCAAAGCTTTCTTGAATCTGCCCCAGCTTGTTTATTAGTAGTTCTTTCATTTTGGATTTTATCACCGTGATTGCAAGTTTAAACTCTTCTTGTAGTTCTCCAATGTTGCTTTCCATGGGGACTATTTTGTGTAGGGATTCATCGACATGTTCCCTATATGTGTCGAATTTAGCTCTGAGTGCATGGACATGTATTTCCGTGTATTCGACTCGTTTGCCTAAGGACGCAATCAGCTCCTTAGCAGATGTTTTGCCCTTCTGAGTTTCTGCTCCCGTGGTGAGGCTTAGATCTTCGGTCTTCTTTTCAAATGACATCCCAATGAATCGAGCGCGCTCTGATACTAACTGTTACAGAGTTATTTCTTTGACTCGCACGCTGCCTTAGAACTTGGTCTAAGTAAGCCTTGATGGTTAGGTTTGTAGTGTTTTGGCAGCGGAAGTCTTTAGTAAAGTGTGTTGCCTTGCAATGTTGCAAGTAATCGTGCTTGTGTTTGAACAAGGGTGTAATGCTTGTAATACTTAAACACAAGTATACAAGTAAAAGTATACAAGTAAAGAGTTTATTTTACTAGAAAGATTGGTTACAAGTGATTTGATTACAATAGCTTGCGTGATTGCCAAAATGCTCCTAACATCACCTATTTATACTAGTTAGGGGCTGATCTAGAGCCTTCCTAATCTAGATCCTTCTGTACATAATATCTTAGTATGTTACTAGATCCTTCTTATAAAACATCTAGCAATTATGATCATTATGGGCTGGTCTAGAAGCTTCATTTGGCAGCTCTAGAACCTTCTTTTGGGCAGCTTCTAGCAGCTTCCGTATGGCAGATTTTTGTAGCCATTCTAGGCTGTTCCAGGTCTGTTGTAGGCTGTTCTAGGCTGTCCCAAACAGACCCATTTTGCCCAACATATTGTGGGTACTTTCAGCAACTCCAGATGTCTCTTGAACACACCGGAATGTTTCAGAAACACGATGAAACAAGCTGAAAATTTGGCGGTGCATGACATCAAGCTAAGATTCTGATTGTGAGCTTAATGGTATAAGCCTACCTAGTACAATTACCAAATAATTATTAATGACCCCGCACTAATTCCACATCCAACACCGAATATTTGAAGATAACTCACATCCCAAGAAGACGTGATCCACATCTTCATTCTATTTACAACACAGAGAGCACAAACTCGAAGTCACCGACACACCCTAGCCAAAGAAATCCTAATTCGATTGAAAACTATAAAAACAAATACTTGTACCAATCTTGATATTGGTTAGGTTCATCACAAAAACTTTTGCTAGCATGTCGAGAAAACACCTGCATAACTAGTTTTTTCTTTGAAATTAAAATTTTAGAAATCTAAACTTTACGGCTAAATTTCAAAGTACAACATTTTTATGACCAATTTATAAAGTGATACTATATTTAAATAAAAACCTTTTATGGCCAACCTTAAAACACACAGCTTCAATTTAAGAAAGAAAATGATTTCCATAAATTGATATAAATAATTAAATATAGTATATATAAGTATATAACCTGTTCAAAAAGGAAAATTCCATAAATGGCCTACCATGAATGGTTATTTTAAAAAACAGACACATTTGATTTAAATAATCTGACCTTTTATGTATTAGCCAATAATAATCCCACTTAAGTTATTTTCTTCCAGCAGTCCCACATTTTCTATGTTTTTTAGTTTATAATCCCCGTTAAAAATAGTTAGCGGAGTTAGGTTTTTGTTGAGGTGGCGTGTTTTGCTGGCAATTAAAAATCCACATGGTTGTGACTTGGCTTTCCTTTATTTCTTTCCTGATTTTATTAACTCAGTACTTAACTAATATAAGTCGATAAACCCTTCATATTTCCTAACACAACCGAATTCGAAGAAGACGATCCCAAAATTGATGTCATCCGAACCCCTAATTCGAAGAAGACGATATCTAGGCTTGCATATAGGTATGTGCTTGAATGGTCTGAACCCTAATTATCTAAAATTAAGTTTTTATTTGCTTGAATCCTTAGTCCGCTTCTAAAACGATCAGGATGGATGACAAAGTCATTGTAAAAGTTATTTAACAAGGGACTTTTAGATGTATTATTTGATGCCTCAATTTTGTTGGGGTTCTATGCTCGATATGAGGCGTACAAAGACAATGAACTCATTTGGGATCCAATCTTTGGGTTCTATGCTTTCAATTTTGTTGTAGATATGGAATTAGGGCTCCAATTGATCATCTGGGTTTAAATGTGGTGAGGGATTCAACGTAATTTGGCTAAAAAGAATAAAAAAAGTCATGTGGGATTTTTAATTGCCAACGCATAAAGTTACGTTAGCAAAAACCTAATCCCGTTAATTATTTTTAACGGGGGATCATAAACCAAAAAACATGGAAAAGGTGAGACTATTTGTGACACCCGGTAAATTCCCAACCCCTTAAACTAAGTAATCAACCTAATAATTAGGTGATTGTAAATATTATGCGCGCCATGATAGTCAGCGCGTGCATTTGTTATGTGCGCCCTGCGCGAGCGCGCTATGTTAAGGATCAGCGCGGGCACATTATGTGCGCCCGGCGCGAGCATATGTTAGAATCAGCGCGGGCATTTATGTTTGCCCTGCGCGAGCGCGCCATGTTAGTCAGCGCGTGCATGTGTTATGTGCGCCCTGCGCGAGCGTTTTGGCCTTATGTTTTCATGTAACTTAAACGTTATGTTGTCTATGGGTTGACCATCCCGCATGATGCTAAGGCGGGTGCATCCTACATCGTTTATGCGCGTGCGGAAGGGAACTAACCTACCCGCATGGCGGGAACGTTGAGAGCTAGTTTGTCTGAAGCTCCAGGATGGAATTGACTTCAACATGACTGATCACTATGTTGAAATACCAAAACCACCTGGAGAATCTACAAATGAAACTCAAATGTCCCTAACTGCGAGAAGGTTACGCACCTACCCGCAGCAAAGAAATGTTCTACACGCAGAAAGCTATGCGCACCAAGTTATACGCGCAGAACACTTAGTCAAAATGATCAGATTTAAGGAAATTGTCCCCGCCCAAAAGAGGGCGGTTGCGTGTTTCAGAAAACTTCTACTTTTTACTGTACACTGTCTAAAGCACTGAAAAAGCAAACTGTAAAAGTCAACTGCCAGCCACCCACTCTCACCAGCCACAGCCCTGCATGTCCTGTCCATATCAAATCAGAATCTTTAATCTACTTTTCTACTCTTTTTAATAAATAATAATAATTTCCATACTTTATCATCATTTCAAAAGATTACAATTCCCTAAAGCAAGGGATTATGTTCCCTTGAGTTTGCCTATAAATTTGTAGCCTAAATTATCACCCAAAACACACTTCAAAGAACTACAAACTTGCACTAATCCTTTCCCAAGCATCCGTTGTTTCCAGCTCCGATCCTGTTACTAGGTAAGCCGAGATTATAACCTTGAGATCTACTTTCCAACCCCTATATCTTGATCTTAATATATATACTTGTTATTTAATCGTATTCTAGACCTTCGATTCCGAGGCCAACACCAAGAAAACCTGAATCTCGATTAATCCCTTAACAAGAACCACAGGTGAGTCTCACAGCCCCTATTTTCACTGTTTTCACCATTTTAAACTGTTTTCGGGGCGAGGGACACGTATTTAAATAATGTTTTATCATGGTATATTTACAAGCTAAGCAAACGATTACGTGTTTAAGTTATGTTTCATGATGAGCAATGCGAACAGTTATCTATGGTTTTTCGATGATAGTGCACCAGATTCGAGTAAGTGATCACTTTACCATTGGAACTCTAAGGGTAGGGACTGCTGGTTTGATCCGCCCACTCGTAGGGGTCGCACCTCTTACACAGACGAGTGCCTAGTATGGTCATGGGGCAGTACTATGGGTTTGAGCCCGCTCGTAGAGGTCGCTCCTCTTACGCAGACGAGCGCCTTGTTTTCCGGCACAACGTCCGCGCGTAACCCGCGGGACGGTATTACAGCATATATTCGCTCGTAGTGGCAGCGCCACTTACACAGACGAGCACAGTTTTCCAGAAGTGTCCTCGCGTAACCCGCGGGACGGTATTACGTTATTTTAGCTCGTAGTGGCAGCGCCACTTACACAGACGAGCACAGTTCCCAGAAATGTTCGCGCGTAACCCGCGGAACGATTTTTATCAGAATATGTTGATAGAGCTATGTTTTACCAAGCATGTGTTTTAATGATGCTAACAGAATTATGTTTCAGAATGATCATGATGCAATACGATTTATCAAGTTACTAAAACTTGTGAACTCACTCAGTTTATACTGATTCAAATGTTTTTACGTGTCTTTCAGGAGATAACTAGGTAGCGCATGGAGTCACACTTAGAGCACCACACGCTGAACATCTAAAACAAGCTTTTTGGAAGATTTTGGTTTTATCCCCTCGATGCGCACGGTTACCCGCCGCGCAAGGGGATATGGCGAGGAAATCTTCAGTTTTATACTTGGATGTTTTTTTTGTAATCTTTGAACAATGTAACGTGTTTGTACTAAACTTCTCATGCGCAATAAAAATCTTTGAATGTTTTGCAATGGCCCGTGCTTAATTATCAATCCCCACTCGTGCGCGCCCGGCTGTTTCCGCCGCTCAGGGCCGGGTGTGACAGATTGGTATCAGAGCACTGGTTATAGCGAACTAGGAAAAGAAGTTTTTAACCTAGACTATAACCTTTGGGGAATCGCATGAAATATTTTTCAAAGAATATTTTCAAAAGAAAAATCACACACGCACTTAGGAACACGGGTCACAGTGTCTAGAGATAAGAACATTATGTGCTCTGAGTACATGCGCTAAGTTTGTTATATTTTCTTTTTATGAAAAGAATGCCTCCAACCAGAGCCAAGGGAATTACCATGACACCCGAGGAGCTCGCAGAAATAATCGCGCAGGCGATTGCAACGCATGAGGCCAGCAAGGCCGAATCTAGTCAGGGTCGCCAAGAGAACGAGACCCCAGAACCCGAATCAGGAGCCTTGGACAAAGGATGCTCCTATAAAACATTCATGGCCTGTAGGCCTTGGCCGTTCAAAGGCACCGAAGGAGCCATTGGGCTCTACAATTGGATTGACAAGATGGAGACAGTTCTCTCCATCAGCGGATGTAGTGAAAACCAGAAGGTCCTTTACGCGACCTGCATGTTCCAAGAAGCAGCTTCATCTTGGTGGAAGCTCCAAGTAAAGACTTTGGGGCGAGAAGTTGCTCTTCACAAGACCTGGGAAGAATTGAAAGAAATGTTGATGAGAAAGTTCTGCTCTCGCGCAGAAATTCAGAGCTTGCAACAAGAATTCTGGAACCACACCATGGTAGGAACGGATATCGATGCCTACACCAATCGTTTCAACGAGCTTTGCCAGCTGGTGCCAGACATGGCAAACACAGAAGAAAAGAAAATCGAGAGGTACATCTTTGGGTTACCTCCTGTCGTTAGGGTCCCGCTCAACGCCGCCGCACCTCCGACCTTTGACGAGGCGGTTGCGCGAGCCATCACCCTTACAAGGGATACGGTTCGTGCGGGTATGTTGACTGCTCGCTTGAACGAGCAGCGAACCTCTGACTCCAAGAGGAAATGGAACTCCCACCGAGGATCAGACTTCAAGCAGCCACCGCCCAAGAAGCAGGAAAGCACAAGGGTTTACGCGATTCAGGCCGCGGAACCATCAAGGAAAGGATACAGCGGGCCTTACCCATGGTGCAACAAATGCAAGTACCACCACGAAGGCGAATGCGCGAACGTCACGTGCGCCAAATGTGGCAGACCAGGACACAAGACGGTGAATTGCCGTGCTAAAGAAGCTGGAGCCAATGACAACTGCTACGCATGCGGGAAGTCTGGACACTTCAGTCGGGATTGCCCACAGAAAGGAAACCAAGCTCGCGGGAGAGCTTTTGTGATCGGCGCGGGTGAAGCAAAGGAAGAACCGAATGTGGTAACCGGTACGTTTTTGCTTAACGGTCATTATGCATCTGTCTTATTTGATACTGGCGCTGACCTAAGTTTTATATCCCATGAGTTTAAAAACTCCCTGGGCTTAGCGACCAGTAGGTTAGACAAACCTTATACTATAGAACTAGCCAATGGTAGGCAGTTATGCGCGAATGAAAGGACTGAGCAATGTGTGTTAGTCATGGGAGGTCATGAGTTCAATATAAACTTGTTGTCAATAGATTTGGGAAGTTTCGATATTGTGGTAGGTATGGATTGGTTGGTCGAAAATCTCGCGGAGATTGTTTGTCATGAGAAGCAGGTTCGAATTCCACTGATGAACGGAGAAACTTTGATGATTCAAGGGGAAAGAAGGGGAGTTGCGACGAAACTGATTTCATGCCTAAAGGCGCGTAAGTGCCTAAGGAAAGGGTGCTACGCCTTCCTGGCGCATGTAGTAGAGAAAGGAGATGAGCGAAGAATTGAAGACTTACCAGTAGTACGCGAATTTCCAGAAGTTTTTCCTGAAGATTTGCCCGGGTTACCGCCGCCGCGACAAGTCGAGTTTCGTATTGATTTGGTCCCAGGAGCTGCGCCAGTAGCTCGAGCGCCTTATCGCTTAGCTCCATCTGAGATGCAAGAGCTATCCAATCAGTTACAGGAACTATTGGATAAGGGTTTCATACGCCCAAGCTTTTCACCTTGGGGAGCTCCAGTACTGTTTGTAAAGAAGAAGGATGGTTCGTTCCGGATGTGCATTGACTACAGGGAGCTGAACAAGCTGACAGTCAAAAATCGGTACCCCTTACCGAGGATTGACGACTTATTTGACCAGTTGCAGGGATCCAGTTATTATTCGAAGATAGATCTACGGTCAGGATACCACCAACTTAGGGTCCATGAGGAAGACGCACCAAAGACAGCCTTCCGAACCAGATATGGCCATTATGAGTTCTTAGTGATGCCTTTCGGGCTAACTAATGCGCCAGCTATATTCATGGATCTGATGAACCGTGTGTGCAAACCATACTTGGACAAGTTTGTGATTGTGTTTATAGACGATATTTTGATTTACTCTCGAACCAAGGCCGAGCATGAGCAACACCTGAGAATGATTTTGGAATTGTTAAGGAAAGAAAAGTTGTATGCGAAGTTTTCCAAGTGCGAGTTCTGGCTTAGAGAAGTTCATTTTCTCGGTCACGTTGTAAACGAGAAAGGAATACACGTCGATCCTTCTAAGGTTAAAGCCATCGAAAACTGGGAAGCGCCAAAAACCCCAACTGAGGTGAGGCAATTCCTTGGGCTAGCTGGCTACTATCGACGCTTCATTGAGAACTTCTCCAAGATAGCTCTACCTCTGACCGCGCTAACTCAGAAAGACAAGGCGTTTATTTGGGGCAAGAATCAGGAAGCGGCATTTCAAATGTTGAAACAGAAGTTATGTAGTGCGCCAATCTTATCCCTGCCCGAGGGGACAGATGACATCGTTGTTTACTGCGACGCTTCACACCAGGGACTCGGATGTGTCCTTATGCAGCGAGACAAAGTTATAGCGTATGCCTCGCGCCAACTTAAGACCAATGAGAAGAACTACACAACGCATGATTTAGAACTTGGAGCTGTTGTCTTCGCGCTAAAGATTTGGCGCCATTACCTCTACGGTACGAAATGTGTAATCTTTACGGATCATAAGAGCCTTCAACATATATTCGATCAGAAGGATTTAAACATGAGGCAACGAAGATGGGTTGAATTGTTAAATGATTATGATTGCGAGATCAAGTATCATCCGGGGAAAGCGAATGTGGTAGCAGACGCGCTAAGTAGGAAGGAACGAATAAAAACGCTACGAGTCAAGGCTCTAAGGTTGACCATTCACGCAGATCTCTCTACCCGCATCCGAGACGCTCAGCAAGAAGCCTTGAAACCAGAGTTTGTTAAAAACGAATGCCTTGGGGGTATGATTAAGAATTTGGAACTTAAAGGGAACAACACTCGATATTTTGCCAACCGCATATGGGTCCCTCTCAAGGGAGGATTGCGCGAGCAGGTATTAAACGAAGCTCACAAGACGCGATATTCCGTACATCCTGGCGCAGACAAAATGTACCAAGATGTTAAAACACTGTATTGGTGGCCCAATCTTAAAGGCGCCATCGCGATGTATGTCAGTAAGTGCCTGACGTGTTCAAAAGTAAAGGCTGAATACCAGAAACCATCGGGGTTGCTTCAGCAGCCAGGAATTCCCATGTGGAAGTGGGAACAAATCTCTATGGATTTCATCACCAAACTACCAAGGACACCTGGGGGTTATGACACGTTATGGGTTATTGTAGATCGGCTAACTAAGTCAGCACACTTCCTGCCGATTAAAGAAACTGATAAAATGGAAAAGCTAGCCCGACTATATATTCGAGAAGTAGTTTCAAAGCATGGAGTCCCAGTGTCCATCATTTCTGATAGAGATAGTCGGTTCACATCAAGGTTTTGGAGATCGTTACAAGGAGCTCTAGGTACTCGCCTTGATATGAGTACAGCTTATCATCCTCAAACGGATGGGCAAAGCGAGCGAACAATCCAGACATTGGAAGATATGCTGCGCGCGTGCGCGATCGATTTTGGAGGTAGTTGGGATACCCACCTCCCGTTGGTTGAATTTTCTTACAATAACAGTTATCACACAAGCATTAAGGCTGCGCCGTTCGAAGCTTTATATGGGCGCAAGTGTAGATCCCCACTGTGTTGGGCTGAAGTGGGCGACAAGCAAATGACTGGTCCAGAAGTGATCCAAGAAACAACAGACAAGATTTTTCAGATAAGGGATCGCCTTAAGGCAGCACGCGACAGACAGAAAAGTTATGCTGATATAAGAAGGAAACCGTTGGAGTTTCAAGAAGGGGATAAAGTACTTTTGAAAGTCTCTCCATGGAAGGGAGTCCCCCGTTTCGGTAAGCGAGGAAAGCTAAATCCGCGCTACATTGGACCTTTTGAGATCCTGGAGAGGATCGGTCCAGTTGCTTATAAACTCCGTCTACCCGCCGAACTCAGTGGAGTTCATGATACGTTTCATGTATCCAACCTCAAGAAATGTTTATCTGACGAAACGTTGATTTTACCGGTGGAAGAAATTCATATTGACAAACAGCTGCACTTCGTAGAAAAGCCTATAGCAGTAACCGATTGGAAAGAACAAAGGTTGCGCAGAAGCAGAATCAAGTTGGTAAAAGTTCAATGGAACTCAAGGCGTGGGCCTGAATTCACTTGGGAAAGAGAAGATCAGATGCGCATAAAATACCCACACCTCTTTCAGAACATGGCTTCTGCCAGCAACGTCTCCTAAATTTCGGGACGAAATTCGTTTAACGAGGGGAGAATGTGACACCCGGTAAATTCCCAACCCCTTAAACTAAGTAATCAACCTAATAATTAGGTGATTGTAAATATTATGCGCGCCATGATAGTCAGCGCGTGCATTTGTTATGTGCGCCCTGCGCGAGCGCGCTATGTTAAGGATCAGCGCGGGCACATTATGTGCGCCCGGCGCGAGCATATGTTAGAATCAGCGCGGGCATTTATGTTTGCCCTGCGCGAGCGCGCCATGTTAGTCAGCGCGTGCATGTGTTATGTGCGCCCTGCGCGAGCGTTTTGGCCTTATGTTTTCATGTAACTTAAACGTTATGTTGTCTATGGGTTGACCATCCCGCATGATGCTAAGGCGGGTGCATCCTACATCGTTTATGCGCGTGCGGAAGGGAACTAACCTACCCGCATGGCGGGAACGTTGAGAGCTAGTTTGTCTGAAGCTCCAGGATGGAATTGACTTCAACATGACTGATCACTATGTTGAAATACCAAAACCACCTGGAGAATCTACAAATGAAACTCAAATGTCCCTAACTGCGAGAAGGTTACGCACCTACCCGCAGCAAAGAAATGTTCTACACGCAGAAAGCTATGCGCACCAAGTTATACGCGCAGAACACTTAGTCAAAATGATCAGATTTAAGGAAATTGTCCCCGCCCAAAAGAGGGCGGTTGCGTGTTTCAGAAAACTTCTACTTTTTACTGTACACTGTCTAAAGCACTGAAAAAGCAAACTGTAAAAGTCAACTGCCAGCCACCCACTCTCACCAGCCACAGCCCTGCATGTCCTGTCCATATCAAATCAGAATCTTTAATCTACTTTTCTACTCTTTTTAATAAATAATAATAATTTCCATACTTTATCATCATTTCAAAAGATTACAATTCCCTAAAGCAAGGGATTATGTTCCCTTGAGTTTGCCTATAAATTTGTAGCCTAAATTATCACCCAAAACACACTTCAAAGAACTACAAACTTGCACTAATCCTTTCCCAAGCATCCGTTGTTTCCAGCTCCGATCCTGTTACTAGGTAAGCCGAGATTATAACCTTGAGATCTACTTTCCAACCCCTATATCTTGATCTTAATATATATACTTGTTATTTAATCGTATTCTAGACCTTCGATTCCGAGGCCAACACCAAGAAAACCTGAATCTCGATTAATCCCTTAACAAGAACCACAGGTGAGTCTCACAGCCCCTATTTTCACTGTTTTCACCATTTTAAACTGTTTTCGGGGCGAGGGACACGTATTTAAATAATGTTTTATCATGGTATATTTACAAGCTAAGCAAACGATTACGTGTTTAAGTTATGTTTCATGATGAGCAATGCGAACAGTTATCTATGGTTTTTCGATGATAGTGCACCAGATTCGAGTAAGTGATCACTTTACCATTGGAACTCTAAGGGTAGGGACTGCTGGTTTGATCCGCCCACTCGTAGGGGTCGCACCTCTTACACAGACGAGTGCCTAGTATGGTCATGGGGCAGTACTATGGGTTTGAGCCCGCTCGTAGAGGTCGCTCCTCTTACGCAGACGAGCGCCTTGTTTTCCGGCACAACGTCCGCGCGTAACCCGCGGGACGGTATTACAGCATATATTCGCTCGTAGTGGCAGCGCCACTTACACAGACGAGCACAGTTTTCCAGAAGTGTCCTCGCGTAACCCGCGGGACGGTATTACGTTATTTTAGCTCGTAGTGGCAGCGCCACTTACACAGACGAGCACAGTTCCCAGAAATGTTCGCGCGTAACCCGCGGAACGATTTTTATCAGAATATGTTGATAGAGCTATGTTTTACCAAGCATGTGTTTTAATGATGCTAACAGAATTATGTTTCAGAATGATCATGATGCAATACGATTTATCAAGTTACTAAAACTTGTGAACTCACTCAGTTTATACTGATTCAAATGTTTTTACGTGTCTTTCAGGAGATAACTAGGTAGCGCATGGAGTCACACTTAGAGCACCACACGCTGAACATCTAAAACAAGCTTTTTGGAAGATTTTGGTTTTATCCCCTCGATGCGCACGGTTACCCGCCGCGCAAGGGGATATGGCGAGGAAATCTTCAGTTTTATACTTGGATGTTTTTTTTGTAATCTTTGAACAATGTAACGTGTTTGTACTAAACTTCTCATGCGCAATAAAAATCTTTGAATGTTTTGCAATGGCCCGTGCTTAATTATCAATCCCCACTCGTGCGCGCCCGGCTGTTTCCGCCGCTCAGGGCCGGGTGTGACACTATTAGAGAGAATAACTCATGTGTGATTATTATTGGCCAATACATAAAGAATGAGATTATTTTAATCCAATTTAACTAAAAAAATACCCTAATAAACCATTCAATTTAAAAATTATTCCCTTAAAATATTTCATAGCCCTCAACTTTTTATCGGGGCTGACAGTTTCAACAACCAATAATTATAATCACGGTGTATCCCTAAACTCAACCGCTCAAACCAACTTGTTGACAATGTTGTCGTCGACGCTTGTTTTGGGTTCATCCTGTCTTCATCCACGATGACCAATTGCAAGGAATTTTCACGTCAGCGGAGAGGTGTTCTTCAAAAAAGTTGTCGGCGCATGTTTTCCTGTATTTTGTTGGTTGACTCGATTCTCCTTCTAAAATCATCGTCATCTATTAAAGTCTGTTTTTCGAATCCATTAACACCTCATATTATTTCTTGAAGGGAAACCACTTAGTTGGGGGTTGTTACATAGAGATGAGTGAGGAAATCATAAGCATCAGAGGAACATTTCTTGGTCTTTGTTGCCTAGTAGACACTATGTAGATATACAAGTAAAAACATAAAATATTAGAATTGATGATCAATAAATAACATTAACATTCCAAAGAAGAAAGCAAAAGCGTTTAAGGCGGTTGTCTCATTTCGGTTTGACAACTTTATAAGGCTAGGAACAATTTGGTTCATAAAGGGGTCTCGATTCATTTGGCTAGAGTGACGGGAGACGTTAAGGTGCTTGGATACTTGTGGATATTAGTAGGTCGAGTTCTATTAGGTTAGCATGGAAAGATTGGTGTCAATTTAATTTTAACTTGTAATATGGTGGTATTGTGTTTGGGATCTTGGGTAGTTGGGTGTTATAATATTGCTTTAAATAAACACTCTAGTTAAATATAAATGGTGGAGTGGAAAAAGGCTTCATTCTTGTTTCAAGTGCTCGCAAGTTCGAATCTTGACCTGTTATTTTTGTAATTGTATTTCTAACAAAATGCAAGCTAAAGGCAAAGCGATTTAGCCCAATTTTTTTATCTCCAAACACACATGTTATCACAACTATTTAAATTACATATGAATTATTAAGTTTATATTCAAGGGGCCTACGTTTTCATTAGCCCCATGCCAAATATCTTAAGGGATTCTCAGAGATGGTATTGAATACAAATAAATACATCCGTTACATTTGTAATTTGCTAGACTGTTTTTTTTTTTTTTTTTTTTTGTTTGGGTCAGGCCTAGTGTGTTCCCTGAGAGGCGACCACCCACCTTAAATTAATTTTTATAGAGTTATTAGTGTTAAGCCTCATGTGGCACACGGAAAAAAAAAATGTTGGGTCGCAGCTGTTTTTTTCCCACCTGTTAACCACACAATTAATTGCGAAATCCAAATTGAACAACAAACTATATCATTAATATTACTATATGTGCATTGAATTCATTCAATGCAAACTGAACCGGTTTTGTTTCACGTCCAGATTCACCATCATCTTCCCATGTTTTATTCACCATTCATTTCATGGCTGCCAAGCCAACCCACTTGATGTTCATACACCCTTTGACCTCCATAAAGCAAAGCCCACCATAACCCATCAACCCACAAACCCGAAACTTACCTTTAGCAGTGAAATAAAACCTTAATCGAAAGACTTTTTGGGTGAAAAAGTTGCATGTGTCTGAGAGGTACATTGAATCTGGACGGGATTTCAGGTATATATGTTTTTTAATTGTGTTTATGCTGTTGTGTGGATTATTATTATAATAATAATAATAAATATTGTTATTGTATTATTCATGAACCATCAAATGTGGTGCGGAAAAAGCATGGTTGTAGTTTAATTCTACGGTTTCTAATCATATGATGGGACTATTTTGATTCCTTTGTGCTTAAATTAGTCTACATGCTCAACTTGTTACGTGTCACACGCGCTACAAGGGATAAGAAAGACAATACTTGTCAAATTTCACTCTCTATTGCAGAATCTGATATAAGAAGGAATAAAAATTAGATATAAAAAGTGTTATATTGGATGTTAGTTCTTTAAATTGATGCTGCTGGTCCACTGTTGATATCAAGCACCATTAAATGTATCATATTCTATGAGTCCACGAGTCGTGAGTGTATAACGCACGTACACTTGTCACACTGTCGCAATTAAAAATGTTCGGTAGCAGTAACTTTCTTGCTAAAGTTGAATAAATTTATTCTTTTTTAATACGAAAAGCGACCCGTTTGACCAGAAAGGTCAAACTAAACTGGAAAATTCCAAATTGGGTTGTTGTATTCAAAAGTTTAATCATAACTTTCACTATTTGTGATCCACAAACTCCATACATCACTTATAAAAGCTTAATGTTGCATAATCTCATTCACAATAACTTTTACTCTTCTGTTCTTAGGTATATATATATTATGTATATATATTCTTAACTCTTTGATCTTTGAGTGATATTCATTTTGGCCTGAAAGAATTTATGATATGTTGAGTTTTAAATAACATTTTATGAAATACAGGTGAATTAAGGAAACATGGATGCAAAAGCATTTGCTTCCTCGGATAGTCAAAGACAGAATGTGCCTTACATTCATAAGGTTGGGATTCCACCAAAACAAGATTTACTGAAAGAATTCAAAACTACCGTGAAAGAAACGCTTTTTTCAGATGACCCGTTACGCCCATTTAAAGATCAACCGAAATCGAGACAGTTAATGCTTGTGCTTCAAGCAATATTCCCAATTCTTGATTGGGGCAGAAGTTATAATCTTAAAAAGTTTAGAGGTGATCTTATTTCCGGGCTCACCATTGCAAGTCTTTGTATTCCTCAGGTACTTTATAGCATTTTCCAACAACTTCATTTTTTTAGAATTATTAGTGTGTCAAATACGCGCACAAACGTCATATTAGTTCCCTTGTAAACTTTTCTTTTGAGTAAATTACAGATTTCGTCTTTTAAATATATATAAAGAATGAAATCTCTAATTTACTTTTTCTTAAATTATATTTTAACTGTTTTGAGATAGAAACATAACCAGAATTGACCCATTAAAAAGTAAACGCGTTGAAATTGCCACATACTTTGTAAGACGATAACAAAGTTCTAAATCTTGATAACTTAAAATTGTTAACACGCGTATCCATTACAGGACATTGGATACTCAAAACTTGCAAATTTGTAGCCTCAGTACGGACTATGTAAGCTTTATCTTAATACTTATTAGATTGATTCATGCAAATGTTTAATGCAATTTATTAATGAGAATTTGTTTATTATTTCCTTTGTAGATTCGAGCTTTGTGCCTCCTTTGATTTATGCATTTATGGGTAGCTCACGCGATATAGCCATAGGGCCTGTTGCAGTCGTGTCCCTTTTGTTGGGGACACTTCTTCAAAATGAATTCGACCCGGTGAATAATCCGCATGAGTATCGTAGGCTTGCGTTTACAGCTACCTTTTTTGCAGGAATCACCCAAGCTTCCCTTGGATTCCTTAGGTAAATCAATGATTATAGAGCTCATATTGGATAAGATGGGTCATATTCCAAACGGGTTTGGGTTGAAACAAATATGTTTTCGCCATTTTTATGGCGTGTTGTCTTTTCCACTAACCGGTGTTAGCATTCTGTTAGTTTTTTAGAAAATGACCATTTTGTCCTTGCAACTAAAAGACAAAATGTGTAATTTTTACAATCTTGCCTGTTCAATACACGTTAGACAACTTCCAGTCGGTTCAATACATTTGACCCGTTTTCTTTCAGCTAGTCTTTTTTTCATTTGACCCGTTGGCCGTTTAAAAGTAAACGGGTCGAAATTGCCACCTCTATGTTAAGTGGTGTAGTTACCTATTTATTATTTTTTTTCTTTTTGTTTGCAGACTGGGGTTTTTAATCGACTTTCTGTCGCATGCCGCGGTTGTGGGGTTTATGGGGGGAGCTGCAATTACCATAGCTCTTCAACAACTGAAGGGCTTTCTTGGAATTAAACATTTTACAAAGAACACTGATATTATTTCAGTTATGAAATCAGTGTTTGGGTCTATTCATCATGGGGTGAGTTTTGTCTCTTACAACACAAGTTCATAATACACTTTATGAAGCCTATATTAATAATAAATTTTTCTTGTAAATATTGCAGTGGAATTGGGAAACTATAGTGATTGGAGCAAGTTTTTTGTTTGTTCTACTCGCTGCCAAGTACCTTGTAAGCTTTCATGAGTTCTAGATACTTGAGGTGGCAAAATAGGTGGGTCGGGTAGACTGCTCAAACGGGCTCGGTTAACTAGAAACACTTATGTCCAAAATTTTAAATTTTTGTTACAAAGATACACTTGTTTTAATTAAAAAAATGATTTTTGGAATAAAATGAAAATGATGTAGGACAGCAGGAGGTTTATGCATTAAAAATACGGTTTCGGTGATGATTGACCGTGTAACCTGTTTCACTAGTTTTGTGTGTAGATATTTCTTTTGGATTTACCCTTTAAAGATAAAGGGGAACCCTAAACGACCCATTTTGTCTAATAAACGAACTAAACGAATACGAGCGGAGCATGTTCGTGTTCGTTCGTGAAACTTTAACCGAACCAACGATCGAACAAGAACAACTAAACTAACATGGTTTTCTTGTTTGTGTTTGTTTATGTTCGTTCATTAACGGTATAAACAAACGATTCACAAACATAACTGAAAACATAAATGAATAAACATAAATGAGCTAAAACTAGTTAAAAGTATTGATGAACAACGTGTTGGGCCTAAAAGGTTATTAAAAGTAGGCTAAGTTGTAATGGCCCAAAAATCTTTAAATGAATATATTAACGAACACAAGCAAACTAACTAAAACAAACTTGAGCGAATGGACATAAATTAACATAAACAAACAAATATAAATGAACGAACGTAAACAAACGTTCACAAACATAAATGAACGAACGAGACGTGTTCACATTCATTCGTTTAACTAAACGAACAAAGTTTCTAATGTAATGTGAAAACAGGGGAGGAAAAATAAGAAGCTATTTTGGGTGTCTGCAATCGCTCCATTAGTATCGGTTGTCTTGTCTACTTTTTTCGTTTATATCTCACGTGCGGATAAACATGGCGTTGCAATTGTAAGTATTTCCTTTTGTGTTTATAAATTTATTCTGCAATTCTGCAAATGTTCTTATATGATAAAAAAAAAACTATTTGTGTTTCTTTTTTCACAGGTGAAACATATAGAGAAAGGAATAAACCCTTCATCTGTAAAAGAGATTTATTTTTCGGGTGACAATCTTCTAAAAGGGATTCGAATCGGTATCGTGGCCGGTATGATCGCATTAACGGTACGTACATTTTTATTACAAAGTATAAATCTTTAACTATTTTAGTGAAGTTATATAATATGTTGTGAGCTTCTCATTACAAGACTGCTTTTGAGTTATAACTTATGAGTTATGACCCCATTTGACCCATTTTGGTTTTACCTAAACTTTTCTAAGATTTTACCATTTTACCTGTTAGCTTCATATTTTGACCCGTTTGACCCGATATATCAGGAAGCTGTTGCAATTGGAAGAACCTTTGCTTCAATGAAGGACTACCAAGTAGATGGCAACAAAGAAATGATAGCATTAGGTACAATGACGTTGTCGGCTCAATGACATCATGCTATGTTGCGACAGGTAAAGATGCTTTTTAAAATAACATGGTGAATAATGAGCATATGACTTATATATAATTATTAGTTTTTTATTGTTTGCAGGCTCATTTTCGCGTTCAGCTGTGAATTTTATGGCGGGCTGTCAAACAGCAGTGTCTAACATAGTGATGTCACTAGTGGTTTTCTTAACTTTGAAATTCTTGACACCACTTTTTGAGTACACTCCAAATGCTATCCTGGCATCCATTATTATATCGGCTGTGAGCGGGTTGATTGACTATGAAGCAGCGATTTTGATATGGAAAATTGACAAATTTGATTTTGTTGCTTGTATGGGAGCCTTTTTTGGTGTTGTTTTTGCATCCGTTGAAATCGGTCTTTTAATTGCGGTAAGAGTTAAATAATCCTTTAGTTAGGGGATAACGAAAATCGCAGTTTACTCTCATAAATTTGATGTACTTTTTGTTTTTTGTTTTTTTCTATATTTAGGTCTCGATATCTTTCGCCAAAATCCTTCTTCAAGTTACAAGATCAAGAACCGCTATTTTGGGACGAGTACCCATGACAAGTGTTTATAGAAACATACAACAATACCCCGAAGCAACTAAAGTCCCCGGTCTTTTAATCGTTAGAGTTGATTCTGCTATTTATTTCTCTAACTCTAACTACATTAAAGAAAGGTAACAATCTTTCCTTAAAAACATTAATTCTGTGTTGTCGATAGGTAAATTTAAAAATTTTATCCACTTTCTACAGAATACTAAGATGGTTGACCGAGGAAGAAGAAAATCTAAAAACATCGTACCAACAAAAATTTCAATTCTTGATCATCGAGATGTGACGTAAGATATTTTCGAATTCTTTGTACATTTTTTTTGCCACTCGTGTGTTCCACCAATATCCTGCTAAGTGCTAACCAATGGAAGCTGAATATGAACCTGCAGCTGTTACAGACATAGATACTAGTGGAATACATGCACTTGAAGAGTTGTACAAGAGTTTGTCTAAGAGAGATGTGCAGGTTAGGAAACGTTTTTCTTATATTACGGTTTTGCCCTTTTTACGTGTGATATGTGATGAATGTGTTAAATTTTGTTTTGACAGCTTGTTCTTGCAAACCCTGGTAGATTGGTGATAGATAAGCTATAAGCATCTGGTTTTCCTGATTTGATTGGTGAAAACAAGATTTATCTGACGGTTGCAGATGCTGTTCTCACTTGTTCCCCCAAGATTGTTGAACAAGTATGATCAAATTTAGTATAGTTTTAGATACAAACCTCAGTAATCCATATATATATTATAGGGACAAATATATGCATGATCATAAGTTAAAAATGACAATAATATGGAAAAAGAGAGAATTTGTAGTAAAAAAATCAAAGAAAGCATGGAAGAGAGATGTAATGTAATGACTAAATTTGAATGAAGATTTCATGTTTTATTTGGTAGGGTTTTATTGTATCTTTTTTTTTCTTGCTCGTCAACATATACCACCTACACACAACAATAGCAATAGCGAAAAGCAAACGTAAACCGCAAAAAAATGCATAGAAACAAAACACCAACGCATTGCTCCGGGAACTTTACGTGTTGCTGGAGCACTAAAAAACAAAGCATGTCTAACATATGCAATTTTTACCGAGCGTTCAAAATGTACGCAATGAAAAATCGGTCGGTATTGGTATTGGTTCGACATCAAACGCAACCCGAATTGAACCATTATAGATAAAACATATTACGTTAGTTAAGTTAAGGTAATCTATTGAATAAGGAGCTAATATGTACAAAATCAAAACTCTATGGTTAAACTAAAAAAAGTCAATTCATTTACTATAGCAATTCACACATAGTGTTGTGACGGTACATCAAACCTTAACAAAAGTAACAATGTAAACACAAAATGTGTATGCAAATGAATTTTGCATATATCATTGCTATAAACATGAAAAGCATACACTCAATACAAATTCATAAAAGTATACAAAATAAAGTTGCTAAATGCTGTACCTTTATGCACTGTTTTTTTGTTATGTATACATATTTACTTACGTTTAAATAATTAAGTATGCATCTTCACTTACATAAAATAATTAAATGAATAAGAGTCAATGTGTTAAAAAAAAAAGAAAAAGAAGCAAAATCCAAGGATGAAATTGAGAGAGACCATTTCTTTACATAATAATAATTAAATGAATAGAAGGCCAATATGTAAACAAAAGCAAAGTCCAAGGATTAAATTGACAAATACCAAATGTTCACTGTATCGTTATAGTTACACTTTAGATTTCCTTTAATATATAGTATAATGGTCAATTTAACCCGCATATATTGCTAGTAAAAGTATACTTGACTGCAAACGAACTGAACGAATGAGGTTTGTTCGTGTTCGTTCATTCAACTTTATCCTAATAAACAAACGGACATGAACACTTAAGCAGTTAAGCTAACATGTTTGTCTATGTTTGTTTGTTAAAAAAATAAACGTGTTCATGTTTGTTAATATCCATCCATGAATATTCCAAACGAACTACCCACAAACATATACGAGCATAATAAAAAATAAAGGAACTTAATATAATATCAATTAACCATTCAAAGTAAACTTGAGTACTCGACTATATATCAATTATAGATTTATAGTTAACGGCTACTAGGCTAAATTGGGCTGCAAAAGGCCTAATTAAAAATCAGTTGGATCTTTAAATTGGACTTATCACAAAGAAAGTGAAAATAAATCAATCTTGTTTTCAAATTAATACGGGTATTTCACAACCCGCACGTTGCATTGGATATGTTGAAAACAAATACAAATTTCATGTGTTAAACTGTGGAAAATTTAACGTCTTCAAAAGTTTATTTGAAAAAAAAAATCTATAGCTCATGCGTTATAACAAGAACGTTGATAATATCTGAAAAATTATATAAAAAAGTCATGTGTGTTGCAACAATACTGACTCAATGGTGGGTCTAGAAAATGTTTTTCAAAGGGTTCACTGTTTTTAGATGCCAAATTTCATGGGGTCGGATATAAAAAAATCTAGGTTGGTTAAGGTTCATCACATAATAAAAATGCGGCACAATAACAAAAAAGACATCGTTGTTAGAAATTAAAATACATAATATAGAAACAATGGTCTTTACGAATTAAAAAATAAAATACTTATAGTTGTTCTCTACGAGTTTTCTGTTTTGAATCATTTAATTACATCTTCGACCGAAACTTGCTGGAAGAAACTTCATTTTCTATTTAACAAATGCAAGAATCGTTCATGTATCCATCACTACCGGTGTTCAAAACTAGATATTTGAAAATTCGGATGACTAATTTCAGTATTTGAATTCGTATCCTAAATTTTAAATATTTGAAATTTTGAATAGCAAAGCAGATATCCAAAATTTTAGAAAATTAAGCAATATTTCTCGTGTTTCATCAATACAACAATAAACCCGCCTTCAATTCTATCGCATGTTTTGAATTTCACTGTTGAAGATGATGAAGATTTGTGAGATTTTGAAGAACCGATTAAAAAATATTCAGGTAAAATTTCATAACACTTCTAAACTAAAAATAGACGTAAAAAGGCAATTTTGGATCTAAATGCGTTTTCTACGACAACTTAGGAGAAAATCCTTTTTTCGATGGGATTGTAAAGTTGTCAACGACGACGGGAACATTCCAAAGACCATCGACGGTTTCAAACTTTTTCTCAAACTTGCCATTGTCGACAGGTTTGTTTTCATATACCATCAAAGAAGACGGGTTAAGAACACATGTCAATGTTTGACTGAGAGTTAAAAAGCAGTCGTCACATACAACATGTTTACAAGAAACTTGTCTTAAATTTTAAAAAAGACGATGATTTTTTCAAAAACCTATTTTCAAAAGGGATATTTTAGAAAATTTCCCCCCATATTTGCGTTTTTGTAAGTGATATCCAAAGTCCCAAGACACTGTACTTAAAATAACTAAGCCAAATTAAAAACTAGGACATATAAATAGATAAATATAATATTACATAACGCAATCTATGTATCTAAAAATAATAAATAAAAGAAAAGAAAAAGAAAAACCATTATTCTTTCTAGCTGTCCGGTCTCAACGGAGACGCAATTTGCGGAAATGTTTAGAGGGGTTGGGCGGATAGAATAATAATATAATATTTATATGACAACAGCTGGTTTATTGCGCTTTTCGGTAGAGCACCACCTTTTTATCCCACTCTCTCTCCCATATACCTTCCTACACACGCTATGATGAAAACCAGCATTGCAAATATTGCACGCTATGATACAACCAATAGAAAATTACAACTTTCACGTTTAATTTTGTTATGGTAAAGAATGATTTGGTTTACAACACTTCAAACCTGTTTGAAAAATGGAGACGGAATTCTAAGATTTATAAGAGCATTCTCAATGGGTTCTCCATATTCATTTTTATTTCTAAAATGTAGAAAAAACATTCAAATAATCATTCCAACCCATTCTCTATCTTCAAACTCTATCTCTAAATTTTAGTGAAATGATATAAGAAGCCTTCAAATTTAAAGTGTTCCACAATACTCCATTTTCATCTACCCTTCTATAAATTTATATTAGAAATCATTTTATATTGAAAATAATAATAAGACAAATGAATATAGAGATAGTAATAGAGAATGGACTGGGTGGAGGTTATTAGAAAATGATGTATAAATTAAAGAAAATATGTTTTTTAGTTAAATTTTAAAGATGTAGATAGAGAACCAATTGGGAATGCTCTAAGGCTATGGGAATGCTCTAAGGCTATGTGTAGTGGATAGGCTACAAAATGAGGCGTATTGTGTCATGTGGCGCCCAGTCAGCAAATGGTAAGTTTTGTTTTTAGGGTGTGATGGTGTTGCAGTCCAATATATACACACACATATATACCACTCACAATCAATTATAATAATAATAAAATCAAAAGTGAAGCAAGCGATAAATAGTCCCCCCCCCCCTCTTATCGCCCCACAAATCACTAAGGGGGCGGTGTTTGCGCCCCAAGTCGCCGAAAATCACCCAAAAATTCCGCCCAATACACATAGCCTAATGTTTTTATATCACACTTTGCAGACACCAATATATGTTTTTAATTATATCACCATCTTATTAAACTTTGATGCCCCTTATTTTCTCTCATACAATGTTACTTTGAGCTGAGGGTCTCCCTGGAAGTCACATCTCTATTCCATCGGATAGAGGTACGGTGTGTCTACATCTCACCCTCCCCATACCCTACTTATAGCTTTGCTATTGATGAGATCCCACTGAATTTGATTGATTGATTGATTTAGGCATTCAATTGATTTTGATGATGAATTTAAAATTTCTTCAGAATTGAGTTAGTTGGTTTCTAATCACTACACAAAACTAGTTTGAAAAATCAAACCGGACATTTTAATTAACGCTATTAAATTGATTGATTTTTGTTTAAGTATACACATGATTGGGATTTGCTTAACAATAATATACAAAAGCACACTATTGAAGTATTTATATAGCTCGTTTTATATGGTTTTTTTTTTCTTTTCATAAAAGCCAAACAATCATAAATCATAACTAAAAACAAGTCACTAGTCTATGCATTTGAGTTTGACTTATTGAAACTACATCTTAACATAAACGAGCACAAAGGTAAAAGACGAGCAATTCGATCAATCATGCATACTCACGACATGTCGTTGTCTATGAAAAGCGATCAGCGAAACTATCTTGATAACACACAATATTACTCATAAAAGATATAAGACATCTCACATTCTTATGGATGGAGAATATATGTAAAATAGTTGGATTAGATTAGGAGGCATGGTGCTATTTCTCATTTTGAATAATCATTATATAATTTGATGTGGGAAGAAACACTAGTTCGACCCAAAGAGGGTTATCTCAACTGAGGGATTCAGAGCAATCTGATATTTATAAGCTAATATTGATCTCGTCTGCAAAAAAGAACAATGTGAGCTCGTTACGAGAAGTAGAATGGGAGGGGGTGTTCTTTTTGCAACCACCTGGCGATGTGTCAATCAGTATAAGTAATTAAGAGTAGAGTATTCAATGAGGGAATGACGAATCGTTTTGCCGTTTCTAGGAGTCAGGTACATATAGCAGGGAGATTGAGAAGGATTAGACCAGCTATCGCCCTAAGCGAAACATTCTATTTTCATGGTTGACCATGTTTAAGATTTATGACCGGATGAGACAATTATTGTATGGAGACGGTTGTCACCAGAAAGTACAACGCGCACATCCCTTGATTGGTTGTTGTGTCATCATGGCCATGTGCGGAATCTTGGACTGTGGTTAGGTTAGGGGCTATCCGTTGTATACTGTTTGTCTCTTCGGTGGGTGGCAGGTGTTTCACTCACGAGGGGTGTCCCTTGGTCATCTTATAATTTAATAAGGATCTCTTTGTAGGTGACTGTTGGTCGATCCTCAGGCAACCTTCTTTGCCACACGGCTGGCTTCAATTTTCTTATGGGTGTGTCTATAATCCTACCTCTTCAGTGCGTATATTGTAATTAGGTGCAATAATATTCTCTCTTTGTCTTTATGACTAGTCATCTCAAATGTTTAATTAGATTTGTTAAAGAAGTGGAGACAATTTTATAATATAGTAATCAAGTTTCAAAAATGTTTTAGTTAGGTTATTCAATTTTAAAAAAATATTTTAATTAAGTAACTCAACTTTCAAATTTTATTAAATTTAAGGTTTTAACATATTTTTTTAACGTTTTTATTTTTTGTTTCGGATAAGAAATCTTTTAATCCTTTTTTTATGTTGACGTTGAGTGGCGTGGATTTTATATATTATTTTTGAATTTTAATATAATTAACGTTTTTAATTTTTTCTTAAATATAACTACATGTATTGCAAATTCCGACCCCTACATCTTATCCTTCATTTTTTTATTGACACACAAAAAATCGGTGAGACTCGATTTGAACATTTAGTGATCCGATTTTAGGAAAATATGTACGAGTGATTTAATTGAAACAATTTTGAAAGTTGGTTACTATTTTATGAGATTTGATTTGATCGGTTTAGTAATTAATTAATTTTGAATGACAATAAATCGTTACTTAACGGTGGATTTGATTAAAAAAGAAGCCATACTTAATGGTTCTTTATTAGTTTACATGTCCCATGGTGGCTTACACGCGCCATAGAATAGCGTGGTAACAGCATCAATCAATAAGGACACCGACAGACACAGAGAGAAATGATTTCACGAGAGGCCCATGTGCTGAGAGCGGTGCATGTTAGCACAAACCGCGTCATAATAATAATAATAATAATAACAAACCCCTCACATTTATCTTCGAACCCCATTCCAACATCACTCACCATTTGTCTCTTACACACACACACAACACACGGTACGTAATGGCGAAATCAGTGTTGATCGTCGCACTATGCGTCCTCTTGCCGGCGCTCATCAGCGCATCCCGTCCGATGTCACGTCCGTACGTCCTTCAAGGCCGTGTTTACTGCGACACTTGCCGTGCCGGTTTCGAAACCTCCGCCACCACTTACATTCCTCGTATGCTGTTTACTCATATCTCATATTATTATTATTATTATGTTCTAGATCGTTGAATGTTATTGTAGATTTGTGGTTATGAAGCGTGAATATGATGATTTATGCTTAGATCTGAGCTTGTAGTGGCAGTTTAGTGTAAAAATGGACGAATTCGGTGGTTTATTGAAGGTTTAGGGTTTTGCTTTATCAGTTAACGATGAATTGCGATTGCGTATGTTTAGGAAGCATGAATGTACTAATTTATGAGTAGATCTGAGCTTGTAGTGGTAGCTTAGTGTAAAAATGGACGAATCTGGTTGTTAATTGAAGGTTTAGGGTTTTATTTTATTAATAATTAATGATGAATTGTGATTACGTATTATTTAAGCGTGAATACTGATTCTGTTGGTCTTATGATATAATATTATAATAATCGGGGTCGGTTTTGTGGATTTTATTCTCGTGTTATTAAAACTTAGATTTCGCGTATCGGTCAAGCATGATCTCATATTAGTAGTTTTATGGCTATTATTTAATAAAGCTTGTTGGAGAATTAGGATGTACTGTACACTGGAGAATTTTTGAGTCATTGCTAGATACGTTCGATCATGGAATTCTGAACTGTAGAATGTTGTAACGGTTCTACTGTTTTGGATCTATTGTTATAGTAATCAGCATTGATTTTTGAGTTATATCTTTTCATGATTATCTGAATTTATAGTAATTGAGCGCTATATAATATTAATGGTTTATAGTTATCGATTTGTCAAGTGGTTAGAGTATTGGGATCATGTTATATCCTGAGGATTTGAGTCACCGTAGATTAAATCGATGACGGTGTTATGATTTGTGGAGTGTTGTAGTTCAATGTTTACAGTTGCAATGCGCGCGATTCATGTTCTTTTATAAAATGTTTAATTATTGCAGTTGTTATTCATCTGTAGGTGCTAAGGTTAGGGTGGAATGCAAGGACAAGACACAAAAGCTTCTGTACACTGCTGAAGGAACCACTGATGCTACTGGAACCTACTACATCAAGGTGAACGAGGACCACGGTGATGAGACCTGTGATGTTGTTCTTGTGAGCAGCCCAATGGGTGACTGCAAGACTGCTGACCCAGGGCGTGACCGTGCACGTGTGGTTCTTACCAGCTACAATGGAATCGTGTCGGACACTCGCTTTGCTAATGCTATGGGGTTCATGAAGGATGAGGTCATGTCTGGCTGCACCACACTGCTCCAGTCTCTCATGGAAGAAGAGGATTAGAATGGCGGTAATTCTTTTCTAGTATGTAATATGTTGGATTTGGTTGGTTAAAGCATTCTAATATTTGTTTGTTCTGGATTCGTGTTGAGATTGATATGGTTTTAATTGATATAAAGGAGTAATGAGGAAACACCTTGTTTCATTAATCTTGTTTTTGTTTTCTATTTTATCACATCATATGCATCCTTCCCCTTCATTTAGTCATTTTTTTCTTAAAAAGTATTTTCTAACCCGGGGCGAGTTAAAACTTTTAGATGGCCCGTTTAAAACCAGGGCCGAATTTAGTAGTGTACAAATTGTACATTATGCATATTACACCATACAGATGGTGTTTATCTTTTCTAGGAAAATACCCATGAGTCTAATAGCCTAAGTTTGCTTCATGTGGTATCATTTAGTGTTTCTGGTATTTGGTTTCATGTGAGCTCAATTATTGTTATGATGATGATTCTTTGCTTCAAGGTCATTTAGTATCATATTACTTTCTCCCCTTGAATCAAAATGCGTCCAAATGAAGTCATTTCATATCATATATAGCCTCCGATGGTATTCTGTCAACAACAAAAACGGGTTCTCTTGCAATTTGCCCCAAACAAGGTTCCAGTTTAAACAATCACTTTAAAACATTTTTAGCTTTCAATGACGAGCTTGGATTTCCTTTAGTTGGCTACACTCAAGAATTGGACTTGAAGTAACCAAAACTCACACTTTCTACAAATGCATCATGTGGGGTTACTATTTGAATGCACAAGAATGTCAACAATTACATGATCAAAACACATGCCCAAAACTTAAGTTGTGATGTTCACAAAGCTATTATTTGTGAATTCATAAAATCCAAAGGTTCAAACCACACATACATAGTGATAGTGCTAGTCTCGAAAGTTGTCATAGGAATATTATAGATTTTGAACTCCAACTGATAATATTCTTAACTTAATTCAATTATAGAGAACAAACAAGTTTCTTTTAACCGAATGGGTAAAACTGTCATAACAAGTGTGTTTATTAGGCCATGCAATATGCTAGCGCCTAGCGGGATGGCACGTGGGCGCCATTGGAACAAAAAACACAAATGTCAATGTGGACGCCTCTGCAGTGGGGGTGTGCGGGGTGCAGAAGACGCTCACCACGCGAGCTCAAGAATAATCAGGAGGTGTAGCGAGGAAGGAAGGTGACATGGAGAACTAGAGAAGCGAGCACCAGAATAATCAGGAGGTGTAGCGGGGAAGGAAGGTGACATGGAGGCAGTGGCGAAGCTTACACTGAGGCACCGGGGGGCCGAGCTCAAAATGTATACAAATTTCACAATCGAGGGGGGGCCGGACTCAAATTTTCGGCTAAAAAGGCTAAACTTACACTACGTATAAAAATTTTCGGCCGTAAGCGGGTAAATTTACAATACTGCGCAAAAAAACAGGGGGGGGGACCCGGGCCTCAATGAAGATTCGCCCCTGCATGGAGGAGCGGGGAAGTGTGGAAATGGAACACCACACCGATGGAAAGGAGCGGGTTAGTGGAGAGGTGGAGCGGGGTACCAAGAAGGTATAACAACAGATAGCCTTATTGTTAAATTGTTCATATCTAACAAGGTAACTAACAAGTACTAACTCTTTATTGTTACATTGTTTATAGCTGACACATCATCATGCTTCTTCTTTCCTTTTCACAAGAAATTTTGATGCACTTTATGGTGAGACAAAAGATAAACGTAGGTGGCGATAGTATGCTAGTACTGGCTCATTTGGGATGAATGTATTAGACAAACATATTGAATGATGCAACTTGTTCTAAACAAAAAACTATTTATAAAGCGAAGCGCTTCTTAACCAATATTAAAATCTATAAGAACCGCTTTAATTCTTAAACTACTTATTGTATTAATTGACCAAAAATACAATAGCTTTAATACTTTTATATTTAATTTGTTAAGAATATGATATCAACATTTTGTATAAAAATATTGTATATATACACATTGTGTACATGCTATATGTACGTATTAATCATTAAGTAAATTCTAATTATGAAATAAAAATAGATTAGGTAGTACAAGGAAGCTTGAATAGCTCAGTTGGTTAGAGCGTGTGGCTGTTAACCACAAGGTCGGAGGTTCAAGCCCTCCTTCTAGCGGTTGGTTTTTAATTTTTCTTTTTTTGCCATAAACTTAAGTTTAACTACCTTTATTACAAAGGTCTTAACCAACATAACATAAAAAATTAAAAAATCAGAACGTGAACTGAAAAATTATCAAACAGTCATAAAACAAATAACGATCCAATAATGTCATGTTACCAATTAACACAGTCAAACATTTAAAAAAAAATAAGAAAAAAACATCCGAAAACAACCACCCTACTAATTCTCAATCCGGCCACCAATTCCACCACCATCACTGTCGGAGATCTTTTTAGACTCCGCCAACATCTCTTCCTCGTTAATCTCCAATGACTTTGTTTTCTCACCATCAGAATCCGAGTCTGTATTCACGTGGTTAAATTCCGAGCCCAATGAGGTCCGGCCTGATAGGCCCAATACTGAGCTGGTGCTGCTTTCTCCTTTATGGCAAGAAGCAAGTCTGTTTGCATCATCATCTTTCATTCTCTGCGCGTATAGTTTAAAGTCGAATTTTGCCATATTTTTCCCGCCAAATGAGGACTCGAGTTTGTCTACGTAAAACAAGCTTTCCATGAAGTTTTTCGTGCCTGGATCGTCTGAGTATACGAATTTCACTTTGCTTGTTGTTTTAGGCTCGAGAAACGGCTTCACAACCTGTAATAACATAATCTTGAAGTCGAGCAGAGTAATATTCAAGCTATAAATTTATCAAGTTTTATCACTTGTTAGACTAACAGAAACCAAGGCTGGTATTGGTTTGACTTTAAAAGTCAATTTGACTAGTTTTTTTCAAGTTCACAGTTTTATCAAGTTTTATAACTTGTTGAAAAAAAGAAACCAAACTCGGTATTGGTTTGACTTTAAAAGTCAAATTGACTAGTTTTCAAGTTCACAAATTCATTAAGTTTTATCACTTGTTGACAAAAAGAAAACAATCCCACTATCGGTTTGACTTCAAAAGTCCAACTGACTAGTGTTTCAAGTTCACAGATTTATCAAGTTTTATCACTTGTTGACATAAAGAATGGAAACCAGGTATCAGTTTGACTTTAAACTACAAAGAAAACTACAAAGAATAGAATCGGGTCATTTTAGAAGAAAAGTGCAGGAGACGTCCATTTTGACCGATTGCATAATTCAAGTGACCCAAATGAATCCATTAAGCTACAAACACGAGACAAATCTAACAAACTATAGATACAAGTTTAAAACTACATTCTTGACCTCAAAAGTCAAACTATGAAACACGTACCTTCCAAAATGGTTCAAAGAATTTTGGTGGATTATAAAGAATTGCCAAACCAAGCCTCTCGGGATAATGATCTTGCAATATATGTGCGGTTTCTTTTGTCGTCTTGAGGGATATATTCGACATACTAAATCCATGAAAATCGATCAACCAAACCATTTGTTCTTGTTCTGGTGGCAGGTGAAATATCGCGTTTTCCATGCAATATACCAAATATTTTATTTGTGCTCGTGTTGACTTTGAGTTCTGCAGTAAAATACCAAAAAAAACACAAAAGGGTATCCAAAAAAATGTTAAAAGTAAGTTTGACTTTAAAAGTCATAGTTATTACTTTTGAGGCATAAAATGTGAGAAGAAACCTGGCATTTAGGTCTCATAACAAGTACACTCCTCCCTTGTTTGTCCAAAAAACTTGATCGGTAAAGCTTCCCGGTTTCTGCCTCGGCTGCAACATGTTCCTAAAAAGAATTTTGTAAAAAAAAATAATTAATTGATTACTGTAAAAGCAATGGTAAAAATAATATGTCTGAAGTTGTAATTACATTGAGGGAAAGCCTAGACAAACCTACTTTGGGCTAAATACAGATAAAACTAATAACAACTAGAGTTAATTACTTGGATGGTCTCGGAGGTATGTCCATATTGCATGTTTGGTCCAAAACTAGACCAGTTTGAAAATGTAACACCAGTGGTCCTTGAAATGGATGGGGGTACTTTAGTCATTTCACATGCACTTAACTGAAAAGGCTAACGTCCATCCATTTGAAGAATCATTTGTGTTACGCTTTCAAATTATCTGTGACCAGAGATGTAATTTAAGGACCAAAATTAAAAATGATCAAGATTCAGTCAAGGGGCATTTTACCCAACGAATCTCTTCGGGTTTGTAGTTCACTCTCCATATTAAAGATGTTTCAAGCATTTTTTCTGCTTTTTTAACGTTCCAATTCCGGGCTCTAAGATATCTTGAAATTGATTGGTCAGATAAACACCGAGAATACTCATCTCCAAGCTTTTGTTTGATCTTGTCAATCGACGCATGTTTCTCAATTGCCTTGCGTACCTCGTTGATCTAAAATGCAACCATATTACGAAACTTTTATTGTTTTATATAGTCATATGACTAAAGTATTTGAGATGATGAATCTTGAAGTATTGAAAACATACCAACTTTGGTTGATCTTGTAGGCTAACCGACACATTCGAGTTTGTTTTCTTCAGTGATGGGGACATAAGTTGTGGATTCATAGCTTTATATGAAGTTCTGTTTGTTAAAAAAACAAGGATTTGCTTATTTTTATTTCATGAACACACACATATATATAAGCAACTAATAAAACACAATACTTCAAATTCATTGCAGAGTCCACATATTCAAGAACAATCAAGTATTGACCGAAAAGCCAACGCATATTTCATCAAATCCAGTTGATAACAATTACAATAACATATAAAAATTTTTGCCTCTTTCCATTAAACTTATACAACCCGCATACTCGAGTATAAGGAATGAAACAAACAATATTTTTCGAAACTAAAAACTAAAAAATTATATAAATAATTAATTTAATCATCAGCATAGTTCAAGAACATTCAAAAATCCATATCATATCTTAACAAATTACAGGTTTAGTTCAGTCAAGAACACCTATTATTAAAAAACTAAACACACAATTCATTCCAGAACATAAAAAAAAATAATAATAATTAAAAATCTCAGTATGGTTCAAGAGAAATCAATCATCCACTGACTGAAAAGCTTCTTTTACAAATTTTTACAATAAAATTCAGGTAACTTACCACAAGTATAACCAACCAAACACAAACACAATATTGGACCCAAAATATTCAAATTCCAGAAGAAAAAAACAACAAATCAAAGCAAGACATAGCAATTCCAAACTCTAAAAAAATCATGGGAATAAGTGAATTAGGGAAATAATATGACAAGAAACAAGAATGATTAATGGGATTTAAAGAATTATATAAAATATGAAGAAAAAGATTACCTTTTATATGTATGTTGTGATGAAAGATTCAAAAAGATTTAACCATGCATCAATTAAAAGATGTGAAATGAAATCAACAGAAGGGTGGTTGATTTAATTATTAAGGATTCAAAGGATGATGATATTATATAGGTTATTGAGAAGGTCAAATTCGACGTGCAACAAACAAAACAAACAAACAGTCGGCAATTCGGCATTAATAATCAAACCATGCAAACCAAACCAAACCAAACCAACCCAACACACCTTTTATTATTATTATTATTATTATTATTATTATTATTATTATCAACAACCTTAGATATATATAAAACTTAGATATATATAAAGAAAATATTGGTTATTATTTTAATACTAATGGATATCATTAGGGATAATTATTTTATCCTTTCAATATAAAATACAAATACTTTTCAACATAAAAATAGTAAAAAATCAATTTTTTGTTATTATGAAGTTTGTTTATTTATAAATGTTTGTTGTTACTTTTTGCTTTTTGATTGTGAGATGTTATAAGTATTTGATGATTTATATTTTGTTGTTGCAAGTATTTTTTGTTATGACATGTAATCATTTTATTAACATCTAACACAAACCAAATTACATCTGGATAATGGGTAAGCGAGCAACAAGCTGCGTCGCTATCCCCTTTTGGATCGCAAAGCCTATTCTACTAAATATAAATTCTTGGTCCCTCGGGCTCTGCGAGTCACTGTGGACCACCTTCTACACCCGCTCCAAAAAGCGAACCGCCTCGGGAGCTAGAGATCCAAATGTGTCGAAGGCAAATGGAATGAACACGTGTTGATTCTCCAAACACGCTGCCTCATGCTTAGCAACCTTCCTAGATTCCGCCCTCAAAACCGTCTTTCTTGGAACGAAGCATTGTCTCTCAGCCCAACCAATGGGGACACCCCAGTGAGGTCGACACACGCATGCTTACCCTCTGCCCAGCCAAACAAAAGAACGTCTGTAGGACGCAGTGTAGATCTTCCCTCTCTCGGATCAGTCAGAAAGTTAACAGGTGCCTCATTTTTTGCTGAGATCCCGGCACGCCTAAGCACATCCCATAACACATCTCTAACCCAGTCGTGACGATACTTGAACCCCGACAATTCCTTACAGTGAAGGGCATGCTCACCAAATTTATCCAAACAGGATTTTTTACAAATGGGGCATGATTCGTCTGGAGGGAAAATAGGAATCATGAGCCGGTATTTAAGGATGACTCTGTATTCAACTGCCGACATCCGTTGCCCAAGACCTTCAATGGGCACAACAGTCAAAAAATCTTGGGCATGAGCCCCCTTGAGACAAGCAAAAACTGCCTTTTGTCTCAGAGTCATATCGAATCACTCCTCCAAATCATGTACGTGTTTACCGTAAAGAGCACTCGCCAATGTTTGTTGAGGTTTCTTGGGGGCGGTCTCCTTATCAATAAAACCGCCTAGATCAAGGTCCGGAAGAGTTGTTCCAATATTACCAAGTGCAAGGGAGTAGTCAGAATCTACCCCCATAACACCAGCCCTTCGCAAGATGTGGTCCTGCAATTTCCACGACTGGGCCCTGGAAGCCACAAAGGCATATGCAGAGACATCCTCAGCCGAGAAAATTCCTAGGCCTCCGCAACGCATAGGGAAGGAAGCCAACCTCCACTGGAGGTCCCCAAAATACAGTCCTCCACACACAACAATATCTTCAATTGCCCCCCCCCCCCCCCCGCAGGCCCGCATCAAAGATGGCCACAACCTCTTTGACATGCTCAGGTTGACAGGTCCGGAGCCCAAACACTAACTTAGCAACTCCCATGCACGAACGCAACAAAAGGAGCTCACTTTGGAGGTCCCTAAGGTCCGGCAGACGTTTTATAAGTTCAACCGCCCTCAAAGCTATTTTATTTGCCAAAGACCGAATAAACCCTGCATCCCGACTAACCGCTCCCCCAGGAGTTTAACTCTCCTCATAGGCCTGCTAATCTCGCTAGGGAATAAACCCGGCACATTCTTCGAACCATTACATGATGGCCAAAAAATCTCCGTTTTCTGAATATTAAGCCTAAGCCTCAGAGACACCCCTCTGAGCGAATAATGCCCAACGCCCTAGCAACCTCCTCAACCTTACCAATGATAGTGCCATCGTCTATATACCAAGCATGGAAGGGCAAGGAACAGGACCCCTACACACTAAGGATGAGCGGATGGAGGACCAGCGCAAAAATGAGAGGGCCAAGGGGGTCCCCTTGCTGCACCCCAGTAAAAGCCCCAATATGAGTATCCCCCACATATAACCTGGCGGGCTGTGCATATAAACACTGGACCAATGGAAGATGGATGGACATCTGCAGCTAACTTCCCTGAGAAGGGTTGTCCGGTCAACCTCGTTGAAGGCGCTAGAAAAATCAACAGTGAGCATAGCCAGGGACCCGTCAGAATGGAATGCGCTCAGAAACCTGTTAGCACTATGCATAACCGCTTCCGCCCCGTTAGGGATCCCAACCCCGAATTAAAAATCCCTTAGATAAGCAGCTACCTCTTTCCCCACTTTACGCATACCGACTTTTGACACCAATCTTCTCCAAATGCCCCCAACCGCGATGGGTCTAATTCCATTATCAGGCTTCAACAGGGGGGTCAACGGTGCCGAAGCAATGAACTCCGCTAGAACTTTAGGACAAAGCCCCCCAAGCCACAAGTTGACAACATTAGTGATGGCCTTTAGGAGCCCAGAGGCGGTTGGAGACCCCTGGCCACAGAACGTCTAAAATATGTTGGGCCCGCAAACCATCTCTCCCACAAGATGTACCTTCGGGAAGGTTTTAATACATTCCAACACACACTCACCGTCCACCTGCAAGGCTGGTTCCGATGGCAAGGCGGAGGGAAAGGTCGGGGGGGCCACCACAGGGTGTTTATCTACCAAGGCTTTCAAGGTATCTCCTCCAGCAGGCGCGACCCGGATGAACACAGGACTTTGACTGCCGCTGTGTAATGATCATCCGCTACCTTCCGGAGGCACTGCTTAATATTGCCCACTCCCTCTTCTTTAACTTGGCCATCCCACATCACAGGGAGTTCAAGGAGGGGTAGCACTAACTCTTCTAAACTTGCCCCTTCTTTCCAAACAGCTAAAGCCCGCATAATGGATTTATATTGAAGCGATTTCCAGTTACTCGACCTTCGTTCCTGCCTAGTAGCCGGTTTGACAACACGTAACGTGCAGCGAGGCAACAACAAAAGTTTAACCCAAGCCTCAATAGACTCGAGGGCATCCACCACTTTATGGAGCCCCCTTGACAAGGCCTGGGCGAAAGCCATGCGGCACGCAGGCGGGATACTCTTGACAGTAGCAATAGGAAGGGCGAGGATTTGCTCAAGGAGAGCGACACCTACCACAATCGTCCCAAACGGACCACTCCCAAGTTCCACCTGCGGATCGCGGGGTTGAGGGATCCCCACAATAAAATCAAAGTCGCCTCCTACACGTGAGGTGCATGTAACCACTTCTTTTCCGTGTCGACAAGACCTATTCAAGGCACGCAGAGCCATACACTCCCCACATAGCCAGTTATTGAGAAATCTCAAGGTTTCGACAACGTCATTGAAGAGTTCCAAGTCCGAAGCAAGACGCTCCTTTAACTGATCTCTCATTTCCTTTTCATTGAAATGATCTCGCTGAAAATGCATGAGTAACCTAGAGTACCCCTTGTATCCTGACATACCATCTTTGCAAAAATGAAAACTTTTAAAGGGGCAACGCCTAATCCTCGCAGCTGAGCTAGGACCAGGCTCCCCAC